>NC_057862.1:693594657-694246324 GCF_019393635.1 Dromiciops gliroides
GGATTCTTTATCATGTTTTCTGCTTTTCTCAGGGGATGAGCTGTTTTCTGAGCAGTTTGTTGTTCGGTGGAGGACAAAGCTAAATTCTGTCTCTTCGGACTAGTTCTAAGGTTATCACAATCTGGATGACAGACCTTCTTCATCCACTTGTTTTTTCCTATGTGGATTTTTAACTCAAACTCTTTTAAGATACGTAACGATTGGAGTGATGCCACCTGCTGGAGAGTTACTGTAGGAAAGCTCTGCCATGAGGAGAAGGTGTCTGAGGACAAGCCATGTGGCTTTTCCTTGTGTCAGGAAGTGATATTTTCTCATGGGTACTGTCTATCAAAGCTGCCAGCCAATTAGCTTGGAGCTGTACACACAGCTTCTGCAAGTGGATAGGGTGTTCCCAGTTTCACAGGAGGCTCGTGGGATGAAGGAGGGGTGGTTCTGTCTCTTTCATCAGGACTCTGATGGAGAGTGGAGCTAAAATGCTGGCTCCCTGAGATAGATAGATATAGGCATCTAGGCCTCTCTCTCTCTCTTCACCAAATTCTTATTCTCTTTAATAAATGCTTAAAAGTCTAAACTCTTGTTAAAGCTTACAATTTGGGGCAGCTAGATGGCACAGTGGTTAGAGCACCAGCCCTGGATTCAGGACTACCTGAGTTCAAATCCGGCCTCAGACACTTGACACTTACTAGCTGTGTGACCCAGGGCAAGTCACTTAACCCCCATTGCCTAAAAAAAAAAAAAAAAAAAAAAAAAAAAAAGCTTACAATTTATTGGCAACCACTCATTAGATATTTTTTAGACAGACTAGCTAGAATTTTAGTCCCTTACAGATGTGAATCTTAACTAGGAAACTCTGCAACATTCTGGGGCTTAATGAGACTGGGACAATGTCACACACAAACATTGACAATGCTTTAGAAATAATTTACCTAGATTTTAACAAAGATATCCCTTAAAGCATTTGATAATATTCTTGTGAAAAAATATGAAAATATGTGTGTAAAATAATAGAAAAAATCATATATATTTGAATTTGGTTGAAGAAACCTTAAGTCTCATTCTACCTGACTCTTAGTCACATAAAATCACTGGAAAAATATCAGTGTTCAAAAGATAGACTCTTGTTCCAGGAAGTAGCATGGAGGTCACTGAATGCTTTCAATGTCACTTTTTTTTATCTTAATTGTATTTTTTTTCCAGTTACATGTAAATATAGTTTTCAACATTTGTTTTTATAATATTTTGAGTTCCAAATTTTTCTCCTTCACTTCCCTCTTCCTTCCCCAAGACAGAAAAAAATCTGATATAGGTTATATATCTACAATCACATTAAATATATTTCTGTATTAGTCATGTTGTGAAAAAAAAGAATCAGAACAATAGAGGAAAAAACCTCAAAAAACAAAACAAAACAAAACAAAAAAGTAGAAATAGTATGGTTCAATCTGAATTCAGATTCCACAGTTCTTTTTTCTGGATATGGAAAGCAATTTCCATCATAAGTCCTTTGGAATTGTCTTGGATCATTGTATTGCTGAGAAGAGCAAAGTCTATCACACCAACATTACTTTCTTAAGGCCCATATTTGGCCATGCTATTTCCCTGCTCAAAAATGCTTCATGGTTCTCCATTGCTTTGAGGATAAAATATAAATTTCAAAGCCTGGCATGTAATATCCCCAACAATCAGGCTCCAACCTGTCTTTCCAATCTTATTCATATTATTTTCCTTCAGGCATTATAGAGGTCAGCAGGCTCACTAGGTCAATTTCCATCAGCCAAGCTATTTGGTTTCCTGTCATGCTCCCAAAAGTTGGACAAAGAAATATGTGAGTATGGAACATTGACTTGCTAGGGTTTCAGACAGGGAGTTGTATTAGTTAAAATATATTCCTAGGAATAAATGTTACATAGCCCTAGAGATTCAGGACTCCTGAAACCCGAGGTGCACTTTGTCCTGTATGTTACAGGAGGTTACACTCCATCTTCTAACTATGCCTGATAAGCATTTGTTTCACTAAATCATTAGTTCCTAGGAAAAGTTACACCAAGACCCGTATGTTGTTGAAATGTCTCCTTGGTAAATACATCAAGGTTCACATGAATACTAGAGCCGATCAGTTGCCATCATGTGCTTACTACATACTAGGACAAAGAAAGGTTAAAGACAGACTCGACTCTTATGGAATTCAGAGTTGAATAGAGGAGAGAACATGTAAACAACATTGCCCAAAATCTTCATGGAGGATAAATTTGACATAATCAACAAAGGGAAGGCAGGAGACTTAAGAGGTATAGGGAAAGACTTCCTTCAGCAGGTGAGATTCTAGGTGAGACTTAAGGGAAGCCAGAGAATTCAAACATGGACAACAGCCAGAGGAAATTCCCAGAATTGGTGGGAATGTCTCTCTTGAGAAATAGAGACCGCCCATTCTATTTGGACTTTACTTAATCCAATGCCCTCCTTTGACCTATAAAGCTACTGAGGCTTGGAGAAAGTAAACTACTGACCCGAGGACACACAGGCAGCGAGCATCAGAAGTGGGATTTGACCACCCATTCTCTGACTGCAGAGCCAATTCTCATTACAGTATATCACACTGTCTCTATTGTCCCTCTGACCAATCCAAACTACTGGACCAGCCTCATTGAAAAGACCAGCCCAGGGCACATACTTTCCTCCTTTGTAAAGATCAGTAACCACATTTCCAAAGGAACACAAGAACAGTAGTATCAGAGGTCATCAGTGCTGAAACTACTGTAACCTCTCAGTTCAGCCTTGATGACCCCTGTCCACCCAGTTGATTCAGCAGGGTGAGGACTTTTTGCCTTCCCTATCTTTGTTATGCAAGGAATGCAGAGGCTAGTTTGTCATGCAATGTTTTAATTAGCTTATTTAATCTCTTACCTGCCTCCCAGGCACACACTGATGTCATTCAGTTCATCTCATCAGGAGCCAAGGAGGTATTGACTTTTTCCAATATGATGAGACATTAACCCTGAGCAGAGTTTAAGTGATCCATGTGCAAAGGAAGAGCCATGGAATCCCACTAATAGCCAATTTCACTGTTAGCACAGACCTTAGCTATGAAATGGTGATTTAAGAACAGAATTATAGTCCTACACTAATTAGTGCAAAGACGATCGGGAAAATGTCAGCCTTGAAAGACTGAACTGACCCAAAGTCAATCAAACCCTGCTGTCCAAGGACAACTACATTAAAATACTTAATTTATAAGCAGGCATTGAGCAGAACTGTGGGATTCATACAGAGGAAGATCCTTCAGTGATCAAGTAGCCCAACCTCTCATTTAATAAATGAGGAAACTGAGGTTCAAAGAAATGACATATGAGTGTATATAATTAATAAATAGCATAGTTGAGATTTAAACTTAGATTTAACTTATATATTAACTGATTACAATGTCTTTCCACCATCCCATGCCAGACTGCATGGGTTATGACAAGAAAGTCATAATAACAATAACATTATAATCTAATCTAGTAATAATACTGTCAATGATAATAGAGTGCATCTGGAGACTTGTGTTCAGATATGGGCATACTTTAGAAAGACCATTGACAAAGTACAGTGTCCAGAGAAAGAAAACCAGGATAGTGAAGGTTCTTGATTGGATGCCATGTGGTGATACATTGAAGGAACTGGAAATATTTCTTCTGAATAAGAAAAGAACTAATTAGTATTAGACAGTTGTTCAAGTATTTAAAGGGTCATCAGATGGAGACGAGATTAGACTTTTGTTGGCCCCCACAAGAAGAACCAGGAGCAACAAAGTGAGGGGAGTGCAGATTTCAGGCCTGATGTCAGGAAACCTTCCTAACAATGATATCTATTCCAAAGGGGAATGGTCTACCTCTGAAATAGAGCAGTTTTCTTCATTTGAGGCCTTCAGGCAGAAGCCAGCTCATCCAATTCTGTCACTTTAAGTATAACTATAGAGGTGATTCTGTTGTGATCATAAAAATAGCTCCCATTCATTTAGCATTTTTTAGCATAATTTGCTCAATGCTGCGAATCAAATGCTTTTGTATAGTCAACAAACAACCACCATTCTGGACTTCTCTGTGATTCCAACCACAGACAACAATGTCCATCTCTCCATAACTTGCTGATTGGTTTCAGGTTTTGCCACAACCAAGACCAATTACTGCCTAGTGTATGAGCTTCAGTTGACAAGCTCCTCTGAAAATGGTTGGCTAATCCCCAGGTGACAAAAACCAAGATGCTCTCCAACACCCATAGTCTAAGCCTTCCCAAGGATGTGCATAAACTTTCACTAATTTAGCTTAGCCTTAAAGGATGTCAGGTCACCTCCATGGCACAGTAAGACAATAGAGAAAAAGGCCAGTAGAAGAAGGATAATAATCCTTTAGATATGCAGAGTGCTTTACTGTTTGTAAAATATGTTCACATCCTTTCTCCCATTCACTCCTAACAACAGTCCTGTGGTGGAGATAGAGCAGATAGAGAAGAAAACTGAGGGTCAGAGAGAGGTGATATGATTTACCCAGGGTCACATAGCAAGCAGACCTGGGAACAGTCCATAACTACCACCTGCCTACTTGGTGCCCTTTCAATTCCAGCATCCCATCTGACTGGTTAGTCCATTGTGATGAGGCCTGATATTCTTATTCACATCCCAATTCATTCCAACTTAACACACTATGCCTCTTGTAAAGTTTGGGGAGGGAAAGTCAGAGGTCTAGGGATGCAGCATTTTACTTTAATTGTTCCTCTTGTTTGGGGCAAACTGCCTCAGTTTACCCAAATAACTCGAGGAGACCACCAAGTCAAGCAGAGACAGATTTATTACATTCCCATGGGAATGGGCAAACTCAACAACTGAGTCGCAATAGCTAATACATGCCTTGACCTTTTATAGGAATGTTGGTCAGAGGGGAAGTCCCCACACACACTAGGGCGAGCTCACAATCTAATATCCAATCCTGTCTCACCCAGGGTGCGTGTTTAGCTCGTGATCAATGTATGGAGACAAGTATACGTGTTCCAGGAACAAGTGGGAAAAAGGGAGGGGAAACAAGGTCAAACCGAAGGAAGAGGGAATGGGGGAGTAACAGTCAGATGTTTCAGATCTCACAGTTCCCACTGACTCCCCTCTCCCAGCCCCATCTCTAAAGATACTCAACTTGAATAACAGGAAGAGTCACTCAGGTGTTTCAGCATGGTTTTGTAGTCGTGTTAATTTTAGAAGGATGACAGGGTTAAAATTTATCTTCAGCTATGTTGGGAAATCAAAGAAATAGAATAAAGAATAAAAGAATAATCCATTGTTCGGACCCTAGGGTCAAGGGGATTCTGCTCTGAGAAAAAGAGACATGTCACTTAACATCTGGTCTCAACCCAATTGCTGCATCCTGTGCCAAGCCCTGTTGTGATAATACTTTCTTCTTAAGTCCCGAGTATTGAAATGGTGGGCAAACTCCCTGACCCACTCAACAGGGACTGGGGTTCTGACACATGATGGATTCCAGATAAAACTAAGATGTAGCTGACAAGTGGGGAGACTGAGCAGAAGTAAAAATACTGTTAATTGGCAATAAAACTTAAAGGAGACAGTGAGAATTTGACAAGCAATAAACTTTTAAACTAACTATACTGGGGCAGGGCTGGGTACCTTCCAGACCCCATCCTCAGAGTTTAATCTGACTCAAATCCACAATCATCTCATACACTCTTCATCTGAAGAGGGACCAAGTGCTCAGGATTATTACTATAATCCTGGGTTCTTTTTTGCACCCTTCTCCCTTACCTTAAATTTTCAAAACTGGGAAAAAGTCATAAAGGGCATTGTTGCAAGTATTGTTCATTATTTGTCCTT
This sequence comes from Dromiciops gliroides, assembly GCF_019393635.1. Taxonomy (NCBI): domain Eukaryota; kingdom Metazoa; phylum Chordata; class Mammalia; order Microbiotheria; family Microbiotheriidae; genus Dromiciops; species Dromiciops gliroides. Next base: position 693,600,515 of record NC_057862.1, read on the forward strand.
CATTCTCGAAGAGGCCCATGACCTCAGTGTGATATCATGACTTTCAAGTGAATTGAATTTAAGTGAGGGAGGGCTGTGCAAAGTCACCAGCCTCACTCTCTCCTCCACAGCTACCTGGGTCCAGTGGCAAGATATATATCAGGATGACTGGAAATGGCCCCAATGCTAGGGAAGACCTTGGCCTTTTTAAGCTAAATTTTTCCCCCCAGGTCTGAGGCAACACCCATTCAGTGATAAAGCCCAGGGTGAGAAATGAGGCAAAGAATTGACTCTTTTACAGGAGTCCAAAAAAAAAAACAAAAAAAACCCTTCAATCTGGAAGGGGAAGACCCTCAGGGTTTCTGGCCAAAACAGAAACAATTGCTATTTCTGCTCACTCTGAGCCAGCCCAGCCCAAACAAGGACCAAGTGAGGCTTGGGCTAGAATCTATTGTTGGCTGTAAGTATAGCAGAAGAAGAGCCTACCCTTCAAAATACCTGATAAAACAAAGCCTTCATTTGAAGACTTAACGTCATTGGGAAATAACTGCCTCCTGAGAATCCATTCCCCTTTGGACAGGTCTAATTGCTAGAGAGTTATTCCTGACAAGAAACCTAAACCTTCCTCTTTTCAACTTTCCCACATTGCTCCTAGGTCTGTCCTTGGGGAACAAAGAACAGGATGAATCTCTTCTCCAACTGACAGCCCTTCAAATACTCAAAGCCAGTTATCACAAGACCTGAGGAGCATTGAATCATGGTTTTAGAACTAAGCTGAAAGAACATCTAGTCCAGTTCCCTAATTGAACAAATGAAGAAGCTGGGACCCCAAGAGGGAAAAGATTTGCCCAAGAACACAGAAGAAGCAACATAGCTGAGCACATATTATCTGCCTCCAAGTCATTTGGCCTATTCCCACTATAACATTGACTCCATTTCCATGCTGCCTCAGAAAATATTATGCAGATTTTTTCCAAAGAGAACATTTCCATTTCCTTGCCCTCATCCTACTATGTCATAATGTCCATTTATTGTACTGTCCTGACCAGCTTCCTCTAGAGAAACTACCTAGAAATGAGCATGGTGCTCCAGAAGTTATTAGAGTAGGGCAGAATATACAGAGGCACCATCACTTAGTGCATTGTGGATGCTAGACTTCTCTGAATTCAGGCTGAGATTGCATTAGCCTCTTGTACATAAATAGTCATGTGCACATTGTCTCTGTCATTGGAATATGAGATCCTTGGGGGCCAGGTCTGTGGTTTTGCCTTTCTTTGTATCTACAGCATTTTAAGTGTGGTACCTGACACATAATGGGAGCTTAATAAATGCCTGTGGATTGATTGACAGCGTTCTAGGCATCTATGATTGTGTTTATAATTATTATTGTTAATAATAATGGGGAACTGCACTTTTAAAGTTTGCAAAACACTTTGCAAATATCTCTTTTGATCCTCACAATAACCCTATGACATAGGTGTTATTATTATAACCTTTTTACAGGTGAACAAACTGAGTCAGAAAGCTGTTAAGTGACTCGTCCAAAGGGACACAGCTAAGTTAGTATCTGAGACAAGATTTAAAACCAGGATTAATTTTTATATAATATTTTATTTCCCCCATCACATGTTAAAACAATTTCTTAACTTTTTTTAAAATTTTTGAGTTCCAAATTCTATCCATCCTTCCTTCCCTGCCCTCACTCCTCCCTGAGTTGGTAAGTAATTTGATATAGATTATACATGTGCAATCAGGTAAAACATTTCCATATTAGTCATTTTGTATAAGAAGAGGAGAGAGAGAGAGAGAGAGAGAGAGAGAGAGAGAGAGAGAGAGAAAGAGAGAGAGAGAGAGAGAGAGAGAGCATGCTTCAGTCTGTATTCATGCATTATCAGTTCTTTCTCTGGGGGTGAATAGTATACTTCTCATTAGTCTTTTGGGATTGATTTGGATCATTGTATTGCTGAGAATAGTTAAGTCATTCACATTTGATCATCTTCCAGTATTACTGTGTACAATGTTCTCCCGGTTCTTCTCACTTCACTTTGAATCCGTTCATATAATTCTTTCTAGGTTTTTTCTGAAATCATTCTGCTTGTCATCTTACAACACAGTACCACAGCTTGTTTAGACATTCCCCAGTTGATGGGCATCTTCTTGATTTCCACTTCTTAGCCACCACAACAAGAGCTGCTGTAGATATTTTTGTACAAATAGGTCCTTTTCCCCCTTTTTGGTGTCTTTGTAATACAGACATAGTAATAGCATTGCTGGATCAAAGGGTATGCACAGCTTTATAGCCCTTTGGGCAGAGTTCCAAACTAAAGCCCTGTATTCCTAATTCCCTGTCCATCACTCTAAGTGCTAACTAGCTAAGTGCTATCATGGATTGGAGAAGAGAGTCTCCAAAAAACAATGAAATTTTAGGTCCTTCCTATCCTCTCCCCCATCCACTTTCTCAGCAGCTTTGCCCTACTGTTAAGCTTACAGTTCACTAAAACACCCAGATCATTTCCCCGAAATATTGAGTAGAAATATCTCCCTCATCCAGTAATTATACAACTGATTTTGTGAACCTATGTATAATTTTACATTTTTACAAATTAAATTCAATTTCTTTTTGCTCCACCAATGAGATATATTTAGAGTCTTCTTGTGTGTAACTTCTTCCTCACTGATACTTGGTTCAGAGACTCAGGTAATGGTTTAAAAACAGAGCTGCAAGGGGTATCCTAGTGGCTAGGATAGAGCACCAGCCCTGGAGTCAGGAGTACCTGAGTTCAAATCTGGCCTAAGACACTTAACACTTACTAGCTGTGTGACCCTGGGCAAGTCACTTAACCCTAATTGCCTCACCAAAAACAAAACAAAACAGAGCTGCAGTATTTGTTAAAGTAAATAAATGCTATTGTTACAATTCCTTCTTGGCACTAGACCAGAAAAGGTTCATTTTCCTTTAGGCCTTGATAAATAATTACAGTTTAACATGATTGAATGGCCACAATTAGCTAAGTGTTGAATATAATAAGCCCCAAAACTGATTTGAACCTCAGTGGATTCCTTATTACTCTTAGATAACACCTTAAGGCAAGATAGTGACTCCATATTGAGCCTTGCTCTTTTAGTTAATGTGTGTCCATTTGAGGGTGGTTGGTTGATTTTGGTTTTGGTTTTTGGGGGTTTTTTGAGTTTGGCTCTTTCTTATTTTCTGGGGCTTTCTTGTCATTAAAAAGTAAAATCCTGATTCTTGTTTGGAAGAGAGCACAGAGCTTCCTAAAGTCAGGGTTCATTTACTTAATTTTTCCCCTTCTCTCAAGTTTGGATTCCAGCCGAAATGACCACATCTGTTTAACATTCAAAAATATTCATGCAACTGTTTTCTTTGCCCTTTTCAAGGAATATTGAATGCAAGCCAAGTAGTCTGACAACCTCTGTCCCTAGAATCCATCCACAGTCCAAATGCATATCTCTGGTGTCACTCAGCCTCTTCTCTAAAACATTCCAGGTTTGCTTCCACTGGCCTTCAAGGTCAAAGCCAACCCCCTCATCCTCTCATTCAGGCTCTCCAGTATCAGGGTCTCATATACCTTTTAGGTCATTTCTATCAGTAGCTGACTTTATGCTTCAAGGAAACTGTGCTATCAGTCGTCTCTATTCTTTCCTTCTTCTGAACTTTTGGACATAACATTCCATCTCCTCATATAAATGGTTTACCTTTCCAGGCCTATAATAAGTATCAACTGCTCCCTGAAACCTTCCTTGAAAAAACACTTCAACATTTTGGGCTATTTGGCTTGTATAAAGGTCATGGATTCAATGGATAGCATTCTTTTTCTAAATCCCATCCTAAATTATTTTTTTAAATGAAAGGAATTGTTCACATCCAAAAAAATATTGACATGTTAGAATGTTTGCTCAACTTTATAAGATCAAATTGGATAGATATGAATGTAAAGTACTACATTTTGGTTAAAACATCAACCTTGCAAGTATACCCATGGAACGATTCTTGAGAGGGAAAAAATCTGGGAGTTGGAGTGGCCTACATTTTCAAGAGGAGTCAATAGTGATATGGAAGCTGAGAAAGGATGCAACAAAAGGCACAAAATCATGAGGACCAAAAAGGCTGGAGTCTTGTTGTACTTTGCCAGCTGAAAGGAAAACTAAAATATATGCACCTTCTTATCCTTATTCTCTGCACTCTTGCTATTGGTCACTTTTTCATCCCCCATTGGTTCAACTATTATCTCTATGCAGGTAATTCCCAGAACTACTCCCAAATATCCAGCACTGGTCTCTCTCTTGAGTTCCAGCCCTGTATTAACAAATGCCTGTTGGACAGCTCCAAATTGGCATTGTATAGGCATTGCAAAATCAATATAGCCAAGTAGAACTACTCTTGTTCTTTCTGCCCCCACCCTCAACAAACGTATCCCCCTGAACTCCCACTAAACCAGGTTCTCAACCTCAGTAGCATCCCCTACTGCCTTCTTACTTTGTCTCTCTAGTCCATTCTCCACAGAAGCATCACATGGATATTCTTAAAGCACAGCTCTGTCCATGTCACTCCTCCTGACCAATGAGCTCCAGTGGTACTCTGTTGCATCTAGGATAAAACACAAACTTCTCTCTTTTGTGCTTAAGGCCCCTTCCCATCTAGCTCCAAACTAGCTTTCATGAATTCTATGTTCCAGTCAAACTGACATACCTACTGTGCCCTATACATGGCATTTTATCCATATGCCTTCTCATAGGCTGGCTTCCCATATTTGGAATATACCTTCCTATTGGCTCCCTGGAGGATTTCTATTTCTGTGCAAAGTTCATCTCAGATAACAGCTCATATTCAAGAACCTATCATGACCATCCCCCACTTGTGTCTTTGCCCAGAGATTATTTTGCACTTACTTTTTTTTTTTGGATTTTTTTTTGGGGTGGCGTGCAATGAGGGTTAAGTGACTTGCCCAGGGTCACACATCTAGTAAGTCTCAAGTGTCTGAGGCCGGATTTGAACTCAGGTACTCCTGAATCCAGGGCCGGTGCTTTATCCACTGCACCACCTAGCTGCCCCCTGCACTTACTTTTTATGTTTTGCATTTACTTACATGTATGTATATGTGTATGTATTGAATGTATGTGAGTATATAGATAGACAAATACACACATAGACACAAACATATATGATATATATATATATGGTATTTTTCATCTGAATAGATATTATTTCCCCCAAGTAGAATATAAGCTCATTGAGGGAAGATAGGTAGTGTGGTAGAGTGCTGGATTTGCCTGTTTGGTAACTGTCTCTCCTAAACACGATTTTCCAGGAGGCCCCAGTCATGATTTCTTCATTTCTCTCCCTCTACTCTCCAGCCTCCTCCTACACAGACCTCATGGACAATTATTCCTCCAGTTCTGGAACTAAGATACAGTCAACAAACATTCATTAAGTACATACTATGAGCCAAGCACTGATCTAAGTAGTGGGGATACAAACAAAGGTAAAAGTCCCAGGTCTTGAAAAGCTCACAGTCTAATTGTTGAGACAACATGCAGACACTGATGTACAAACAAGCTATATGCAAGATAAATCGAAAATAATCACCAGAGGGAAGGTACTAGAGATAGAAGGGATCAGAAAAGCTTTCCTATACAAGGTAGGACTTGAAGGAAGCCAGGGCAACCAAGGGGCAGAGATGAAGAGGAGTATTCTAGGCACTAAGGGCAGCCAGAACAAATGCCAGGGGCAAAGAGGCAGAGCACCATGGTCAAGGAGGCGGGGTCACTGGATCATCAAGTAGAGTGTGAGGTGGGGGGATGAGGAGTGTAGGTTCTAAGAATACTGGAGAGGTCTGCCATGGTCCCAATATTCCACATCACACATTAACAATATGACCTTAGCTCATTTTAGTCTCCATTGTTCTTATCTGTAAAACAGAGGAAATAACAGCACCTGCCTCATAAAGTTATGGTGAGGATCTAATGAAATGCCAGTACTTTACAAACCTTGAAAGGCTTTGAATTTTATTACTTTTGCAGATATTTGCTTTCATATCACCTTTTTTCCTAACTGCAGCCTCCCCTGACCCTTACCCAAAAAGCTTCCCTTTGTCACACAAAATAAAAACAGAAAGAAAAAAGGCAGTTTAGCAAAATTAGCTAACACATCAAACAATCCTGATTGTATAAACAACATTCCCATCCCAGAGGAAAAAGATCTTTCTAACTATTAGTATTTGTATGCCCAGCATCTAGGAGCACCTAGCTAGCTCTAGACAAAGTGTTGAGAGATATAGTGGGATTGAAGAAATGGATGAGACATAAGATGTGGAAAGACAAGCAGAGAATCCATTTGTGGTTTGTCAAATAAGGAAAACATAACCATTATGCCTCTTCAGCAAGGGAGTTGGGCTTGGATGTGGATTTCATGCACTGGGGCAAATGTGTATCTAATACATGAGGTCATAATGGCCTTCATTAGCTCCTCTGGTTCCAGACACCCCCTTGTTCTAGGAAGTCCCTTCCAGGGTGGTGTACCCATGAGCTGACTACCACCACCCAACTGCACATCCATGCTCCCATTCCTCTACCCTGGTCATAAAAATAATGACTCAGGGATATACAAAAGAGAGGAAGAGCTAGTTTTGGACCTTTTCTCTATGGCATTTCTTCATTCCTTCATTCACTCATTTATTCAGCAAAGTCATTGAACATCTCTTTTATACTAATCACTGAATATACAAAAAATAAATCTTGCTGACTTCAATCATTCTTTTTTTTCCTTTCCATATCATTTTTTTATAATTTTATTTTTCCCAAATTACATGTAAAAACAATTTTAACATCAATTTTTAAAACTTTGTGTTCCAAATTATCTTCCTCCCTCCCTTCCCACATGCCCTTAAGAAGGCAAGCAATTGCCTAGAGCAGCAAAACTCACAGAAGAATGTGCTGAAACCATCTCCTAAACAAGAACAGCTTGGAAGGTCAGAAGGAGGGAGCTGCTGTGCTGATACAGGAGTTGAGCCCAACACCACAGTCACCCTGACACAGATCCAGTCCCAGGAAGGCCTCACCAGAGAAGGAGACCACCAGAGCCTCTGAATCAGCTTAAGTGCCAGTGTTGTCTGGAACTAAGCTCACAGTCTGGTGAGAGGGCTGAGCCCTTGGCAGAGGGGAGACTACAGGGGTCTATGCTGGTGCTGAGGCAGAACTTGGGTTTTTCACCCCTGCTGGGAACCAGAAGGTAGGCTTGAGTAGCAGTGGCCCAAGTGGGGGAGGGGCACAGGCTTATCAGAACTGACAACCACAACACACAAAGCTGGTTGATTAGCAAGTTGGTCTTGGGTCATCTACAGACCAGGGAACAGGCCAGGCGAGTGAAGAACCTGATTCTCCTTAAATCATACCACCTGGGTCTTCTTAAGCTTGGGATATTGCAGCCTGGAAACAGTGCCCCACTTTAAGGAGCTAAAAGGCAAGTAAAAGAAAGGCAAGATGAGCAGACAGAGAAAGGTGAGGACCATAGAAAGTATCTTCAGTAACAAGGAAGATCGAGGTGCACCCTCAGAGGAAGATGTCAACATCAGGGCCCCTATATCTAAAGCTTCCAAGAAAAATATGAATTGGTCTTAGGCCATAGAGGTGCTCAAAAAGGACTTTGAAGATAAAGTTAGAGAGGTAGAGGAAAAAATGGAAAGAGAAATGAGGGTGATGCAGGAAAGACATGAGAAAAAAAGTCAACAGCTTGAAAAGCCACATGGAAAAGCTCTCTGATGAAAATAATTGCCTAAGAATTAGGATTGAACAAATGGAAGCCAGTGACTTTATGACAAATCAAGACACAATAAAACAAATCCAAATGAATAAAAAAAAAGAGAGGGCAATGTGAAATATCTTCTGGGGAAAACTGCTGACCTAGAAATTAGGTCCAGAAGAGAGATTTTGAAAATTATTGGTCTACCTGAAAACCATGACCAAGGAAAGATCTTAGACATCATCTTCTAAGATATTCTCAGGGAAAATTGCCCTGAAATTCTAGAAGCAGAAACTAAAATAGAAATTGAAAGAATTCACCGATCACCTCCAGAAAAAGATCCCAAAAGGAAAACTCCTAGGAATATTATAGCCAAATTCCAGAGCTCTCAGGTCAAGTAGAAAATATTGCAAGCTGCCAAAAAGAAAGAATTCAAGTACTGTGGAGCCCCAGTCAGGATAGCACAAGATCTAGCAGCTTCTACATTAAAGGACCGGAGAGAATGGAATATGATATTCCAGAGGGCAAAGGAATTGATATTATAACCAAGAATAACCTACCCAGCAAAACTCATCATAATCTTTCAGAGGAAAAGATGGGGTGTTAATGAAAAAGAGGACCTTCAGGCATTTGTGATGAAAAGACCTGAACTGAATGGCAAATTTGACTTTCAAATACAAGACCCTAGAGAACTATAAAAACTTGGAGTTGGGGGACATACCTGGGGTCATACAGTGGCTGACTGTCTTGTGTCTGAGGCCAGGTTTTGGCTGGGATGCCCCTGGGTCCAGGGGTGGTGCACTGTGTCTCCTAGCTGTCCCATGATGACATCCTTAGGGTTAAACTGAGGGGTGAGGGGAATGCACTGAGGGAGGGAGAAGGGCAGAGGTGAAATCCTACATGAAAGAAACAGGAAAAGGCTTATGGAGTGGGGGAAGAGATGGGGGAGGAGCAGGGCAGTAAACGAATTTTACACTCATCAGAAAAGGCTCAAAGACCTTAAACCCATCAGAGTTGGCTCAAGGAGGGATTAACACACACATCCAACTGGGTGGAGTAATCTATTTAATCTGGGCAGTAAATGAGCCCAACATTCATCAGAATTGGCTCAAAGACCTCCATCTCATTAGAATTGGCTCAATGAAGGAATAATGTACACACTCAATTGGGTGGAGTAATCTCTCTAACCCTGCAGGAAAATAGGAGAGGAAGGGGATAAAGAGAGAGAGGGGCAAGAGAAGGAAGGGCAGAGTGGGGGAGGGGACAGACAGAAGCAAATCCTTTTGAAGAGCAATAGGATGAAAGAAGATGGATAATAGAATAAATATCTTGGGGAAGGGAATAGGATGGAAGGGAAACAGTTAACAGTAGTAATCATGAAAAAGAGAAAAGGGGGGGAAATTGTACAAAAATATTTATAGTAACTCTTTGTGTAGGCTCAGAATTGAGAATCAAGGGGATGTTCATCAATTGAGGAATGACGAAAGAAGCTGTGCTATATGATTGTGGTGGAATGGTCTTGTGCTATAGGAAATGACAAACAGGATGATCCCAGAAAAACCTGTAAAGACTAATGAACATTGATACATAGTGAAGTGAGCAGAGTTGGGGGGACATCATGCATAGTGACAGCAGTATTCTTCAATGAGCAAATGTGAATGACTTAACTGCTCTCAGCAATGCAATGATCCAAGACAATCCCAAGGAACTCATGAGGAAGCTTACTATTCACCCCTATAGAAAGAACTGATAAAAAGAACACTTGTAGATTGTACATATATAAACTAGTTGTGATCTTGTGGAGGGGTGAGGAAAGGAAGGGAGGGAGGGAGAAGAATTTGGAACTCTAAAAAAATAAATTAAAAAAAGAAGGCAAACAATTCAATATGTTAAACATGTGTAGTCATGCAAAACATTTCCACGTTAGGTTGTGAAGGAAAGCATACAAAAAACTTAAGAAAAAGAAACTAAAACGTTATGCTTCAATCTGTATTCAGACACCATCAGTTCTTTCCCTGGAGATGGATTGCATTTTTCGTAAATCCTTCAGAGTTGTCTTGGATTATTGTATTGCTGAAAATAGCTAAGTTATTCACAGCTGATCACCTTACAATATTACTGTTACTTTGTGTACTGTGAGAATCGGAGAACCACCACCTCGCCGAGAGGGACATTGTGAGAACCAGGTTGATGCCCCCCTGAAAAGAAAACATGTGACTAAGCATCCAGAAGCTGTCTGGCATCCAGAAGTTACCACCTGTAAGTCTTATCTATCAATGCTATCAGCCAATTAGCTTGGAGCTATGTGTGTAGGGACTGTGCTAGGGGGCTTCCACTCAAGATAAGGGAGGAGAAGGGCTTTTCTGTTGGAGGTGGTGAGAGGAGCAGCTTCAGGGGCAAAGAGCTAGTTTTTTTTCTTTTTTTCTCCGTGTGTTCTCTTTACTAACCCCTAATATACTTTAATTAATGCTTAATGCCCAAAGACATGTTAAAGCTTCTAATTTAAGGTGACCACTCATTAGATTTTTAGACATCACAGTTAGAATTTTAAGCTTAATACAGTAAATTTTTCTTTGCATCACCTCATGTAAGTCTTTCCAGGCTTTTCTGAGAGCATCCTGCTCATCATTTCTTATAGAACAATAGTATTCCATCATAATCTCATCCCACAGTTGAATACTGACCTAGTAGTGGTATTACTAGGTCAAAGAGTATTCACGGTCTTATAGCCCTTTAGCCATAGTCTCAAATTGCTCTACAGAATGTTTGAATCAGTTTACAACTTTACCAAGAGTGTATTAATGTCTCATTTTCCCTATATTCCCTACAACATTTGTCTTTTTCCTCTGCTGTCCTATCATCCAATCAAATAGGTATGAGGTAGTATCCTCCCCATTCCTTACTTTATTTGTAAATCCTTTTTGAGCCCTTCTATGGGCTGAGACCAATTCATATTTTTCTTGGAAGCTCTGGATGTAGGAGCTTTGACTTTTTTATCTTCTTCTGAGCATGTATTTTGATCTTCCTTGTCACCATAGAAACTTTCTGGGATCAGCATTTTTTAAAATTTGTTCATTTTCCCAGCCTATTTCTTGATTTTTGTTAAAGTGGGGCACTGCTTCCAGGGTAGAGGGTGCACTGTGCCAAGCTTCAGGGGGGTTGAGCAGCTGTTCTCCAAGATCCTTCTAGGAATTTATAAGTCCTTAGTTCTTCCAAGGCGGTATGATTTAGGGGGAGGTATGTTCACCACTCTCCTAGCCTGTGCTCTGGTCTTCAAGCAACCACAGGCCTTTTTTTCTGCCCTGGAACTATGAAAAGAAAATCCTGCTCCACTGTGGTTGCAAGCTCTTGTGTGCTTTTACTCCTCCCCCACCTCGGACTGCCACCCAAGACTGTGACCTAGATCCAAGTATGGACAAAACAACAGAGTCCTTCCTCAGTGCTAGCAAAGAGATCCCTATAATCTCCTTCTGGCAAATTGTTTGACCCCCTTATCATCTGTGGGATGAGTTCCAGAAACAGTTGCTTCTCCTACTGATTCAGAGGCTCCTGAGGCCTACTCCTGGTTTACTGGGACTGGAACTGGGCTGCAGTTGGGTCTGTGCTGGCATGGCCTGTGCTGGGCTGCACTCCACTCTCCTCCTGGTACAACAGACATTTCCTGCTGACCTTCTAAATTGCCTTTGGCTGAAAAATGATTTCACCCTGTCCTTTTGTGAGTTCTGCTGCTCCAGGAATTGTTTTATGGCATTGTTTGAAGGTATCTTGAGGGGTCTTTGGGAGAGCTCAGGCAAGTCACTGCCTCTCCTATGTCATCTTGGCTCTATACCCACCTTCAATTATTCTTTCAACAAACACTTGTTAAGCACTAACTGTGTGCTGATCTTTGTGCTAAATAGACTTCCACAAGATTAGTTCTTATAAGAGTGGTGATCAACTACTGTAATGGTTCTGAGATAAAACCTTGCAATGGTTGAAGTGCCATAGTTTGAGTCAGGCAGATCTAGGTTCAAACCCAGCCTCTGAAAATTGCTATTTGTGTGGCCATGGGTAAGGCACTTAACCTCTTTGCCTCAGTTTCCTCATTTGTAAATTAAGGGAACTAGAGTTATGTCAAATCCAAATAGAAACTGTGTAGTAGCATTTTTATTTATTTTATTAAACACTTCCCAAGTCCATTTTAATCTGGTTTGGGCCACACTCAGTTTTGTTGGCTGATTGCACAATTTAGATACCCTTGGGATGGCCACTAAGGTCCCCTGAGCTCCTTCAGTCTTAGGATTTATGCCTGTATGGTGGCAGACAAAAGTCACTGGCCTATGGATCATTAAAGCAAGTTAGAATTGCTGGCTCTACCAGATGCCATCACTGTGAATCTCAGGGAACCCACCTCACTAATCTGAGCCTCAGCTTCATTTTCTGTAAAATGAGAGTGACAGTATTACTATTATCCACTTCCCAGAGTTGTTTCAAAAAAAGTGCTTTTAAGACTCTGAAGCAGTATCTTACAGTGAGTACTCATTAAATCTGGTTTTATATTTGTTTAAATTCATCTTACAAATGGAAAAAGAACATTTTATTTTCCCATGGACAGTAAGATGCTTCCATAATCTGTGATTTCATTCATAAGGATCTCTACCTTACCCTTAAACTGTTCCAAACAAATGCCCTATAATTTAGGAGAATATCTGTGGCCCAAATTGCAATCCAAAGTACCTACTATGTGCAACACCCTGGGATCCGAAGAAAAAAAAGCATCACAGTGCCTGTCTTCAAGTTGATTAAATTTTACATTGTCTTCACTGTGTATTCATCACCTGTAGCCAACAAGGTGATAAGCTTCTTGGCTAGCCTGGTCCTTGAACAATAAACCTACAGCCCATTCATAACAAGGACCATACCAAAGTTCTTCCAGTTTGTTGTTCTTGCTCTCATTATTGTTCTTCAGTCTTTTCAGTCATGTCTGACTCATCATGACCCCATTTAGGATTTTCTTGGCAAAGATGCTAGAGTGGTTTGCCCTTTCCTTCTCCAGCTCATTTTTACAGATGATAAACTGAGGCAAACAGGGTTAAGTGACTTGCCCAGGGTCACACAGGTAGTAAGTATCTAAGGCCAAATTTGAACTCAGGAAGTTGAGTTTCCCTGACTTCAGGCCTGGCACTCTATCCACTGAGCCACCTAGATTGCCCTGCTGAATCTTATGTTCTACTGGCAAAGGCTTTGATAAACCCAGGTCATTTGTGCACCATGATGAATCATGAAAGTAAGTTTTTGTACTACCTCTGTGTTCGAGAATTCTGAAATCCCCTTATCCAACCATAAGCTATTCTGCTGATTGGTTGACTGGTTCTTTTGTGTAGTAGTTGTATTCCCCCTAACGACCTTGAGAACAAGGACTGATTGGGTTATGTTTTTGTTTCCTACATGCTAATATACTATATTCTAAGGTCTCTCCTGGTTCAGACATTTCCTGTTTTCTGTTTTCAGGTTTCTCCTAGTTCTGACATTCTGTCTTTTATACTGTAAGTTCCTTCCCAACTATAACATTCTGTGATATGTCCTCTGAGCTCTCTTCCAGCTCTATCAATGTCCTATATTCTAAGATCCCTCCCAGCTCTGACATTCAAGGATTCTGTGAGTGCAAAAGCAAAGTAATTCCTACCTTCCAGTTCCCTATCCTTCTTCGCTCACATATTGCTCATAACCTCAGGTGGATTCCTGAAGGAGCATAAGTAATCGTTCAAATAGTTCCCAGAATGCTTCCCACCATCCTCATCCTAGAATGTACCTTGGAGCAGCAGGTTATCCTTGTGGTTCTGGTGACAGGAGAGCTCAGAGAGACAAATGCACACAATAAAAGCTCTTTGAATGCCCCTTGTAATTTTTACTGCTCGCCCACTCCGAGAAGTTCCAGCCAACTTATCATTCTGCAGTTAAAGCATCCTCAGAGACTAAAGGTTCCCCAAACACAGACTCCATTCCCCCAACTACTCACATAACTCAGAGACAGGGTTTTTATTAAACGTGTGAAGGTGTCCAATTTATACCTCTCATAAAAAGCTCAGCATCGTGGCTCCTGCTGCGTTTGACTCACCACAGACCTCTTCAACAGCCTCATCATTAACTGTGTTTTTACAGAATCCAGAAATGAAGAAAGCAATCTGGGTGATTTAAACATTTCTAAAGCCCCTACTTAAGCAGAGAAAAATACACCTATTCATGTGTATAATCGTCAGTAACTTACAGTTATATTGCGCCTCTCGGGTACAAAGCACGTCATGTAGATACTACAAGCCCAGTGCCTCTGGGAAGTTAGAAGGCCAGAGATTATTAGCTTCTTATTGAAGATGAGGAATCTAGGGTCCAGAGAATGTATGAAGCATAGCCAGGGTCACCCAACTAGTAAATGGGGGAGTTCAGGCCTGATGCCAGGCTTTCTCACTCCAGATGCAACCAACATTCCACTATAGCACCCTCAAGAATTGGTAGATCAACTAATGAGGCCAGCCTGTCAATTCTCTTTGAAACATGTGAACTACTGAAATAGCCACAGAGCTGAAGTTCCATAATCCTTCAAGGATATATAATTTCCTCAAGAGAAATGCTCCCTCCACTGGCGCAGATCACAGCTCAAACACACGCACTACTGCTCATCTTGATGAGTTGCTTCAAGAACAAAACCAAAAAATTAGTTTCTTGGACTTTGTTGCTTTGCCCATAGTGGGACCTGAAGCTAATTACTGCCCTTCTCTAAACTTCAGGTTTTACATCTCTAAACACACACTTCATAACCTTGATCCTCCTCCCTCAAAGATTTCAGTCAGGATCAAAGGATATCAGGCATTCTATAGAGAAAGGCAGTGTGTAAAGTGGGTCACATCTTGACTAGCGTCAGGAAGACCTGAATTTGAAAGCCACCTCTGCCACCAGTTTTGTGGATGTGGGCATGCGATAAAGTCTTTCTAAGGTTTGTCAAGTGGGCATGAGAGGCAGCATGATAGAATGGATAAAGAATCAATATCAAAGTCACAAAGACATGGTTTGAGACCTACCCCTCTTCCATACTGGCTATGGGATCCTAGGTAGGTTCTTTGCACTTTCAGGACTCAAAGCAATGTTCAAAAACTATGAATTGCAGAGATGTTCAGCTACATTGGTGGAGAAAGATTCTTCAGTAGAGAATTCCCTATATCAATGGATTTGCAGGTTCAATCTCTATCCAAATGGGGATATTTATGGTCCCAAACTCAAGGAACTGTTGTGAGACTCAAATGGCATAATAGGTATTGCTTTCCTCCATCACATATGTCTTTTTTATTTACATATACCTATCTATGAGCTAGATGGAATAATGGGCAGAATTCTTTTTTTTTCTTTTTTTTTTTCAGTGAGGCAATTGGGGTTAAGTGACTTGCCAAGGGTCACACAGCTAGTAAGTGTTAAGTGTCTGAGGCTGGATTTGAACTCAGGTACTCCTGAATCCAGGGCCAGTGCTCCATCCACAATGGACAGAATTCTAACCTTGGAATCAGGAATCAAATCATGCTAATTGTTTTATTTTATATGTAAGTACTAACACCTCAGAAATGGACAAATAATACAAATCAGAGTTTGATTTATTGTTTCACTGACTTCTAGACTTAAAGTGATGGAAATGTTAATAATATATATTAAAATTAAAAGTGTGTTTTACATACATTTTCCCCCAGAGGACTAAACATTTACCATCATACCCCTGCTTAATCTGTGTTCTGCCTCTAAAAGAATACCTGGATTGTTCACATTTTTAGATAAAAGGTTTTTGAGGTCTTAAGAGGAGGGATACTATTTAAAGAAATATGGTAGGTTCCATTTTTAGCATTATCATCGAATAATTTTAACTGGAAGTGTATAGGGTGGAAAGAGCATCAGGATTGGCATGAGACCTGGTATTAAAACTTAGCAATTAACTGTAGTAGCTATGAGACAGATTCTCAGACTTTTTCTGAGTCCATGTGACTCAAATTTTTGTTTGTACTTGTTTTGTTTCTAAGATGAGGGTGAAAGAAATACCTGTACTTCCTACCTAATCACAAATTGCAAAGGAAATTAGAACCATTTGTCAAAATTTCTTATTTTCAGGAAGAATCAGAAAGGGGAAGTGATTTACACAATGTTACACAGTTCAAAATCAGTTCTTCTCACTCCAAATCTGAGGACTTTCTACTACACCAAGATATTTTACAGGATTATTGTGAGAATCAGTGACATGACAGAAATTACATGCTTGTAAAACCCTATATGATATTCTTGGAAAGTAAAGAAATAGATAAGACAAGAATTCCATAGTGAAGAAACTTTCTGTGTGGTTCAGAAAGCAACACTGATGAATGTCATGAGGTGGGCAAAACAGCAGCTCTTACACATATTCCATCTCTTGTATGATATTCTATGCCTAGAATTCTCTCTGCCACATCATATAATTACTAGCTTATTGAAAGGCTTAGATCAAAGTGATACCTGGTATAAGAGACTTTTTGTTATGATCCCTGGGTACTAATTCCTCCACTGCCTAAATTTATTTTTTTAATTTCTTTAAGTGAGGCAAATTGGGGTTAAGTGACTTGCCCAGGGTCACACAGCTAGTAAGTGTTAAGTGTCTGAGACCAGATTTTAACTCAGGTACTCCTAACTCCAGGGCCGGTGCTTTATCCACTGGGCCACCTAGCTGCCCCTTAAATTTATTTTTATTTATTTTAATGTAGTGTGAGTAGTTAGGTAGGTGGATAAGGGTAGATGTGGGTGGGTGGGTGGATAAGTGTATGGAACATAAGCTCCTTTGAGGAAGAGATTGTTTCATTTTTGTCTTTGTTTCTCCCATACTTAAGACAATGCTCAGCACATAGTAGGCATTTACATGTTTGTTGAATGATTAATTGTTTTTAAAATCAATTCTTCCTTTGATGGATTATGAATGTCTTGTAGAAGTTTAAACTCTTTGAGAGCAGGGATTGTCTCATTTTCGTGTTTATACCTTTAGGGCCTAGCACACTGTTTGCTAGAGGAAGCTATTAATAAATGATTGTGGGTTGATTGACAATAGCTGGATAAAATATTTGAAAGACTATTCCCTGAAAAACAAATTCAACTTTTCTTGTTTGGCTGCAGAAAGCAGAATAGGATCAATAGGTAG
Source organism: Dromiciops gliroides (assembly GCF_019393635.1). NCBI lineage: Eukaryota > Metazoa > Chordata > Mammalia > Microbiotheria > Microbiotheriidae > Dromiciops > Dromiciops gliroides. The sequence goes on from NC_057862.1 coordinate 693,617,425, forward strand.
AAATTGCAAAGACACAAACTTAGACTTGATTTTTAAGCATTTTTTGAAATTTTCAGATCCAAATTTTCTCTCTCCCTTCAGCACTTTCCACTTCCCATTGAGAAGGCAAGAAATATTATATCCATTATACATATGAAATCATGTAAAATCTTTTTCAATAGTAGTCAGGTTTCAAAGAGCAAGAAAAATAAAGGGAAAAAATATACTTCACAGTCCATCAGTCCAATCTGGAGATAGCATTTTTTTTTCATCATGAGACCTTTGGAATTGTCTTGAGTCATTGTCTAAATCAGCTAAGCTAAGTCTTTCATAGTTGACCATCAATACAATGTTGCTGTTTGCATCAGTTCATATAAGTCATTACAGATTTTTCTGAAACCATGTCCTTCATCACATCCACAATAATACTCCATTGCAATCATATACCAAAACTTGTTCAGCCACTCCTCAATTGATGGGCATCCCCTTGATTTCCAATTCTTTGCTACCACAAAGAGAGCTGCTAAAATATTTTTGTACATATTGGTTCTTTTCCCTTTTAAAAAAATCTCTTTGGGATGTAGACTTAGTAGTAGCATTGCTGACTCAAGGGCTATACATACCTCTATAAATAGTTGATAGTCCTTTGGGCATAGTTCCCAACTGGTCTCCAGAATGGTTGAATTAGGGTAGGTAAGTAGCACAGTGGATAGAATCCTGGGTCTGGAGTCAGGAGGACCTGAGTTCATATCTAGTCTCAGATATTTACTAGTTTTATGACCCTGGTCCAGTCACTTAATCTCTGTTTGCCTCCATTTCCTCACCTGTAAAATTATCTAGAGAAGAAAATGGCAAATAGTTTTAGTACCTCTACCAAGAAAACCCCAAATGGGGTCATTAAGAGTTGCCTGAAAATGACTGAGTCACAATCAAAATGATCAGTTTTACCTTAATATCATTTCTATTATTTGTTTGATCATAAACTCTTCCTTTATCCATGGATCTAACATTCTCCTCTAATTTGCTTTTTTCATGGATTCCTTTGATATTCCTGTCCTTTGGTTCTTTCAGATGAATTTCATTATTATTTTTTCTAGCTCTATAAAATAATTCTTTCACATTTTTATTGGTATGATAGTAAATAAGCTAATTGATTAATCAATTAGGGCAGAATTGGTATTTTTATTATATATTATTCATTATATGAACAATTAAAATTTCTCCAATTATTTAGATGTCTTTATTTGTGCAAAGTATTTGGTAGTTGTGTTCATATTGCTTCTGTTTATGTCTTCAGAGGTTGATTCCCAAGTATATTATACTGTCTGCAATTACTTAAAATGGGGCTTCTCTTTCTATCTCTTCTTACTGGGTTTTAAAGCTAATATATAGAAATACTGATGATCTATTTGGGCTTATTTTATATTCTGAATCTTTGCTAATGTTAACTGTTTCAAATAGTTTTTTAGTTGATTCTCTAGGGTTCTCTAAGTATACTATCATATTATCTGCAAAGAGTAATGGTTTTGTTTCCTAATTGCTTATTCTTATTCTTTCTGTTTATTTTTCTTGTGTTATTGTGATAGCTATCATTTGTAGTACAATATTGAATAATACAGGTGACAGAGGACATTTAGACTTGTTTTTAAATAAAACTTTATTAACAATTAAAAATCCCCCCTTCCAAAATGGAATTGCCTACTAATGAAGGCAATAGATTTCTTCTCACTAGAGGGGAGATGACCACTTGTTGAATATTATAGAAAAGATTCCTGTTTAGCTATGGAGTGGACATAATGGTGCCTAAAGTTCTTCCCAAAACTTGGATGCTGTGATTTAATGCAATTTGGGGGAGAAGACTACAAAAAGAAATTTGGCATCCAACAAGAATCCATACCGTAGGTCTTAGAAATATTTAGATCTAAAATTGGCTGGGAGGGATCTCAGAGGCCATATAGTCAAACATTGTCAGTTTTCAAATAAGGAAGCTAAGTCCAAGGGAGGCTTGTGCAAGGTCACATAGGTAGTATGTGAATATAAGTGAGTAGGTAGTGTGATGTGCCAGAGGTAGGATTCGATTTATAGTGTCAGTAACTCTCCCACAGTATGATGCTATGTTGAATCCGAATAATTCAAGGACTGAATGGACATACATTACTTCATCTGAATCTCACAACAACTCTAACAGGTATAATGATAATAACTCACATTTATATAGCACCTCAAGCTTTTTCAAGTGCTTTTTATCACAAAAAAGCTGGGAAGACTAGTAATGCAACTGTTATTATCCCTATTCTGTAGATGAATAAACTGAGGACTAGGCAAAGTTAATATCTTTCCTAAGATCACATCAGTAGGAAATGGAAGAGCAGGGACTCAAGCTCAAGCTGTCCAACTTCCATGGCTTCCACTCCTTCCACTATTAAAAGCAGCTAACTGTATCATATAATTAAATTCTTGTTAATATTTAAACCATTAGTAGCTGTGATGCCCTTTATAAAATGCTCTGCTTCTACAGGTCTGTTTATTGATCTAGAAAATGGGATATTTATATTTGTAATACCATGCTCAAAATATGGTTCAAAAAAGCATTTCAAAGACATTCAAGCACTAGAGACAATAGGAGTTGATTGGAAGTAAGCAAACATATTTCATCTAAGGAATTTTGAAAATCTGGCCTCATCCTTCTGTCCTAATAATTCCTGCTATTTGTTTTTGGTCTTCATAATGAAAGGATTATTCTCTTTCTCTCTGATTCATCTTTCTTTTGTATGTTCAATATCCTTTAGGTGGCTCTTCCAAAAAAGTTATAGTTTCCATTCAATTGAAATGAGAAGCCAATCTCTCCATTACAAAAATTGCCTTTATTGTCTATGCTTGTTATATGATCAATAAATAAATAAAATATTTCTATGACTCAAGACTATGATTTCAAAATGAAGTTGCATGACCTGCACATGGAAACCTCTTGATTGCTGAACCAAACCTTAAAATTTTTTTCCTGTCCCAGAACTTGGCTGCATCTGATGCAAAAAACACTAACAGTGACCAGGAGCTATACACAGTTGAAGCTCAGGCAGGAAATCAAGGAAGATAGTTTAAGCCCTGTACTTAAATGATTGGTGAAATAACAGCTGAGCTGAATATGTCAGATTATAAGGTTCACATTCTGAGTGAACTTAACTGTTTTGTAATTCAAGCTTGAGTGTACAAAATTTAGCAGATCCCTATTCATGGCTACTTATTTACCCCCCCTTAGATCCTGATGGTCACAAATTGCTGACTTGTTTTTCTATAATCTGGACATAAAAGTGGAATCATAGATCCAGAAATGTAATTAATCTTAAAGGCCATCTAGTTCCACTCCCTTACCTTATAGATGAGGAAACCAAAGTCCCAAAGAGGATAAATGATATGACCAATGTGTGATACAAGTAATAAAGGTCAGGTTAATATTTCAACTCAAATCTTCTAACTTTAAATTCATCATGATCATAGAAATGATGGTGATAGTTTCATATTTTTGTCATGATCCTCAAATCCAAGTCACATGACAATTTATTAAAGGCTAATGCAGGGAAATAATGGGAAATAATAACATCCTTATACTCAGAGGAGATGAAATAAGAGCATGAATTGAGGAGTTACTAAAATCCAAAGAAGGAAAAGTTCAAGAACTTGACATCACTGAAAAATCATTCAATATACATTCCAGAAATTCTATTTAATAATGAAACAGGTGACATAAACAAGCCTGATTTCTTGAGCCTGATTTCAAGAGGAGATGAGCATACTTATACTGGAATTTCAAAAAATTATTCTTCAGTTTAATGGCACAAATCCAATTAGTAGTCCAATTATAGGACAACAGTCATTTTTTTAAATTTTCCATTTGCTTTAACCATCATGAAAAATCACATTCTCTCACAATATTTGACAAAGTATAAAAACTTCTCAGAACCTGCACACAAATATATATATATATACATACACACATGTATATATACATATATACATGCATACATGCATATGTATGTGTATATAACCACACATATGTATATATACATGTGTTTATATATACACACACGTGTGTGTATATATATAAGCACATACATGCTTTTATATATATATATATATATATGTTGCCATGGTGAAAAAGACTTAGGAGGAAAGGTATAGCTGTCAAGGAATACCCCCAAGGACAGACATAAAACACCAACATTGCAGGAGAAACTTGAAGAATCTATTGAAATTTATCTTGTACACCCAGAAGAAAAAATGAATACTAAATTGCTCGATTAAAGGGAAAAAAAAACTCAGTATGCAAAACAAAATTCAGAAAATGGGTCTATATCAGAAATTCTAGCTTCCCACAATCAACTATTGAAAGTAAAAGTTATGAGATTAAGGGGTTAGGAAACAAATAAGAACAATAACAAAATAATTCAATATTAATTTTAAAATTATAAGGAAAGTTGTAGAAATTTACATTTGTCTATGTGGTTCCAAGAATCCCAACACCACAAAAATGTGAATTAGGTCACACATAAATAAAAAAGCTTGCATACCATTAATACTATTAAGAACAAAAGAATTATGTCAAGTGAAGTGACAAACTCTAGCTCCTCTGTAAAACTGGAAAGTGAGAAAGCCAGAAAAGATTTATATAATTATGCAAGATTCAATACAAATCCCATCTTCTAGAGAAGGTCTTTCCTAGTTCCTCTCACTGTTAGTACCTTCTGTCCAAGGTTGTTTTCCACTTACCCTGAATATATCATATCTATATAGTCATGTTCATTGTGTTTCCTACATTCAAATTGAAATCCTTGAGAGAAGAAACTGTGAAGCTGTCTTTTGCTTTTCCATGTAGACCCAATGCTTAGCACAATGCCTGGCAGATATTAAATGCTTAATAAATGCTCACTTATTGACTACATGGATTATGTATTATGATTACCTTTTACCAACTTTCTTATCAACCTTAGGAAGATAACCCTTTACCACTGTGCAAACTTTATGCACAGTGCCTGGAATACAGTAAGTACTTAATAAATGTTTGTTGGCTGGACTCTCTCCCAACTTCCTTTATAGAAGTTATCACATATTTAGATTCCAATAAATGAGAACACCAGTGACTGCTCCAAATATAGACCAATTAGATGTTAATGTGTTTTATACAAAGATTTAACAACTTGTGTAATTATAAATTCTTAGACTAAAACATATTCATTGATGATTTAAAAGGGGGGCTGCACCAAAAAGTCCTAGGGGTGTAAAGAGTGACTTGCAATTGATTCATTAATTATTGGACAAGCTGCCCAAAATAGCATAACATTTATGCTACCTTTATTGATTCAGTCCTGTATTAATGGCTTATTCATGGACTTCAAATACATAAAAGAGAGCCAAATACATTAAGGATGCTGGTGTGTTTGGTATCCAAATGAGAAATCATTCCCAATTTAAAGCACGACATGGACACAATTACATTAAGAATGACTGATATAAAACATTGCATATTCACCACTTTCTTCCCGAAATAGAACTGAGTACGGCTTCCAAATTAGAGAGAGAATCATACCAAAACACCTTCTTAGTCACTTAATGAATATGAACGGCATAGAGCTCTATGGATCCACTGAAAAATTCATAAAATAATTTCTCTATTTCATGGAATCTTTCTCCAATGATATAAAAATACCATTTGGACTCACTAAGTCCATTCTTAATTTCATTAATTCTTAATGTATGAAAAGGAAAAATGAATGTCTAACTTTCAACTCTTTGGTTTCAGATAGATTTGAGTTCCATGTCAATAAAGTCTTGGAAAATATATTCATCCTTCTTGACATCTCTGCAGGCTTTGACACTGTCAATCACCCTCTTCTCTTTAATACTATTCTCTCTAATCTTGCTTTTACCTGTTTGCATATTGTCTCCCAGCCCCAACCCCATTAGATTGTGAACTCCTTGAAGGCAGGGATGGTTTTTGGTCTGTCTTTGTATCCACTGTGATTAATACAGTATCTGGCACACAGTAGGTACTTACTAAATGCTTCTTGACTTGAGTTTATACATTAAGCCACTGTATTTTTATATGAGAAGGGAGAAGACCAGCAGAGAGTATTGTCATGAGTCCCAGGAGGAAATAACATTGAGAAAGATGCCTGTGTAGGAATATGGAATGCTACAGAGAGGCTAAAGTGCAAGGTCTAGAAAGAAAGTACTGCATCTGCCACTTAAATGGTCATTAGAGCCTTAAAGGGTGTGATGTCAGAAGAGCAATAGGAGACACCTGTGATGGAAGTGTGTCATGATAATGGAATGTGATAGATGAGATTTAGCAGATACTCAGGAGCCCAGCTGGAGATTAATTTAAATTGATTGAATTGGATAAGGTGAATGACTGCTGACTGGATTACTGGCTGACTTCTAGTTAACTAGATTCTAAGCACATCTGTCTGGTACTTAAGAGTACTTAAGAAAGCATGGTTCTCAGAAGCTAACAACTTTCAACTTTGACCACCTTCCAGCCCAGTCAACCAATCAGCTTGAAGAACCTCCCCTTTCTGGGAGGGTACAGGAAGGAGGGAGCAGAGACTGCGCAGGAAGCTCAGTCTCTTTGGCTGTGAGACATTACTAGGGTGGTAGAGGACTTCACAGGGGAGTTAGGAAAGCTAGGATTGCCAGGTTATAGGAATTCTCAATCTTTCTCTTTCTTTGACTATCTTTAAATAAACCCATAAAAACCTCAACTTGTTTTTCAGTGATTTTAGTCAGTTTCCCCCAAAAACTGGGGGGACAGATTAGAACCTACATTTAGAAATTTAAATTACACAGAAGCCAACTGCAAAGAGATGAAGGGCAAGGAAATGGAGGCAGTGAGGGTATACCACTTGTTCTAGATGTAGATTAGAGAATAGGGATCATAGGACCATAGATGCCCATCCTCCTCATGCCCTTTTCAGCGCTGTACAGTACTAAGAATTGGATCTGTCATTTCACTGGCATAGGGAACTCTTGTATAAGGAACCTCCCACTACCAATGCAGATTGGCACATTCTGTTATTTGTAATCTTAGATAATTGCCTTGAGCACTGAGAGGTGACTTGCCCATGGTCACATAGGCAGCATGTGTCAGAGGCAGGACTTGAAATTATGTGTTCTTGGGTCCGAGGCCAGCTCTCTAGTAAGCAATAGCTGCCTCTATTTCAATTCTGGGACCATCTCAGCCATCAATGCTGCCATGCCTGCCAAAGGGAGTGGGCCAAAATGTTCCCCTATGGATTCATTCACCACTCCTGTAATTTCCCCAAACACAATAACTCTTTGATCAACAATCCCCCATGTGTGTTCTCTCCCTCTCCTTGAGGAAAGAAGCTGTCTTGACTTTTGTATATGTTTGTATACATCTCACCAGCAGTTAACACAGTACTTAATGCACAGTAAGCTCTTCATAATAGCTTTTTCATTCATTTATAGACTTAGAGCTAGAAAGGACCAAAGAAGCCATCCAGTTGAACCTTGTCATTTTACATGTATAGAATAATAGTTTGCTTTGCAGGTCTGGTATGAGAAAGGGAAGGATGCCAAGACTCCTGAGCCTTCCTGTAGGTGGCTATAAAGAAGCCAGGAGATTGGGAGCGGTCAGAGCTTCCAAATAAAATGATAGTGAATGGAGCAGGATACCAAGGGAGATGAGAATGAGACTAAGGGCTTCTGGGGGAGAGGTTAGCCTTAGTAAGGTGGAAAGCCAGCTCATTGTGGGAGATTGGGGTGGGGCAGGGGAGGAGGGGAGGGCAAGGAAGAGGTGGGTGAGGATACAGAGTTTTCAGAATGAATAGAAAGCTTGAATGCTTGACTTTGTGGAGCTGATCTTACTTTGTTCCACTAAACTTTATGCCCTCCTTCAAATGAAGAACTAAGGTACAGCCCTTCAGAAATGTTGCCATGGAAACATTATGAGTCTCTTAGCAACAATCTTCCTTTCACCAAAAACTCACAGCCCTGCCTCATACAGATGGCTTCTCTAATTCCAGCCCAAATTAAGGCTCACAAGGGTTGAAGTAGGTCCATAAACTATACTTTGAAGGTGCTATCTTCTGAGCCAAAACACTAGGGCCATTTCCTACAGGATAAGGGAAAACAATGCCTGGATCCTGGAATATCTTCCGATGCCAACTGACAATCCAGCACCCTTCTCATTGTCAACTTGTCAGTGGGAGGAAGGACAGAAAATAACCATGAGCCAATGCCAAGTATCAATCTGTGTGGCATGTGGATTGATTGAAATGGCTGAGGAAACAGGTCTGAGCTTCTGAGCATATTGATTTTTTGGAAGGGTGTACAATTGCACAACAAATCGGGACCAGGTCCTTCAGCTGATTCTGGACCCCAAATACAGGAGGAGACAGGTTTTCATTCATTAAAAGAAAACAATTAACAGAGTATAACCCAGGACACAAGATTAAGTAACCTGATTTCTAATTGGAGGAAAGATTAGGAACTTTAGAAGTTGATAGAGGAAAAACAAACAGGTTCAATTCCCTGAGATCAGAAAAAGAGATGTCACATTTCCCCTACCCCAAGTGTCTCTATTCAATCAAAGGAACAAGGAAACAGTAACTGATTAATGAGAATGGGGTCAGTTTTCAGATAAGATATATGCATTGGGATCTGACTGGGTTTCTGGACACCATAACATAAGTCTTGAGTTAAGCATTAAGCAAATCTGGTCCCTAAGAAACTGGTAAATGTGGCCTAGCTTCTCAGTCATTCAGGGCTAGTAGTAGGCTTCCACCAGTCATGGACAACCATGGATCAGCACCTTGAAGAGCCACAGGCCACAGTGTGGCTACGCAGACTGATATGGGAGCCGCAGCTCCTGCTGCACTGAGGACCTCGGAAAACTTCGCTCTCTGTTGCCCGTCATTTTTTCATTTTTTGTATTGTTCATTTTGCGTGCATTGTTGTAATCATTGTGTGCATTGTTTTCTTGGCTCCTCATCATTCTGTATCAGTTCATGCAGATCTTTCTATGCTTCTCTCTATTCAACACATTTTTGCTATTGTTGTTGCTTGTCTTTCATTCTTGAAGAGGACCATGACATCAGAGTGATATCATGACTTGCAATGTATTGGATTTAAGTAAGGAAGGGCTGTGCAAAGTCACCAGCCTCACCCTCATCTCCAGAACCACCTGGGTCCAGTGGCAAGATAGACATCAGGGAGATTGGAGATGGCCCTGGATGTTTAAGGCAATTGGGGTGAAGTGGCTTGCTCAGGATCACAGAACTAGTAACTGTCTGAGGCCACATTTGAACTTGTCTCCCAACTTCAGGGACAGTGCTCTATACACTGCACCATGTAGCTGTTCCATTATAGTACAATAATCTCCCATTATTCATGTCACTAGAGCAAACTAGCATTTATTATGTACTATAATGTGTTTAGCTATTCCTCATTCAATGAGCTCTACTTGTTTGAGGTAAAAGTGGAAAGAATCAGAGACATTAAAAGGCAATGGTGGAATTGAAGAGCATGGAGGACAACCGGGGGAACAACCTAGAGACTGGAGGAAGATTATGAGGAATAGCAACTATGCCCTTGTAACTGGATCTTAGAATAGGAAGAGGGGAATAAAGGGCGTAAAGAGTTCAGGATGTAGAGAGCTTTAAATGCCCAAAAAATGATTTCATTTTTGTTTTTTTGGTTTTTTTAGCGAGGCAGTTGGGGTTAAGTGACTTGCCCAGGGTCACACAGCTAGTGTGTTAAGTGTCTGAGGCCGGATTTGAACTCAGGTCCTTCTGACTCTAGGGCCAGTGCTCTATCCACTGTGCCACCTAGTTGCCCCAAATGATTTCATTTTTAATCCTGGTAATAATTGGGAGTCACTTATGTTTATTGAGTAGGGAAGTAACATGGGCAGGTGTGTTCTTTAAGAAAATTACTTTGACATCTGAGAGGAGGTTGAATTAGAGTAACAGAATGAATGAGAGAGCATTAATTAAGCACTTACTATTGTACCAAGTATTGCACTGAGTGCTAGGAGATACAAATAAAGAGGTGAAAGCATGCCCTCAGGGAGCTTACATTCTAATGGGAAGCTATGCAGTGAGGAGAGGTAGTCAGGAAAGTTTTGGGGATGGTGAGTGGAGACCCAAAGGAGTAAATGAACTAATGGGGTGGATGGGGAAGAGTATGCCCAAGATGGCAAGGCTTTGGGGGAGAAGACCTGGAAATGTAATGAAGCATGACTGGGATTGGTCCTAGATATAGTTCCTAAGGAAACCAATCACGTAATATCTATTAACCCTAAATATAGGGGGTGACTGATACAGCCTATCATGTATTATACATTATATATGTACATACATATAGGCACAAACATGTAAATTACATTGGAAGGGATTGGATGGATGACAAGTAGACTGCTAGGTGAAAGATAATTCTATTAATCCAATCTGTAATTTCCTCCCTGTAGGGACCTCCCAGGTGAAGAAATGTCCTCCACCCATGCAGATCAGCACCTACTCTGTATCTTAGAATTTAGAGGGTTGGCTAGTACAGTGGTATCAATCTCAAATAGAAACATGAAGATCCCTGCTGGCCACATATCGACAGTTTTAAAATTTAATGTTACCTATATTTTATTGTATTTTCCTTTATTTTTTTCAATATTTCCCAATTATATTTTCATCTTATTCTGGCCAGACTGTACATGACTCTTGTTTTGCATGTGACATTTCTGGCCTAGGGTATGAGAAGAAAAGTGAACTGTCCATGGTCACATGGACAGAAAGTATGTGGCACACTAAGTGCTCAAAACTGGGTCTTTCTGCCTCCTAGACCAAAAGAAGCCTATCGAATCTGCTGCTCTACCTTTATATAAACATGTGTATACCTTATTGAATACTTTTTGTGGGTGGGGCAATGAGGGTTAAGTGACTTGCCCAGGGTCACACAGCTAGTAAGTGTCAGGTGTCTGAGTCTGCATTTGAACTCAGGTCTTCCTGAATCCAAGACCAGTGCTTTATCCACTGCACCAACTAGCTGCCCCAGTGTATACCTTATTGGAAAGACAACTTTTGGAACAGAAATTCAGCAAACCACTTCTCTATTCTTTGATTTAGAAAGCCCCCATTAAGGAAAATAAAGGATCTGTTTTGGCCTGAGTTGATATTCATATCCTGTCACTATTGGTGCCTGGGCATGTTATGAATTTGGAGGCTGGCTCTGCAGTCAAAGAGATATTGTTGTTATTTGGGCAAATGTCAGTAAGATGGAGGTCTAGGTACCTTCCAAGCCTGGGACTGTGAGCATCCATAACAGGACGTGTTCCAGCCCATTAGGTTGCTCACAGAGGTGCCCCGGCTCTAAATGAACAGCTCTCAACAAATGGTGGCTCAAGCAGTCCCTGGTTCTGGGAGTTTCATGCATCTATGTCAGCCTATGAAACAGATCATGAAGACACCACTCACAGCGGGCACCAAGTGTCCTACACTGGTCTTCCCTTGAGATTCTAAAAGAGTATGACACTCCCAAGAAGGAGGGCCACAAAACCACATCGTAAGAGTTGGCATGGGGAGGTCATCTAAAACAATGGGATCAGCCAGCCACTGCTTTCTCCTGCTCTCTGTTTGTATGTCTGTCTGTCCGTCTCTCCCTGTCTCTTCCTCGGTCTCTGCCTCTCTCTGTCTCTATGTTCTCTCTCTGTTCCTGTCTCTGTCTCTGTCTCTGTCACTTTCTCTCTCTCTCTCTCTCTCTCTCTCTCTCTCTCTCTCTCTCTCTCTCTCTCTCTCTCTCTCTCTTTCTCTGTGTGCGTGTCTCTGTCTCTGTCTGTCTTTCTGTCTGTCTCTCTCTCCGGTTATTCCTCACCAACAGCCTTTTGGACATTTCCTTTTTAATATTTCTTAAGCATCTCAATCTCAACATATCCAAAACCAAACTAATTACTTTTCCCTTTTCTCAATGTCCCGATTTCCAGCAAGGATGTCACCATCCTTCCGGACACAGAAGTTCACAACCTCAGAGTGGACACCCTACTCTTCATCACACAACATAACCATTGAGTTGCCAAGTCTCTGCTACTTCCACAAATTTCAGATATCTATCACTACCCCTCTAGTCACATACTTACCACCCTAGGTCATATTCTCATCATCTTTCTCTTGGACTGTTGCAATGACCTTTTAACTTATTTCCAATCAATCCTACACAAAATAACATTACTAAATTACAGGTTGGACTCTATTGTTTTCCTGTTCAATAAGCTACAGGGAATCCCTACTATCTCTAGAGTCAAATATATACTCTTCAGTTTGGTGCTTAAAGCTTGGCACAACCTGGTTCTAAGTTCCTTTTTCAGGATCATTACCCATTACCCACATGCATGCTATGGTCTAGTTAAACTGGCCTTTTGCTGTTCTTTGGACATGCCACTCCACATCCTCTGTTTATGGCTTAAAACAAGGTATTTTCCATACCCAGACAGCACTCCTTCCTCACGTCCACCCTTTAGGATCTCCCTTCAAAGATTAGCTCAAGATCATGTCACATGAAACCTTCCCTGATTGCCAGACCCCAGCAGCCAGCACCAGGCTCCCAAATAACTCATATATCATTTTTGAACCTATTTTATTCTGTGTGTATACACCCAGAGAAATACACATATGTATATGTGTATGAGTGTGTGCATGTATATGTATATGTATATATAATACATGCATCCATATTGTGCTATATCCCTTGAGATACTGAGACAGCTTGTTGAAGCTGCCTGGCAGGCTTTTGATGACAAAGGTCTAGTGCTCTAGAGAGAGGCTAGGTCTAGGAGTCTTCTGAATACAAGTGTGAAATAAACCATAGGAGCAGACGAAGTCACTGAAACAATATTTACATGAGAACTTGTCCCCCTCCTAGCCCACTGCTAGTGCATCCTCCTCCAAAATTTCCATATCTAGCTATCTAGCTATCTATAGGTACACGTGTATGTATATATGTATACAATGTACTTATATGTGTGTAAACTTATGTATGCACATATATAGATGATAAATACATGGATATTTTATACATGTGTTCCATGCACACATGTATGACACACACATGTGTGTGTATGTAATTTGGTGTTGTGGTAGATTGCGAGCCAGCCTTGGAACCAGGAAGGTCTCAGTTCAAGAGTGGTACTTGATCCTGGTCAAGTTACTTTACCTCCCAGTGCCCTAGGTAACTCTCTAAGCCTAGACATTGCAGGGAAGGTGTCACTGGTAGAGGGAATGCTTTGCCAGCAGCTCCCAGCACTAATGAAATTGAACATCTAGACCTATAAGGTCATTTAGGTGGCACAGTGGAAAGAGCACTGAGCCTAGAGTCAGGAAGACCTGAGTTCAAATCCAGCTTCAGACATTTACCAGCTATGTAAGCCTGGGCAAGTCACTTAACCCTTTTTGCCTCAGTTTCCTTATCCACAAAATGAACTGGAGAAAGAAATGACAAACCACTCCAGTATCTGTCAAGAAAATCCCAAATGGGTCACAGAGTCATACATGACTGAAATGACTGAACAACAAAAAGCTGTGTGATGCTGGGCAAGTCATGTAAGCTCTGCCTAACTTCTCAGTGCCCTAAGCAACTCTCTAAGACTATAAATGGCTCACTGATGCACTATACCAGGGAAGGGATTTCCACACCAGGAGTTCATACATGCATGACATCATAGACCTCTCCCCTCCAACATCCTCAGCACATGTTTTGCATGGATTTCTTGCATGGTGGACCCACTTAATGTCTACGGTGCTTTGCATGGAGTTCTTGCATAGTGTAACCATTTAATGTCTACCATTGGCTTTGTTCTCTGATACTTTCTTCTGCAAAAGGAGAGGCTTGGACCAACTGGTCAGCAAGATCCCTTCAAGTCCTGATATTCTGTGATCCTGTGACTTGTCAGAACTCAATGAAAAAAAAAATGGAATTCATTAGAAAATTCAAGCTTTATTATTGGGATAATAAACAAGTAATTGACCAAATACCTTGCCCCACCCTCTTACTTTACTTTGCAGCCCCTATGTACTTAAGGCAGCTAGGGCTGACCCACATGAAATGATTTCCTTTATGGGGCTGACCACGAATGTAATAAGGATTGGCTGGTGGGGGAAAAGCATGGGCTCCGTGCCCTGCTCTCCCACCAGCTCACTGCCTGTGTTCCAGACTGTCACTTCCTATTCCTAAACCTCAGTGTCTCCATTTATAACATGGGTATTCTAAACTAAAGGATCTCTAAGGCACATTCTAGCCCGAAGATATTAATTTAGCTGATTTTCCCTCATTGGGTATAACTTATAATAAACCCAAGCTTCTCAGGGCAGGGGAGGGCAGCCTTTTCAGAGCCTCTACTTGTCCCTGTCCTGCTAAGTTTAACTCCTTAAGACAAAGCTGGAGGTCTTCATTAGCTAATTAGTAGTTGTTTATCAACTGATGTTTTCCCTCACCCAGTCTGGGAGATGAGCCAGCAGATTGGTTCTGTGGATCCTCTCAACTTCTAAGTGATAAGAAATCTGTCAAGGAGCTGTGATTTTTAGTAGCAAAAGGGAAGTCCCAGTGTGGGAAGTCCCTTCACCTGAGCAGACTATGGCATGGTTAGGCTTTGGTAGAGGAAGTTTAGGGAGTTGCCTGAAGCTGATGCAGAGTAAGTTGTTTGCCCAGGGTCACACAGGCAGCATGTAACATATAGGAGTGGAGCCAAGATCCTAGTGATGTCAAAACCTGGATTCCACCCATTACTACATCTGTTTCTGGTAACCTCACTGTAGAATGTTACCCTACTTCCTTCTGTTCTTTGTGACTGTTGGTTCAATTCAGGGAATGTTGGAGCCCAAACTGGAAAGAACTGTAGGTCTTACAGCTCATAGAAGATAAACTAGCTTGCATTTCTATAATGCTTTAAGGTTTAAAAATTGCATACATATATTATTTGCTTCAGACCTCACAGCAGCCCTGTAAGTTTGGCGCTATTTTCCCCATTTTGTAGATAAGGAAACTGAGAGTGAAAGAGAGGTTAAGTGACTTGTCCAGGGTCACACAACTATGAAGTGGCCGAGGCTAGATTTTTAATCCAGCTCTTCCTGAATTCAATACTCCATCCACGGTGACATCTAGTTGCCTCTAAGGAGGCCCCAGGTTTTTTCAGGACATGACTTAGTTAGGGTGTTTATCCAACAAACAAGAGTTTTGTTTGGAAATTTTCCTTCTGGAAGGTGACAAGCAAATTGGTTGCCAGGCAACCACTTGTATCTTGTGATAAAAAATATAAAACCATACACTATAAATTGGACAAATGCCAATAGCAAACACCAGACAGGCAGTGCTGCTTGGTGGAATACAGGATGGGCTTGGCGGGTAGAGACACTGCAGACACTTGGAGCTGTGGCCGTAACCAAATCACTACCTCTGAGCCTGACTCTTCATCTATAATTCAGGGATGGTGGTAATCTTAAAGCATTATATAAATATCAGTTATTCATATGACTGAACATATTTCCACCCTCCTCCTAAGTGATGAGATATTGTCCCAAATTCCAAGACTCTCCTGAATTTCTGATCTCATTGATGTGGGGAACTGCTCTCATAATTCAAACCACAATTTCTCCCTTGCCTGTCCATCTTGTGAAACTTTTGTCTATTTCCTCCCATTGGTTCATCAGAGGGGGTTCCTGTCATGTCCTCTCGATATCACAAGGATACCATGAGAGCCCAGAGGTTGTTATCAATTATCTTTCAGTCCAGCCATCAGACAAGGCCATCTCTTTTTCCAGTCATACATGTATTCAATGTCATCTTTAAATCATGGTTCTACCATAATGTTTCATCTATAATGTGTGGCCAACTACTCCTGTCCACCACACTCTTCTTCATTACCTTTAGCGTGATTGAGCCTCAACTCCAACAAACTTCAGGCTAGCTGGGTCCCCATTTTTGCAAATAATGAATACATGGTAACACGTATCCAAATTCACACTATTCAAATTGTAAGTATGTAAAATCTGATGACTGGTTCCAGTCATTATAAATACACTAAGTACATTCAAATAATGCAGCCATTTCAGGGGATTAGTTATTCACAACGAGAGAAAATGAACTATATAAGAAGGAATCTGTGCAATCTATGAATTTTTGGTCTCTCATTCCTTACTTTGAACCAGATTTTTCATTATATCTTTTTTTGCCACCAAAGCTTATGTACACCCACATTTTCATTGAAGTTATTGAGCATTAAAAGACATGCTGATTTCATTTAGGAGGACTTGGTAAGTCCTTCCCAGAGTTTCCCGACTCTAACATCCTCTGCAACCAAGGTTAGTGTGTCAGTGCCTTTTATTTTCATAGTGGTCTTATTGCGAATATGTATCATGAGCACTGCAGTAGAATATGTCCGATGTCCCATTAAATGATGTTACTTATTGCTTCTAACATAAGTACAGAGAAACAGCTTGGTGTAGAAGAAAGAATGTTGGACAAAGAGTCAGGAAAATATGGAGAGTGGAAAAAGGAAGGACAGGAAAGGAGAAAGGGATGATGAAAAATAATTATAGCAGTGCTAAGAGATGAAGATTTATAATACAGAGCAAAGAGGGAATAGAGAAGCTTTGTCGGTGGGGTACAGAGGGCGCTGTTCATGTAATTTGTTATCATAAACTTTAAGGCCCAATGTGTGATATTGGTTTGGGAATTCCCCTATATCAAGGTCAAGGTATGTAGACAGAGAGCTTTGAAGAATGATGTAGAAGACTGAGAAGTAGAGGTATGATCTAAGCAGATAAGTGTGAATATCAGAGGAATGAATGTTTAGGGAAGGAGCTTGAAATAGTGTCTCTCTTTCTACAAGAGTCTTTTCTTTCTATTTCAGATGTTGTTTCTCAGAGCCAAGTAATGTTATTCAGTTATCATGATGTGACAATGTCCTATAGAGTCCTGAATTCATCCAATCAGCACAGGGCAAGGTGAAAAGCGTGCTACATTTGAAGCTAGTGAAGCTGGTTTCAAATCCCATTTATATAATGGAGTGGCCTTGTATAAATCATGCAACCCTCTGCACCTCAGTTTTCTCATCTGTAAAATGAAGGGAATTTATCTTAAAGGCCCCTTCTGAGCGTCAAGATTCTGTAAGTTTGTATTCCTATAACTAGCACAAGCTATTAATCACTAAATGTTGATTCTATCACTGGTCAGACAATGATCTAGCAACAATCGTGGCAGACCTGTGAAAATTTGAGCAATGATGAGACTTTGTCTCAGAACAGACCATTTTAGATGCACTAAAAGCTTGCAGGTCCCCAACTTGAGGAATTCCTGCTATTCTTCAAGAAATTAGCAGGAAATACCTAAAGAAAAGAGTAGCAAGAACTTAGAGAATACAAAATGGCATTGAGGAAGGCCCAAATATTCCCTCCAGAAGTGTGCAGAACATGGTCCTAACTCAAAATCCTGATTCAGTAAAGATTGTATGAATGAATAAACAAAAGAAATTTTCTAAGTAAAAGGAAAAATTATGGTGACAGGGACATCCAAGATACAAACTGAAAAGGAAATAATGACTCCAAAACCCCAGTAAGCAAAGCCTCAGCTGAAAATGTGCAAGTTAAACTAGAACTCTTGGAAAAGGGGAAACACAAAAATGTTAAGAGTCTAAAATGGTGTACATGAAATGAGAGCACTAGAAAAAAATGGAAAATAAACAAGAGCTATTAAGGAACATATTGGGAAAAGAATTAACAGCTTGGCATAAAATGTATAAAACTTGAGACAAGCAACAGATTCCTTGAAAATGAAAATAAAACAAATATAAGTTTAATGACTCCATGAAGTAAAAAGAAACATTAGAAAAAAGTCAAAAGGCTTTAAAATAGAAGATAATAAGGGGGCAGCTAGGTGGCGCAGTGGATAAAGCTCCAGTCCTGGATTCAGGAGTTCCTGAGACAGAGAAACAGAGACAGAGATAGTGAGGCAGGATTATAGTAAGGAATGGCCTAGAAAGCAAGAAAATTGAATTTTAATGAAAAAGAAAACTTTCAAGTATTCTTTAAGAGAGGACCAGAGTAGAATAGAAACTGAATTACAAACATAGGACTTAAGAGAAATATTTAAAAAAGTAAATATAAGTAATACAAACAATCACAAGAGACTAAATAAAGATACAGAGCAGAAGAAGGTAGATTACAAAAGGGGAGAGGAGAATAAAAAAGAAAAAAATAAGAGGAAAGAAAACAAAGTAACCTATGATTGGGCTTCAGGGAGGGAAAAAAGGAGAAATGAAAGATAGAGCACCAGGGCTAAGCACACTGCCTCTCACTCACCATTTAATTTCTTTGTACAGAAAGGACAAGAAACAAAGAAGAGACCATTATAAAAGAAAAGGTGTAGAGAAATACACAGTCAATGATAAAGATGAATATGAGTAGGTTGAAATCAATGTTCTTCAAAAGGAAAAGGAAAGCAGAATTGGATTAGAAATCAGAATCTAGGGGGCAGCTAGGTGGTACAGGGGAAAAGCACTGGTCCTGGATTCAGGAGGACCGTAGTTCAAATCCAGCCTCAGACACTTGACACTTACTAGCTGTGTGGCCCTGGGCAAGTCACTTAACCCTCATTGTCACCCTCCCCCAAAGAAATTAGAATCTAATAATATTTTGATTATTAGAAGCATATTTGAAACAAAAGATTCACAGAGTTAAATAAGGGGCTGAAGCAAAATCTATTATGCTTCACCTGAAATTTTTAAAATGCGCAGACATAACAATTATGATCTTGGATAAGACAAGAGCAAAAATAACCTTAATTTTCTAAGATGAACAAAGCAACTGTACTATTTCTAAAGACACAGACAAATAAGTTCAATACTAAAGATATATACATTGGATGGCATAAAAACTACATACTTAAAGGAAAAGTTAAATGAGTTATGGGGAGAAATAGATAATAAAATTTTAATATATGGGAGGTATCAGACTTTCAGGGTAGAACCAAGATGGCTGAGGAAAGGCAGTGAGCTCTTGAACTCATGACACAATCACTCCAAGAAACATCCAAATAACGTCATAGGATAATTCCTGAAGCAGCAAAATCCACAGAAGAATGTGCTGAAATAATCTTCCAATCAAGGACAGCTTGGAAGGGTGAAAGAAGATAGATAATAGAGTAAATATCAAGGGGAAGGGAATAGGATGGAGGGAAACAGTTAACAATGATAATCATGAAAAAGAGAAAAGGGAGGAAAATTGTATAAAAAATATTTATAGCAACTCTTTGTGGTGGCTAAGAACTGGGAATCAAGGAAATGTCCATCAATTGAGGAATGACTGAAGAAGCTGTTGTATATGATTGTAGTGGAATGATATTGTGCTATAGGAAATGACAAACAGGATGATACCAGAAAAATCTGGAAAGACCCATATGAACTGATATACAGTGAAGTGAGCAGAACTGGGAGGACATTGTGCACAGTGACAGCAGTATTGTCCTATAAGCAATTGTGAATGACTTAACTACTCTCAGCAATAAAATGATCCAAGATAATCCCAAGGGACTAATGATGAAGCATACTATCCACTCCCATAGAAAGAAGTGATGAAAAGAGCACTTGTGTATTATACATATAAAACCTGATTAGTGTCTTGTGGAGGGAGGAGGAAAGGGAGGGAGAGAGAAAAATTTGGAACTCTAAATCTTATGAAAATGAATGTTGAAAACTACCCTTACATGTAACTGGAATAAATGTTTGTTGCAAAGAAAAAACAAACAAACAAAATATATGGGAAGTATCAAAGTACTTTGTTTAGATCTAAACAAATCAAACCAAAAATAATAAAGATGTTAAGGACATGAAGAGAACTTTAGAAAAGTTACACAAATATTAATGATTTAAATATTATAGAAATATTAAATGGGAATAGAGAGGATCACACATATTTTTCAATTATATGAGGTACCTTTTAAAAATTGAACATATATTAAGGAATGCAAGCCTCAAAAATTCAGAAAAGCAGAAATATCTAAACACATTCTTGAAAACAACAATAATAAAAATTACATTAAATGAATGGTCACAGAAGAAGTGATTTAAAATAATTTGGAAACTAAATAATTTGATCTAAAAATGGGTAGATGAAAGAACAAATCATAGAAGCATAGAGAATTTCATTAAAGATAATTACAGCAATGAAACAATATATTGACATTTTGGGGCTGCAACAAAAGAACTCTTTAAGAGAAAATTTATTTTTATAAATACTTTTATCATCAGAAGAAATAACAGGACAATTAATTGGCCGTACAAAAAAATAAACAAAAAAAAAACCTTGAAAACTAACAAATATAAAAATCTCAATTAAACCCCAAAATCAAAATCCTGAAAATCAAAGAAATCAGCAAAATCAAAAGCAAAAAAAAAAAACCCCTACATTGAATTGACAAATGAAAGTAGAAAGTATAAGAAAAAACAAACAAACAAATAAATAAAGTATAATGAAGGGGAAAATAGGGGACATGGACAAAGATTAAAACTTACTCTTATCAAAGTTGGCACAAAGAGAGAACAACAAATATACTCAGTTTGATATAGAAATCTATCTTACCCTCTAGGGAAGTTCAGATAGAGATGGTGATTATGGAGGGGTGAGGGGGGACTAATACAAGGGAGGGATATTGGGGAAAGCAGTCATGGGTAAGGCAGTTGTGAGAAAGGAGAGGGTGGGGGCTCAGAGTGGGAAGGATAAGCAGATGAAAAATGGCATGGATAGATATAGACAGTCATCATAATTATAAATGTAAACATGTTTGAGGCAAAGTGATACACACAGGGTAAATGTAGAGAGTTGGAGAGGGATCTATTATGCTTTGGCTGGAGCAAGGAAAGCAGGGGTAGCATTTATGATTTCATACAGAACAGAAGCAAAAATAGATCTAGTTGGGGGAGATGGGGAGGGAAACTGTATTTTGCTGAGAGGCACCATGGACAATGAAGTCATATAAATATTTAACATGTATACACCAAGTTTTGGGGTTTTTTTAAGAAGTTGAATGAGTTGAAAAATCTCTAGGAGCAGATGGATTTTCAAGTGAATTTCTACCAAACTTTCAAAGAACAATTAATACCAATACTGTATAAATTATTTGAAGAAATAAGAACTTCAAAAAAGCTTGGAAGGACATGTATGAAATGATGTGTTGAGAAGGGAGCAGAGCCAAGAGAATACTGTACACAGAGACAGCAATGTTGTTTGATGAAGAACGGTGAATGACTTGACTGTTATAAGCAATGCAATGATCCAATTCAGTCCCAAAGTAATATTAATGAAACATACTATCCAACTTCAGGGAAGGAACTGATATTGATGGAAGAGATTGGGGCATGCTATTTTTCACATTATTTCATTAAGTGACAAATATGGTGATGTTTTCCATGATCATATATGTATATCCCGTATTGAATTATTTACCACCTCAGAGAGGGGGAGGGGAGGGGGCTGGAATGGGAAAATATACATAAAAATGTTTAACCTGGAAAGTGGGGGAGGGGTGTGCTGGGAAGAGTACAGGAGGTATATATGTATTTATACACGCACATATATAGTGCATTTATTTTATTTGGGATATATAATGATATTTTATACATTTATCAAACATAGACAAAGACACATATATGACATATATATTTTACCTTAATCATATGCAAATGAAATTAACATTTACAGAAATACAAAGTGCTTAAATTAACAGAAGAGGAAATAAAGGACTTTAAACAACCCAGTCTCAAAAACTGAAATTAAACATTTCATAAATGAGTTTCCAATGGTTAAAAAAACTGAAATTAGGTGCACTTAAAAGGGAACTCTATTGAACATTCAAAGATCTATTAATTACAATATTATATAAGCTGTTTGAAAAAAATAAGAAAAAGATGAGTTCTATAAAATCCCTACTATGATGAAAATATGGCCTTGATACCTAAACTTGAGAGCCAAAACAAAGAAGGAAAACTATAGACCAATATCTTTAAGGAATATGAAGCAAAATTTTTAAACAAAATTTAAGCAAATAGCCTGGAGATAATCAAGGGCAGCTAGGTGGTGCAGGGGATAGAACACCATGCCTGAAGTCAGGAAGCAGCTGCTGCCTCTGCTACTGCTGCTGCTGCTTCTTTCTTCTTCTTCTCCTTCTCCTTCTTCTTCTTCTTCTTCTTCTTCTTCTTCTTCTTCTTCTTCTTCTTCTTCTTCTTCCTTCTTCTTTCTTCTTCTTTCTTCTTTCTTCTTCTTCTACTTCTTTCTTCTTCTACTTCTTTTCTTCTTCTTCCTTCTTCTCTCTCTCTCTCTCTCTCTCTCTCTCTCTCTCTCTCTCTCTCTCTCTCTCTCTCTCTCTCTCTCTCGTGGGGCAATGAGGGTTAAGTGATTTGCCCAGGGTTGTACAGCTAGTGTCAAGTGTCTGAATCTGGATATGAACTCAGGTCCTCCTGAATATTTATCTACTTTATTTGCTTTATCTAGATGCCTCAGATTCATCTTCTTGATTTCGAATGTAGCCTCAGACATTTCCAACAATGGGCAAGTCACTTCACCCTGTTTCCTGTTTCCTCATCCCTAATATGAACTAGAGAAGAAAATGGCAAACCAATCCAGCAACTTTCCAAAGAAATTCCAAATGAGGTCACAAACAGTCAGACTTGACTGAAACAACTGAATAACAACACAAAAGCTAACCCAATATAATCAAAACAAACAAGCTGCCTGTATTAGTTTACTTATTCAGTGTTATTCTAATCAAACTACCAAAGGAATATAGAGATAGAAAAAAATCATAGCAAAATTCATCTAAAGGAACAAAAAGTCAAGAATTTAAATGAAAATAATCAAAAAGTAAAATAGCACATCTCAAAATTATACTACAAAGTAGTAATCATCAAAATGATTTCTTACTAATAAAGAAAGAGATGTTAATCCATGGAACAGATTAGGTATGCAATTTATAGAAGAAAATAAACACAGTGTTTGATAAATTCAAAGGTCCAAATAACTGGAGTAAAAACTCACCATTTGAAAAAATTTGGGAAAATTGGAAAGTAGCCTAGCAGAAACTAGGTTTAAATAAACATTTTGCACCATTTATCACAATAAGCTCCAAATGGGTACATTTCCTCAATTTAAAAGATAGCATCATAAACAAATCAGAGAAGCAAGGAAGAAGCTGCCTTTCAGATCAATGAATCCAAGAAGAGTTCATGACCAAAGAACATAGAGGATCATGGATTAGATTATTTTGATTATAAAATTGAAATGGGTTTGTACAAATAAAACCTATTCATTTAAAATTAAAAGGGTAGGGGCAGCTAGGTGGTGCAGTGTATAGAGCACTGGCCCTGGATTCAAGAGGACCTGAGTTCAAATCCAGCCTCAAACACTTGACACTTACTGGCTGTGTGACTCTGAGCAAGTCACTTAACCCTCACTGCCCCACAAAAAATAAATAAATAACTGCAAAACATATAAAATATTTGGGAGTCTGCTTGCCAAGACAACCCCAAGAATTATATAAAACCAATAAAACCAAAATTAAAAGGGTAGCTAACTAGGAAAAATCTTTGTAGGAATAGTCTATGGTAAACAGCTAAATTCTGAGATATGTAGATAACTGTTTCCAAATTTATAAAAATAAGATATTCCTCAATTGATAATTCTGAAGGCTTTTCAAAGTAATTAATCTAAACTATCAATAATCATATAAATTTTTTCATATCATTTGTAATTGGAAAAATGCAAATTAAGATTTTTACCTCATACCTATTATATTAAAAAGATGATTTAATTTTTAAATCTTTTATTTTTCTCACATATAAAAACAAATTTTAATATTTGTTTGCTTTTAAATATTGATTTTTAAATTTTTTTCTCACTTACTCCCCTCCTTGGGAAGGCAAGCAATTCAATATAGATATATACACGTGCAGCCATGTAAAACATATTAGTCATATTGTAAAAGAAAATACACAAAATACACACCAAAAACACAAAGAAGAAAAATAAGAAAGTTTTAAAAATTGTCCTTTAATCTGCATTCAGACTCCACCAATTCTTTCTCTGGAGGTGGATAGCATTTTTCATCATAAATCCTTTGGAATTGTATTGGATCTTTTTATTGCTGAGGGTAGCTAAGTCGTTTACAGTTGACTATTGTACAACATTGCTGTTATTATATACAGTGTTTTCCTGGTGCTGCTCATTTCACTCTGTATCAGTTCATGTAAGTCTTTCTAGGTTTTTCTAAGAGCATCCTGCTTGTTATCTTGTCTAAAATAATAGTATTACATATTAGCCACATGCCATAACTTATTCAGCCATCACCCATTTGATGGGTATTCCTCAATTTCCAATTCTTTGCCACCACAAAAAAGACCTTCTATATTTTTGTTCTTTTCTCTTTTTTAAAAGTCTCTTTGGGTTATAGACCTAATAGTACTACCACTTAATCAAAGGGTGTGCATAGTTTTGTATCCCTTTGGGCATAGTTCCAAATTGCTTTCCAGAATGTTGGGCTAGTTCACAAGTTCATCAACAATACATTAGTGTCTCAATCTTCTCACATCCCCTCCAACATTTATCATTTTTCTTTTCTATAATATTAGCCAAACTGTTAGGTATGGAGTGCTACCTCAGAGTTGCCTTAATTTACATTTCTCTAATCAATAGAGATTTAGAGTATTTTTTTCGTATGACTATAGATAGCTTTGACTTTCCTCTGAAAACTGCCTGTTCATATCTTTTAACCATTTATTGATTTGGAAATGACTCATATTCATATAAATTTGAATCTGTTCTCTACATATTTGAAAAATTAGTCCTATAAATTTTTTTCATATTTAAATTTACTATTTTCCCTCCATCCTATTTTCTCCATTTCTCTTCTCTCCTCTCTTTCTCTACCTTTCTCCCTCCCTTCCTCTCCTTCCCTCCCTGCCCCTCTCTCTCTCTCTCTCTCTCTCTCTCTCTCTCTCTCTCACTTTCACTCTTGCTCTCGCTCTCGCTCTTTCTCTTGCTCTTTCTCTCACTCTCGCTCTCACTCTCTCCTTTCACCCTACTCAACCTCAAAAGTGTTTTGCTTTTCACTACCACCTCCCCCAATCTGTTCTCCCTTATACCAACACCCCCTACTTTTATCCCCTTCTCCTCCTACTTTCCTATAGAGTAAGATATAGTTCTAAACCCAATGTATGTTATTCCCTCTTTAATCCAATTCTAATGAGAGTAAGGTTCAAGTACTTCACTCCCTGATCCCCCATTTTCCCCTCCACTATAAAAGCTTTCTTGTGCAAGATAATTTCCCCCATTTCATCCCTCTCTTCCCCCTTCTCCCAGCGCATATTTCTTTTTCACCACTTAATTTTATTTTTAGATGTTATCTAATCACAGAGACAGTAATATTGTTTGATGAGGAACTGTGAATGACAATTATTCTCAGTAATACAATGATCCAAGATAATCCCAAAGGATGATTGATGAAATATGCTATCCACCTTGAAAGAAAGAACTGTTATTGATGATACACAGACTGAAGCATGCTATTTTTCACTTTCATTTTTTTATTTTATTCAAGTTTTCCTATTAAAATGACTAATATAGTAATGTTTTACATAAATGCACATGTATAATACATATCTGATTGTTTACCGCCTCAGGGATGGGAAGAAGAAAGATGCAAGAATTGATAAAATTTGGAATTCAAAACTAAAAATAAAAATGTTTATTATTAGGAAAAAATATATATTAGCCCATCATATTCAACTCACATCCATGCCCTTTATGTATACTCCTAACTGCTTTAATTCTTAGGAGTTACAATTATCAACTTCCCATGTACAAATGTAAAAAGTTTAACATTATTAAATCCTTTATTATCTCCTTTTCCTGTTTACCTTTTTATGCTTCTCGAGTTTTGTATTTAAAAGTAAACTTTTTCTATTCAGCTCTGGTCTTTTTATCAGGAATGCTTGAAAGTCCTCTATTTCATTAACTATCCTTTCTTCCCCTTCTGAGATTCAAAATTGGATATACAGAGCATTAATCTCTTCCTTTAACTTGTCCCTTTTATATAAATATATATATATATATATATATATTGTGAGATATAAAATATATCTCCCAGACCAATAAGAAAAAGGAGCCTCTGAGCTTTAATCTGTGAGGGATTCGTTTTTATTGCTTGGGAATTAATTAGACAAGAAAAGGCGAAACCAATTAGGGAAATAGGGAAGTAGAAATACAGATGAATGGTCTTAGATCTAAACTTAGTCTATTCAATCCCAGAGATTAAGCTGGTTTAAAGGAATTTAGGATTTTTCTTTATAGAACTCAGCGAATCTCAGGGCAGCTAGGTGGCGCAGTGGATAGAGCATTGGCCCTGGAGTCAGGAGTACCTGAGTTCAAATCTGGCTTCAGACACTTAACACTTAGCTGTGTGACCCTGGGCAAGTCACTTAACCCCATTTGCCTCACTTAAAAAAAAAAACTCACCAAATATCAAACTGCCCACCAGGCCATAAACCAGCACACCCAAGGCCAAACACCAACCATGTGTTTCTGAACTCCTCTCACCAGAGCACCGCCACAGCTAAGTTTAACAGCCAGAGAGAGTTTCTGTCCTCACTTTTAAGTTGGTGTCCTGGAAGTTCCTCACATTTTCGTGTGTTCCTCCCCAAAAGGGGAGGTCCCTCAAAAGCCGCTTCAGTTGCATACGCAATCTCTTAAATGATTCAGCTAAAACTTCCGATATTACTCTTTACCACAAATAATTTTTACCACACCCTGAAAGATTATACTCAGTTTTGCTGTATAGGTGATTCTTGGTTGTAATTCTAACTTCTTTGCCATGCACAATATCATATTCCAAGCCCTCTGATTCTTTAATGTAGTAGTTGCTAAATCTTGTGTTGTCATGACTGTGTCTATACAATATTTTAATTGTTTCTTTCTGGCTGCTTGCATTATTTTCTCCTTGATCTTGGAGTTCTAGGATTTGGCTATATTTATTTCTAGCAGTTTTTATTTTGGGATTTCTTTTAGGAGGTATTTGATGGATCCTTTAAATTTCTATTTTATCATGGCAGTTTTCCTTAGTAATTTCTTGCAAGATGACATTTAAATTATTTTTATCATGGTTTTCAGGTAGTCCAATAATTCTTAAATTATATTTTTCCTAGACCTATTTTCCAAGACAATTGTTTTTCCAATGAAATATTTCACACTTTCTTCTGTTTGATTCATTCTTTTCATTTGATTTTAATGTTTCTTGATGTCTTGTGGGATCATTAGCTTCCACTTGCCTAATTCCAATTTTTAATGAAATATTTGTCAGTGAATTTTTGTACCTATCTTTTCCATTTTGCCAATTCTATCTTTTAAAGTATTTTTCAGTGAATTTTTTACATCTTTTCCCATTTTTGTGCTCTAAGAATCTGTTGACTCTTTTCTCATAATTCTCTTGCATCACTCATTTCTTTTCCCAATTTTTCTTCTCTTATTTGCTCTTTAAATAAGTTTTTTCGGAATTTGGGGGGGTCTGAGACTGATTCACACTTTTTGGTTGAGGCTTTGGATATGGCAGTTTTGATTTTGTCCTTTTTCTTAGGTTCTATTGTGATTTTTCCTCTTGCCAAGGTAACTTTTTATGGCCATGTCCTTTTTTATTGTTGTTTGTTAATTTTTCCAGCCTATTTCTTGATTTTTAACTTTATTAAAATTGGGTTCTATTTCTGAGTGGAGGTGGCACTGTCCCAAACCTCAGGGTATTTTATACAGCTGTTTTCAGAGCTAGTTCTGGGGGTCTGTAAGTTCTTAATTCTTCCAAGGTGGCTTGATCCAAGGAGAGGTGTAGTCACTTTCCCCCTGGCCTATGCTCTGGTCTGTGAGTAATCACAAGTACACTTTTCCACTATCGAACTGTGACCATGTTCCCACTCCCCTACAGTCACAAGCTCCTCCTCCTTGCCCCAGGACTGTGACCTAAGAATGCAACTCAGATTGGCATATGGCTGATGCAATGGAGTCCTGTACCTAGCACAATCAAAAGTACCTCTACATTTTTCCAACCCTTTACTGCATGTGATCTGAGAGCTCTCTTAAGCTGCTGCTGGCAATTCACTTGCCCCATTGCCTATGATGGATTATATTACACTCTCACCATCATATGACAGACCTTTCCTGATGACCTTTTAAGTTGTCTTAGGCTGGAAAATTGTTTCACCCCATCTTTTTGTTTGTTCTGCCACTCCAGAATTCTTTTTGAGGTGTTATTTTAAAATTGTTTAAAGGGTAATTTGGGAGATCTCTGGCAAGACCCTGCCTTTTCTCTACCATCTTGGCTCTAGCCTCTAAAACTGATTATTAAGAAAGGAAAATGACATTTTTAATACCCATAGCATTTCATTTAACCTTTAAGAAAATATTAGTGAGAAATATGGTTTTAAGAGAAAGTATGCAACTTTTTTCAAGTTCACATAAAGAAAATATAATTTATAGAACCATATTGAAATTTGATTATTTTACACAGGTTAGTAAAATGTATGACAAGAAAAACTAAATGCTGGATTTAACAAAAGTGATACTTCTGAAAGTGGTAAAATGTTTGATTTTTTTTCCAGGAAACAATTTCACAAAATAATCATCTCTGGGCAATTTACCACATTAGGACACAAAGTTGTTAAAACATGGTTGTGGGGGCAGCTAGGTGGCACAGTGGATAGAGTACCGGCCCTGGAGTCAGGAGTACCTGAGTTCAAATCCGGCCTCAAACACTTAACACTTACTAGCTGTGTGACCCTGGGCAAGTCACTTAACCCCAATTGCCTCACTTAAAAAAAAGTATATATATAAAAAAAAAACATGGTTGTGCACTACTAAGGCACTTATCTGCTTAAATGAGGGAAAGTCTGAGGAAAAACAAGTATATTAATGCACCACTGATGGAGCTGTTGATAGTTACAGCCATTCTGGAAAGCAATCTGGAATTATGACTAAAATGTTACTAAATTGTACATACTCTTTGACCCAAGAATACCACTACTGATATCATTCTCCCATTGAAATCAAAGAAGAAAGAAAAAGACTCATACATCCCAAAATGTTCATGGAAGCTCCTTTGTGGTAGCAAAGAACTGGAAATTAAGAAAGATCCCACCAAATCATGGCTCGATGCACAGAAGGTTGGACTTGAGCTCAGAAAAACCTAAATCAAAATCTGTTTCAGGTACTCACTTATTGTCAGACCCTGGAGAGGTCAATCTCTTATTGCCTCAGTTCTTTCATCTGTAAAATGGGGGAAATTATAGTACCTACCTACCTTCCAGAGTACCTCTCTCTCAGTTCCCAAAATATATATAATAAGAATAACCTCCCACAACAGACATAAAAGCTTTTTCAAATCTTAAAGCACCACATAAATGCCAGCTATTATTCTTATTATTTGAAGAACAGTTCAGTCAATTATAGTATCTATATGTTAAGGGATATTATTTTCCAGAAGAAATTATGAAGGGAATAATTTCAGAGAACTCATATGGACTGATGCAGAGTAAAGTGAACAGAACCATTAGAAACATTTATATAATGACTAAAATGTTGTAAAGACAAATAACTTTGAAACACTTAAGAACTTTGATCAAAACAATGATCAACCATTATCCCAAAGTACATGATGAAACACATTACCTACCACTTGCCAAGGAAGTGATAAACTCAGGGTACACACACACATACACACACACACACACATTTATATACAAATATACTCACAATACATACATGTATATGTGTGTATGTGAGGCCAATCTAGGAATCCATTTTGCTTGAATATTTGTTATGAATATTTACTCAAGTGGTTAATTTTTTTCTCTTTTTTTCCAATGAAGAAATAAAGTAGAAGGAAGATAAAATAGATTTTTTCAATTTTTTTTAAAGAAAGCAATATAGCCCACTTTGCTCCTCTTCTTTCAACTCTTAATGCAATCCATTGTCCAGCTGCCTTGTCTGTGCCACATAGCTATACTCATGCTCAATAGTGTGTCCTTCCCAATCCATGTTGAAATCAAAACAATAGACAATCTTCCACTGGTGTGAATGAACATACTAACTCTTTTTCTTTTTTTCTTTTTTTCTTTTTTTTTTTTTTTAGTGAGACAATTGGGGTTAACTGACTTGCCCAGGGTCACACAGCTAGTAAGTGTTAAGTGTCTGAGGCCGGATTTGAACTCAGGTACTCCTGACTCCAGGGCCAGTGTTTTATCCACTGCGCCACCTAGCCGCCCCCAGACTAACACTTTTGAGTGATCACAGATTTCTTCCAGGAGGCTGCAATGTTCTGGATTTGAAACAATCAGAACAATGTCACACACAAACAGGAGCATCTGGAGGACTTCACCATATTTATGAAGAAACCTTCAATTATCAATCAATCCATCAAAATGGATTCATTCATTTATAACTGCTATCACTGTGCTAAGCACTGGAGATGCAAAGAAGCAAAGACAGTCCCTGCTCTTAAGGAACTCACAATATAATGGAAAAGACAACAAAGAAACAAATGCATACAAGCCAGTTATATGCAAGATAAATATAAAATAATTAACAGAGGGAAAGTAGTAAAATTAGGAGGGTTGAAAAGCCTTCCTATAGAAGATTGTCTTCACTGGGACTTAAAGGAATTCAGTAAATCTGGCAGGCACAAATGAGGACAGAGAACATTCCAGAAATGATGAAGAGCCAGAGAAAAATACCCAGAACTGAGAAGAGGAAATGTCTTGTTCATGGAACAACAAGGAGGCCTGTCTTTCTGAATTGAAAAAGTACTTGGTGAGATGTAATATGGGATGAGAAAGGTAGGAGGGACCTAGGTTTTGAAGGGCTTTGAATGCCAAAGTAGAATTTTCATTTGATCCTAGAGGTGATAGGGAGCCACTAGAGTTTGTTGAGTAAGGATGTGACATGGTTAGATTTGAGCTATAGGACAATCACTTTAGTGGCTGAATGGAGGATGGATTGTTGTGGAAAGGTAGGCAAGCAGATACACTATCGTATCAAGTTATTTCAATATTCTAGGAGTGAGGGGATGAGGTCTGTATCTGTCAGAGGAGATAATGGAGCATATTGAAGAGATATTGCAAAGGTAAAATTGACAAGTATTGGGGAAAAACAATTAGATATAGTGGAAGGGAAGAGTGAGAAGTTCAGGGTAATTTCTAGGTTTCAAGGCTGGGGGACTGGGGAATGATGCTGAGGCCATCTCAATCATCATATAGTAATAGGGAAGGTAGGAGGTGAGGAGGGTTTAAGGGATGAGATATTGAGTTCCATTTTTTGACATGCTGGATGTTCAGTTTAAAATTTCTGAAAAGCAGTTGGGGAAGTGAGATTGTTGGTCAGCAGAATATTTAAATTAAGAATCATCAGTATAAAGATGGTAATTAAATCTGCGTGCACTGGATCTGCCCCATGATGGTGAATAAATTTTGTCAAACATATTTCCTGATTTTATGACTCATGACATTTATTATCAGAAATTCACTGAACAGAGTTACTTCCGTAGTTACATCTTTCAAGAAATCTTGAATAATCTTGATTAAATGAGTGACACCTTGTAAAAGAAACATAAAATGGCATTGCATTTTACTTAATCAATTTTTTCTAATCAATAAAAATAAGTACAATGTGACCTTGTATTATCTATATCTTTGATTTAATTGTGAGATGATTAATATATTGTATATTATTGAATATCACTGGAAAATCCTGCTTACTACCTTTTAATACCCTCTTGAATGTGTTATCAATAATATATAGATGATGTTTATAAAGATTTTGTATAAATTTGAAAATAAATAGATAGGTTGGAAGTTACTGATATTCTCTTGGTCATCTTTTTTTGATATGAATAGGGTCTGATTTTTTTCTGTGTCTTTGGTATCTTTCCCTTAACATGTTTGCAGTTGTACTACCCTCAGCATGAATCTCTTCTATGCATACTTGGTCCAATCTGTATGCTTTTCCCAACTTTGCTCTCCAATTGCACTTCGTCTATAAGCACATCCAGGACTATGATGTTAGTGCCAAAGTGTGGTGGTTCCACCATCCTTGATAGAGAAAATAATTTATTAAAGTGACTTTTGCATATCTTTTAGATTTTTCTTCTACTTGTAATTCTTTTTCTGTTTCTTTTCTTAAGTGTCCTTGGGATGACTTTGCTGAGTTGATACCCCACAAAACTTTCTTTAGACTAGTTCTCTCTTCCATGCTTTCTCTCTGATTTGAGGCAATATTGATCATAATCATATATCAGCCTTCTGCTAGAGGTTTTACAGTTGAGTTTATATTCTAACCTGGTACACTTTCTGGGCTCTTTTGTTTCCCTTGTGGCAATTAGTTTGTATTAGCTGAACTTCTAGATGAAATTATTAGTGTCATCTTCATGTCTGTTCATCATTTCCCATTTTAAATTTTCAATAGCTTGTTTTGTTTGGGTTTAAGATATTCCTATTGTATACTATAGTTTTCTCATTATTTTTTTCTTTTTAAAACTAATTCTGATCTTAACTCTGATGAGTCAGTTTTCTAAGAATACACATACAGCTGATTCAGGGACAATTCTTACATCAATAATGAATCCTTTTCTACAGTTTATAACACTAGCTTTTTCTTTATGGTGTCATTTAATGCTTACCATGTCTTGTGCTATTTTTTTGAAGAAAGTGTTCATGATATGGAGGCACTAAGCTCTTGTTTAATATGCAAGCCTTTGTTCTCCTTCATTCCTTCTTTCTTAATCATATTTCCCCATATGTTTTCCCCAACTCTCACTTTTTCTTCACCTTGGCATGAAAGTCACCCAATTACTGAGTATATGTTCATTTTATTTGGAGGGCATTGTCAAGTTCTTCATAAAAATTTTTCTCCATTTAACAACTAATGCTTGTGTATAAATGGCAATTATTTTCTTTTTTGTAAATATTCATTACTAATGTTATAGTATCTAATCATTGAATGGATGAATAAAAGAGTTCTTATAAGCCCTTACTATGTGCAAAGCAAATATCGAATAAAATAATAATCTTGTTGCCTCTAAGCATATAATAAAAATCCACTCTGTCAACTCCTTTCTTTCTCTGTCCAAGGTAGGCCCTGTGAGCCATCCTCCATTAAACTACAACTTCCTTTTTCCTTTTGGTTTCATCTATAGAAAAAATTTCAAAATCAATATGAGCTTTTTTCTCCATCAATATGTCTTCATTGGTCATTATTCAAAGATCTCACAGTAAGAATGCTGAGTGGTATTGAAATTTAATAGTCTCCCCTTTCCAATAACTTTAGCAGAGGTAATAGAAGAGAAGAACATTACAAAGGACTAGGAGCTATTTAATTATTTTATTTCTCTGTTTCATGAGTTATCATGGCCAAAAACAATCGCCATCAGGTAGCCATCAATTAGTGGTGTGCCTCTCAGCTCTTATTCAGGTTGTCATGAAAAGCAGATTGAGTCTATTCCTGGGGTCTCACTCAAATCCTTGCAGCACTGAGGCACTGCTAATATTGACCTTTTTTAAAACAAGGATGTTATTTAAACAATATGTTTGATTTGAGGAGGAAATGATGTAGCATGAATTTCTTTGTAGTAAGTTGTCCCCAATGAAAGTCACCCTACATGTAAAAGGTATAGACAAAAATGTTACAAAATTGTCCATGGTTTTACAATGATTATAAACCACAGAAATCATTCAATTAATCAGGGCATGCAAAGGTTTGGAAGTTTTGTTGTTGTTGTTGTTGTTGTTGTTGTTGTTGTTGTTGTTGTTGTTGTTGTTGTTAAACAGTGAGAATAAAATAACTTACTAGGGGGCAGCTAGGTGGCACAGTGGATAAAGGATTCGGGAGGGCTTGAGTTCAAATCCAGCCTCAGACACTTGATACTTACTAGCTGTGTGACCCTGGGCAAGTCACTTAACCCTCATTGCCCTGCAAAAAGCACAGAAAGAAAGAAAGAAAGAAAGAAAGAAAGAAAGAAAGAAAGAAAGAAAGAAAGAAAGAAAGAAAGAAAGAAAGGAAGGAAGAAAGAAAGGAAGGAAGAAAGGAAGGAAGGAAGGAAGGAAGGAAGGAAGGAAGGAAGGAAGGAAGGAAGGAAGGAAGGAAGGAAGGAAGGAAGGAAGGAAGGAAGAAAGAACTTACTAGAATATAAAGATAAAACTTGAATTAGCATGTCACTAATAGAGAGGGGATATTTTCACAAAACAAGTTTGCTTTCGCCCTTTTCCATTTCCATTTAATCTTAGCACCTTCCCTCTGATAAGTATCCAACTTATCCTGAGTATATCAGATGTGCACATAATTGTTTGTTTTTTCTCCCATTAGATTGTAAATTCTTTGAGGGGAAGAACTGGTTCTGGTTTTTGGTCGGTTGGTTGGTTGGTTGGTTTTTTATCTTGTTTTTATTTTGCTTGTCTTTGTATACTCAGTACTTATGATAATGCCTGTAACATAGTAGGAAGTTAGTAAATGCTTGTTGACTTGATTAGATCAAAACATCCCATTGGCCATATGACTTTTTAAAATATGCATTATACTGCAAACTAAAACAATTCTGAAGTATCACCTCACATCCATCAGATTGGGTAACATAACAGAAAAGGAAAATGATAAATGTTGGAAATGTGGGGAAATTGGGAAACTAATGCATTGTTGGTGAAGTTGTGAACTGATCCAACCATTATGGAGAGCAATTTAGAACTATGCCCAAATGGCTATAAAACCATGCATACCCTTTGACTCAGTAATACCACTACCAGATCTATATCCCAAAGAGATCATTAAAAAGGGGGAAAGGCCCTCTGATTCAGCAATAGCACTGCTAGGTTTATATCTCAAAGATATTCCCCCAAAAGAGAAAAAGACCTATTTGTACAAAAATATTTATAGCACCTCTTTTTGCAGTGGCTAATAATTGGAAATGGAGGGGATGCCCATCAATTCAGGAATGGCTGAACAAGTGGTGTTATATGAGCATAATGGAATACTATTGTGCTGTAAGAAATAATAAGCAGGCAGATTTCAGAAAAACCTGGAAAGACTTACATGAACTGATGTTGAATGAAGTGAGCAAAACCAGGAGACTATTATACACAGTAATAGCAGCATGGTAGCTCTTCTTAGCAGTACAATGATCTAAGAAAATGCTATCCACACCCAGAGAAAGAACTGTGGAGTCTGAATGCAGATCGAAATATACTATTTTTTCTTTTTCTGTTTTTTCTCTGTTTGTGGGAGTTTTTTTCTGTTTCTACTTTCACAACATGATTAATGTGGAAATATGTTTTCCACGATTCCATTAGAATGCTCTATATCAAATTCTTCACTGTCTTGGGGAGGGGGGAATGGAGGTAGAGAAAAAAATGTGGAACTCAAAATCTTTCAAAAAATATATGTTAGAAATTGTCTTTACATGTAATGGAAAAAAATAAAACACTATTAATTTTTTAAAATAAAAATATGAATGATAGCTCTGCATATACAAGCAGTTACTTTATGTACAATAAAGGAATCAGGAGAGGGAAGCAAAGAGAGAAAACGATACTGCAACGGATAGGATGTGGATGAGTCAAATCTTACTTTTTTCATTGTGAATGTGTTGGTTTCCTAGGGAGCATGTTTCAAAGTAGTGCTGCTGGTCCCCTTTTTGGTAAGTGCCTCCTGTCTACTGCTGAAAGATGTCAATTGTATCTTCATCATTAATTTCCAACTGTGAAGGTATGTCAGCATCATTCGATGGTTGCCCACCAAATCAGCATCTGGTCTGCTTTACTAACAAAACCATCACCAATAGGCTTTCGTTGTGTCACTAAATGGCATGTGCCTCTTTATCTACAACTGCTCCACACAACCATTTTGCTCTGCCAACCTCCAATGACTACAATTGTAATTTTTGGTCTTCACTCCTTCCTTGGGCTTCTCGTCAGCTGAATCTCCTTGGCCACTGCTTCACAAAGGGCCACCAAGGTGGTGTGCACCAAGAGAAGGAGGGAGAAGCACCCTGGCATTTTTGAGAACCCGGGGTTATTTCAATTCTGTGATGAAGCATTAGGGTAGGACACCAAAAAGACAAAAATAGAAAGCGGTCAAATTAACAGAGCATGCAACAGATCTTAAACAAGCCAAGGACAGAAAGTAAAATTGATATACCTTATGTCTAAATTGTCATTCTTTCTCCTCTTTATTCATTCAATTACTATGGACACTATCAATCCCAACTCAACCATCATCCTTCTCTGGGAAGGTTTATCTGGTGTCTGCTGTCAGTAATGACCTTCCCCTTAAAAGCTCATAAAGCACTTTGTCCCTCTTGAATGGACAACTAATAAAGAAAACTAGAAAGGGAGAAGGCAGTATGTGTGGAGATGTATAGGAAGGGGCATGGCAGTCTGGCTCCAGGGAAGGTAAGGTGGATACTTACCTATCAGGACTCAGCTTCCCAGGCTCAGAGTCCAAGGTTGCCATGACAGGGAGATAAGAATGATGGCCAGAATGTATGCATAGTGTGATGTTTAAAATCTAAATTGTCTGATCACCTTAAATGAGAAGCGTTAGCACCAGTCTTCGGGCATTAAACATTTATTAAAGCATACATGTATTCACATAGAGTTCAGAAAGTTAAGAAAAGGCCTATCTACCCTAGAGTTCCAGCCTAGTCTTGTTCTTCCTCAAGTCCTCCACCATGAGTCTGCTTCAATCACAAACTCCCCAGAAAACTGATTGTAGAAGCTTTTTATAGGTCTGGAGCATGGGTGGTCCTTACACACTGCTTCAAGCTGTCATCCAAATCCATTGGTCACTGGACTCGAAAGTGGTCTCGAGTTTAGTTCAAAGTCCAGCTTCTGAGAACAATACCTTCTTAAGGGCTAGCCAGGTGTGCTTACAATCTAGTTAGCTTGAAGTAGGCGAATCAGCAGTCAATCACTCTCACTTAATTCAATCAGTTTAGATTAATCTCCAGGTAGGCCTTTGAGTATCTGCTAAATCCCATGATTTTATTGCAATAGTGAGATGGTGAGTAACTTCAGAGGCTGGTTCCAGACAAAATCCGGTCTCATCAATCTATTGAAGAGAGTTTTATGGAGAACTAGGAGAAATAAGCGAAAACTGGCCAAGGTCAACCTAGGATTGGTGCCAGACAATGTTTCCTAATAATTTGAGCTATCCTAAAGTAGGAGGGACTGCTTTGAGAAGTGATGGGTTCCTCCTTAAAGGGGCTCGTCAAGGACAGAGTGGATGACTATTCATTGGGGATGCTGTGGAGGGAAATCTGGTCTAGAAAAGGACTCAGTGAGGTGTCTCTTAGGTCTTTCAAACACTGAGATCTCTGGGTCTGTGGATTACATTGAACTGAATTGAATTTATCCACTAGTGGTACCAAAATGGCTTGTCATGGCCAGAACCTACGGGGAGTGAGCCACTCCATCCTATCTATTCTGAATCTCAGAAAGACCTAGCATGGTCTGTTGTTTGGATTGCATAGGAAGCTTTGAATCTTAGTTGAACCTTCTTCACAGTTGGCTGTCAAGAATCCAGGATAACCTCCATGCCCAAAATAAAAACAACAGAACCGTATTTAGAGGAAGGCCAACCTCGCCTTGGAGAAGATGCTCTGTGGTGAACAGGGGGGAGGATAAGCACAAGTCATAGGGAATGGGCAGGCAAGGCTCGGCTACGATCTGTAACACTGGAGGAAATACCTGTATCATCTAGCACAGAGATTTTGGAATTTGCTAGTCATAGTCTCAGTGATTATGAGTTTTATTCTTGTTATTAATAGCAAGCATTTATATCTCACTCTCAGGCTTGTGAAACACTACAAATTTCTCATTTGATTCTCACAACATAGATACTGTTATTATCTACATTTCACATTGAGGAAATGTAGCAGACAGGGGTTAAGTGACTTACCCAGGGTCACAAAGCTTGTAAGTGTCTGGTGCCCAATTGAATTCAGGTCCTTCTGTCTCCAGCAATCTATTGACTCTACCATCTAGTTGCTTTTCCTGTGTTTCTGAATGATGCATCCTAAATTCTATAGTGCAACAGGACTGATTCTATTCTTGCCCAATCCTCCTTCCCTTCCACCCTACCCATCATAGAAGACTTTAAAAGTGGACAGCATGCTCTAGTCTGGGGGTTCTTAATTTTCATGAAGTCTATAAACTCCTTCTCAAATCATACTTTAATGGATAAAATGAATTGTATATTGTCATAAAGAAAAGCTATTACAGTGAAATACAGTATCCAATATATTTTCCAAAATATACAAAGTCATATACTAAAGATTAGAGGCAGAGTCACATTTAGTAAGTGATTACTATGTACCAGGCACTGTGCTAAGCTCTAGCAAAAGCATATAATAGTCTTTGCCCTCATATACATCACAATCTAATGGAGGAAGAGAAAATATATGAGAGGTGGGAAGGGGAGAGAAACCACCTGGCACAGGGGCATGATGAAGTCTGTAGTCAAGATGGGAAATGATGATGTGAATTCCCTGACTGCCCTCCTTAAATAGCAGAGGATCTGAGAGGAGCTCTCTGATGTCTATCCTCTATCTTTTCCAATCAGAGGGAGGGAGGGAGGAGCCCCAGTGGCATGAGGTGCAGATGAATTGTAAATTTATGTGTCAATGTCATCTTGCAAAATGATGAGTTTCTTTAGATTCAAAAGTCCAGGAGAGAATCTTGGTTGTCAATGATTGAGATTAAAATAATCAAGGTTAAGAACCCCTGCTCTTGGGGCAGCTAGGTGGTGCAGTGGATAGAGCACTGGCCCTGGATTCAGGAGTACCTGAGTTCAAATCCGGACTCAGACACTTAACACTTACTAGCTGTGTGACCCTGGGAAAGTCACTTAACCCCAATTGCCTCACAAAAAAAAGAAGCCCTGCTCTAGTGGGATTTGATTTTCAAATACTCTCAAGGATCTGTAATCTCACTGATGTGGGTACTTCCTCCAGATAGTCAGATTACAGCCCATCTATACCTGCCCAGCCTGTGTGGATGATCTAAGTGCTCACATAAGTTCAGTCTACCATACAAACTAGGAACACTCTTTGCTTTCTTTTGAGCGTTCTAGAATCCATTTAAGCATACTGACAAAGTTATCCTTTGCTCTCAATATGTCGCCAAAGCATCTCCTTTTTTGATCACATATTTTGGACAGCCACCTTATTCCAATTCCCTCCACCATTCCATGTCTTCAACATGTTGCAACAGGATCACCCCTAATAGGAACTTAGCCATTCTTCTCTGAACAAGACCTGTTTTCAGTTCTTCAAGGACTGCCATGTCTCATGCCTTTTGGTTGCACTACAAGACTGGTAGATTCCTGTAATTGGGTCTTTGTCTCAGAGGAAAGCTTGAGATCACTGCAAGAACTCTGTAAGGCCACTTGGTGAAAAATGCTTAGGACATGATGATGTAGCCTTGTATTTGAAAGGGGGTTGTAATTGCTAGTCCTAGGTTGGGCATGGGGATAAAATCACTAGCAATTGAAAAATATGTTCCCGGCTTATTTGCAACATATGGAGCAAGTATTTTCCAAAAGTGCTTAGTTACCATAACAACGACCAATTCATGTAGCTTAAAATGCTAAGTCCAAAGCTTTGTCTTTCTTTTTTTAAAAAAGGAAGAGAAAATTTGGCAGGACATCACAGGGGCTTTCAACCCTCTTCAAAAGATGAGAAGTGCAAAAGAATGAAGCCAAACCTTCCTCAGGCAAATTTTGTATATGGATCACAGAAGAGAAAGCTGGGAGAAACCTTAGAGATTATCAAGTCTCACACATCCCCCTTCTACATAGAAGGAATGGGAGCTTCAGAGAAATGACTTAGCCCAGTTAATGCAGATCTTAGGGCCGAGGAGAAAGGCAGAAACTCTAGCCTTGCTATCCTAAGACTTTGATTTTAATCCCATATATGCCACTTTCCCTTAGTCAGTCAACATGCATTTATCAAGACCTGTGTAATAAGGACTTTGCTAATCACTGGGAAAAGACAGAAAGGCACATCCATGCCCTGAAGGAACTCACATTCAAGGGAGGGAAACTGTAAATAGCTAGGTGCATGTGAGATATAGACAATATAAATGGGAAGTAATCTCAGAGGGAAGCCACTGGAAGGTAAAAGGGAGCATTGGGAAAAGCCTTTCATAAAAAGCAAGATTTGAACTGAGTAAGCACCAGCCCTGGATTCAGGAGGACCTGAATTCAAATCCAGTCTCAAACACTTGACACTTAACTAGCTGTGTGACCCTGGGCAAGTCACTTAACCCTCATTGCCCCACAATTTAAAAAAAAATTGAATTGAGTTTTTTTATTGTATTTTATTATTTTCAAGTTACATCTAGAGATAGTTTTCAACATTTGTTTTTTTATAAGATTTCTAGTTTCAAATTTTTCTCCCTCCCTCCCCCCATCCCCTCTCCAAGACAGCAAGTAATTTGATATAGGTTATATA
Organism: Dromiciops gliroides; assembly: GCF_019393635.1. Classification (NCBI taxonomy): domain Eukaryota; kingdom Metazoa; phylum Chordata; class Mammalia; order Microbiotheria; family Microbiotheriidae; genus Dromiciops; species Dromiciops gliroides. The sequence continues at coordinate 693,657,976 of NC_057862.1, forward strand.
TGTACAATCACATTAAACATATTTCTGCATTAGTCATGTTATGAGAGAAGAATCAGAGCAAAAAGGAAAAAACCTCAAAAAACAACAACAAAAACCAACAGAAATAGAATGGTTCAATCTGCACCCAGATTCCACAGTCCTTTTCTTTTTCTGTATTTGTATTTTCCTTCACAAGTCCTCTGAAACCATCTTGGACCATTGTATTGCTGAGAAGAATCAAGTCTATCACTGTTGATCAACACACAATGTTGATACAGTGTACAATGTTCTAGCTCTGCATATCTCACTCAGCAACAGTTCATGCAAGTCCTTCCAGGTTCCTCTGAAATCCACCTGTTCATCATTTCTTACAGCACAATAGTTTTCCATTATATTCATATACCACAACTTGTTCAGCCATTCCCCAACTGATGGCCAACCCCTCAATTTCCAATTCCTTGCCACCACAAAAAGAGCAGCTATAAATATTTTTGTACGTGTGGGTCCTTTTCCCTTTTTTGTGATCTCTCTGGGGAAAAGACCCAATAGTGGTATTGCTGGGTCAAAGGGTATGCACAGCTTTATAGCCCTTTGGGCATAGTTCCAAATTGCTCTCCAGAATGATTGGATCAGTTCACAACCCCACCAACAATGCATTAGTATTCCAATTTTTCCACAAATTCTTGAACATTTATTATTTTCCTTTTCTGTCATATTAGCTAATCTGATAGGCATGAGGTGTTACCTCAGAGTTGTTTTAATTTGCATTTCTCTAATCAATAGTGATTTAGATCATTTTTCATATGGCAATCTATAGCTTTGATTACTTCACAAAACTACCCTGAACTGAGTCTTGATGGAGGCCAGGGAAGCTCAGAGGTGGAGGCAAGAAGGCAGAACATTCCAAACACGAGGGACCACCATTTAAAAAGGCACAGAGTAGTCCAAGAACCAGCAAGGAGCCAGTCCCTGAATCACAGAGAACGTAGAAAGAAGCAAAGTATAAGAAGGCTGGAGAAGTTAGGAAGGCAACAGGTCTTGGAACATCAGAATCAAACACCAAATTCATTTCATTTGTAAAGTAGCTACTGTTTTCTTGGTGTTGATTGTTAAGCCAAAATTAGGACAACAGAAAGAAAAAAATCCACACTCTGTTACATCTCAGCTTTAGAGGCTTCAACAAGTATACAATCATCTATGGACAAAAAATTGAGCACCAACTCTCCCTCCCCTTTTGCCTTGGTTTGTAGCCTTTCCAAGTTCAATGACTTGCCATCAGTGTAGCACATGACCATGATGCTGTTTTCATTCACATTGAAGATATCTGACATCACTGAAAATGTGGTGAAAAGCATGGGAGCAAGCACACATCTCTGTTTCACTCTGTTAGTGTCTGGACAAGCATGAGAGCATCTGGGCAAGCATAGCATCATGAAGCTGATGTACAACACTGATAAAGTTCTCCAGACAACCAAATTTTGCCATGATCTTCCACAGGCCCTCACGACTGACAATGTCAAAGCCCTTGGTCAGACTGATGAATGTTGTATATAGACGCTCCTAGCATCTCTCCTTTAATTGTCAGGCAGCAAACACTGTTTGCTGCCACCTGTTCCGTAGCCCTTTCTGAAGCCGACTATCCAGTAGATAAGCATCTTCCAGGTGAAGGATCAACCTATTAAGGAGGACTATGGAGATCATCTCGCCAGTAATAACTAAGGGCAATGTCCTCCTGTGATTGCCATAGGTCAACCTATTTCCTTTTCCTGCGTGCGCAATGGAGGCATCCTCAGTCTCTTGGGTGATTACATCCTCTTGACATATAAGCGAGAAGAGGTCAGTGAGCTCTTGTATGAACAGTGAACCCCTTGCTTTGTTAAACCTCAGCTGGAATAGAATCAGCACCACGTACTTCAAAGCTTAATGGCATTAAAACCTTTGCTTCAGTTGGAAGTTGGGCTAGAGAGGGACTGACTTCAGCCTGAGCTCAATGGCTTGATAATGGTCTGTTGAGAACAGTATGGAGGTGTCAGGCACGTCTCTCCAGGTTCCTGCCCTTATCACTAATCAACGTGACTCCATCAACACTGAGTCATTGAGAGGCACCATAGGTTTTTAGCCCATAAATAGCCTTTGGGGGCATCATAGAAACACTTTGGATTATTACTATCAGTATAAAATTTAATTTTATCTGTCATTCTACCAGGACAAGTCTTCATATTTTGGGGCAGATCTCCACCTAACTCAATGATGGGTTTGAGGCCCCTCAGGGACATAGTCTATTAAAGGCCCATTTTTGTATGAGGCAGCATCCATGAAGTCTTGTCTTCTTTTGGCACATTGATTATGAGGGCCTCCAATTCTTTTTTTTTTCTTTGCAGGGCAATGGGGGTTAAGTGACTTGCCCAGAGTCACACAGCTAGTAAGTGTCAAGTGTCTGAGGCTGAACTCAGGGCTGGTGCTTTATCCACTGCACCACCTAGCTGCCCCGGGCCTACAATTCTTAATCAAATTTCTTTTCACTTCATAAGGGTCTGTCATAGTGGGAGCATAGGCATTGATGGTGGCACAATGCCTTCCTGTAAGTGGCAATTGCATTGTCATAAGCCTGTCATTGGCTCTTATTGGTAGGTGCACAAGGTGTTAACTAGATTAATTTGGGTTTATAACCTACATGAGCTTCACAGCACACTCCATCATTGTGGCTACTCAAGAAAAATGTGGATCCAACTCCAGCTTTGGTAAGCTGGCCTTCCTTTGCCAGCCTTGTTTCATTCACTCAGGGCTGCTATTTGGATGAGATCCCTCCCAAATTCTTTCACAACAAGAGCTGTTTGTCTTTCAAGTCTCCTGGATTTCTTGTTGTCCATAGTTAAGTCCACATGCTGTGTACCAATGGTGAATGGAATTGTCATTGCAAACATTTTTGTACACTTTTTTGTTTTGACTGCAGGGTAAAAACCTCACCCAACGTGGCAAGTAGACTAGGGTTAGGTCAAGTGAAGCAGACACGTGTAGGCCACCTTTTGTAGCCCCTTGCTCACACTAGAAGATGAGCAGTGTGGTTCCTTAAAAAAGGCTGCTCAGAAACCCAGGGCCCTGCCAAATCCCATTTCTGCTTCAGTCCAGTGAGAAGACCACCTGAATGGCTTTGGCTACTTGTGTGTAGGGTTGTGACTATAGCTCCCAGTGTATCCACACCTGCTGCTTTGTCACTTGTCCATCACCACAGGACTTTGATGTAGGTAAAGATAGTAAAATGGTATGAGTAATGCCTTTTGACTCACATAAATCATATTTAAGTGAGACAAGGTTGCCAGAAGTCATCAGTCTCACTCTCTCTTCCAGAATCATCAAAGTCCAGTAGCAAGACAAAATTCAAGATGAATGGCAATGGCTCAGGATGCAATGGATGGCCTTGGTGTCTTTGATGTCTGACCGAGCGCCACGCACTCCACAGTACCTGCTTCAGCTGACTTCATGGCCCATTGGAACAAATTGTTCACATCTACCTATTCCTCTGGGGAAGTCTTCACATGCTTGGGATAGACAATCCTTCACTTAGCCTCAGAGACCGCAAATTTTTCATCTACATTAGTAGGTGGAATGTTCTCATTTAGAATTCTCTATACCATTAAAATTATAAACCCAGCCCCTAAACACACATACACACACACACGCACACACGCACACTCCAGAACAGTACTGACCTTACAAGTGTGTTGCAAGGACCACATGAGGATGTAGGTAAAAGACTTTATAAACATTAAAACTCTCCCCAAGTGCCAGCTCCAGTTTTTATTCATCTTACTCTTCTAGCCTTTTTCAATGGTGTTCAGACAGGAATGATACTGGGATAAGGTGCCAACATTATTTTTTTGGCGGCGAGGCATTTGGGGTTGAGTGACTTGCCCAAGGTCACACAGCTAGTTAAGTTTCAAGTGTCTGAGGCTGGATTTGAACTCAGGTCCTCCTGAATCCAGGGCAGGGCTTTTTCCACTGCACCACTTAGCTGCCCCAACATTATTTTTTTTTTAAAAAGCAATGTTCTTTGTACTAATGCACATGTTAGGTAGATAAACTAACTGTTCTTCATAATTGGATAAAAGTACTGGGATACTGGGATGCCAGCTCATCCTCCTTCAGCTCACTGGCAGCATTCTCAGCAGAAACCCTGTAGTATACAGGATTAGAGCAATGATACATGCCTTTTCCTGTTCCCACATTATATTTTGAGAACTTTTCATCCCATGTAGTTTGGAGATCATGAGAGTTAGGCTTGGCAACATCTATTAAAAGCACTGTCTTTAAATCTTTAGGGATCAGTGTTGTGTTCAGGCTTGTGTCAGCAACAGTTTTTTTTTTTTTTTTTAAGTGAGGCAATTGGGGTTAAGTGACTCAGCAACAGTTTTATTTGTGATAATACCTCAGTTGTAATACAGTTTATTTATTAAATTATCAAGGCTATCTTGAGTCTGAATTTGTAGTTAGGAATTAGGTAGCTAGTGCTTGCTTTGGCAGCACACATACTAAAATTGGAATGACACAAAGCAGATTGGCATGGTCCCTGCACAAGGATGACATGCAAATTCGTGAAGCACTCCATATTTTGAAAATTAAATTAAATTGCAGGAAGAAAAAAAATGCCTAAATGCTGAATGGGAAGATCTCTTGCATTTTTGGAAGTTAAAAGCCAAAATTGGGAAATATCTTGAAGACATCTATTAACTTCTATATCTTCATAGCAAATATGATAAATAATCAAGGAACAAATCTGGTCTCTCATCACACAGAAGAGTGGCAAAATTTCTAAGAATGACATTGGCAAACATTTTACATTAATCTCTTTTTGTTAATACATGGACTTCAGCCAGTATGCTGACATATTTTTATATTAGCACCCAGTCATGGATATTCAACTGGTATATATTCAGTCTAAATTTAGAGGGGAAAAGATGCTTTTGCAACTACTGAATGCCAAAAAATTCATCTCAGTGTAGGAGGGATTAATTTTACTCTTAGATAAAGGTAAATCAAACTGTGCAATATTTTTATACTGGATGACAACTATGGAGAAAGTATACTTGTTTCCTTATAAGGAAACAAGAATTTGTTTTTCTCAAATTGTCTTACTTTATAAAAGTCACAATATTCTAGGGTATCACTGTTATATATCTTTAAAGAATAAAGAACTGACCTAAGTAACTCACAATAACTAGTCAAGTTCTAATTCCTAGGTATAATAGCTCATAGAGTATTCAGAGATGATTAGTGGACACACATACAGTGCTGGTTTCATTTATGACTTTTAAAAATACTACTGAGGGATTTGTAAATGTTTCCCATCCATCTTTTTTGGGGGGAGGAAGGGTAAAGTAAAAAGATTCTGTGTCAACTATGTGTACATTGTTGTTTATATTGCAGAAAAACATCTTTTAATGTACTTTTTTAAAAGGAATTAGGTAGCTAGATGGTACAATGAAGCAAAAAGAGTGCTGGACTTGGAGTCAGGAAGACTTGAGTTCAAATCCTACCTCAGAAATTTATTATCTGTGTGACTCTGCCTGAGTTCCAGGCTCAGTGTCTTCATCTATAAAATGGGGATTATAGTAGCTACCTCAAAGGACTGTTGTGAGGACCTCATGAGACAACATATAGAGAGTGCTTTGCAAACCATAAAGCACTATAGAAATACAATTATTATTTGTCATGTCGAGTGGACAAGCATGTAATTAAGTACCTACTGAGTGCCAAGCACTTTGCTAGAGATACAAAAAAAGGGTAAAAGATATTCTCTGCTCTCAAAGAGCTCCCAGTCTAATGAGGAAAATGGCTGCAAAAAGGCAAATTGGAAACAATCTTATAGGGAAGACACTAGCTTTAAGGGAGAATGTCTCTCAGGTATTCAGTAAGTGCTAAATTGTTGTAGCCAGATATACCAGTTGCACTTTCTAAGGTTTCCTTTTATAATCTGCATCAGTCAGCAAGTCCAGTCTCTTTGGAGCTGATTTTTCCACCATTTCTGGTTGTGATGGCCTAGTATAGTACTGTTATCATTATTATTTGCACAGAATGGTGTCCTACCCACAAAGGAAATCTTCCCCTGGGGAATCAGAGGACTGAGGAATAGAAAACCCTGGAGAGCAGAGAATTCAGTGTGGAGAACTTGGATCCATTCAATCCAGTTCATCATGTACTTTTAAAGCACCTACTATGTGCTAGACACCTGTGTGTGGCACCGGGGATACAAAGACAACAAGGGAACATAATCCTTGCTCTCAAGAAAGTGAGGCCTGAAGGGGGGCTCCCAAGATAAACCCTTAATAAGGTGATGGCGTCCAAAGGAACCATATGGGTGGGGAGAAAGAGCATCCTAGACTGAGCAAAGCTGTAGATCTCTAGTTATATAGAGAAGAGCAGCAAGGAAGCTGGTTGAGTTTGAAGTGCAAGGGTGTGAAGAGGTTTCCTGAATCTCAGTTATAATCCCCGAGCCACAGAATTGAAGAGTCATAGGGAAACTTGGCATCCAGAAGCCTCAGCAGTTGGACTAAGGTCCAGTCCATAAATGAGCAGAATCCCCACTGTAATATCCTAGATAAGAGGTAGAAGAAGCAGCTCAGGGCCACCTGGGGTCAGTGAGACGACCAGTGAAGCTTGAGCAGGGCACTTTTTCCTGGCAGCTGTAGGAAAACTCAGTTGACACTCCCACCGGGTGGTAAACTGGCTTTGTCCCCCACAAAAGAACCAATGTTGAAGATCCAGGGGGAGCCAACTGGGAAGAGCAATCAATGGATTTAATGTGGGACAGGAGAGCTGTCCATAGTGGTCACGAGTAGCTGGCTACAATGTGTACATCTGTTCGATGAGACCCCCAAAAGGCTTATCAGCAAACTGAGGGGTCATCAAAAACAGTTTCACTGGGCCCTAGCACCCAACCACATATTTGGGCTTGGACTTGAGGCCTGACTGAATATCAGCTCTCTGTGATGAGAGCCTTGGTCTTGGTCCTTGTAGGCTCCCTAAACATTCTGTATCCAATTTAAATATACCTTTTTTCCCTGAGTCCATAGTACATGGTCAGCCAAGCAACTATGGAAAGCATCTTGCTAAACTGGGGCACCAAATAAACTGTCCTTTATCAGGAGAGAGGAATTCCTCTCCTATACCCCCCCCAAAGGTGGTGAACTTATGCAATACTTGCCTCATTTGCTCTATCCTCATTCTTAAGCAATGATTTTCTTCAGAGTTTATGTGCCTCTTTTTCCATTTGGCCAATTTGGCTTTTCAAGCTGTTGACTTTTTTTTCATGACCCTCCTGCATCACTCTCATTTCTCTTTCCATTTTTTCCTCTATCTCTTTAACTTTTCTCTCTACCTCTCTTACTTTATTTTCAAAGTCCTTTGGAAGGGAGCTAAACTTGGAGTTTCCAATTTTCGACCCTCTGACATTCCAATGAAATCCATCTTTCCTGAATAGTCCAACACAATCCCTCACAGACCCATAGGCTACCTTGTCATTTAAATGGTTCCCCCTAAGAAAACATACTTTGAGGCTGCTGGACATGCTATCTTCTTCCCTTTGAACCCACACTGTCTTAATAACTCAGGGTGAGGGGTGGCAAGTTCCTTACTCTTCCAAGCTGTAGCTCTAATTTAACCCTTAATGTTCTTCTGGGTGCTGAGGCCACTGAAATCCTCACATATCCAAGAGGCACATTGCTTAGAAACTTCCCTAAAAATGCCTATTTATTTGCATTTCCTTCATTAGAATTGAGGGTAGGGAATGTATCTCTGGTGCTTAGAACAGTATGTGGCATATAGGAGATGCTTAATAAATGTGTGTTGGCTCAATGACTAAGAAGTTGAGTTCCAGAATTCAACATTAGCTTATTCTGAGCTTCTTCCTTCCTGACACAACTCTAATCACTGAATTCTTGAGCCCATCCCCCAAACATCTCTTGCTTGTTAGAAGAATAGATTGTGGGGTCATTCTGACTGTACAATTTAGATTCCCACCCTCTACTACACAGGAGAGTGGAGTCAGGAAACATTATCCCTGAGTGTTCCTCCTGGGCCATGTTCTTTTACAGGATTTTTCTATTGCATTTCTGGTCCCAGTTGCCATCATGTCATGCGCTGGCAAAGCCCAAGGTTAGGAACTTTCTCCTTAGGCTCTATGAGTTAGAAACCCAGAGTGGGGCACACATGTTCACCATGTGCTTCTGCCACAAGGCAGACATCAGTGGTTCCTGGAGGGAAGAGGGTCTGTAGGCTCAAATGAGTATCTATTCCTAGAACTCAGAGCTATCCTGCTGTGTCCTGACACCTGCAGGCAAAGGACTCAAAGGGAACAGAATGTATATGCCATGAGACTACATGAATACCTCAGAGAGAGAAAGTAAGAGATTTTCAAAAATATTAAATAAAAGCTCCTGTGGAAAGAATTTGAGAGAAAAATAAGGGTAGACAGGAAAAGGAAGGGAAGGATTTGCTGGTGCTCTCTCTCTCTCTCTCTCTCTCTCTCTCTCTCTCTCTCTCTCTCTCTCTCTCTCTCTCTCTCTCTCTCTATCTCCCCGTGGCAATGAGGGCTAAGTGGTTTTCCCAGGGTCACACAGCTAGTAAGTGTCAAGTATCTGAGGTCGGATTTGAACTCAGGTCCTCCTGAATCCAAGACCGGTGCTTTATCCACTGTGCCACATAGCTGCCTCATGGCTCTCTTATAACAAAAAATCTTGACTATTAGTGAAGACAGTCCTCAAGGGAGAGTGTGAGAAGCAAATACATAAACTCAGCCTTGGACCAGACCACCACTCACAAGGTAACTGTCCTCCTTCAGTTTACCTGGGCATTGTTTGGGAATCCAAAAGGCAGCCTCTATTAGCTTTCAATTTCACCTTAAATCTTATGTGAGAAGATGTAAGCTGTAGCTGAAAATGTCCTTGGCATTTAATTCCAGGATGGGATAAATTCCAGGATGGGAGATAAGTCTATTATGATTATTAAACATCACATGCAAATGATTCTTTTCCATTTTAAAACAAGAGACTGAACCTAGCAGAGTCTTAATACTCCTTCCTTGTAGTGGGGGAGAACTCTGTTTGGAGTCACAAGGAGCTTCAGAGTCAAGAAGAGTTGATATCAAATCATGCCCCTGACACTTCCTGGCTGGGTGACCACCCTGAGCTGGTCGATGACCCCTCAGAGCCTCAGGCCACTCTCAAAGATGTTGAGCTGAAGAGCAGACTGTATGATTGTCCCCCGAGCCCTTCCTTCCTCTGAATGCCCTTCCTAATCTCAAGGGCAGCACCATCTTCCCAATCACCCGCACTGGTGACCTCAGTGCCATCCTCCCTGACACCCATCCACCTTGTTGTCACACCTACTTTCCACCTCTAGAACATCTCTCCTGCATGTCCCCCTCCCTCTACTCTCTCACAGCTGCCACCACTGCCCTGCCCCAGCTCTTAGAGCCTTCCCTTGCCAGTCACTTCCTCCCTGCTAAGGAGTATCTTGAATTGTACATGGGTATTGACATGCCATTTCCCCTAATAGAATGTGAATTTATAGAAGGCAGGAATTTGTGGTGGTTCTAGTGGTGCCTCTCTTCATGTGCCCATGCTTCAGCCCAGTGGCAAGCACTTGGTGATTGGTGAATAAATGCTTCTTGACTGACTAAGTGATGAGGAGGTGCTGTTATGTCCTATTACAGGAAGTTCCTGTGCAGGGACTCCTGACCCTGATAAAATGACAGGTTCAGACAAAAAAAAATATGCCACTAGGTCATACAAAAGATTATGACAAAGTAGAACCAAGCAAATTAGCAAAGCACAAACCAACAAAAATACTTTTCCTTGGAATCTCATCCTAAGGCTTTGTTTTACAATTTTAAAAATTTTTTAAAGTTTTATTGATGTTTTATTTTGTTTGCTCTTCATTTCTGATGTTTCCTTGTTTTGTTTTTTAAATTATAAACATAAAAAGATGATCCCTAGCTCATAAAATGTCTTTTATAAGAAAAAAATAAAAAGTAAAACTAACAATACAGTGGTCTTATCTGAAAGTGCATGCAACATGCCACAGCTGTAGCACCCCCAAAACTCTCCATTTAAAAAAATTAACAGAAATCTCTTTTCTATCCTAGCCAACTCTAACCACTATTGAAAAGAGGGGAAATGCGGAACAGGTTGCTGACATACTGTCTACTAAAGAAATATTCCATTTTTTAAGCAAGTATGAACCTAGCTGATTAGTATTTTTCATGATGTAATACAAGATTTTCTTTTTTAAAAAAGAGAGGGGGAGAAAAACAAATTCCTTATAACAAATATGCATAGTGAAGCAAAAGCAAATTCCCTCAATGGATGTATACAAATATATGGGTGTGTATATATGCCATATATATACACACACACATATATTTGTGTATATGCATATATGTGTGTATATGTATATGTGAATATATAAAATATAGGTGTATATTTGTATATATATTTGTGTGTAAAATATAGATGTGTATATGTGTATATATGTGTGAGTGTGTATAAACATAAGTGTGTAAAACATAAGTGTGTATACCTCATTTGATACCCTAAATAATCACTCATCTCTCTGTCATGGATGCCAGGTTTTATCATCAGTCTTCTGGAATCATGAACTCTCATATTATTGATTATTGTTCCTACAGTTTTCAAAGTTATGTTTTCTCTTTAAGACGGTCCGTGCTGTGCTGTTGGTTCTGCTTATTTCTCTCCTCCTCCCTTCATATGTCTTTCCCTATTTCCCTATATTTTTGCTTTTTCTCGTTGTTTAAGGCACTATCATATTCTATTACACTAATACGCCATAATTTATTCAGCCATTCTCCAACTGTTGAACATACGGGTTGTTTCCAGTTTGTTGCAACTACAAATAAAGCAGCTGTGAAGGGTTTGCAGAGCTAAGTCCTTTTGCAATTTTTCATCTTATTTTTCTAATAAAGCTCTTAAGTGCAAAATAGTTGGGTTGAGATTTAGGCTCAGTTCCATGACAATGTATCTTCTCCCCTCCATGAGATTGAACCCTGCACACTCTTGCCAGCAAACAGTAGAGTATCTTTCCCCCCAGAGGAGCACCCACATTATATTTTGTCAAGTCTTAAAATTTCTACCTATGTAATGGGTGCCAGGTGGTACTTTGAGGTTGCTTTGATTTGTGTGTTTCTTGGATTCTGGACCTGGGCTTAAAATAGAGGAATCATGAGCTTTTAGCAAGAAATAGAGTGCCAAAAAAGGCTTACAAGTCTAATCAAAAGAACTTTAAACTTTAAAAAGGAAGGGCAAAGGAGAAAACCGTCTATGGATTTCTACCAAGCTTGGGAACTAGCTACAATGTATGAAGAATAGAAGGAGGAACGCTCAGAAAGTCACAAGACAAAGAAATCCTAGAAGGGAGCCAAGAGTCAGGGTCACTACATCTATACACAAATGCATAAAGTAATAGAATAAGAATAACAAGCAAGGTAAACTAAATGGAAGTACTTGTAACATTCTAGTCTTTAGGATGAAACTGAAAACTGGGATATGGCTCTGGAAAAGGACCCATGCTCAAAAGGAACCCAAAAGATAAAGGATCAGGGTGTTGTGTGTGTGTGACTATGTGTGTATATACATACCAATATACATACCTTTATATAAAAAGCACTATATGTATATACCTACATATTATAGAGAATATATTCTCCACTAGAATGGAGAGATTCAAGAGGGATGGGGGGGGAATGTAGAGAGGAACATTTTGGGGAAGATTGAGAGGAAAAAAGATCAGAATGTTATGGACCACAGACCACTTAGCCAGAAAGAAGAAAATGATGAGAGCTCAGGGAATAAGTCACAGAGACATAATATAGCAAAGGGGAAAATTACCCAGAGTTACCAAAAGTAAATCAGTTAACATGTCATTGGTTTGACTCAATAGTAATTTCATCCTTTAAAGAGTGCTGAAGTAATGAGGGAGAATTATATTCCGGATCTTTATTTTTACCAACTAAAAAGAACCAAAATTTGGAATATAAATGAGAGAAAAACAAGAAGGGGAATAGTCATTCCATTTAAATTTTTGACACAAAAGAGGAAAAAAGCCAAGCGTATCTGGTATATACCCTAGTTTCTAAGAGAGTAGATTTCTAAAAGTCTAGAGGAAAGACAAACAGGATCCCATGGACTAAAACTCTACAAGAGAAACCAACCATGACAGATGGGAAGTTCTCAAGAAGGAGATCTGAAGACAAAGAGAAAGTCAATTCTGATAAGGCAAAAATTGAAAAGTTGTAGAAAGAGGTCAATATGTATTTCCAGGGAACTCACCAATCAAATGAAATTTTTCAGAGATACAAACATAAAATAGAAGCAAGAACAAATATCAGGGGGTTGATAGCAAGGGTTGCCATGAAGTCATTAGAGTTGTGTCAGGAAGGAAGAAGCTCAGAATAAGCTAAGGTTGGTAAGAAAAGTTAGAGACCATAATTTTTTTTTCATTTTTATTGGGGAAAAAGGGAAAGATCAAAGAAAAAGAGGATTGTGATACATGGTGAATGAGATAATAATATCTGAAGATAGAACAATTTTAATTTTGTTTTTTCTTTCTCTGACAAGAAAAATTATCTTTGGAATGAAAAGAACAGAAAATAGCAAATTTTTATTAGAAAAAAAATAAACGGGGTGGCTAGATGGCACAGTGGATAAAGCACCGGCACTGGATTCAGGAGTTCCTGAGTTCAAATCAGGCCTCAGACACTTGACATTTTACTGGCTGTGTGACCCTGGGCAAGTCACTTAACCCCCATTGCCCTACAAAAAAAAAAAAAAAGAAAAGAAAAAAACTAAACAATCTTAGGCTAGATAGAAAGGCATAATGTCTAGGACCATGGAGGTAATCGTCCCTGTCAGATAATACGTGTAGAATGATACTTCTTTTGGAGTGTCACATTTTGGAAATGCCACTGATAAACTGAAGGGGACAGAGGAAGATAACTAGGAGGGTGAAGGGCCAAAATTCTTCCCAGAGAGAGATCAGTTGAAGGAACTCAGGATGTTTCAGATGAAGAACAGAAAATGTAAAAGTGTCAGGATGATAACATCCTTGAAAGATCATAAGAGCTGACAAGTGAAGGAGGGATAAGTCACCTGACACAGACAAAATGCATACACAGGTACCCCCAAAATGGTCGATGTGATTACTGAGCCACCATCCACAGTGTTTCAGCCAAATAGTTAACTGTTTCTGAAATATCTACCAGGAGCTAGGGGCCATGCTGGTTGTTCAGTTGTTTCAGATGTGTCTGACTCTTTGTGACCCCATGTGGATTTTTCCTTGAAGAGATCCCAGAGGGGTTTGCCATTTCTTTCTCCAGCTCATTTTACAGATGAGGAAACTGAGACAAACAGAGTGAAGTGACCTGCCCAGGGTCACACATCTAGTGAGTGTCTGAGGCCAGATTTGAACTCAGGTTCTTGACTCCAGACCCAGCACTCTATCTACTGTGCCACCCAGCTGCCCTGCTGTAGCTGGTGCTCAGGATGCAAACACAGAGGTAAGGTTTAATTGCCTTCAGGGAACTTCTATTCTATGAGGGAATGTACATGCAGAATGTATATGCATATATACATTGTGTTCATATGCATACACATACACATGTATATCCATGTATGTTATATGTGTGTATGTACATATGTATATACACACATGTTGCACACACACAGAAAGGCTTCTTTGATAGGTTAGGAGAGAATGGCAAAATACCACAGGATTGGAGAAAAAGAAATGTTTGCTCAATTTCCAAGATTTTTTTTAAAAGAAAAGAGAATGGGACAGCTAGGTGGCTCAGTGGATAGAGCACTGGCCCTGGAGTCAGGAGTACCTGAGTTCAAATCTGGCCTCAGACACTTAACACTTACTAGCTGTGTGACCCTGGGCAAGTCACTTAACCCCAATTGCCTCACTAAAAAAAAAAAAAAAAGGAAAGAAAATAGGGAATGGAAAGGATCCTGTAAATTGTCGACCCGTTTGCTTGATTTCAATTCCTGGTGAACTTCAGAGAGAATTGCTCACCAGACGGCTGGTGACTGTGGATGGAATGGGCTGATCAGGTGGGTCTCTTGGGCCTGGAGTGGAGTCTCTGATCATCCAGGCCTCTGCCTTAGAGGGTGGGGATCACCAATAAATGACCTAAGAGTTCCTGATGTATCCTCAGGGACTAAGGCTGCCCAGTATGACTTGATGGCTTTGGAACCGGGCCTTGGCACTTCCTAGGAGATGATTAAAGGAACACGAAACAGTGGATGCTTCCAGAAATATGTCTTTGGCTTGGACTCTTGGAAGGTCATATACTTTGTGCTGGCCTGTAGCTAGCTCACAGCATGCATTAGGGTGGAACGGGATTTCTTCTCCTCTCCCCACGAACAATTAATGTCTGTCTTTGGGTAGAAATCCATGGGAGCTATCCTGCCTTGACCACATGCATGTATGTTATAGAAAGTTCCTGAGCTTTCTTTGTCTTCCTTCTTCCATCGCTAAGAGCACAAGGGTGGATTTTCCCAGACCATTGATGGCAAGAGCATGTGACTTGGGTAACTCACCTAGGGAAGCACAAAGAAGCACCGTGTGCTTGTCCACATGGCCCCATGGACACAGAGGTGACTTCATGGAGGATCCCATCACTGAACTCTTGCCTCCCCATTAGAGAAGCAAGATTTCTGAGGCAGCAGAATCACAGAATCTGGTCTTTGAAGCAGAAAAGAGAGTATTTGAGTGGTATCGGTCCGGGGCTGACTCAAGACACAGTCCAAGCTCAAGAGTTTGGGGGCCACAGGATCACATCAGAGAAGTAGAGTAGGATACTACAGGCCAGGTAGTCTGGCTCTCTCATTCTAGACATGAGGAGGCTTGGACCCAGAAAGATGAGGAGAGTCACCCGAGATCACTGAGGTAGAAAGTGCTCCAACTGGGGTTTTATCCCAGCTCCTCGAATTCCAAATCCAATCTTCTTTCCACTGGCCATGCTAGTCTTCTACAGAGAGGAGAGTTCCCGAGGAAGTTGAACCTTTTGGAGAAAGATGAACACCAGCCGCATGGCTGGAGGTGCAGATAGAGATAAAGTCATGACAAAGGGGAACAGAAAACTTGTACTTCTCTCCTCCCTTAGCAAGAGTTGTTTGAATATTGCAAGTCCAGCAGGAAGCAAGTTTAATCCATCATGCCTAAAATGTGGTTGTCTTCCACGTTAAGCATCTGTTTCATATTTAAACCCACCTTTCTGATCCTATTGTACAACATCCCCTTGCTAACCTCTACAATGAAACTGATCTTCTTGAAGATATGGTGACAGGACACTCCATCTTTCAGCTCCGTGCCTTTGGACTGGCTGGTCCCCTGACCAGGAATGACCTTCCTCCACACTTTTGCAGTCGCTGGCTCCCATCAAGACTCAGATCAAAAGCTATTTTTCCCAGAAGTCTTTTCTGATTCTCTTCTTTTATTAGTGCCCCTCCCCAGAATCACCTGCTCTTTACTTTCTATATCTTTCATGTGCTTGTCTAGGGTCATTTCAAACCCCATCCCTCCAATAGAATGGAAATTTCTTGAGAGCAGGAAATTAATTTTTGTCTTTGAATCTCCAGTACCCAATACAATACCTGGCACATAGTAAGAACACAATAAATAGGTGTCAGTTGATTGATTTGATGAGTGGCTGAATCAAGACAAAGGTTTTATAGGGTGCTTAAATCTGAGCATGCTTGTAGGATGAGAAGGATAAGGCAGACAGACAAAGATTGGGGGAGAGATAGAGAGAAGAAAAAGGAAGGAGGGAGAAAAGGGGAAAGAAGAAAGGAGAGATACACATTAAAGCAAGGTCACAAGAGAAATAGGAGGGATGAGACTAAGAGTATAAGTGAAAGGCTTAGTCTTGACCAGGTAGAGAGCCACTTCCCTTCTTAAGACTGGAGGGGAGAGGCAGCTAGGTGGCGCAGTGGATAGAGCACCAGCCCTGGATTCAGGAGGACCTGAGTTCAAATCCAGCCTCAAACACTTAACACTTACTAGCTGTGTGACCCTGGGCAAGTCACTTAACCCCAATTGCCTCACTAAAAAAAAAAAAAGACTGGAGGGGAAAAGGAAAATATGGGTGAGGACTGAAGGAATACAGGTCAAGAAAGGTCTTCTCAGAAAAGTTGGAAGGTGATTGGCTGTGAGGGAAGAAAGAAAAGGAAGATTCTGGCAGTCATATGAAAAATAGCAAGGTAGAGGGAAAAAGAAGAGGGTTAGAAAACAACTTCAGTCATCAAGAGTGCCCATAATGAAGGTTGGACCAGGATGGGGATGGCAGAAATGAAGAGGAGGAAATGGAGAAAGGAAATTACATAGCTATAGAATTCATGGTGATTTATAGCTGAGGGTTGGAGGTGGCATGAGATCCGGAACAGGCACAAGGTTCTAGTGAAAAGTATCAGGAGAGGGCAGCTAGGTGGGGCAGTGGATAGAGCACCGGCCCTGGATTCAGGAGGACCTGAGTTCAAATCCAGCCTCAGACACTTGACACTTACTAGCTGTGTGACCCTGGGCAAGTCACTTAATCCTCATTGCCCTGCCAAAAAAAAGTATCAGGAAACCCGAGTTTGACTCCTTCCTCTGGACTGTGTCTCTGTAAGCAAACCTGTTCTCCTTAGTGTCTTTACTAAATGGGCATAATGGTATGTATTGTAACTATAAGGGAGGGGGAAAGGGAAAGGGATTGTTAAGCCCCTGCAAACCATAATGTCTTCTATGGGCATTATTAGCGGCTATGAGAAGGGAGGAAGGGTCAAAGATAATCCCTAGATTGGGGCACAGACCAAATAGTAAAGTAAGAAGGGGGAGGCAGCTTGAAGGAAAATATAATGAGCTTGGTTTGGGTCACATTGACTTTGAAGTTCTGGTCCAACACTCTGGGCAGAGGGCACAGTGGGAAACAGAGGAGATGCACTGAAGGTGGTTGGAACTGGGACTCTGAAGAGGGATGAAAGCTTGTAATACAGGTCTGAACAATTTTTCCTTCTACCAATTTGCACAGAGGTGGTGGCCTTAGGGGAAAATATCGAGATAAAGACTAAAATTTAATCCTGGTCAGGGCAGGGGGGAGTTAAGTTGACAATCCCCACAGCCCTCAATCGAGAAAGTCCACCTTTAAAAGTACAGTTGCAAGCCTATGATTTCTACCATTAACTCTCTGTGATCCGGCCCTGTATCTCAAGCATAAAACTGATCAACTCCCCACACATTTTAAGTAACCTAATTATCATTCCTATGATTTATTACCAATTACTAGGAAAGGAAGTCAGATAAAAAATAGCAGGCGCCAAGAAGCCCTAAATAAAGAATTAGTCACTTTCATAAACAATGTTGAAGGAAGTAATTATATCTTTGATTTCCAGAGAAAGTGCAAAATTTAATTGAAAACATTTCATTCCTGACGCTCCTTAATAGCACCATGAAATCATAAGCAATGTATTCTACAGTCAGGCCGATTAACCCAGAATAGCAGCTAAATCTTCATGGTGCTCATGGTGCAAATTATAATGGGATCTCAAGGGTAATTATGAGGCCCCAGCAAGGAAGGAGAGATTTGGGGGTGCTGGCCCTCTGACTCTGCTGCCTTGGACCAGAATCTTGGAATGTCATGGCTATAAGGAACCAGAGAATGTGGGACATCAAAATACTTAGAGAAAGAAGGAGTAACCATAAAGACCAGCCTGCCTTGAGAAAGAGAAGGGGGACCTGGACAATCTTGCAGATGTTTTGTCCCATGTTTAGAATTGTATTTGATTGTATTAGATTCAGCCAAACATTTTTGTCTGATGAGATCTTTTAGACTTCTTACTGTTTGTACCCATGATATTAGCTATTGATCCCTCTCCTCTTTTTATCTACAAATTTAATAAACAATCAATTTAAGCATTTATTCAAGTCATTGACAATGAACCTCTTTTCACATATAAAATGGCACTAACACATTACACCTACCCCTCATGGTTGTTGTGAAAGGGTTCGGTCCAGCAAGTAAAGCCTTGCCTCTGGTTACCTTCCACCCATTTCCCCACCCTATATTTTATCTATGCACAGTTGTCTGCATGTAGTTGCCTAGAGTGGACTGTGAGCCCCTTGAGGGCAGGTATTATCTTTTATCCCTTTTAGTATCCCCTCCTGCACTGCCTAGAAGCTGCTTCCTGATTGACTGAAGCACAGTTCTGAAGCTTGAAGACCTAGGTTCAAGTCACAACCCTTCAATCAACTAAGAAATTCAGGAAAGCCACTTAAAACTCTGTCTGACCCTGAGCTCTCTCATGGACAACATTAGGATGTTAGGTGATCTCTGTGGAGAAGCATAACCAGATACTTTTCTCAGAGGCAAACAGGAACAGTTGAGCTCCCTCCTCCCATATATGTAGGTCAGAGAGAAGAGATGAGAAGGAGGAAAGGACTTCTAGGCTCTGCAATAGCAGGATTTATATTATATTATATTATATTATATTATATTATATTATATTATATTATATTATATTATATTATATTATATTATATTATAATGTATAATATATTATATATTATATTTATATTATATTATATTGCCTTGATCATGCATATATTCTACAAGTGTGCCTCACTATAATTCTGCTCTAAATTTTAGCGCACTCATCTCATGAATTTTTAAGGTTTTTGTCCTTTGTATTCAAAGAGGACCAATGAATGACATCATGGTTTGATATCTTGACTTGCTTGTAAATTGTATTTAAGTGAGGCAGAGTTGCACAATGTCATCAGCCTCACTCTCTCTCCCAGAGTCATTGAGGTTCAGTAGACCAACAATAGCCAGAGATGCAGTGAGTGACCTTGGCATCTTTGATGTCTGACCAAGTTATAAGCACTCCAAAGTGCCTGCTTCAGCAACCTTTGTGGCCATTGGCATAAATTTTTCTCATGTGCCTATTCTGCCAAAAGAAGCCTTCACATGTGGAGGGGAGACATCCCCTGTGAGAGAGTATGCCCCAGGTCTGCTAGGGAGATGTCTTTAAATATGCCATTCTTGCTAAGAGCTAATTCAGTATACTGGTGTGTTATTAATGGGAAGCACACCAGTGGAGGTTCATAAGATTCAATATTAAAAGTAGCCACAACAGGATAACTCCCTAGCACCTGAAGAAGCAGCTACCACCTCTGTGGTCACAACCCACAAGTACAAGTGTGAGCTGGAAAAGTAGCCCCTGTTGTTTTGTTGTTAAGTCATTCAGTTGTGTCTGTCTCTTTATAACCCCATGGACCATAGCATACCAATTCTGTCCATGGGGCTTTCCTGACCAAAATACTGGAGTGCTTTGCCATTTCCTTCTCCAGTGGATTAAGGTAAAGAGAGGTTAGGTGACTTGCCCAGGGTCACCCAGTTAGTAAGTGTCTGAGGTCCTAGAAGAGGAACCAAGTAAAACTCTAAGCATGACAAACAAGTGAGAAAGCCTGGCAAATTTAATTCTTTACAAATTCAGAATCAGTGTGGAAAGTGAGCATGGCAACAGTAGGATTAATTGGGTCTGTGATGCACACGCTACTTGATATCATCCCTCCCTCTCAGCACCATTTAAATATATGTAATTAAGGTGATTATCCGAGAAAATATGGGGAAATTTGAGAAGAAAAGGGACATGTTTATCATCAGCAAACACATGAACACCTTGAAGCCTCGCTTCATTATCTTGGTCCTGACTCTCCAAGAGCCGGCACATTCTTCAATTGAAGCTCTAATGTGTTGGTGCATGGCTCCCCTAATGCAAGCTTAAAATTCCCTGTGCATATCCAACCAGCTCTGTAATTTGTCGGTGCTATTATTGTATTTAACATTTCCCATTCTGACATCTAATTTCCAGCACTGCATGGCCAATATTATCACCAGGGGATATAAAAGGGTTTATTTAAATGACCCACTTGTAGATGAGCAGATGAAGAGAAACAGTTGGAACTAATATTTTTGCCTATTCACCCAGAGGCAGAACAATCCAACACAAGTCAGGGAACATTCATTAAGGACCTACTATGTGCTGAGCCCCATGCAATACAATAATTTAAATGAGGCACAATCACTGCCCTATGGCATTATCTATCAAACTCGATCATATACGATACATCCATTAAAGGTGGTGGGGGGGAATGCTCTCTAAGATGTAAAGGACAATGACATTATTGGAATTGAGGTGGGGAGGTCAAGGAAGGATTCTCGAAGGAGGGTATTGGAATTCTGAAAGATTGAACAGGAAAAGATAGGAAGGAGACACTAGGTAAAAGGAAAAGTCTGGGCAAAGGCTGAGTTTGTGAGCCAGAGAGCCAGAGAGTTGGCCTGGAATAGATACTCTGTGGAGGGTGGGTGAATGTGAAAACCAGGTTCTATGGTCCTAGAGTCAGACCTACAGCTGGAAGTAGCACGAGGGGTCACCTAGTCCTATCTACTCATTTTGTACATGAGAAAACTGAGGCCCAGAAAAGTTAAATGACTTACCCAAGGTGTCCTATCCAGTGAGTGGCATGGCAGAGCCACGTTTTAACTGAGGTCCTCTGTCTCTAAAGTCGGCATTCATTCCAATAAACCAGCGAGAGAAGTCTTGGAAGGGTAGGGTGGTTCAAATTATGGAGAGCCTTGAATGCTGTACAGAAGGTTTCTAAACTTTACTTAGGAGACAATGGGAGGGCTTGGAAGGTTTTTATTTAGAGAAGGGGGATCCCAGGGTAGAGCTGGAAAGAGGAAAGCTCAATTAATCACCATCCTCTGCTGCCGAGTGACTAAAACAATCTGATAGCCCAAATATTGAGGCAGACTTCACTGTGCTCACAGTCAAAGATGGGGAAGGGGCAGACTCCTATATCTGCAGAAAACATAAGACTGATCACTCAAAGCTGAGGCAAACCTCTGATTTCAACCGATCTCAGAGCAGAGATCTCTTCTAGACCATTCCATTGTGGAGACCATTGTCTCCACAATGAGTCACTCAGTCTCCACTTAAAAACGATCAATGATGGGGAACTCACTACTGCCACAAAGCAGCAGAACATTCTACCTTGGGATAATTAGAGGCAAAGGAAATTTGAAAAGCTCTGCTCTGAAAGAATTCCCAAGTACACCAAAGAGGGGTGCTAAAACTGCTCCCGGCTCTAGGGCAATCAGATACACCACAAGGAACTTTCCTTTAGGTGCCAACTTTTTTGGGGTAGGCACGCAGCTGTCAGATTAGGAATGGGGCTTAGCATCATGTCCTGATTTCTCCTTCCAAAGGAACTTTTGCCTATTTTCCTTAGAAACGGAACCACGTTTTACAATGGCTTACATGTGCCTGCCTTGTCTCATTTCTCCTAATTCTGAGAGCCTCTGAAATTAAATCTGTTTCATTTCTTCGTCATGCCTAAGTGGTTTGTTCCTGGGGAAATTAAGGTCCAATTTACAAAGGCGATAATGAAAGATTTCAACCAAGCAAGCTGAAGTTATCCTAGAATCACAGAATCTTGGAGAGCTAAAGCAACCCACCCCACCAGGAAATCTCCATTGTAACATCCCCAACAAGTGGTCATCCAAGACCTCCAGTGAGAATGAGGCACTTTGCAGCCTCTGCTTGGCACCTTCTACTTTGGGACAACTCTAATTGTTAGCAAGTTTCCCTGAGATGCACCCTAAATCTGCTCCTTTGCAGTGCCAACCACCACTCATCACTCTTGTCCTCTGGGGACAAGCAGGTATTTAGTCTATCATCTGCCACTCCTCCCCCACCCCCAGTCTTTGATTCTCCAGGCTACAAGTCCTCAGGTCCCTCAAACTATCATGACATACTGTCTCCAAATGTCAGATGTGGGAAGGATCTCAAAGATCATTTAGTCTATCCATACCTGGATGAGCATCCTCTCTAGAGCATCCCTCTCAAGTTGGTCTTGAAGATTCTTGTCATTTCAATTTGGCAAACATGCAAGGAGAGGGAAGTAGACAGTCCCAATTTTTAACAAGTTCTTCTTTCCATCAAGCCACAGTCTACCTCTGCAATTTCTGCAAGATCACATGATTTAGAGATGGAGATATTTTAAAGAATTGCCCCAACATCTCGTTTTATAGGTGAAGAAACTAGACGCACAGCACACAAGTGACCTATCCAAGGTCTCTCAAATGCAGCACCACCAGAATTTAAATCCAGGCCTCATGATTCTAAATATTCTTCTCAGTAAATCATGCTATTCATATATCAGAGGTTAGCAGGATGTCTAAAATATGAGATTTCAGGTATGAATTCTACATAAATTTTTTAAAACCAGCAAATACGTTCAGCAAAACCAATTATGCCCCACAGTGAGGTCTTGCTCTTCATCACTTTTTCTGTGAGGATGCTAGCGTCAGTCCTAGATACACGCAAGAAATTCTGAGCATTTCCCAGATATTCTCTGTAAACAAATCCTGGGGGACCATCTGCCACTATTGCTTGGTAGATAAGCAGACAGCAGAGGGGCAAGAGCTGGGAACAGCAGAAGAACCTGTGAGGCAGCGCTGGGAGTCTGTATTCCTCGGTCCACCCTATGGAGCCAAGCAGAACAATCCCAAACCTTCGAGTACCAGAGAGCCCTTCACATACCTGAATGCAATCATCGTACTCCAACCCAAATCTTCTCCCTTCACAATTGCACACATCCAATATCCAATTCCTTCAACTGCAAGTAGGAGGAACAGAAATGAGATTTATTATGTATCTACTAGTGCCTGGCATTGGGCTAAATACTTTATAAATATCTAATTCTCACAATAACTCGAGTTGAGTAAACTCAAGGAGAAGGAAGTTAGGTGACTTGCCCAGGGTCACACATCTTGTAAGGGTCTGGGGCTGCATTTGGACTTAGGTTTTCTGCACTCAGCCTCAGCTTCACTGAGCCACCCATACCTATATTTGGAAGAAGGGGATTTGTGTGCAATTGGGCTGGAAAGGTAAACTGGAGCCAGATTGTGAAGGGCTTTCAATTCACAACAGAGGAGTGTTTGATCCTAGAAGCAATGAAGAGCCACTTGGAGATCCCTGAGCAGAGGAAGATGGGCTTTAGGAATATCCATTTGCCAGCTTTGTGGATAGTTGGGTTGGGCTGTTGAGTCATTGAGCAACGGAATCACTTTCCCAGTGAAACTGACCCACGTGGACCTGCTTTTCCTTGGAAACGTAGACACTCAACTCAAAGGCACAAATGTCCAGCATGACTGTGTCTTCAAAAAAGATTCATCGCTGGAGGAAAGAGATTTGTCA
Source organism: Dromiciops gliroides (assembly GCF_019393635.1). Lineage (NCBI taxonomy): Eukaryota > Metazoa > Chordata > Mammalia > Microbiotheria > Microbiotheriidae > Dromiciops > Dromiciops gliroides. The sequence continues at coordinate 693,681,270 of NC_057862.1, forward strand.
GGAGCAAAACACTCTCAGAATAAAGGGATTCACATCATTAAATACCATCCCAATCACCCTCACTTGCCAAATTCTTCCTGAAAGGATTGAATCCCAAAGGAAAAATAGGATTCTTCTGAAAAACTGCTGGTGGGAAGAAGGGCTCAAGGTGGAACCAAGATAGTGCCAATGGTAGTGAGGTTGAGGGGAGGTGGGGACTGGTCACCAGGGCTTGGCAAAGCTTATTCCTTATTCTTGGCTAAATAAATGAGAGTGTCACAGAGTCACAGTGTCACAAATCTCAGAAGCCCAAAGGACCTTGGGGTTATGAAGCCCAAACCACCCAAGAAGAAAACTCCTGCCTCCCCAGTTCAAAAGGTTTTTCTGATATTGAGCTCAGCATCGCCTCTGCAATGTTCACCCCCTCACTCCTGACTCTGCCCTCCAGAAGCCAATACAAGAAGCCTTGTCCCTCCTCTCCCACATGAAAGTCTTTCACATACTTATATACAGTTGTGATTTCTCCTGAGTCTTCTTTTCTCTAGGCTAAACATCCTGGTTTCTTTCAGTGGAACCATATCAGTGACCTACCCAAAGTGTACTGGCCCAGAACAGAACACTGTGCTCCAAATGCAGCCTGGTCAAGACAAAGCATAGCCCTAGGGCCTTCAGCTCCTTATTCTTGGACCCTGGGCCTTTCTTAATACAGCCCAACATCACAAGGGCTTTCTTACCCACTATATCATAGAGTGACCCTGTGGTCCACTAAGACCATGGCATATTTTGGCAGACAAACTTTTATCTACTGTTCATAGTAGTGACTATTGTTGTTGTTAGTATGAGCCTAGATGAAATCACTGGTCTGGACTGAAACAAACCACTTAAAACATTGTTCAGAATTGTATGTTCTAATTTCAGGTCTACCCTGCCTAGCTAGCTGAATGACCTGGGGAAAATTCTGCAACAAAATTTCTTCCAATTCTAAAACTATGAACCTATGAAAAGGGTAGACTACAAGAATTTAGCATCTACTAAATACCTAAAAAGAGATTTAAGTAGCTAGAACTATACCTCAAACACTTTCTGACATTCACAACTTAACAAATAAATCCCCAAACTGAAATTTATGCACTCCTCAATAACTTGCAGAATTTAATGAAGAAACCATGGACCATATTAGAATCAGAATGAGATCCTAGATAAAACCCAGCTGCTTCATCAAACATGAAAAATCACCATGACAGGGCTGCCACTTGTTCCCAAATCATGTATCAGTGAGACCCATGAAGCCTCAACATGAGAAGAATGAAGTTACTCCATTTTTGTTTTACTTCACACTTTATAATCCTCACAAAATTCTTATGAAGTAAGTAGAGAATGCATTCTTATTCCCATTGTACAGACAAGAAAATTTAGGCTCTTAGGTGTGAAGTGATTTACCCAAGGCCATGTATCCAGTAAGTTTTGGGACCAGAACCTGGGCATAAACATTCTGGCTCTGAGAACTGCTTTTATCCATCACTACCCTGCTCAGAAAATTAGCCAAAACTTCATTATATAATTGCTGAGTGAGGAGCCCTGTACTTGATCCTAGGGGAGATTAAAAATTCAGGAACTCAGACAGGACGGCACCCTGACCTCAGTCCTCCAGAAGGCTAAACCACAAAGTTAGACCCATTATCATATGAGAGGATCAGAGAGAGCAGAGGTCAAAGAGCACTGCCAAACAAGGTGATCAGATGACTCCTAGGAGATGGTGCTGTTTTCAGTAGATTTTCAAGCACAAGTTAGAATTCAACAGGTAGAGAGGTGGAGGGAGCCCACCCATGGCATGTGGACCAACTCATCTGAGGGAAGGCAGCAAGCAAGCCAGCTCAGTGAGTGTTCAGAGTCCCCAGAGCTATCCAGGGGTGTGTCAAGTAAAATTCAATAATGAATGTAAAGGGGCTGAAATGACTTTTAAATGTTGTACAAATGAAAGAAACTCAATTAACAGCAAAGTCGTTTGTAGCTCAGATGTCTCCCAATAGCTCTAGCTCTGCTGCTCCCAAAGCAGCATGGGGAGCAGCCTCCAAGACACCGAGCCAAAGTCGATCAGAGGTAGTTCTGGACCAGAGAGCCCCGACCCAAGGCAGGGATCTCCTGGGGCAACTGTGTTCATAGCTCAGTGATCCAGAGCTCTAATCTAACCCCCTCATTTTCTAGATGAGAAAACAGAGGTCTAAGAAAGGGAAGTTACTTGTCCAAAGTCACACAGGTGGTAAGAGTCAGGGAGAATCTGATCCCAGAACCAGTTATCTTTTCACTGTACAGAGCTTTGTACATGGTGATGAAATAATGAGATTTAGCAGATACTCAAACACCCATCTGGAGATTAATCTAGACTGATTGAATCAAGTGAGAGTGATTAACTGCTGATTAGCCTACTTCAAGTTAACTGGATTGTAATCACACCTTGAGAACACCTTCAGAACCAATGGATTCGGATAACACCAACCAATCAGCTTGAAGCAGTGTGTAAGGACCACCTCTGTTCCAGACCTATAAAAAACTTTCACAATCAGTTTGCTGGAGAGAGTTCATGATTGAAGCAGGCTTGTGGCAGAGGACTTGAGGAAGAACCAGACCAGGCTGGAACTCTAGGCTAAATAGGCTTTTTTTCTTAACTTTCTGAACTCCATGGGAATATCTGTATGCTTTAATAAATGTTTAATGCCCAAGGACTGGTGCTAAAGCTTCTAATTTAAGGCGACCACAATTTAGATTTTAAACATCACAATGGTCAGTGCTTAATAAAGCCCTTATAAATGTTTGTTCATTCATCTCTCTTTCACACCTCAGGGCCCCTGTCTAGCCATTGCTACTATGACCCCTTTCATAACACGTGCAGAATTTTTAATAGAGATAAAAATAAAGAAATGAAGAGAATTTTCTTACCTGACAAAGACCTTTCCTCCCTCCAGGCTCAGCAACTTGTTGACCCTGCTTTTCAGCAATCCTACCCACCAGACCTTTCAGAACCCAAAGGTTTTTATCCAGGTCAGCCAGGCACCTTCTTAAAATCTCTTTTTGGTAATTAGAAAGTGGGGGGATGCCCATCAATTGGGGAATGGCTGAACAGATTGTGGTATATGATTATAATATATTGTGTTGTAAGAAATGATGAGGGGAATGGGCTCAGAAAAACCTGGGAAGACTTACATGAACCAATGCAGAGTAATGTGAGCAGAATCAGGACACTGTATACAGTAATAATAATATTTTCATAACGACCAACTGTGAAAGACTTAGCTACTCTGATCAATACAATGATCCGAGTCAGTTCTGAAGGGCTGATGATACAAAATGCTATCCACCTCCAGAGACAGAACTGATGAACTATGAGAACAGATTGAAGCAGATCGTTTTTCACTTTCTTTTTTACCACATGGTTAAGATGGAAATATGTTTTACATGACTTCATATGTATAATGGGTATCATTGTTTGCCTTCTCAATGGGGGGGGGAGTTAGAGGAAAGGAAATCATTTGGAACTAAAAACTTATTTTTAAATGACTGGATGAATTCAAAAGCTTTTCTTTTTTTTAAGTTCTCTTTTTCACAAGAAAAAAAAAACAGAAACAAAAGAATTAGCCAGCAATGCCTGCTCTACAACATGAACCAACCTTATCCCATCCATCCCAAGGATGGTCTTATTCCTTCTTTAACAATCCTCTTTTCCCCAAGATGCTTTTTTAAAAAGATTGTCCTTGGCATTCCTCACCAAGTTCAGCCCACCCTAGCTTCAGCACCAATGGCGCAGTTAGTTAGGTGGCACAGTGGATGGAGTCCTAGACATAGAGTCAGAAAGTACTGAGTTTAAATCATGCCTCGGGCACTTAGAAAGTAAGCTCTTAATCTCTCTAAACCTGTTTCATCCCCCTGTAGAATGGAGATAATAATAGTACCAGCCTCACAGGGATAAAGATAAAATGAGTTAATAAAGGAGGAACTTCGCAAACCTTGGAGTTGTGTAGAAAGGTAAGCTATTAATATGTTTCTGGGACCAGCCATGTTTTCACATTCTGACTTCCCTGTTGCTGTGGAAGGCACCACCATGTCCCTCTACAGGTTTGCAATGTCATGACTTCTTTCTGCCCCACCCCATCCCCACCCCCACAGGAGAAGCAGCCAAGATCCTTGTCATCCCCAAGATCACAGGAGCTAGCACACATGGTGAGCTGGAAGCAGGAAGGGCAGTTTGGGGAATGTCCTGTTCAACCCCCACCCCTCTGCCCTCTTCCTCGGACTAAGTAGCTTCTGTCTGCCAGAAATTGGGTGTGGTGTGCTTGACTTATCTTTCCATATTCCCCACCTCAGGAAGGCTCAGACATTGTTCTTTTTAGTGTCTCCCTCAATGGCTCACACTGAAAAGTCCCAAAAGTCCCACATCACTCAGTAAGGTGCCTGTAAGCTCTGACATTCAATGCTTTCTGTTCTAAGGCACCTCCAATCTCTGTCACTGCCCATTCTCTGTTCTACGAATCACCGGCACTCTGATAAACTGTGATGCTCTTCAGTCAGCCCACTTGAATGGACACCAGGAAATAAATTTCATTTGAAAGCCTTCCCTCCTCGGGAGGGGTAGTGAGATATATCTTTTTTGAAGACATCACTGCCACGCATTTGTACCAAGCAAAGAGAAGCTATAAATTGTTAAAATGGCCATTTTTACTTGGCTAAAATGGACATGATGTTTTCTTCTAAGGAAAATGTAAAAACACCGACTTCACTGTACCATTTATAGGCACCATTTTTCTTCTTTCAAATCTCCTTCCTCCTGCATACATTTCCTTGGGAACCTCTGGAGATATGCTAATGAAATATTGATTATCCTTCTTTTAGCCCACACCCTCTCCAGCCATGTTCCTAATACTGATTTCTTTTAGTTGACAAAGCATTAATCCAGAGCCCTTTTTTCCTATATATAAATTCAAGGTGGACTCTAATACTGGGTAAAAATAGATCAGAGGGGGACTCTGAGAGTCAGCCCACCACCTAAAAATCTGGAGTCATTTACGCCAGGATATGATATCCAATTAGAATATACAATTTGGAATTATTTGATTAATTTAATCCAATCCAACAATCATTTATTGGGTGTTTACTATGTACATGGAACTGTGCTGGGGCTTGGACAAAAGGGGAAGCAGTCCCTGTCTTCAAGAAGCCTATTTTCTACTGGAGAATGTGACATGGAAACAGATAGGTAACACAAACATACCGGGGAGTTCTTGGAAGAAAACAAAGAACAAAGTTTCCTTGGCCAAAAAGAATAAGATGACTGCTGATGGCCCTGAATAGCAGATTGCTTTCAATATGACCTTTTCCCCCATCATATAATGAGGGTGAAGGGTGATGTGTTGGCAGCTGAAATATTCTATTAGCGCCTTCCACTATCAGGAGCAAGTGAGGAAGGTCAGCAGTGCAGTGCATAGACTTACTATCGTGAATTTATGGAAGGGCACAGACTCAAGTCACAGAGGCTGGAGTGAGCTGAGCATCTTTATCATTGGCTAGAACTCCCAGATCACTAAGATCACAGACCCATTGCAATGATGGGTTTTCTACTTAAGAGATACAGTATTCGTGACACGGTGGATAGAGGGCTGGCCTTGGAGTCAAGGAAGGGTGCCTACAAATCCTACTTCTGACCCAAACTGGCTGAATAAATAATATTCATATTAACAGCTAACATTTGCATAACACCTGCTATAGGCCAGGCATTGTGCTTAGTGCTTTATAATCATCACATCTGATCCTCATTTGCTCAACCCTAGAAAGTGGATGCTATTGTTATCCCCATTATTTCTTATAGGAAACTGAGGCAAACAAAATCTAAGTGACTTGCCCTGGGTCACACAGCTGGTAAGTATCTGAGACCAGATTTGAACTTAGATCTTCCTGCGTCCAGGTCTGGCATTCTATCCACTGTGCCACCTAACTTGACTGAGACCCTGGACAAATCATTTACCCCTGAGTGCCTCAAACAAATCTCCTGCAGTATAAGAATTCTTGAATTCTATCAGTGGAACTCACAGTCCAGATCCCTCACAATAATTATGGAGAAGTTATATGGAGGGAGGTGGGGGAGAGCGCAGTGACTCAGATTCCTCCTCTCAGATAAGAGCTTGTGGCACAGTCTGGTGACCAGTTCTTAGCAGCAGCCATTACACCCTGGTGACCTGACCAACTCAGACCATTTTAACTCAGCTTCTCCTCCCATGTTCATTCATATATAGAATCAGACCAAATACCTGTTTCCCCCCAGGAAACAAAGCTCTGGATGAACAAATTCTGAGGGAGAAACAACAGCTCAAACAACTGGACCAGAGGGGAAGTTTCTTCTGGAGAGCCATGGCCCCACAAGCCACTGGCTGGGAAGACCAAACAATTCTATGGTACCCCAGCCAAGAAAAGGGGCCAGAGCAGAACACCAGCATCACAGAGCACCTGGCACTGGTCCCTAGGCTGGAATACAGTCAGGGAAAGAATCCATCATGGGGTCAGGTAGTGAAGGAACAGGACGGAGTATGTTCTGCTTGGCCACAGGAGGAGAGAAGAGAGAACAGATCCCAGATGTTTTCTTCCCTTCTCCACTGCTGGAGAATTTGCAGCTACTCCATTTCAATGCATTATGGAGAAGGGGAAAGAACACCTTCTACCACGTGTTCCTCCTGGAATGTGTAGCTTCTGTCAGTCAACTAATAAGCATTGATTAAACCCCTCCTGTGTGCCAAGCGCTGTGTTGGCTGCAAGAGATGCAAAGGCAATGGCCTCAAAGCAGGAGGGCCAGCACCCATAGAAGTGGGCATGTGTGAAATATCTACCGAATAAAGCCCAGGTAAGTTTATCAGCAGGGGGAGGGTGAACAGGATGTACTCCATTCAGACGGTGGCTCTCAGGCTGTGGGTGAAGGGAATCAGGGATTTCAGGAGGCCAGTGGAGAATGCAGCAGGGAGAAACCAAAACAATGAGGGAGCTGGGAGATGGAGAAGTGTGGACAAGGGATAACTAGGTTAGTTTGACAGGGCACAGAGAGTCTGGGGGAGGGGAGGAAGTCACCAATTGAGCTTGGATGGGGGGGGGGTCAAGTTGTACAGGGCCTGAAATTTCAAACAAAGGAATTTATACATCACCCTGGAGGTAATGGAGGCATCCGGGGTTTGTCGAGAAGGAGAGTGATGAGGTCACACCCACACCTTTGGTGGCTGAATAGAGGGTGGACAGGAGGGATTGGAGGCACGCAGACTCCCCACCAGTTATTGAAGTAGTCCAGGTGGGAGGTGATGGGAGCCTGGCACCAGGGTGGGGGCAGGGTCAGAAGAGAGATAGGATATATTGAGAGGTGTCTCAAAGGGGAAATCGACAGCCCTTGGTAACTGACCTGCTACAGAATATAGAGTGTGCTGAGTCCATGATGAGACCCCTGTTGATCTGCCGCTCACTGGTGGACTATTTGTGAGTGGTTGTAAGGTATAAATCAAACAGGGCAACAATGGATGCGGGAGAGAGGGAGGTTTCAGAGTCAGAGCATGGAACACCATTAAGCTGGAGACCATGGGTTCCAGCTCTCCTGTCACTAACTCGCTGTGTGACTTTGGTCAAGTGGCTTCCCCCTTCTGAAAATGCCAGATGAATTCAGGGTCAGCCAGACACAAATAGCCACCTGGGAAGGAGGCCTCTGGTGAAAGGCTCCAGGGAGGTGGATTTTACTCGGTGTTGTTGACTGTTTCTATCAGTGATTTGGATAAAGACACAGATTCATAGATGACACTCAGCTGCAAGGATAGGCATAACCCACTGGATGAGAAAGCTAGGACTGGAGGAACCTTGGCCAGGGGGAGCATTGAGCCAGGTCTAACTAGGGAACATTTAATAGGAAGAAACACAGCCCTCTCACTGAGGCTCGGACTCAGGGGCCACGTCAGCAAGCTCATCCCCAAGGAGGATCCCCCTGCCCCAGTGGTCATTCTATGGCTGTTTGAGACCTCTGAGAAGGAAAGCCCGTGACCTCTCAAGGTGTTGGGAAGGGTTGTTGGCTTTGTTTGTCAATCCTAAACTGGCCTGTTTCCAGCTTCCAGTCCAGAAGAAGCAGAACAAGGGTCACCCCTCTTCCAGATCAGAGCCCTTCAAACACGTGAAGATGCCTGTCACAGCTCCCCCAAGTCTTCACTTCTCCAGGCTAAGCATGCCCAGATCTGTCCACTGAGGAAGAGCAACAGCAGCAGGAAGAAAACAAAGGAGAGGAGAAGATGGAGGAGGATGAAGAGAAGCAGCAGCCACAGCAGGAAATAAATCCTTACCCTGGCATTCAAGGCTCCTTAAAAAAAAACTATCCCTAAGCCTTCTTAAACCTACCCCAACCTACCTACCTACCTATTCCTAAGGCATGCTTCTTATCCCATCATTCTCTGCTCCAGCACCTTCAACATCCAGTGAGGGGGACCAAGCGGGCCTTTAAACATCTTGTTACTCACAAAGCATTTCCTGTGGGAATCCCCAGGTCCCAAAAGGAATCTTTGCACATCAGATGAGAGCCCATCAAATGTCCCTAGCTCTGTAAATGTCAGGGAGGAGGAGGCAGCATGGCTCAGTGGGAAGATCTCTGGCTCTAGCTGGGAGTCAGTCCCACAAAGAACAATTACTAGCTCTGTGACCTTCGACAAGCTGGGTGATTTCCCTGGGCCTCAGTTTCCCTTTCTGTAAATGGAAGGGTTTTTTCCTGGCTCCATCTCCATGGGCTAGGACTTTCCCAATGAAAGATCCCATTGGCACATTTCACTCAGTGAAACAGTTAATGTCTCAGCCTACAAGAAGAAAACATCTGTGTTTGCTAGCAATGTTTGCCAAACAGAAACACTTGCTAGGGTTCCAGCAGTCTTTGATTTGGGGCTCAGAGACTTCAGTTAGCTTTTTTCCCAAATGTACTCCAGGCTGGAGAAAGATTCACCCTGTCCTTTACTGGCTGCTCAGCAGAAGGGCCAGGCTAGCCCCTTCAGAGGCGCCATGATTCAGGAGAACCCTGGGTTCAGATCCAGAGCCTAGTCTCTCTAGGCCCAGCCTCTACATCCATTAGAAGGAGAGCCATGAATTAGGGGACCTCTAAGGTCCCTTCCAGCCTTAACCCTGTGACCTGATAGAATTCCTCTGAGACAGTGTCTTCATTTGTACCATAGAGACAATAAAATCTATCGTACTTACTTCACAGTAAGTGAAGTTACTGATGATTGAACCTACTAGAGGTTCAAGTACAATAATAGATGTAAAACCCTTTATAAATCTTAAAGTGCCAGAGAATTGTCAGTGATTGTAAGTGGTAATAAATGTTCATGCCTCAGGGATGGTTAACATGGTGTATAGGAGAAAGAGCATGTTCTTGATGGGTTTGAGGCTCATCTCTGTCTCCCGGAGCCTCAGGGTTCTCACTTCAGTGTAGGGCTAATAACCCCAGGAATACATGGATGGCACATAGGAGACCTCTCTTACCCAGGCAACCTCAGGTTCATAATAGATGGTGGGCCCATGTCTACTCAAAAGGATAGCCCCCTCAAGGTGTTGACTTTTACCAACCAGCAACAGACTGTTCTAGTCCCAACAAGAGACATTTTGTCAAATAAGAGAGCAAAGAAAGTGACTAGTGAAGCCTCTCCTTCATGGGATTGCTCCAATTCTTTCTCCATTTTTCTCCAATTCTCTATCAGTGAAACAAAACTCCCATCCAAAAAATACACATGACCAAGTATCACACATGAAGGGCTTAGATTACATGTGTGGCCGGGTAATATGTTGAAGGAGGCACAGCCTGGGAATCTCTATGGCCAGAGCATATTCATGATGGGCATCAGCATAGGAGACACCTGTGATCAGGGCATGACCTAGAGCTGCTGATGTCATTTCTCTGTTGAGCAGGGGCTGGGCTGGGCACTTCCCTTGGTTTCATGGTCTGCAGGGAAGGAGTGACTAGAAAGGGTAGAATGAAAGATAAGGTCAGGCTGATGCTGATCCCATCACAGTTATGAGGCTGAGCCACCACATCTGGCTAAGAGACCACTGGAGAAAAGCCAGGCCAAGATTAAGTCTTTTCAGTCTTTGCATCTGTGGTGAATCACATTCCATTGTTACAGACAAGGATCTGACTGATGGGTGGAACAACCAAGCCCTTCTCCAGCCTGGGATTCCAAGGAATTGTAGCCAAAATAGGAGGGTAAAGGAAAGAGGTTAAGTTGAACAACCTAAAGTGCCGACCTATGTTGGCAGAGGGAATTTCCAGTGTCAGTGAAATCACAGGGGCTGTCTCGATCCCAATGCAGCCATTCAGCATTTTTATCAAGCACCTACTGTGTGCAGAGCACCAAGTTCAGTGCTGAAGAGAGTCAGTGTTTACAACCACCCTTTGGTCCTCGTGGAGGCCACGGTTGAGCAGGAGGGAAGACTATGACTGCAGATGAACCTAATGCACAGTCTAACACCAGGGCAAATTATTGAGACTCCAGCCAAGGTCTCTGTGGGGTGGGGAAGCACTTTTTAAGGAGAGGTAGGATTATCATATGGGAGACAAGCTGGTGGATGGGCAGAGCCCCTGACTTTGAATCAGCAAGACTCTGGTGCAAACTCCAGTTCTAGTATTTATCAGCTGTATGATTCTGGAAAAGCCATTTAGTGTCCCCATCTGCAAAATGGGACTGAGTTCAACTATAGCCTCAGATGCTGACTGGCTTGTGACCCTTGGCAAGTCATTTCACCCTGTTTACCTCAGTTTTCCCATCTGTAAAATGAGCTGGAGAATGAAATGGCAAACCCCTCCAGTATCTTTGCCAAGAAAACCCCAAAATGGGGTCATGAAGAATCAGACAAGACTGAAAAACAACTGAACAACAAAGAAGATTAAATGAAATCACAGATTGCAAAGCTCCAAATTCTAGAGAAATTTCAGATAATAATACTACCCAATCTGTACCTGAACAGTAATGCTTTGGGTTTCTGCAGTATCCCTATTTATTCTACAGCCTTCACCCTAAACCCGTGTCCCCACGGGACTAAATCACTTTGCCATCAGATGGGTACCAGCTGTTGTGTAGCTGTTGTAGAATTGGGTGATGACTAATGAATAGTCTGCATGTGTGTAAACAAGAGTCTGTGTGGAGGCAGCCGGTGGTGCAGTAGGTAGAAGGTAGGACTAGAGTCAGGAAGACTTGAGGTCAAATCCTGACTCACATACTTCCTAGTTGTGTGACCCTGGGCCAGTCACTTAACCTCCGTCTACCTCAGTTTCCTCATCTGTAAAATGAGGCTAATAACAGCCCTTACCATCAAGGTCTGTCATGAGGAAAAAATGAGACAACATAAAGTACTTTGCAAACCTTAAAAATAATAACAATAGCGGACATTGAGACACTACTTACTATGTGCCAAGTGCTTTACAATGATTTTCTCACTTGATCCTAAACACCAGAGAAGTGCTTGATCTTCTAATTAGAAAGGAGAGCTACAGTTTTCTTGTGCTGTGCTAGAAGTTCTTTGCAATCTGCAGAACAACCTGTGAGGCAGGTGCTAAGATTACCCCCATTTTACAGGTGTGTAAACTGAGGTTCAGAGAGGTAAGGCAATTTGTCCAGGGCCACACACCCACTACATCTCTGAGGTGGAACTTGAAACCAGGCTCCCCTCCCCCCAGGTTCCAAGTCTTGCACTGTTTCACACACTGTCATATTGCTACCAGATGTAATAGAGAGCAAATAGCCCTGGCTCTGGCATCCAATGACCTGGGTTCAGATGTTACCACTGATGCTTACTCCCTGTGTTATCTTGGAAGAATTACTCAGCCTCTCGGGAGCTCAGTATTCTTCTCAATAAAATAAAGGGACTGGACCAGCTGGCCTCTCAGGTCCCTACATCCATGGTTCTGTAATACTAGTAGCACTACTATTAGCATCATTATTGCCACTGGTGCTTCTCATGGAAAGAGTGAGGCCAAAGAGGCCTCAGAATGAGGATACCAACCCCTGTGGGAGGGAGAGGCCAGTGTCCATCACTCACGCTCTAGGAGGGACTTAAAGCAGAGAATATCCTAAACATAGGGCTCAATTGAGGAGCCCACAAAGGCCCTAAGGTGGGACCCAAGGTCAGAAAGCACACACACACACACACACACACACACACACACACACACACACACACACACACCTTGTGTGGAAGAAAAAAAGGAACCAGAGAAGAGCCCCAGGGGTTGCCCTTCACCATATTTACAGCTTTAAAGATGGGAGATTCCCAAGCCAGGTGAGTAGGTTAGATCTCCTGGTGACAACCTCAGTCCATCTACTGAAATGTCTTGCCTGTACTCTCTGCTCAGCCAGCTTCCTTTTTAAAATATATTTTATTCTTTATTTTAGTATATTTTTATAATTTAATATATTTTATTTTAATATATTTTTATTTTTCCCCAATTACGTTAAAACATTTTTTTTTAAGTTTTGAGTTCCAAATTCTATCCCTCCCTCCCCATTCCTTGAGACAGTAAATAATCAGATTTAGGTTATACATGTGCAATTATGTAAAACATTCCCATATTAGTCATTTTGTACAAGAACGTTCAAATTAAAGAAAAAGAATGAAAGAAAGGAAGTGAGAAATCATGTGATTCAGTCTATTCAAACAATATCAGTTCTTTCTCTGGAGGCAAATAGTATGCTTAATCATGAGTCTTTTGGGATTGTCTTAGATCATTGTATTGCTAAGAAGAGCTGCCATTCACAGTTCTTCATCAAACAATATCGCTGTTTCTGTGCACAATGTTCTCCTGGTTCTGCTCTCTTCACTATACATCAGTTCATATAAATTTTTCCAGGCCTTTCTGAAGTCATTCTGCTTGTCATTTCTTATAGCACAAATATTTCATCACCATCATATACCACAGCTTGTTTAGCCATTATCCAATTGATAGACATTCCTTTGATTTCCAATTCTTAGACACCACAAAAAGAGCTGCTAGAAATATTTTTGTACAAATAGGTCCTTTTCCCTTTTTCTCATTCATATCTTTTCAGACAGCTTCTTAATACACAGCTTCAAAGGACACCTGCAGGGAGGTTCCAAATAATCTCAGAGATTGTTCTGTGGCTGGTATGGGAGGAAGAGCTAGCTGCAGCCTGTGAGCCAGAAGACCCAGATTAGGTGGCACAGTGGTGAGAGTGCTGGGCCTAGAATCGGGAAGACCTGAACTCAAATTGAGCCTCAGACACTTACTATCTGTATGACCCTGGGTACACTGGCTGCCTTGATTTCCCCAACTCTAAAATGAGAACGAGGATGATAATGAAGAAGAAGAAGAAAACAAGCATTTATTAAGCTCTTTCTATGTGTCAGAGCACTGTGCTGTGTTTTACAAACATTATTGGATCCTCACATCAACTTTTCAATGTTAGTGCTATCAATGTCTCCATTTTCCCTTTGGAGAAACTGAAATAAAGGGGGTTAAATGACTTGCCTAAAGTCACACAGCCAGCAAGCATCTAAGGCTGGATTTGAACTCATCTTCCCAACTCCAGGTCTGATGCTCTTACCTGCTGCACCTCTGAGCTTCCAAAGTAATAGGACGTCTTTCCCAGGGTGGTTGTGAGAATGACATTAGTTAATTCTTGTAAAGTGCTTAGTCTAGTTCCTGGCATATAGTCGGTCTTTAATAAATGCTTCTTTTCTTCCTTCCTTCCAAATTTCCAACTGACTGTTCTACTCTTTATTTGAGGGATGTTGGGGAAATAAATACATTATCTCTCGACCTCAATTTCTCAATTTCCTGATCCCTAAAATAAAGGTGCTAGACTATATCAAAGGCCCCTCCAAGCTCTAACATAAGACATCCTTAGGAGCAGGGAGACAAGGACCCCCACTCTACATTCCAACATTTTGCATTCTAGGGCTCTCCCAGCTTTAACATTCCAAATTCTTAAGGTTCCTCCCTGCTCTGACAACCTATGATTTATGTTCCAAGATTCCTCCCTGCTCATATATTCTCCATTCTCTGTTCCAAAGTCCCTCCCAACTCTGACATTATGTGGTTTATTTTTAAAGACCCTTTACAGCTTGAACATTGTATAATCTCAGTGGCTTCAAGAAATCAAATGAACAGAAATTTTTAAATCTAAGGAGCATCAGGCTCCGGACAGAAATAGTCAATGCACCAAGGTGGAAAATAGCAGAGACCCAGGAGAAGGAATTAGAGCATGTCAGATGGATCGTCATCTGTGATATAAGAGGAAGAGAGACAGAGGCAGAGACAGAATCAGAAAGACCCAGATGGAGACACAGAGACAGAAGCAGAGAAATCAAGAGACACAGACAGCTAGAAAGAGACAAAAACAGAGAGGGTGGGAGGGTTTGGAGAGGGGCAGGCACGGAAAGAGGTAATAAGTACAGGCAGATGGACAGAAGGACAGAGATGGATGGAGAAACTAACCCAGGAGAAATAGAAAGGCAGAAACAAATATTTGGGGAGGTAGAAGGGAACAAGCTGCATTTATATGGCTCTCCAAGGTCCGCAAGGTGCTGTCCATACATTATCCCATTTGAGAGAGAGGGAGATAGAAGAGATGGGGAAGAAGATAAAGGAAAATGAAAGAGCTGAGCCTCCTTGCTCCACCAGAGATGGATGGGGAGATTATAAGATGAAGAAGTTCAGTAATGGGAAGGAATCAGAAGGGAATCAGCAGAGCTGATGATTCCTCGGCAAACACCCAAGTGAAAAGACACAAGCAATAAAGAGAAAGACATGTTCCTCTTAGTGAGGAGAGCTGTTTAGAATTCTTAGAAATATAGCGAGTACTCTCCCAAGGCAGGCACATCCCAAGTTTTAGAAGGATGGTGTTCTTAGGACCTCCTGACCCCGTGAAACACTTCACTGATGAGAGAGACACAGACACAGACACAGACACAGACACAGACACAGACACAGAGAGACAAAGACAGAGACAGATAGTGACAGAGAGACAGACAGAGAGACAGAGAAAGGCAGAGGCAGAGAAACAGTGACAGAGAAACAGAGATAGAGACACAGAGGAAGACACAGAGACATACAGAAACAGAGACAGACAGACAGAAAGACAGAGACAAGGAGAGACAGAGAGACACCAAGATCAAGCAATACAGAAAGAGAGAGGGGAAGATTCCAAAGGAGAGTGGACCTGGGTCACCCATCAGTATCTGTCCTTAGGCCAGCCTTACTGTTGCCTCAAGGATGGAGGAGCTAGAGCAGGGTTTCTTGCCCCTCCCTCAAAAGATGGCAGAATCACAGATTTAGATTTAGAGCCAGAAGGGATCTTTGAGGTCCAGATAAAGAACATAAGGATCAGAAAGGCTCCTTAAGTGACCCAGAGACACACAGCTTCTGATTCTGGAAATATTTAAAACCGAGCCTTCCTAACTCCAAATTCAGCACCCTAACCACTTCACTGCAATTTCTTTCTAAGAGCAGCAAAACAATAAATAGAAAGAGCTCTCCAGCTATGGCCCACTAGAAGTGAAGGAAATTACAAGGACAATAAAAATGGATATTTTTACCAAACTTGAATGTGGACAAAGTTTTCCACCTTTGAGCCTCGCAGCAACACATGGAGGTAGTTTTGATAGGCATTTTTAATCCCCATTTTCCAGAGAGGGTAAGTAACTCGCTCAGAGTCATACAGCAAGTGTCAGGGGAAGGACCTGAGCCCAGAGCCAATCATTTCTTCATTGCAGAAGAACAGAGAAAACCCATGTTTGAAAGCCCCATTTTTACCACCTCAAGTCTCATTCATGTTCCTTCTTTTGAGGATCTAGACCCACCCAGCTGGGCCTTCATGAGACCCAGAAGCATCATTTTATCCTCTACAGCCAGAGCACTTCTAGGTCAGTGGAGATCGGTGGAAGTGGTGTCCCCTTTCCACAGTCAGATTTCAATCAAGGGGGCCTTGCCCTGTTGAGAAACCCAAAACTCCCTCCCAATACATGACCCACCAGAGTCTACTTTTTCTTAAGATTTATTGTCCTCTCTAGGTGTATGCAAAGGGAATGTGGTTATCTCCCCCTCCCGATTCCATCCCCATTCCATAAAGTGAGGTGACCCTTTAATTGCTGAGGCTTAGGATGGCTAAGGGGGGACAGGAGCTGTCCTAATATAACTCTTCCCATTGGTGGGTGTGATGACACCCATGCCATCCTCAGGGCTGCCAAATCTAATCAGGAAAGCCCCTGAGGGAGGGAGAAGAGACAACTGGGACAAAAACATCCGCTCACCAATGAGCAGGGCAACTGAATTATCCCTCAATGAAAGGGACTGGAGGCAGTGAGCTCATCTTTGGCCAGGAAGATGCATAGAAATGGCTTGGACTCTGAGCAGGTAGTGAACGCCCTGCACCGCCGTCCTAACAGATGAAAGCAGGTGAGGAAACAGCCACTCGATTTCAGTTCTCATTCCCAAACAAGCCTCAAGTTTCACCCACCCCAAGTGGGAGTAGTGTATCATCTCTGGGAATCCCACTGAGGAGGCACCTGGCTGATGGAAGGTCCTACCTTTTTCAGAGCCTAATCTCAGCTCCTAGATACATCAATCCCTAAGCAGAAGAGGTGGAGAGGGGGGCAATCCATTACATGGACTGAGGTCCATGCAACCCCCAAGGAGACTAAGTGATCTACCCCAGGTCACATCACTAGTGAGTATCTAAGGTAAGATTTGAACTCAGGTCTTTCTGCCAAATCTAGCACTTGATCTTGTGTTGTACCTAGCTGGCCCAGGTGCTGTTCTAGGTCTGGCGATACAAAAACTGATGAAACAGTCTCTGCCCTCAGGGGATTTAAATCTACAGGGGAGGCATATACACATGTGCATGTGTAGGCATAATCAAGAGGAAGGCCTGGGTTCAAATTCTGCTTCAGGTCCATAAGCCTTGGATATTCCTGGCTGTGTGACCCTGAGAAAAGGCACTTCACCTTTGTCACCCTCAGCTCCATCATCTGCAAAAAGAAGATAATAGGAGCATCTACCTCTGGGGTTTTTCTAAGGATCAGATGAGACAATGTGTGGAAAACACTTTGCAAAGTTGAAGGCGCTTTATTAATCAGCTATGTCATCCCCACCATTGTCACTACAACTAGGTCTCCTATTCCCCCTCTGGCCCTCCTCTCCCCTTCTCCCTTTCCTTCCTCTTTGTTCCTCTCACCCTTTTCATTCTCCTTCCTCTTCCTCCCTCCCTTCCTCTGCTCCTAGAGAGGGAGGAGTTGGGTGTACACCGATCATCTCCATCCCCATCATCTATCCAGTCCCTAGTGAGCTCCGGCACAGGTCTGGAAGCTGTCTGAGGAAGCCATCTGTCATCGAGGACCAGAGTCCTAATTAGCCCACAGGGACTGAGCCTGGCCTATTGGCCTCCCATCACCTCCCTAAGCCCTGACAGCTCAGCAGCTGCCTGCATTGGTGCTAGCTGGGAGGCAAGGGCCCTGAGCCATTCCTCAGCCCCCTCTAAGCACCTGGAGAAACTTCTCTCCCTGTGGGTCATTGTTCCATACAAAGGAGGATGCTTAGATGCCTCATGCAGGCATCTCCACCACTTGGGCAGAGCGGGGATCTTAATGAGCAGGTCAGAGGATGGGCATGACCACCTGTCTGTGCCCACACAGTCCCTGCTTCGAGAATGTTGGTCGATGATGAGTCAGCTTCGGTGCAGATCGAGATCCTGTGAATAGCCTGAAAAAACGTTAATTGTGTGGGCAGTAGCCTGGGTCTCGGAGGCTCTCAGGCTGTGGGTGGGCACCCACAGGAAATGTCCCCGCACAGCTCACCACCTCTCAGATCAGGCTGGAAACCATGGTGCCAGCCCCTGTGACGGTGGCCCTGACTCAGAGGCACTGGCCAAGCCCAGTGACCTGTGGTCAGCCTCTCGATAAAAAGTGTCAACTCCATCTCAGAGAGAAAAATACAAAATGTCAGTGCTGGGAAGGATCTCAGGTCACAAAAGCAGCCTAAGATATAAGGGTAGGGAACAAGCTTAGAATGTAGACTATGAAATGCCAAGGCTGAGAAGATAGGAGAACAAAGAAATTCTGTCAAAGCCAAGCAGGACCTTAGAATATAAGATGTCAGAATGTCTAGGTTCTAGAACCTAGAACACAGACTGTCAGAAATGAAAGAAAACTGAGGAGATAAAACACAGAACATCAATGCTGAGAAGGCCCTTAGAACATGGAAGAAAGAATGTTGGCCCTGGGAGGGAACCTAGAACACAGACTGTCGCAGCTGAGAGGACCTCGGAAATCATCTGGCCCCAGTCGTTTATTGAACAGACGAGGGAAATGGGACCCAGAATGATAAAAAGGATGTCCAGAGGTGCCCCAGAGACAGCTAGTGATACAGTGGAAAGAATCAGGAAAACGAGTTCAAATCCAGCCACAGACAAGTACTTATTAGCTGTGTGGTCCTGGGTAAGTCAGTTAGCCTCAGGTTCAAGTGTAAAATGGGAGTGATAATGATAGCACTTACCTCCTGAGATATGATTTGTAAAGCACTTGGCACATAGTAGGCACTTCTTTTCTCCCTACATCATCTCCAAAACTTGTCATCCAATCTCTGCTTATACATTGCTAATGACAGGGAACTCCCTACCTCTCAAGGCAGGGACAGTTCTGACTGCAGGAAAGCTTTTCTTAACAGAAAGACTAACTTTGTTCCTTTGTGACCTTCACCTCTAACTCCAAGCCCTACCTTCAGGATCAGGCAGAATGAAGCTAACCCCTCTTCCTTATGACTGTCTTTGAGGCACTCACAGTCAGCTACCAAGTCAACCCAAAGTCCACTTCTTCACTAGGTTAAAAAATCCTCATTTCCTGGAGTCAAGGAATCAATCGAAGAGTTGAAATGGACCTTGGGGTCATCTATTTCAATGTTCCCCTGAACAGAAATCTCCTCTACCATGGGGGCTTTTAGCCTATTTGTATCATGGTCCCCTTTGACAGTCTTGCTCCCAACCCTACAAGCTACTATGGTTTGTCACCAACATTCATTATGGAAGACAGCACTACATGTATTGTGAGGTTAATGAAAATAAAGATATATTTTTTTCTCCATTTGAGTTCACCAGCCCCCTGAAATATATCTATGACCAGAGCCCAGGTGAAGAACCCCTGCTCCACAGAATACCCAATAAGTGGTGGTCCAGCCTTAATCCATTATTCAATCAACAAGCATTTTCTAAGAGCTTAATATGTGCCAGGCACCTAGGATGCAAAGAGAAACAGTCAAACAATTCCTGCTGTCAAGGAGCTTGCATCCTAATGGCGAAGACAACAGGACTATGATAGATACAAAATGAATGAGGAAGTTTGAGGAAGGATGGCACACCTTTTGGGTAATCAGGTAAAGTTTCCTGTAGAAGATAGCTCTTGACCTGGGGCTTGAAGAAAACCTAAGACTCACACCCCCCCGGCAGAGTTGGTGGGCATGGGGACAACCAGAGAAAGACATGGAGATGGGAAATGATGTGATACCTGGGGGGGGGGGCAGCAAGTGTGTCAATATGGCTGGATCCCAGAGCAAATGGAGGGAGTAATATGGAAGGTGGTCAGAAAGGGAGGAAGGGGCCAGGTTGGGAAGAGGTTACAAAATCAAACAGAGAAGCTTGAGGAAATAGGGAGCCAGGGAGATTGTTGATTAGCGGATCCACACAAGTTAGACTTTAGCAAAATTGCTTTGGAAGCCACGTGGAAGAGGGGTTGGAGTCAAGAGAGGCTCAAGGCAGGGAGACCAATTTGGAGGCTGTTGTAGAAGTTCAGATGAGATGTAATGAACAAGGGTAGTGACTGCGTGACCAGAGAGGAGAGGACCTGTATGAGAGACATCATGAAGACAGAAATGATGACATTTGGCTATGGGTTAAATACATGGGGTGAACGAGAATGAGCCACTGAGAAGACACCATGACTGAGAGCCTGAGTAACCAGGAAAATGGAGGTTCCATTAGTATTTAAGGTGGAACATCAGAGGAGGGGAGAGTTTGTGGGAAAAGGGGATGAGTTCCATTTTGCTCATATCCAACTCTCTACTGGAAGGCCTCCAATGTGGGAGAATCCACTGGATCCCAAGGCAGCCCAGATCACACTTCGAGAACCCCAACTGAAGTGAACATTTTCCTTATGTCAAACCAAGGCCCATCAAAGTAATACTGAGCACATGAGAAAAATGGGGTGCCTTGGAGGTACTGGTCATACATTTTTCACACTCCTCCTTCTGCCCCACTCCTCTACTCACAAGTCCTTAGTAAACCATGAGTAATAGAGGTCTACAATGGGCAATAATTGAGTGTTGTATTTAGAGTAAGAGGGTTCAAATTCTGGCTCAGCCATCTGCTATCTGTGGGATCTTGGGTATGTGTCTTCAAATCTCTGAGTCTCAATTTCCACATCTGTAAAATGAGGGAATTGGACTAGATGTCTTCTGGGGCCCCTTCCAGCCCTAAGTGTCTGTTCCTATGAAGCATTTGGATCTATTGGGGTCCAGCCCAAATTTCTAAAGTGAGGCAAATGATACCTACAAATTCTGCTTGCTTGCACAGTGTGTGGAAACCCTATTTTAAATGTCAAGTCCATATGGACATGAGAACTGCTGGCGCCAGACTTTCTCATTGTGTTTAACGATCAGGGAAGTGATTGGAAGGGGCGTATTGGCACTGCCCTGTCTCAGCAGAGATGGGAGCGCCTCATCTCCCCATGTCCCTACAGCTCATGCTGGGAACCCCCAAACTGAGATGATACCATGAAGCTCTGCCATCCTCAGTCAGTAGACCCATTTCTCCCTCTCTCTTTTTGGCAACAGAAAAATATTTTATAAAAGTCAACAGAAGTCTTTGACAAGCATTTGTTAACAAGTGGCATGTGCCAGGTACTGTGTTAGGGATCTGATATGAATCCAAATCTTAGGGTCAGAAAGACCTCAGTGGCCATCTTGGCTAATCCAGGAAAGGAATCATCCCCAGAACCTGACAAGTTGGGTCACACACACACACACACACACACACACACACACACACACACACACACACACACATACCGCCTTGTCCCTTCCCTCCATTCAACAAGTTTCTAAATAAAACCATCAATAAATTATCCTCACTGATAGGCAGAATTACCAGACTGATTCATAACTGGAGGCACCCATGGGGAGAGCACTCCCTATCCCACTGCTAGGCAGCTGCATATGTTGCCTCTGCCCAGTCCATGCTAATTATTATTTAATCTGTTCTCACCCTTGAGGCTTATCTTCCAGAACAGTGTCATCTGGGGGAAGCTTATAGTGTTATCAATATTCTGGGGAAATTATGTTACTAATGCTTCTATCAGAATAATTTTCAAGTAAATTTGTATGATGCCTCTGATCATGCTGGGGCTCTGTAAAGAATACTGAATTTGGTGCAAGGGGAGGTGAGTCCAAGTCCTTACTCACTGAGAATACAGAGCCTCCTTTGGGCCTCAGTTTCCCTATCTGTAAAAGAGGAGTATTGGACTTGATGATTTCAAAAGTTCCCCCTTCTCTCAAGTCATTCAAGGCTAGTGTATAAGAATTTAGAAAGGAAAGCAGCAGGGGCAACTAGGTGGTGCAGTGAATAGAGCACTGGCCCTGGAGTCAGGAGGTCCTGAGTTCAAATCCGGCCTCAGACCCTTGACACTTACTAGCTGTGTGACCCTGGGCAAGTCACTTAACCCCAATTGCCTCACCAAAAAAAAAAAGAAAGAAAGAAAAAGAAAGGAAAGCAGCCTTCACCAAAGTCTATCGGCACAGCCTTGGCCAGAACAAGTTGTTCAAAGCATAAAGTGGTTTCTTTTCTTTTCTTTCTTTTTTTCTTTTTTGGTTGGGGCAATGACGGTTAAGTGACTTGTCCAGGGTCACCCAGCTAGTAAGTGTCAAATGTCTGATGCCAGATTTGAACTCAGGTCCTCCTGAATCTAGGGCAGGTGCTTTATCCACTGTGCCACCTAGCTGCCGCCATAAGGTAGTTTCTATGGGCAGGACTGACTTGGTTTTTTACCTCTTTGTATCTCCAACACCTACCATGGTGCCCAGTACACAGTAAGTGCTTAATAGATGCTTGTTATCCACCTGCCTGCTTGTACGAACTTGTACAGAGCAAAATGATGGGAACTAAAATCACCTGGTCAGTCAATAAGCACTTGTTAAATACCTACACTGTGCCAAGTACTTGAGATACAATATAAGCCCTCACACACACACACACACACACACACACACAAAAGGTCATGCTCTCAAGGAGCTCACAGTCTAATGGGAGAGATCATCTGCAAATAGCGATGTACAAACAATATCAATGGGAAATGATCACCAGGGAGAAGACACTGGCTGGGAAGGTATCTGACAGAAAGTGGGGCCAAGAGGCAGAGATGGAAAGGAAGAGTCTCCCGGACATGGGGGACAGCCAGAGCAAATTCCTGCAGCTGAGAGATGCCGTCTCTTGTTCACGGGGCAGCCAGGAGACTGCTGTCAC
The DNA here is from genome assembly GCF_019393635.1 of Dromiciops gliroides. Taxonomy (NCBI): domain Eukaryota; kingdom Metazoa; phylum Chordata; class Mammalia; order Microbiotheria; family Microbiotheriidae; genus Dromiciops; species Dromiciops gliroides. The sequence continues at coordinate 693,703,808 of NC_057862.1, forward strand.
TGAAGGGAAGTGTGTCAAGGAGTAAGGTGTAAGAAGACTGGAAGGGGAGGACAGGATCAGGTTCTGAAGGGCTTTGAAGGCCAAAACAGTGCTGTTGTATCTGCTCCTGGAGGCAAGAGTGAGCCTCTGAAGTGCACAGAGCAGAGGAGGCATGTGATGGGGCAGCAATACACACAGTAACAACAACAATACACAAAGTATAGTTAACAGGAAGTGGGACTGAGTAACTGACAACACAGCTGAAGGTCTTGGAGAAACTTAGCAGAGAGGAGGGGGACTACTAGGAGAGACTTGGTCACTGAGTCAAGTGCTTTTGCTCAACTGCTTTTTCTTTATTTCAAGAGGGGCTTCCATTTCAAGGGGAGGGGACATTTACAGAAACGATTGTGATCAAAACATTACAGCATCAGGAAAATATGTCCAAGTGACCAGTGAACAAAGATTTCACAAGCTTGCAGCTACCCTGTTGAAAGGAAATGAGGCTGGTCTGAAATGGCCAACTTCCCTCTATCAAGGGTACCGCCATTCCACTGGTCACCCAGATTTCCAGCCCAATAGAGAAAAGCACCGGGTATGACGCTGAAGTGATGAAGCTAAGATTGTTCCATCACCCTTCTAGGCTACTCCTCTTCTTCTAGAGGACAGTCATAGAGGAAGTCCCACAACCCTGCAGTTTGGTTCCCCTGCAAATCCAGGTTACCTAATTTCACCTGGGCTCTCAGCACTTGGAGGCAATCCTCTAGCTCTTCTCTATCTAACTCATACTCACCACAGCATCCATTCTAAGCCTTATCTTTTCCCTCAAGCTAATTACATCATCCTTTCTATCCACCCTTTGAGCAGAAGATCTGACTCCAAAATAAAGACCATTCACTGTGAGCTTCCTCTTTCTACATCTCAAGATCCCTTGACATCATCTCCTGTTCTCTTGACTGTAATCGCTGATGAAAACATTGTCCCCGCCAGATACAACCCTCCTACACATACCTTCGACCCCATGCTCTCCCATCTCCTCTCACTGATTTTCCTAGAAATTATCCCTCTCCTCTCTAATCTTTTATCTCTATCCACTGGATCCTTCTCTGCTAACTACGAACAGACCTAGTTTTCCCCATCCTTAAAAAAATAGAACCTTCATTTCACACGACTGTCCCCTCAAGCTATCATTGCCTCCCTTTCCTCCCTTTCACAGCCAAACTCCCATCTGCACTCATTTCCCCCACTCCCTTTCCCCTCACTGCTCAGCCCCTAAATGTATACCACCACAAGGCTAGGCTTATCCCCACATTACAAATGAGTAAGCCCAGCCCCAGAGACTTGCCTATGGACAAAGAGCTGGTGTCTGCAGAAGGATTCCAACCAAAACCTTCCCTGTGTCAAGGTCCACAATCCATCCACCCAAATCTAGTCTCTTGAAGAACATAATTCTCCTCATTATGTCACTTGGCTTCCAATCATGGAACATGACAATTACAAAAGATTCAAAATGGCATGTGACTGGGCACTGGGCTTTGAATACTAGCTCTACTCCTCTCTAGCTCCATGGCCTTGGGAAAAGCATTTAGTTCCTCTGGGCCTGCCATCTGCCAATGAAGGGGCAGTAATACTAGATTACTTCTAATGCCTCTTCCTCCTCTGAATCCTATGACTAAATAAAGGAGTTGTCAGTTGCTTTCCATGGTGCTCAAGACCTCAGGAAGCATATAGCACAGCACAGGTCATGAGACTTTCCCAGACACACTGAATGGGAGCAACACCAAGACGAGCACATCACAAAGAGATTTCACCTGGATCCCATTTTTTCCTCTGTCCATGCCCTCAATTATGTAGACAGAGAGCAAGGGCAACTTCAAGAAACCACAGCCCGAATGCCCCAGCATTCCCTTCTTTTATCTACTACAACTGACTCCCTCTTAGGGCTATTGACAAGAGGTGGGTCTTACCCTCCCATGGCTCCTCTGGGCTGCTGCCCTATCTTAGAATCACAGGATTATGCAGAGCCTCTAAAGAGAATGTTAACATCATCCAAGACTCAGTTCAGATGCCACCTCCCTGGTGGCATCTTCCTGGATGAGGAAGATGTCCTCATTTCTCCAGCTATTAGTGATCTTTCTTTCTCTCTTCAAATGTTCTCATATTTACTTATCTGTCTTACTTATATCCAGATTTAGCTACCATCAATGTGCTGCCCCCTCCCTCAATCTCTGGATTTAGCCACCATCCCCCTACCCAGGTAGCTCCTCTCCTCCCCCTGAGCTCTGCCCTTAGGTGTTGTCTTTTCTCATTAGAATGTTAGCTCCTTGAGAGCTGGGAATGTTTTTCATTTTGCTTAGCACAGTGCCTAGCACACTGGAAACACTGTCGACTAACATGCTATATACCCTGTAGGATTAAAATCCTTGAGGGCAGTAGAGTGTGTATTCATTTAAAGTCAGAAGACCTGGGTTCAAATCCCAATTCTGACACTTACTAGCTGTGCAACCTTGGGTAATTTACTTAATCTCTCAGGGTCTCCCTTTGTTCAGAGAAAGAGAAAGAGAGACAGACAGACACAGGTTAGAAAGAGAGCAAGCGGGGCAGCTAGATGGCTCAGTGGATAGAGCACCGGCCCTGGATTCAGGAGTACCTGAGTTCAAATCCGACCTCAGACACTTAACACTTACTAGCTGTGTGACCCTGGGCAAGTCACTTAACCTCAATTGCCCCGCAAAAAAAAAAAAGAAAAAAAAAAGAAAGAGAGCAAGCATATATTTAGTGCTCACTGTATTGCAGGCACAGGAATAAATACCATAAAATGAAAGGATTGGACTAGAGTGTCTCCCGAAGTCCCTTTCTGCTCCAAGTTTAGGATCCAATGTCCATTTGAGGGGCTCTTTTCTATTTTCTCAGTGTATTGTACACGGCAAGCACCCCACAAATGTTGAATTGTTTGTTCTTGAACAGCACAAAAGCATTCTGACTTCGAGCGGTCTTTAGAAAACCCCAAGTCCAAACCTTTACTCTCAGCGCCTCAATTCCAGGTGTGAGAGAAGAGAGAAGAGAGGGGGTAGGACATGGCTCTTTCACATGCTGAAGGTGATTTCCCAACATTCCAGGTTCATTCTTTCATCAGCAAACATGTATTGAGCACCTTCTATGAAAATGGCTGCCCTTGGCACAGAGGGATGAGAAGAGGCCATGGTCAGTTCCTTCAAGGAACCAAGAGCACAGTGCAGGAGGCAAGACTTGTCCAAATGGCCTCTCTCTCAAACAACAACAGTTCAAGGAAGGCGTGAAAGGCCACCAGAGAGATACCATCCCAGCCCTGTTGGTGAGTGCCAATACACTAAGAAGAGGGCACCTGAGCTGGGTTCAAAGCTTTTCAGGAAGGAGGGTGGGGAGGAGAAAGCTCTGGGTAGAGGAGTGGAGATGGGAAACTGATGCCTGTGTTCCAGCTCTTCAGCTGGAGCCCAGAGTCGGTGATGGGCAGCCATGTGAGACAAAGCTGGAAAGGAAAACCAGAGACAGATTGTGGAAAGCCTTAATTGAAAGGCTGAGGTTGGATGGTATACAGTTGGCAGCAAGGAGTCACTGAAGAGCTTTAAGCAGGAGACAGACATGGCCAGAGCTGAGTGTCAGGGAAATTAATCTGGCAACATGTGGGGGGGGGCAGTTTGGAGGAAGAAGATATGGGAAAATGGAAGGCCAATGAGGAAACCATTGCAACAGTCCAGGCGAGAGCTAGTGAAGTGGGGGAGTGGGAAGAATAGGAATGAGGACACAGGGAGGGATGTTGGGGAGGTAGAGTCAAAAGGACTTGGTGACTGATGGAGGGAGAGGGAGAGAGGAGTCAACGATGACCCCAGGGTGACTTGAGAAGAGACTGAATGTCCACTCTCCATGGCCCCTTCCAGGTCTGAGATTCCCTCTTGATCCCATAACCTCTCCTCCCTTCCTCCAAATTCTCCAGGCACTGGCCTTAGCATGGCCATTTGCCTTTATCTTTCTCCCTCACCTCAGTCATTTGTCTCCATACTTTTCGACCCTCCTCCCTTCAAAGCTCATGGGATCTTATATCTGGAGCCAGGAGCCACCTCAGGCCATGAAGTCCAGTCCCATCATTTTAAATCTGAGGAAATAGGTCTGGGGAGCTTAAGTGACTCGCCCAACACCACACAGGTACCACGTGGCAGAGAAGGGATTTGAACCTGGAGACTCGGACCCCAAATCCTCTATTTCTGCAGCACCATATAACCCCTCACAAAGGCTAAACTCCTTGGAATTGGGCTCCGTCCTTTTTGATTTGCATTTCCCCAGCCCCAAACACAGTGCTTTAAGCATGCTCTTTTCAGTCGTATCTGACTCTCTGTGACCCCATTTGGGCTCTTCTTGGCAGAGATGCTGGAGTGGTTGGCCACCTCCTTCTCCAGCTCATTTTACAGATGAGGAAACTGAGGCAAACAGGGTGAAGACTTGCTCAGGGTCACACAGCTAAGAAGCATTAGAGGCATCCTGACTCCTTGCCCAGCATGCTATCTGTGACCTTACCTGGTTGCCCCCACCCCCCACTCTCTGAGGATAGCATGTGCTTAATTAATACTTCTTCAATGAATCTGTAGGATGGGAGTGTTGTAGCATCATGCCCCAAATTAGGGGTGTGGCAGCCAAGCCTTTTGGGCAGAGCGTGTCCTTGACCTGAGCTCCACACACACTAACCCGTGCGCATGCACACGCACACAGACATGCATGTGCACATACACAGACACACACACAGTGACTACAGGAGTGACAGCTCTCTGCTGCCTGCAGATCTGCTGTCCTGGGCACCCGTGTGTGTTGGGGGGTGGGGAGTGGATCATGACTTCTAGAATGCTCATGCTGAGACCTGAATACTAGTCCCAGCACCGAGGCTCCCTACCCCCATGACCCTGGACAAGCTGCCTGCTCTCTCTGGACTTCCGACATTACTCTCATCTATAAAATGGAGATCACAGCTCCAAAAGTGGAAAAGGCCACTTCAAGAAAGGGTGAGTCCCCTCTGCCTGCAGCTCTTCCAGCATGGCCACCCATTAGGCCCATGGTAATCACAATTCTACACTGGGCAGGGATTGCACTGGACAACTGCCCATCCAATCCTCACTTCTCTGTGAGTCTCTAGTATTTGCTCTGCCTCCCAAAGGCTGGGCTCTAACAAACAACTCCCTCCCTTCTCTGCAGAGGTGGGAGGCTATGGGTGTGGAGCACTGCATGCACTGCTGGGCTTTATCACTATGTTAATGAACCACTTTTTTCCTATTTTTTTTTTATTCTTTGCTGCAAAAGGATGGCTCACTGAGTGTAGGGAGAAGAGGAAAGTTTGGGAAACAAGATGATCTGCATCCAGAGAGAGAATGGATGAATAGAAGTATGTGTAAAATAAATTTACATAGCTATAGACATCGATATAATGTATATGTATCTAATGGTAGCCATGGGGGGTGGGGGGAGAAGGGGAAGGGGAAGGAAAAAAAAGAAGAAAAAAAAGAAATTTACTTGCTGCTTTTCCCTTTAGAGGGAATAGCAAGTTATTCATAACGGTTTTGCAGTTTCACATGCAATCATCTCTTTTTATTATACTGTGTTATGGAAATGTTTGTTTTATTCCATAAATTAAGAAATAAAATTTTTAAAACCCCAAAGATAGCAATTTTTAAAGCAAAGCACTATAGAACATTTCTCATTGTTAATTAGGCATTCCCCCAAATAGAAAAACCCCATTGTGATCCTGGGACCCTGGATCCGGAGCTGGTCTAACCCCCTTATCTTACAAATGAAGAAACTGAGACCTATGGAGGTTCAGTGGCTTGTCCATGGTCATGAAGGTCCCACAGAGGCTGTCAGAAAGTAAACTAGTCTCCAGTCCTCTTTCCTCTGTCCCTGTGGGGACAGATGGGAGCCGTTCCCCGTGCCTTCTAGGGCCGAGGGCAGCAAAGGGTTAAGCCAGTCCAGAATTGATGCCATTAGGCATCCCCTGGTGCTCCAAGGATTGTTTTTGTTCCTGCTAATTAAAAACAGGTGCGCTTGCCTTGGCGTCTGCTGGGCACCTTTCCGGGGCCGCGTTGCCCAGGAGACTGGCATCTCTGCAGGCACCGTGGGCTCTGGAAGCTTCTGCCGCTTGGGCGCATTTGCAAAGGAGAATCTAGGCTTCACCTGGGGTGCGGAGGAAGATTTACAAACCCGTGCTTCGCTCCAATCCGAAAGACAAAAAAGGGAAATGATTAATGAGGTCTGGGCAGATGGGAAGAGAAGCCAAAAGCCAGGAAGCAGAAATAGAAGACATTAGGAAAGGCGGGACCTTCCAGCCTGGGTCCCGATCTTGCCCCTGTCGCCACACTCCACCCAAGAGCAGCACTTGAAAGGGACCAGGAGGCAGCTAGGATCGGGATGGGGAGAAGTGATGGGGAGGCCAAGGTGCGAGCAAAGGCGTGGAGGTGGGAATATACAGCCTCCCCCTCTCTGGACCTCCGGTTTCTCCCCCTGAGAGGGAAGAAATTGGGGCAGTTGCCTTCCCAGACCCCTTTGAGGGCCCGCGCTCCGGTCAGCACCAACATCCCGTATTCCCCCGTTGTAAATGACTTTCGGTCACAGTGAGTGGTGGGGTCCCTTCCATATCTGGCATTCTAAGGCACCTCCCAGTCCTAACAGTCTTTGATTCTAAACTCTGAGGCTCCTCCCCCCATTATTTCTTCTTACACACTCTACACTCCAGCCAAAATGGGCCCCTCCCCATTCTCTAGGCACATTGCCCCCTTTCCCACCTCCACACCTTTGCTCACACCCTCCCCTCCCACTCCTACCATTTCTACCTATTGCATTCCTACTCTGCCTTCAAGGTCCTCTCCAATGTTACTTCTTTCACAAAGCCTTCCATGGCCCCCCATCATTTTCATCTCATATCATTTCAAAATATGTAAGCACCATATTCTAAGAAGTATCCTACCAGAGGCGGTGAGGAATAGGGGTTAGTAAAACTTTTCCTCTGAAGCCAGGGAAACCTGGGTTCAGGTCCTGCTTCTGACACATGGTGGTCGTGGGGCCCTGGACCAGGCCCTTGGCTTTGTGATGCCTTCAGGCAGCTAAGATTCAAAGCTATGGAGAAGGTCAGATTCGTATCAGAAGAGGGAAATCCCTCACAGCCCTTATCGGCATAGCTGTTATTCCATGCCCACCATCAGAGGCTCTGACTCCAGTCCTGGGGCTTCTCATGAAGTTGGCCTTGGCTCACAGCCCCTCCCAGTGTCTCTGACTCATTTCTGGTCCCCCACTGACAAGGAGGGGAAGTGCCCTCATCTCCCATGCAAGCAGGGCCATTCAGGCTGCCGACATATTCAGTACATCAGGGTATATGTCCCCTGATGGGGGAGGTTCAGGGGGCTTCAATGACTGGTCCAGATCTCACAACAAGAAAACATCAGAGCCCGGACTCCAACCCAGGCGTGTGCTGATGTCAAGTCTGATGCTCCTGCAAGAAGGACTCTGGTGAAGGTGCTTAACTTCCAATCTTAGAGGCACTTTCTTACAGCACTGGGCATGGAGGTAGGAAGCCCTAAGCTAAAATCCAGCCTCAGACTCTTGCTAGCTGAGTAAGCCTGGGCTAGTCACCTAATCTCTGCCTCAGTTTCCTCTACTGTAAAAATGGCGATAACAGTAGCACCTACATTCCAGGATTCTTGTAAAGATCGAACATTAGAATGGTGCCTGGAACATAGCAGATGCTTAATCGATGCTGGTCTCATTCCAGTCTATCTAAAATCCCCCAACCTTGGCCCAAACTGAGTAGCACCTGGTCTACCCACAGCTCTCAGATTAACTTCAGCCAATTCCATTCAGCTCTCTTCTCAATCATTTCAACCACTCAATTTCAATCAACTAACCAGTGTTTATTGATGATAACTAATAACTAATATTTATATAGAACCTACTTTGTGCCAGGCACTGTGCTGAGCACTGTACAACTATGACCTCATGGCATCCGCACTACAACTCAGGGTGGGAGTAGTTGCTATAATTATCCCCATTTTACAGATGAGGAAACTGAGGTAAACAGAGGTTAAGTGATTCGCCCAAGGACATAAGTTTCTGAGGCAGGATTTGAACTCGAGTCTTCCTGACTCTAGGCCTGGAGCTCTCACCACTATACCACCTACTAAGCACTTACTATTTGTCAGTCACTGTGCCAGGTGTGAGGGTACAAAGACAGAGAATGGCATGGTCTCTACTCTCAAAGAGCTAACATTTTAATAGAGAAGACAACAGCATGTGACTATGCATGTAGGTAGGGGTGTGAGTGTGTGTGAGACTGTGTGTGTGTGTGTGTGTGTGTGAGTGTATGTGCGTGTGCACACGTGGGGGGGGCAGTGAGGTGATTCAGTAGATAGAGAGCCAGGCCTGGAGTCAAGGAGACTTGAGGTCAAATGTGGCCTCAGACACTTTCTAGCTGTGTGACCTTTGCAAGTCACTTAACCCTGTTTGCCTTAGTTTCCTTGGCTGTAAAGTGGGGCTAATTATAGCCCCTAGCTCCCAGGGTTGTTGTGACGATCAGATGAAGTCATGTTTGTGAAGTGCCAGCACATAATAGGTGCTACATCAATGCTAGCTAGTCCTGCTATTGCGTCTATTCAGAGTAACCATTTAAAAGAGAGATCAGCCAGGCAGGTACAGAGCCATTTGGGAGAGGCCTCGTGGGCACTTTGAAATCCCTGGCTGGGCCGGGCAATGTATCCACTTTTGGTCTGGACTCATCCTCTGCTGACCCCAGGCCTCGATTCTAATCCTGTGGCCTGTAGCCTTGGGTACCCCATCCCAGATCCTTCTGCCAACTCGACCCATCCTCCAGATGTCGTGGTGGCCACTGGCCTTCAGCCTCCAGCCTGAGGGCTGTCAGTCTCATGTAGAAACTGGTACTGAGGGGTGAGGGGAAAGGGGTCAGATAAATCCAATGCATGATGGCACAGACCCCATGGTGGTCTAGCCACAAGCAGCATGGTTCTTGGACTGCCTCCGCTCTGGCCTCCTGGATGGGGGCCGCCAATGGGAGCGGGTGCCAGACCCTTCATTTGCAGCTGGGATGATCCTTAGCCAAAGGATGGGAAATCTGGTTTTCTCTTGACTCTAATTTACTGCTGGTGAGCAGCCCCAATTGGATTTATGGTCATTTGAGAGAGGCGTGCTTTCCACGTTATAAGGGCCTCCTAAATTGTGCTGAGGAGAACAGAGAATCAGGAGAGAAGGCTTCCAATGCCGCTAAATTTATCGGCTCATCTCAGGGAGGAGGCAGCTTAGAGGAAGTTAAGCAAATAAGCCATTTCTTCCCAAAGCAATCACACTGAGATTTGGGAAGATCCGCCAACCATTTCATCGTCCCCTAAAACTTATCTGGATCCCCCCACCACTGTCTCCCCTAAGACTGTTCTCTCCTCCCTCAAATGCCTTCAGAGAAGAAGCACAGAATCTCAGACCTAGAAGAGAACTCAGGGGGCATCAAGTCCAAACAAGACCCTAAAGCAAATCCCTACTGCAAGCTTCCTGACCATTGGATCGGAGAGGGGGAAGGGTGCTTGGAAGCCATATCATGGAACCCTTCACTTTACAGATGAGGAGCAAAGTGCCTTGGCCAAGGACAAATATCTAATAATCTCCAGAATCTGGATTTGAACCCAGGACCTCAGGGTCTAAGGTCAGTCCTCCTTCATAGTAGTAGAATGAGCATGAAAGACAGGAATAGCTAACAACACCTGGCATTTCTACTGCATTTTAAGGTTCAAGAAGCACTTTACATGTAACTCATTTGTTCCTCCCAACAGCCCTGGGAGGTGGGTGCTATTATTATCCCCATTTTACAGAAGAGGAGACTTAGGCAGACAGGGTCACCCAGCTAGGAAGTGTCAGAATTTGGATTTGACCTGAGGCAGGGCTGGAATCCAGGTATTCCCAATCTCATGTCTAGCACCCTGGGCACCTCACCACCCAGATGCCTCATCCTTATGAAAATGGTACCTGTAGATATTCTCTGAAATGTCATTGATGGCTTGCAAAGCTACCTGGATATAGTATCTCATATGAGAGGTGGGCAGGGCAGAGCTTCTTAGCCAGTTTTACAGATGAGAAAACTAAGGCTCAAATAAAGGCAGTGACTGGATTAGAGTAGTATGCTCAGGAACTGAACCTGGCCAGAACTTGAAACCTTGTCTCCTGATTCAAGATGTGGGGCTCCTCCCACAATCCCATTAGCCTGGAAGTTAAGAAATATCTGTGGGAATTTAATCTCTGCTCCTTACTTGAACAGGTGACCTCGGACAAGTCACTGCCCTTCTATTGGCCTCACTTTTCTGGTCTAGAAGTAAGGGATGGAGTTCAATACCCCCTCGTCTGTTGGTCACCAGATATGATCTTTTTAAAATGGAATGTAAATATGATTATCCCTTTACCAGATTCAAATTATTCTTTAATTTGGGTCAAAAAGGGAACAGTGTGATCAACTAGACAAAAAAGTGAACCAAACTCTGGGAGCTTTAAATGATTGAATAAATGTCAGCAGTTGCTCAGTTCAATGCTAGACCTGTTCAGCTCTTTGCCCAGGGGCTCCTTGAGGTGACACACCCTTGGACCAGCACCAGAAAAGATCAAAAGGGTGGGTAGGAGTGAGCCCAGAAGGAGGGTTATACTTGATCTCCCCTTAGACCACATTATTGGAGAGATTAGACTATTAAGAACAACCCATGATCAATGAAAGAGATACTGACAATAAACACAGACAAAGATACAGTTATAGAAGGATAGTCATCTGGAGGAAGCACATCTGAGAATGAGTCCATATGGTGGAGATAATGCTCTCTGTGAGCTCTAGATCCAGCAGAGAATCTTATCTAATGGTCCCTGGATGAGGTCTCTGCCAAGGAAGAAAAGAACTTCTAACAGCATTTGGGAAGTTATCCCTTTGCCGCACATGTATCCTACACATGGAATCCACTACCATTGCATGCAGTGCTTGAGCCTATTCTTCCCATGGACCTGGTTGTACTTAGGAGAGAGTCTATCTCAGTGTTTTAGGAAAAATGTTTTGTATAAATTGTTCTTACTGTACCATCTTGGCAAATACTTTTGCTCAAAGCTAATTGAAGCTCTTGGCTGATAATCAATGAGAAATACCACTGGGGGTTCATGAGCAATAATACTAGAAACCCAGCCCCTTGAGAGTTACCCTGAGAATGTAGTTAGCCTACCAAAATAACTTCCAAGTTGGAACAGTCCAAAAGGGCATGCTGCCTATAAAAGGAGAGGCTTGGTCTAGAACTCTGGATATCTTTACAGGCCCTCTCAGCTCTGCTCTTCCATGTTCCAAGTTCTAAGTTTCTTCCATCTCTGATAGTCTACATTTTAATGTTATTTCCAGTTGTATCATTCTGTGCTCTATGTTCTGAAATCCCTTGAAGAGCTGACACTCTTATGCTCTGTTCCCAACTCGGACATTCTATTTTACTATGGTTTAAGCTCTGAACCTTCCATGTTATGCCTTCTAAGCTACCTCCTAGCTCCAACATTTTACTTTCTAAGTTCTAAGGTCCCTCCAGCTTTGATAGTCTGTGTTCTAAACTTTAAATTTTTGTTTAGCTCTGACATTATAAGTTTTGTGTCCTTCCTTCTCTTCTATGACCTTCTCTGATTCTATGAGAAATGTGTGATCGAATACAATACTATTATGCAAGACAGGAGCATTTTTTAAGAGCGCAACTTTTAGCAAGCAAATCTCATACCCACTGCAGCTGCGGAAGAAGCTTTTGTTGTTTTCATTTTTCTCTAACAATCAGGAACAGCTGCTTTTGTCAGGAGGAAGATGGAGTCTGACAGCTGAGCAACGTGCCCCCAAGAGCCTGTGTGTTTTGTTACCAAAGTCTCCTGTGGCAATGGTTTTCTGTAACAAACTGGAGGGAGAGGTGGGGGCTGGGGAGAATATGGGCTTTAATACATCAGATGTGCAATTATCTTCACTCCTGCAATTCTTGTAATATCCAAACACAATCCTGGCAATTCTATGGACTGTGGTTTGAAACCTTAGGAAGCATCAGCTTTTGTCTTGGCTGGACTTGAGAGACTGGGTGGTACAGTGGACAGCTCCTCTGTCCCCTTCTCAAATAGCTGTAGTGATGTTCGCATCAGAGAGGCATGCAGGAGACAGGGTTCTCAGCCTTTTAGTCAGAAGCCCAAGATTTCAGTCTGCTCAGACCTTGATGTACTTTGGGATTTGGGACAACTGATGACTTCTCTGAAACTGAGTTCCTTAATCTGTTGAATCTAGATAGAAATATTCACAACAGAATGGTGAATGTTACACTGAACTTTAGTCACAAAGGCTTGTGTTCCAATTTCCCCTCCAGACGTTTATAAGCTGTATAACTCTGAGTGATTCATTTGTCCTTTCTGAGATCCAATTTCCTCATCTGCAAACAGTCATTATCATGTCTACAGCCCTCATCTCCCAGGTTGTCAGCTTTCTCCCTCACTTCCACCACTCTGAGTCCAAGGCCAAGGATGATTCAGTGAGGGGGCAAGAGAGAGAGAAGAGGAAAGGTCTGTAGTCAGCAATGCTTGCTTCCAAGAGGCAGTAAGAGGTCTCTGGTCACCTAAGCACTCTATTCGAGTCCCTGGAGGCAGGGCTACTCAAAAGAAAAAAGGGGGGACTGAACTGAGTCAGAGAAATGCTAACCCAGTGTTCCCCATTACCCCTAAGTCAACTCTGGGTATGAAAATTCTGAAGTGGGAGGGAAAAGGAGCATCCTAATCATTGTTTCCAACACATACATTTGCACCTCTCTGAGCATCAATTTGGGCTTCTATAAAATGATGATAATACTACTGCTTTCCCTGCCCACCACACTGGGTTGCCATGAAGATAAGGCAAAATAATGGAAATGTAAAATACGTGATAAATTGTAAACATCAATAATAATAGCATTTATGTGGTTCCTTTAGGTTTGCAAGGTGCTGTACAAATGTTCTCTATTTTTTTCTTTATCTTCCCTGAGGAAGTAGATGCTAGTTTTAACCCATTTTACAGATGAGGAAACTGAAGGAGTCAGTGGTTAATGAATTACCCAGGGTCACAGATCCAGGAAGTGTTTGAGGTTGAATTTAAATGTAGGTCTTCCTGACTCCAGGACCAGCATTCTATCCACTGTACCACCTAGCTAAAGCTATAGAGATACAAAGAATTAGGACAAGGACAATCGCTGTTATCATTGTCATCTCTGGTGTTGTTGACTGCGAATTTTGCAAGAGGATTTAGGAGATGATGCTTGGCATATAAATTGGCAAAGGGTCATCTGAGGATACTCCAGAGAGCTACAGTCTCAGCTCAGAAGTAGCCTCGCTATGTCTGGATCCTGCTTTCAATTAGCAATTCATAATGTGACCAGCTAAGAAATCTTCCCAGTTCCTTCCTGTTACCCCCAGCTAGGTAAAAACTAGCAAGTTCCTTTTGAAAGGAATTCTCATCCTCCCAGAGACTGCCAGTTAGGGTCCAATTTCAAGGAGCCAGTCTAGAATAGATATGCTCCAAGGTCAGAATGCCCACTCACCCCACCAGGCATTAAGGGCTGGATGGTGTAATGATGTATGTAAAGGCTACCCCTGCCTCTAGACAATCCTTGAGTGACCCACAGGATCTCCAAGCTAGAGATCTCCCAGACCTTCTAATCTAACCTGTTCTTGAAACAAGAACCCCCTACAATACACCTAATAAGTAGCCATCTCTTAATGACTTCCCATGACAGACTATCTGCTATTCCTAGTATCCATTCAACAGCCCTAGTTGCTGCAAAGATGTTATTTTCACCAGGCTGAAAACTGCCTCAGAAATATTCAGGAATCATCCTTCTTTCTTTGCTTCAGAAACAATGAGAACAAAGCGAATCTGGTTTCTATGTGAATCTCTCCTATACTTGAAAACTGCTGCTGTCCCCCCTATGACCCATCTCCACTTCCTTTCCTACCTGTGTCTCCAGGCCTCTGCCCATCTTGTCTCCCTCCTGTGGAAAAAGTTCTCTTTTATCCATGTCCTAAAGCACAGCACCCTGAACTGAACACATGATTCCATCTCTTCCTAGCATGAGATCTGTAGTGTGAATATAGGAATATAGTAAATGATTGTGGATTGATTAGTACGGTCTTGCCCAAGGCAGCTAGATGCCTTCAGTGATTTCTTCAGCAGTGATCACCAATGGATGGGCCAACATCCAGTCTAAATGCCCAGCATGGAATGGGGGACTGCTGCTTGTTGGTACGGGTAGGTTTCCCATGTAGGTTAGCCTAGGAGAAGATATCCCAGCTGCATCACTGTGAGGGCCTCTCCTCCCCTCTCTTTCACCTGTGCAGTCTGGATGGATTTGACATGCCCCCCACCTCCATGTCCTTTTATGGGAAGGAGAGCATCCACACTGAGCACATGGCTGGGTTCACCATCTGTCAAGTACTCATGTGTGACCTGTCAGCTGTGCTGGTTCCACTGAGTAATGACTCAGCCGACATTTCACTAACTGTGTTCTGTAGGAGTTCCATGTCCCATGCAATAACAGGGAGTTTTCATGAGAAAGGTTGATTATCAGTAGTTTTGCCTTTTGAATATTAAATATTAAATTATATGTCAAAATATGTAATATACAGGGGGCAGCTAGGTGGCGCAGTGGATAAAGCACCAGCCCAGGATTCAGGAGGACCTGAATTCAAATCTGACCTCAGATACTTGACACTTACTAACTGTGTGACCCTGGACAAATCACTTAATCCTCATTGCCTCACCAAAAAATACCCAAAAAAACCAACAAAAAAATATGTAATATACATACTGATTTTAGAGAAAGAACATAGATTTCATTTTAATCTAGAATTTCTTTGTTCCTAAGGCCAAAAGGTTTAAGTTCTCTCAAAATTAGAGCCAACACCAAGGAGGGTGCTTGGCATTTTCCCCAGCATGCCAACATCCAGGAGCATACTTCCTCCTCCTGGTAGACACACCATTCCCACACCTCACCGTTCCTTAGCAGCATCCAGGAATAACATAGTACTAGCCTCCACATAAAGTCACACCCTCCTAAGGTTGCCTCCCTGTCCTGGGGCTCCCCTTCTCCCACTGCTGCCCTCTCTTCTGCTGCTATTTCCTCTCTCCACCTCTCCCCAGAGTTTGGAAGATGAGAGCTGGGAATGACTTTTCCTTTCCCCCATACTGAACTCTCTGGAAGACTATATTCTACCAGGAAGGACTGTCCTCTGTCCCACCCCCTAAAACTGGATTTTCCCCAGATGACAGTGTTCCTGCCAGCAGCTCTGACCAAGACATGGTGAGCATCAAAGTGCCCCTTTGTACTTTATACAAAGTATGTGCTTGATACTGTGGTAAAAATTATTTGTGATAAAATTATTATTACAGTTTTTAAGCTGACTTATTTGGGAGGGGCCACACCTTGCCCACCCTGAGGTTACATATGCTACTGAGTTCAGAAGGAGAACTCTCCATAGGAAGTTTTTGAAGGACCTCCCCTTTTGGGGGAGGAAAGATCGAATGCTCACTGAAGGGAAGAGGAGGCTCTTCTGGAACATGAGGTCTCTTCTGGAACTCGCTTTCTCAGTCTTCTCCCCTTGCGTGGTGGCAAGAGTTCTCTGTCTCAGGTGGCTATTTTTCCCAGCATGTGTGGGCAACTGTGGACTGTCCAGGTTTTGGTGAGTTAATTACAGAAAACCCTAAATTGGAAATGGTCTGGGGATTGCATAGGTTAAGTTTAGAGTTAAGAGTATTTGTATTTCTATTTTCCTATTTCCTTATATTTGATTTTTATTAGTTTTACCTTTGTTATTTAATTCCCAAGTAACAAAATCTGATCCTTCTGTGAATTAAAGCTGTAAGGCTCCTTTCTTATTGACCTGGGAGAAATATCTAAAAAGGGCAGTTCAGAGGGGAGGGTGAACCCAAAAGGTCCCTCATTATTTCCAGGACCCTAATATTAAGGTGAGTCACCCAAATAACACTCAGTATATCAAATTTTGGCCCTCACAATTCAAAGGGGGCTACAGACTTTCCTAAACCTGGCAAATCTGAGCTTTCTGGCCTAAATGTGCCTGTTGAAACAGTTGTGAAATTGGGTATAAAGAAAAGGAGGAAGGAAGGAAGGAAGGAAGGAAGGAAGGAAGGAAGGAAGGAAGGAAGGAAGGAAGGAAGGAAGGAAGGAAGGAAGGAAGGAAGGAAGGAAGGAAGGAAGGAAGGAAGGGAGGAAGGGAGGAAGGGAGGAAGGGAGGAAGGGAGGAAGGGAGGAAGGGAGGAAGGGAGGAAGGGAGGAAAGAGGTTGTTTTCCTTTGTGCTCAAAGACTACCAAAGTGGCATCACTGACATAGGGTCAAGGTATGTCCAATTGGAACTGGCTAGACAAGTAGAAGCTCAGATCAAGCACAAATAGTCCATATGAACATTTGGAGTGGCGATGTCTCTAAATTTGTTCCTCCCATATTTCTTTTGAGCTACTGCAATCCTGCTTTGCTCATAAAGTAGAGCACCTTTGATGTGAGCACACCATGTCTCACAATTCATTACAAAGTTTATCAGAGAGACCTTGAGAGTGGCCTTATATCACTCCTTCTGACCACAGTGTGAGCACTTGCCTTGTGTGACTTCTCCATTTGTCTTTTTGGCAAACATTCATTTGGCAATCTGGCATGTCTAGTTCATTGGATTTGCACTCTCTGCAGTAGAGTTGGAATTCTTGGCAGCTCAGCTCAAGAAAGGACATCAGGGTCTTGTACCTTATCCTGCCAGGTGATCTTCAGGATCTTCCCAAGACAATTTAAATAGAAGTATTTCAGTTTCCTGGCATGGTACTGGTAGACTGCCCAGGTTTCACAGGCATCCAGCAATGATGTCAGCACAACAGCTCTGTAGATCTCCAACTGGGTGAGCTGCCTAGAACCTCTTCTCTCCCACACTCTTCTTCAGAGCCTCCCAACACTGAGCCAGCTCTGGCAAGGTGGGCATCAACCTCATCCTCTATGTGTAAATCCCTGGAAAGCACACTGCCAAGGGAAGTAAGTGAACTTATCCACAGCACTCACAATTTCTCCATTTTCTGTAACTGATGATACCATATATGGATGGTATGGTGCTGCTTGTTTAGAACTTCTATGTTCTTGGTGTTATTTGGGCCAAAATTAGCACAAGCATTAGAGAATTAATCCATACTTTGTTGCATCTCAGCCTCAGAGACTGTATTGAGTACAATGATCAATGAACAAAAAATCATGCACCAACTTTCTCTCCATTTTAGTTTTGACTTGTAGTTTTTTCCAAGTTAAATAATTTAACATCAGTGTGATGATACCTGAACTTAATCCATTTTCATGCTCATTGAAGGTGTTGGATAACATTGTTGAAAACATGACACTAAAAAGCCTGGGAGCAAGCACACAGTTTTGCTTCACTCCACTGGTGACAGGGAAAGGGCTAGATCATTGTCCATTATCCAGAACCCATGCAAGCATGCCATCATGAAATTGATGTATAACACTGATGAAGTTCTCCAAGTAACCAAGTTTTGCCATGATCTCCCACAAGCCCTCATGATTGATAATATCAAAGTCCTCAGTTGGATCCATGAATATTGTATATAGGTCTCTGTTCTGCTCCTGGTATTTCTCCTTCAGTTATCAAGCAGCAAACACCATATCAACTGTTCCTTGGCTCTTTCTGAAGCCACACTGACTCTCAGGTAGATGAACATCCTTCAAGTGGAGGATTAACCTATTAAGGAGGACACTGGCAAGAATCTTGTCAGCAATGACTAAGAAAGCTCCCACCCCCAAGATGGTCACAGGACAATCTATTTCCTTTACCTTTATAGCGATGGATAATGGAGGTTTCCTTGAATTCCTAAGAAATAATCTCCTCTTGCCATATAATTTGAAAGAGTTCAGTCAGCTTTTGTATGAGCAATGAAGCCACTCAGCTTGTAAATCTCAGCTGGAATAGAATCTGAGCCAGGTGCTTTGCCACATGAGAGGAGCCTAATGGCATTCAAAACTTCTTCTTCAGTTGGAAATTTGGCTAGAGAGAGATTTATTTCAACCTGAAGTATGTGGTCAATGCCTTCAGTATTGGTTAATGATGATCTATGGAGAACACTATACAAGTTTTCAGCCCATCTCTTCAGCATCATGTCTTTATCACTAATCAATGTGGCTCCATCAGCACTGAGTAGTTGAAATGCATCATAGGTCATTGGTCTATAAATAGCCTTCAGGGCATCATAAAAGCACTTTGAATTGGTACTATAAGCATAAAACTGAATTTTGTCTGTCTTCTTACTGAGCCAAAAATCCTGCATCTCTCTAAGCTTCACTTGCACTTTACTTTTGATTGAATTAAATGCTTCCTTCTTAGAGATGGATGAACTATCTTGCTAGTAAACTCTGTGGAGTTCTCATTTTTTTCTTTAGCGGCACCTGAATTTCCCCTCATTTTTATCAAACCAATCTTGATTTTTGTGAGTGTTCAGGTCCAGATGAGTAAATACAACATTGTATACCAAATCTCTGAATGTTGCCCCCTCCCTTTCTGCTCCACTGTTTTTAACCATGTGTTGGCTCAACTTTCCCTCTAAGTTAGCAACAAACTGCTCCTTCTCAGAGAAGCATTCTAATCTTGACATTAAGTCTTCTGGTAGTCATCTTGCCTTGGGGCCACCATTTTGCTGAATGCAAATGGTTATCTTGGAGAAGATAAGTCTATGATAGGTCTATTACTCTCTCCCAGACATCACCTTTGTCATTCTCACATCCTGTCTCTTCACCTTACAATCACACAGTCTATTAAATGTCAATGTTTGCTGTGAAGGTTCATCCGTACAGTTTTATTTCATTTAAGTTAACAGAAAGTGCTGGTGAAGAGAAGGTCATGAGATGAACAAGTCTTCAATTGTAAGTACCCATTGCTCTTGCTGTTTCCTACTCCATTCCTCCCAAGGACTCCCTGCCATGTCTGGTAGTCTGAGCCTACTTTGGCATTAAGTCACCCAGAATTATAAGCTTGACCCCTTTTGGCACATTAATGATGAGGATCTCCAGGTCTTCATACAACTTTTCTTTGACCTCATCCGGGTTCATCATGGCGGGAACACAAGCACTGATGATGGTGATGATGATGACATGGTGTTTTCCTGCAAGTGACAATCCCATTGTCATGAGCCTGTCATTCACTCCCTTGGGAGGCATCAAAGTGTGTTGACTGACACCAGTCTCGTGGCTCTCCTCATCATGGTGGGCACTCCAAAAAATGTGGATCCAGCTCCGACTTTGGTAAGCTGGCCTGCATTTGCCAGCCTTGCTTCACTCAGGGTTGGTATTTGGACGAGATCCCTGCTGAATTCTCTCACAATAAGAGCTGTTCATCTTTCCAGTCTACTAGATTTTGTGTCGTCCATAAGTATGTGCACATTCCAGGTACCCAGGGTGAGTGGAATGGTCTTTGCAAAAGTTTTTGTACATTTCATGTGTTTTTGATCACATGGTAGGATCCTTGCTTACCATGCTAAGCAGGCCAGAAGTAGATTAGGTGAAGCAGACAATTTTAGGACACCTTTTTTACCCCCTTCCTCACACCAGAGGGTGAACTGGTCAATGATTTTTAAAAAGGCTGCTCACGTCCCCAAGGAGCTGTCAAATCCCACTGCTTCTTCAGTCCAATGAGAAGACAACCCTATGACTTGGGCCACCTGTGTACAGGGTGGCAGGCTACCACTGTATCTCCACCTGCTGCTTCATCACTTGCCCATCACCACAGGACTTTGAAGTAGGTAAAAATGGTAAAATGGTATGAGTGATGTCTTTTGACTTTCATATAAATTGTATTTAATTGAGGCAGAGTTGCTCAAAGTCATTGGCCTCACTCTCTCTTTCAGGGTCATCAAAGTCTAGTGGCAAGACAAAAAGTCAAAATGGCAGGCAATGGCTCAAGATGCATTGGATGAGCTTGGCATCTTCAATGTCTAACCAAGCTCTAAGTGTTCCACAGTGCTTGCTTCTGTCACCTTCATGGACCATTGGAACAAATTATTCACATCTGCCTACTCCAGGGAAGTCTTCAGATGCTTGGGGTAGACCCCATCTCACTAACTCACTAATAGGGTTGAAGCCCCCAGTTACCCCCAATCTGGTTTATCCCACATGACAAAAGGTTTACTGGAATGTGGCTGCTGTTAATGCTATAGCTTCTTGGAGCCACAGGTAAGAGTTGGATAGGAGGTAGACACAAAAAGTAGATAAGCACCCCTGAACAGGGATCAGTAGTCCTCACACAAGAGATACTAGTCTTCCCCAAATATTTTTATACCCTAAGGAAGTTTAGAAGGAAGGAAGAAAAGGAGGGAGGGAGGGAAAGAGGAAGGGTGGAAGTCTCACTGGAGCCACCTTTCAAATTTCAGAAATCGCATAAACTTGGACCATTTTAAGAGATTTAAAAGACTTCAAAGCCCCAATATGTATTCAACTAAATTCTTTGGTGTTCATTTGAAATTCTGCATTGGAATAAATTTCTAGAAATAATTTACTTTTATGTTTTTAGGACACTAATCCTACACTATTGAAACCCAGGACCCTCAAGCACACACATGCATTCTCCTAGAGTTTCAGGCAAAAAGCTTCCCTGCGTGCATGAGTACATCTGGCATCTTCACTGATAAATGAGCTGCTTTAGAGCAAACCCTGAATACCATCAGAGAGAAAAGCAGAGGCATCTGCACTGACACAATTTCTTGAGTCCATCCAACAGTCTTTGCCCACCTATGGTGGCCAACACATGGTGGAAGCTGATAGAGTCTCTAACTTCAAGTTCCTTCCTCAGAATGACTTGCCCAAGGTCATTCTGTGAACAAGTAACTGCCCTAAGACTGCCTGCTATTTAATGTCCTGATCCAGGATGAGATAAGAGCTGTTTTCTATAGCAGAGGCTGAAAATCTTTAAGAAGATAGATATGAAAAAAGAAGATAGATATGAAAAAAAGAAGATAGATATGAAATGATTAGCCCTCATCCTTCTCGGGAGTCACCCATGTGCTAATTGAAAAGTCATCCAAGTTCATACCATCCAGTTTTAAAATTATGGACTCATTAAGCATTTATTAATCGTATCCTATGTGCAAGTCAGTGTGCTGGGCACCACAGAGAAAAAGAGATAAAGCCCTGGCCTCAGGAAGCTTAGAGTTTAGTAGGAGGTTCAAACTGAACTATAATTATAAAAGTAGCCATTTTTCTTTGTGTGTTACATTTCTGAGTACTTTGACACTTTTTTTTCAAAATGGCAGCTGTATCAATAGAGACATTCTCTCTCATTTTGGCAGCTTATTGAAGGATGGACAGGAGTGTGGAGAGACATGAGATGGGCAGACACCCCCCCCAGAAGGTACTGCAATGGTCCAAGTGTGAGGTGATGAGGGTCTGCACCAGGGTAAGGGTGGGGTCAGAAGAGAGGAGGGGGACTTGGCAACAGATTGGATATGGGAGTAAGTTCAAGTGAGGAGTCAAAGATGATGCTAAGGGTATGAGCCTGGGGTGGATCCTCGATGGTAACAGGGACGTTTGGAAGAGAGAGGGTTTGTTGGGGGAAGATAATGAGTTCTGTTTCAGAGATGTTGAGTTTAAGCATCTTTAAAATGGGCTGAATTAACACTTCCCCCCATTTCTCACAGGGGTGTTCTAACGGCCAAATGACATATTGGAGGCCAAGTGCATCATAGCAGAAGAAATTGAGGCAGGGGATTATGATGATGAGTTGTTTGTCACTTCTCATTCCCTCCTGTTTTATGTGTGCTGACCTCTCGTTTGCACAGCAGCAATTCCCTGCCTGTGGTAAAGGAGGGTTTGCTTTGCAGATCAGATCATGATGACCTTTGTGTGACAGAGAATGCTCTGGAGCTCCATGTTCTGCTCAAAATGAAGAGAAGTTTGTGCTTCTCTTCCTCATAAAGCTTCAAAGACATGATGGGGACCTCATCTGAAGCGCAACTCATGTCCTTCTCCCTGAAGAACCGGAAAGCCTCAGGAGCTCTATCCAAACTGGCTGGCATCATAGGGAAGGGAATCTGTTCTTAACCCTCTCCACTACTTGATATGCCTTTGAATATATTGGGTGTTTGTGTATATGACGTATCATTTCTCCTGACAAAATCATGAGGACTGTCCCATCCTTGTCTCTACATCACTAGAACCTGGCACAGGACCTGGCCAGTTGTTGACTGATGGAGTCCATGGTAGTAGAGAAGGATCACCTGAGGCAGAGACCTATGTGACCAGCCCATTATTGCTTTTAACATAGACATCAACACAAACTGGGCACCCACCAAAGTCTTCTGTGAAGCAGTGGTCTATGTGAATACAGCAGGAAAAGTGAATGCTTTTTAAAATCATGGCTGGGTGGCTAGAGCCAGTCTCACAAAAAGACAAAAATCTATACTTCATCTCACGTTTACTTTGCACATATGCCTGTGAATGTCTGTGTAACTTCTTGGGGATCCAAAAAAGAAGGTACAATGCTCTTCACAGTATATACTCATCATGAGGCTGCTGTAGTGATGTCTAATAAACAATAAGCATTTATTAAGCACCTAATATTTGCCAGGAACTTTGTTTACTACTAATAATGAATGAATTGATTCATTGAGACCAGAGAGCAATAGTTTTAGAATGCACAGAGTTAGCTCCTGAAAAGTATTCTCACAAGAAAGATGTGTCTAAAGAACAGAGATTCAGGTGTAGAAGGAACCTTAGAATGCAGAATATTGAAAATCAGATGTGGGAGGAAGTTTAGAACAGAGAACATGAAATATTAAATCTGGACTCTTGGAGCACATAATGTCAGAGCAGCAAGGACCCTCAGGATATAGAAAAAAAGAAGTGTACATCTGAAAAGATAATAGCAGCAGCAGCAACGTCACTAATTATTAATTATTCACCTACTGTATACCAGGCATGATGCTAAAGGCCGGGGATTCAAAAAAAGGAGAAAAACAAGGTCCCAGATCTTAAGGAGCTCCCATTTCTAATGGATGGTATATAACAGAGAATGCTGTGCCTGAATATATCCTCAGAACATAGAAAAGACATGGTCAGAGTGGGGAGGGACCTTAAGCATCCTCTAATCCAAAGGATTTATTGTATACAAAGGGAAACTAAGGCCCCAAAGGGAAAATACCTTCCCCAAGGTCATGCAGCTAATTAATAGTAGATGGAGGATTCACACTCAAGACCCTTGCCCTGAACACTAGGGCTCTACCCCCTATGTCACACAGTCCCTTATAAATACTTCCATGGAAATTACAGAACAGATAAATGGATTTTGTGTGGGAAATCACCCTCAGAGGTAGACAGGCTTTCTGCCTCTTTTCAATTTCCTTTCCTCCTGAACCAACTTTTCACGAAGATCTGTATCCACCTTTAAAGGATGCAAAAAGGCGACCCCAAGCCCTGAGCTCAATAAAATGATGAATGGTGTGGGGCCACAAGGTGACTCATTATTAACTGTAACATTAAACAGTAGTTAACCAAGATTAATCTTCCAATCTGTTTGCAGAGGGTACAGAGAGCTCATTAGATTTCTAATTCCTCTTTTTTTTCTGGCATCCTGGACAGATTGCACATTTGCTCTTTATTTTTTGTTTTCCAGAAATAGAGGATTTTATCCATAATGGAATTTCTAGAAAATTTGTTCTCCCAAGTGCCCTAATGAGATTGGGCCAAGAGCTTGGCTTCTGGGAGCCCCTGAGACCCTGCTCATAAGCATATATGACAGCCCTATGGTGAATGTGGGGAGCTCCTAGCATGGGGATTCTCCTTGTCCAATCCAGATTGCCACCTGTCTATAACATCAATAGCTAGGATACAGAGGAGGGCAATCAGGCTCAGTCAGCAAGCATTTCCCCAGAGCTGCAGTCCTTTGGACATTATCATGTCTCAGAAACCTCGTTATCCTGAAAGATCACTCGGGCTCTATTACTTTGACCTCATTAATAAGCTCTGTCCCTGGTGTCTCTCCTCTGATTGGAGGGCAGAGCCGAGAAGTCCTTCCAAAACCCCATGGAAGGAGGGTGCCCAGGCCAGTCATGTCTTCATTTCCCACCCAGCTACATTCCTTGGAACTTCTCCAACCTACTCCCTTTTCCATATTCCCTTCTCTCTTTTCCAGCTTCTTTCTGTATGTTGTCCCCACACTATATTGTAAACCCCCTGAGGGCTAGAACTGTCTTTCTTTCTGTCCTTTCAGCATTTATCCCAGAGGCTGCTGCATGCCAGGCATTTAATAAATGTTTGCTGACTGACAGATCTCCTAGGTGCCCATCACTGAAGGGGGGATGGATGAAAACAATCTCTGCTTGGATGGGGTTTAAGTTCTAGTGGAAGAGACCGTAAGTATATAGAGAATAAATATCCCAAAATACAAGGTAACCACAAGGTGGTTTGGGAGGAAGGTCAGTCCCAGTGATCAGAAAAGACTTCCTCAAGAAAGAAGGTGCTGCTTGAGCTGCCCTTGGAAGGGAGAAAGGGATTCTGTGAGGCAGAGATGAGGAAGGAGGGAATTCCTAGCATAAAGGAAGGGCAGTTCATAAGCAGGAAATGAAGTGTTCTCTGTAAGGAACAGTGAGAGGACCACTCTGGCTAATCACTGAGTGGAGTAGTGGGAGAAATGCCTAACAAAGCTGGAAAGATGGGCTGGGTTGTATGGTTGTAGGGTTGTATGGGACTTTAGAAGCTAAATGGAAGAATTTGTATTTTGTTCTAGAGGAAACAGGAAGTCACTGGAGTTCACTGAGTAGGGGACTGACCTGATCTGATCTGTGCTTAAGGAAAATTCATTTGGCCACCCTTTATAGGATGGACTGGAGTAGGGAGAGACTCGGAGCACGGAAACCAGTCATGGGGTTTTCCAATAATTTAGAAAGAGGAGACAAGGGCCTGCACTAAGATGGAAGCTGGGGAGTAGAAAAAAAAGGGACAGAAAGTAGAAAAAGCAGATGTTCTCGTGTTGGCCATATGGGAGAAGGGACAGTGAGGAATAATGGGTAATATCAAGGCTACAAACCTGGAAGACTGGAAGAATGGAGAGCACTTTGTTGTTTTTTTGTTTTTTGCTGGGCTATGGGGGTTAAGTGACTTGCCCAGGGTCACACAGATAGTAAGTGTCAAGTGTTTGAGGCCAGATTGGAACTCAGGTACTCCTGACCTAGCTGCCCATGGAGAGCACTTTGGACAGGATAGTGATGGTAAAGGGGCTCAAGTCCATGTCATATAAGGATCAGTTCAAGAGACTAGTCATGCTTAATGTGGAGAAGAGAAGACAAAGGAAACCAATTACATTGAAATATACCTTTCAATTTTTATAAAGTGCATGGACCCCAACTTAAGAATTCCTGCACTTGGACCCTTGAAGCTCTGGATATTGTTACACTGTTAGCCTGAAAAGCCTTTCCTGAATTCTCCAGTCCACTGTGAAGCTGTTGAATCCTCCCTGGCTATGCCCCCTGGGAGCCACATGGTCACATGGGAAGGTTACACCCTCAGACATAACTCCATGAATCAGTCTCACCATCTCTTGGGCATGGGATCTGTTCAAACCCATCTCCTCTTTCTGCCAGTTTGAGACAAGAACACACAAACCAGCAGGGACAAGAGAGAACCAGATGGCTCCCCTGGACCAGAGGCCCAGGTGCTGAGCTGGGAAGACCCAATCCCTCATAACCCCAGATGGCCACCAGACACCCAAGGGCTGACGTCAGCCACAAGCAGCTCTGCCCACAGGGCATCTCTGAGACAAGGCCCTTCAGTGGTCCCCACGTAGGGGAGGAGGTTTTGATAATGAGGCCTCAAATTCATCGGTAATGATTTCTGCAGCCACGATGACAAGGCCCTATCAGGATGAGAGAAGTCACCTCCCCAAGGCATGGTCACAGATGTTGGGCCAGGCCCCAGTTTGGGGCATTGATGGCCTTTCCAATATTCCACAGCTGCTCCCAATGCCATAAACCTCCCTTGTATCCATGGTGTTTGGCTGCTCTGTGGACAGCTCCCTCTGGATGTTACAGAGAACTCCCTTCTCTAGACTTCCATGTTATTGTTGAAGGAATTAGGTAGTGTAATGTATAGAGCACTGGACTTGGAGTCAAGAAGATCTGAGGTCAAACCTAGCCTCAGACCCTTACTAATTGTGTGACCCTAGGCAAGTCACTGAACCTCTATCTGCCTCAGTTTCCTCATCTATAAAATTGGCATGATAACAGCACTCGCCTCCTAGGGTTGCTGTGATGATGGAATGGGATAATATATTTGGGAAGGAATTTCCAAATCTTAAATCCCCATGGAAACCGTGTTGTTGTCCATTTCTTCTCTCTTCTCACCTGGGACAAGGTCCATCCCTTCCTGATTGAACTATTGAAGTCAGCTCCTAGTTGGCCTTCCTGCTTCTTGTTCCTCCCTCCACTCCATGCTGTCCTCCTCAACAGCTGCCAAAACAACCAGCTGATGGAGAATCCTTCTTAGACCCATCGTCAGAGAATCTCAGAAATTCTGGGCTGGAAAGAACTTCAGTGGTCCATCTGCCTTAAGCCAAGCTGGAGAAGAATCCCTCTCTAATACCCTCAGCCAGGGGGAAGCTACTCCTTGCTTGAAGACCTGCAGTGAGAGGTAAGGTGCCATATTGTGAGGCAGCCCATCCCACCTTGGGTTTTTTTCTCTAGATCAAGCTTACAGCCCATACGCACCACTCCTGGGTGTGCCATTCCTGCTGTGCTATATCATCACCACCACCATCTGTGTCCTTTTCTAATGCTCCACCAATGTGTATATGTACTCCTGGGCTCTGGAATGATAAGTAAGAGGACTGCATGTTCTGGCAAGCCTTACAAAGCTGGAAAGGTCCTGAATGGGGGCCCAGGGACCATGGGCCTATCATGCAAGGACCAGTCTAGGTAACTAGTGATGGATTTCCCACTCCTATTCCACTGGGCTAGGCTATCACAGAGTACAAATGAAATTGAGGCACAGGATGATGTGATTCTGGAGGTGAGAAATTGTTCCAATAGTTTGGAGTTGTGTCATTTGGGGAAGAGGAGTTGGCTTGGCATCACAATTCCAGAAATAGAGGCATGGCTCTGCTCTTTACTGGATTTCTTACTTCTGAAATATAGTTTCCTCATCCATAAAATGACAACAGTGGACAAGATTCTCTCTACAGTCCTGTCCAGGTCTGACAATTTATGTTCTAAAGTGTCTCCCAGTCTTAATAGTCCCTATTCTAAGGTCCCTCCCAGCTCTGACTTTCTCTATTCTAAGGTCTCTTCAAGTTCTGGCAGTCTCTGTTCTAAGCTTGCTCCCAGATCTGACATTTTATGTTCTTTCCCTGACCCAACATTTTATGTTCTAATGTCCCTCTCAGTTCTGACATTACATGTTCTATGTTCTAATGGCCCTTCCATCTCTAACCTTCTATGATCCATGGTCTCATGCCTCTTCAATTTCCAACAGTGTCAATCATTTCTTCTTTATAATCAACCTGGATTACATGAGGTTCTTCCTAGAATCTTCCTTCACATTCATTGCAAGAAAGATAAAACCTTAGTGTTGATGGTTATCCTAGAAAAAAGAGTGTTAGACCTAGAGGGGAACCTTTGAACACAGAACAATGAATGTCACAGTTGGGGATCCTTAGATACCAGCAAATCCAATAGTTTCCATATTTTATCTAGCAATGGTCCTGTTTTCAAATACTACATTCCCTACTCTAAAAATTTGTCTTGAGTCATATTTTATTCAAATAAAATCAAGAACTTATTATAATTTTATAATATATCCTAGACATACAATAAAATAATATAATACATATTTACTTAATGATAAAATCATCATAATTTTCATATACATAATATAATTATGGTAGCAATGATAATAATCACCATTATTCATAGCCTCTCTCAAAAATAGATCAATTATGTTTATTTGCTTTATATAAAGCATTCAAAATATGTATCACTTAAAAATGTATATTTACATCTACAAAAATGCAATATATCATCAAATGAAAAAAGGAAAAGGTATGCCCAAACACAGCCTAGAAGTGTAAAGAGCATCTTCTTGTGGGTCCGGTAATTATTGACCAATCTGCCTGAAAACACTGGAATATTGATTGTTCTTTTCTTGATTATGTCAAAACAATTCAAACTTCAAGGCTTTGGCTTTAGTCCCTCACTAACAGCTTATTCATATGCTGCAAATATAGAAAACATACAAAGTATAGTGAAAATACTCAAGGATTTGCTACCTACATGGAAAACGATTCCTTTTTTAAAACTTACCACCAATATATAGCAAGAATAATTGATATAAAATGTTGCCCTTTTCAGAGAGATCATTGAAGTTCATTAGGGTTTCTCCCAGCCTGAAATATATTATCATCTGCAATCCAAGAAACATTTACTTCAGTGCTGAATTCATGTCAGGCACTGTGCTAAGCACTGGTGATACAATGAATAAAAATAAGACAGTCATTGCCCTCTAGGAGATTACAACCTAATGGAGGCAGGAAAGCAGGGAAGGGGGAAGAGTTAGGGACTATCCAGCCTGGAGGTAAAACCAAGGAAAACAGCATGGGCAAGGTAGAATAAGTAAAAATCCATTTATACCCATTGTAAAGGAAGGCATTGGGAGGAATTTGGTATTCTGTCCTATAACCAACCATCCAAACAAAGGGGAGAAGAGGCTGTGGGAGGTAGTGTCAATCAATGCTTGAATTAGAAGCAAAGTGGTGAGGATAGAAGGGATGGGAGAAGCATACCTGAAAAAGTAAAGCTCTCTCCTAAATGGAACTAAGCATGGCCTCTAAATGAAATAAGGAGCCAAAACAAGACATCAAGTTAATCACCTAATGTCCATGGAAGGCATCAAACTATAGGGCTCCACCAAAACAACTACTACTACTACTACTACTACTACCACCACCACCTCCACTTACTACCACTACTACTACTATTACCACAATTTCATGGAACCTTTCTCCAATGATCTCAAAATGCATTTGGACTCATTAAGTGTAAATGGTATTATACCAAGGACGCATAGTCACTGATGGCTTCAATCTTGAGTACAAAGTTGACATTGAACTGGAAGATGAAGGAGTTGCCTACAAATGCCTTGGTTTCCTTCAGAAGAACACAGGACAATACACCAAAATATAAAAAAGAGGACTTCCAAGTCATATAGGCAACAAGATGGAGAACTAGATGTATTCTGCCATCCCCATGACCTCTCAAACCTCAGAAATCATTCCAAAGATAAATCAACTTTAGGGAGTAGAAAAACTGAAATCTGCAATAGCAAGTCTCGCAAAAGAAACACAAGAGAATAATATATTGGGAAGGTAAGTATACATAAGAGAAGGAAATCTAGAAGAAAACCAAAAGTCAATTGCATTAAAACAAAATATGCTTGCTGTGTAAGCAAAGCATGCTCATCTCAAAGACAGAATGGGTGGAAACAACTTAAGGATCAAATACCTCCCAGAAGAACACAACAGGACAAAAAAATCTTAAGACCATAATGCAAGAGACTATAGAAAAGAACTTCCCAGAACCTCTGAACAAAGAAAATTAAATACCAACCGAAAGAATTCATAGATCTCCTTTAGAAAAAAATTCAAGGCTAAAGCTACAAGCTTTAACACTCAGTGGTTAAATTTAGTAATTCAATTCAAAAACAAGTTCTGCAAGTGAGTAGGAGAAAAGAATTCAAATACAAAACAAAGAAAATTCAAGTAATCCAAGACTATTCTGTACCCATTAAAAATATATAAAGGGGAATGGAATAATGTGTTTGAAAGAATAATGGAGATCAAGGTGCAGCCCTGGGTGACCTACTCTGCAAACTTGAGCTTAATCATAAATGAATAAAGAATAGCATTCAATAAAAAAAATTTGAAACATTTTAAAAATATTATTTCATAACTTTAACTGTGAATAAGTTAATTTTTAGAAAGAAATGACAACTGAAGAAATTATTTGCTTCTCAAATACTCCAAACAATAGAAATGCAGGAGGAGTGAATAAATGCAACAGACAAGGACAGCAATAACAACAGAAAGAGAGTGGAAAGACCATTGAAAGTGATCTTCCTAAATGTACAGAAAGAGACGGGGGTGAAGGCAGAAGTCAGGTGGAGTTAACAGTGAAGAGGTAGACCTAAAGCATTATGGACAGAACTTGACAATACCTTGCTTACAGGTAAATCAATGGGGTTTTTTTGTTTATTTCCTTATTTTATAGGACTACATTACATAGGAAGGGACATAAAATGAGAGAGGAGAGTAGGTAGAGAAGGATGTGTGATGTGCCAAGTCAAATCAAGGGAGGAGTAGTTGAGCCCTTTAGTCTCAGTAAGAGAAGAGCCCACAAGTGAGTGAGCAAAAAGGGGTGAGGATTGAAAAGAGGAGAAATGAAGGCATTGTTTTGGTAGTGGGCGGCAGTCCCACTAATGAATGCTCATATGGGTGAAGAGAGGGGGTCTGTGGAGGAAGAGGGGGATCTTGTTCTGTGTGTTATCTGGGGAATTTGGTACTTAAGAAGTCTACTTCTTTGTGAAATTGTCAATACTCATAACTGTCATTATTTGGATAGTTTGAAAGAAAGGCTTGGCCTGAGCTGTACATGATGGGGTGATCAGGAAAAAAAAGTAATCATCTCATACCAATGATTCATGAAAGGAAGAACTGATACAGAAGCAAGTGGGGGGGGGTAGTACAGGAATCCAACTCTCATGGGTTAAAGTGGGAACAATATATATGTCTAGAAGGGTATAAAGGTCTTCTAAATTCAGAAAGAAATAAGAGAGCGAGGGGACAGGGTAGGAGGAGAGGATAAGGGAGGAACTCTTAGAGGGGTGGGTAGTTTAGGGAATAGGAGGACAAGGTAGCTGGTAGATGTAAATTAGAGGAGAGGAGAAATATGGTAAATAGAGTGAGAAGGATAGTGAGGGAAAATAGGAAGGAGGGAAATAAACAACAAGTAATTCATTATAGCTTAGAATGTGAATGGAATGAATTTACCCATAAAACAGAAATGGATAGCAGATTAAAAATTGGAATTCAACAATATATTGCTTTCAGGAGACACAATAAAAATGAGAGATACAAAGAAAAAATAAAGGGCTCAAATAGAATTTATTATGTGAAAAAAGCAAAGGTAGTAATCATGATCTCAGACAAAGGTAAAGCTAAAATAGATTTAATTAAAATAAAATATAGGGAAACTACACTATATGTCATCAATATTATTCAATATTGTTTTAAGCCATTTAAAATAACTAGAAAAGCATAAAATACCTGAAAATATACCTGCCAAAAACATACACAGGAACTACATGAACATAAATATAAAACACTTTTTATACAAATAAAATCAGATTTAAATAATTGGAGTAATGTTTATTATTCATGGGTGGGTAAAGCCAATATAATTTAAAATGACAATTTTACCTAATCAGTCTATGTATTCATTGCCATCACAATTAAATTACTAAAAAAATATATTTTACTAAGTTAGAAAAAATAATAGCAAAGTTCACTTGGAAGAACAAAAGGTTAGAAATTTCAAGGAAACTGGGGGGAGGGGAGTTGTAAAGGAAGGCAATTCAGTTGTATTGTTGAAGTGTAAAAGGGACAATTTTGATTATTTTAAATTAAAATGTTCTTGTATAAATGAAACCAATATAGCCAAGAATAGAAGGAATGCAGAAAATTGGGGGAAAACTTTCATACACAGTCTCTCAGATGTGATCGTGTTAGAATATTGCTATGGTATAGGAAATGATGAGCACATTGATTTAGAAAAACATGGAGAGACTTAGACTTATGAAGAAAGATGTTATTTATTTCCAAAGATGTGAAAAGTGGAAATAGGCATAGTACGGTCTTATACATGTGTATGAGTAAATATGTGTCTATATGCATATGCTTATAGATAACAATGTGTGTGTATGTGTATATATATATATATATATATATATATATATATATATGTATTTATATTTAATTGTAGCCTTTTTTACGGTAGGGAAGGGAGGAGGGAAAAGTAAAAAGTGTACAGAATTCAACAAAAGAAAACCTACAAAGAAGCAAAGAAAAGCAGGGTAGCCTTGAAAACACTACATAGCATTTATTATATAGGTTTTCTTGAAACGGAAATTTATTGTTTTATATTCAATCTTCTCAAGTTCTGCTGGATACATGGAAGTGTTCTTTTTTTTTCTTTTCTCATTTTGTATTTAAGTTTAAAATGAATAAAAATTTACAAAAAAAAAAGAAAGAAAGAAATCTAGCTGCTGGGGGGGGGGGAGTTGAATTTCTTACTAGCAACTGGCACTTGGAGGAATGGGAGGACATGGACCCAGAGAAAAAAAATTGAGGAAAATGGGGTGAGGGCACACAAAGAGGATTGATAATGGAGAGAGTGAAAGAAACCCTTTTTGAAAAGGGACCAAAAATGTTTTAATTA
This sequence comes from Dromiciops gliroides, assembly GCF_019393635.1. Taxonomy (NCBI): domain Eukaryota; kingdom Metazoa; phylum Chordata; class Mammalia; order Microbiotheria; family Microbiotheriidae; genus Dromiciops; species Dromiciops gliroides. The sequence continues at coordinate 693,736,381 of NC_057862.1, forward strand.
AAAAAAATAAAAAGAACAATGAACAGGACTGGTTGGAGGGGAGGAGAGGAAGGGGGAATCCACATGGCTGAGAGGAAAAAAAGAATTAAATTATTATATAAAAGCAGGAGAGAAGAGGGAACTAACGAACAAAACCCTAGGGGAAAAGGGATAACAAATGAGAGGAGGGGATTAGGGGAAAAAGAAGAGAGTCAATGGGAATAGAGTTAGCTTAAAAAAAAAAAGATTAAGGTAAAGTGAAGGAACATGGTGCTACTGTGTTTATAGCAGAAAGGGGGATCATAATTTGGGGGAAAAAACGGTATTAGAGACAGATGGAGGAAAATATAAACCTAACTCTCATAAAACTTTAAATGTGAATGAATTAAATGATCCAATAAAACAGAAAAGAGAGAAAGATTGGATTAAACAACAAAACCCTACAATCTGTTGCTTACAAGAAACACATTTGAAAAAACAAAGACATACACAAAATAAAATTGAGGGGATAGAAAAAAATTTACTATGCATTGAGTGAATCCAAAAAAGCAAAAACTGTAGTCATGCTATATGACAAAACAAAAACAAACATTCAAAAATAAAAGGGAGTAGGGGCAGCTAGGTGGCACAGTGGATAGAGCACTGGCCCTGGATTCAGGAGGACCTGAGTTCAAATCCAGCCTCAGAAACTTGACACTTACTAGCTGTGTGACCCTGGGCAAGTCACTTAACCCTTATTGCCCCACAAAAAAAAAAAGAAAAAGAAAGAAAAGAACAATTAATCACTATGTAAAAGGAAATGATAATGATAACCATATCAGAATTTCTGGGATGCACCTAAAGCAGTTCTCAGAGGGGGAAATCATATACTTACAAACATACGTCAGAAGTCAGATGGTACAGTAGATAGAGTGGTTGGCCTGAAGTAAGGAAGACTCATCTTCCTTAGTTCAAATGTGACCTCAGACACTTACTAGCTGTATGATCCAAGAAAATTCCAAACAGGGTCACAAAGTGTTAAATGCAACTGAAAATGACTGAACAACACAAACACTTATTAACAAAATAGAAATAGAAAAAGAGCAAATTAATGAACTGAAATGCATTTTCAAAAATTAGAAAGTCACCAAGTAAGAAACCCTAAAATAAGCATGAGAGGAGAAATTAAAAACTAAAGGGGAAATAAAAAATATATAAATATATTAAATTAAAATGGGTTCTTTGAAAAGAACCCTAACTCTAAATTGATAAACCTTTAGCTAATGTAATTGAAAAGAAGAAAGCAGAAAATCTAATCAATAAAATAGCAAATGAGCAAGTGAAGTCACAACAAATCCAAAAGAAATAAAAATAATCAGAATATATTATACACAGTTGTAGGCCAATAAAACTAAGAACACAAAAGAAATAGAGGAATACCTTCAAAAATATAAAATATCTAAACTACCAGGAAACCTGATAGAAATCTTAAATAACCCAATCCCAAAAAAGGAAACAGACCTTGCAGGAAGATAAATTTCTGGAGACAATGATGAAGTCCAGGAGATCAGCAGGTGGGAAATGATGTGCCAAGTACATTACCAGGGGGTGTGCTCTAGCTAGCTAAGACCACTCTCAAGAGTCAGTTGTCAAATTTTCAGTGTGAGCATTTCCATCTCAGAAACTGGCTAAGGCTATATACAAATCAGAACCTGATTTATTGTTTTGCTGATTTGCTGGACTTAGGGAAGTGGTGGAGAAGATGCTAATAATGCATCTTAAACTGAAAAGTGTGTAATGAGCATTTTTTTTCAGAGCAGGTTGTTAAACATTTACCCAGACATCCCTGATTCCTACCTTCAAACAGCATCGCATAGAGGAAGACAACTAAAGGGGAGCAGGGAACGGGGGCAGAGGTGGGTAAAGTTTGGAGAGGGCTCAGAAAGAAGGTGAAAGCCTGAAATAAATCTAGAGAAGAGGAAAGCTCACCTGTCCATGACCAAGGTGGTTCCAGCAGCAGAGATCAAGGCTCTAGTGAGAAGGTGGGGATCATGTAAATACACAGTCAATGCTATGGATTAGGATAATTATTTTGTTGCCTCTGTTGAAGACAAATTGGAAAGGGGAGGATCTGGGAGGCAGGAAGTCCAACTGGGGTTAGAAGGGGAGGAGGAAGGGAAATAAGCATTTATGGTGCCAATAATCTACCAGGCACTGTACTAAGTAATTTTTGTAACTATCCATACAACAACCCATCAAAGTAGGCATTGTTAACACCCCTATTTTATAATCAAGGAAACTGAAGCAAACAAAAGTTATGTGACTTATCCAGGGTCATACAGCTAGTAAGTATCCAAGGCTGGATTTGAATTCAGGTCTTCATGACTTCAGGTCTCTGCTCCACCAGCTGCCTAACATACTTTTACAACAGTCCAAGAGATTGCTGATGGAGGTCTGAAGAAAGAGAGTGGCTGTGAGTGAAGTGGGGGGGCCAATGTGAGAGATGCTAAGGATGTGGAATCTACATGACTTTAAAATGGATGGATGCTGTTAAGGAGAAGACATAGACAAAAATGACCCACTTTTTGAATCTCACTGTCTCTGAAGCCCACACCCTGAAGATAAGTCTGTAAAAAAGCAGAGATAAGAGGTTTCAAGGAGATAATAGACATAACACCTTCACTTTCTATAAAAATAAGGAATGATCTCTATCATTTACAAATGGTCCCAGAGCCAGCCCTTACCAGATCAATGGTCATGTGGCACTGTATTCAGCTCAATTCCATGTTTCACCCAAACTACAAAAGGTTATTAGAAATAGGATTCATTAGCAGCTTCATTTATATTTCAAAATCAAAAACAGACTCCATCTACCGGGTTACAGCCGCCCTTCAGGGATACATAATGAGCTGATCAGCTGGGCAATTAGCCACCGGAGGGAGTCCATAAAAGTTATATCATTGAGACTTAAACAAGTGTCATTTTAATGTCAAGATGGGAAATTCATATAATCATAGCCCTGAAAAGGACCTAGGAATATAGAATGTCAGGAGAGAGGGGAGCCTCGAACCACAGGACACATGATGTCCTAGCTGAGAGGATCTTTAGAACATAGAACTTGGAATTTTCAGGGGATAACCTTAGTACCTAGAATAAAGAATGGAAGAATTGGGTGAGATCTTAGAACATGGAACAAAAAATTTTAAAACTCAGAAGAACTTTCAAATGTTGGAAGTCAGAGCTGAAAATACAGTCTTTGAACACAGAATTTGAGGTGGATGAAACCTTCAAACATAGAATGTCAGAGTTGGAAGGACATTATTAGAGAATGGATACAGAGATGAGAAAGACTCTAAAACAGAAAATGCCAAAGCTTGGTAGAGAGAACATGAGAACACCAAGTATCGGGGCATGAATGGATTTGTGGACATAAAACACTGAGTGACAAAGCTGCAAAGAGATCATCTCTTCCAATCTACTCATTTGACAAAGAAGAAAACTGAGACCCAGCTGAGAAAATAGATTCCACAAGTGCACACAGCAGTTCAGTGATAGAGCCAGCACCCGAAGCCAGGCCCTTGACTCTAAGAGCAGGGTTTGTTTGCTCCATCACTCTGCCACCTCTGTACAAAGTTGTGTGAGCCAGCTGGAAGCAGCTCTAGCCATTATGAGGAAACCTCAACTGTCAAGAATATTAAGCATTTAAAACAATTATTTGGTTGCATGTTTACAGACTCAGAATGAACAAATCTGAAAAAAGGGAGGGCTTTTTTCTCTCACTGTCCAGAAAGCAGACCTCTCAAAAGTAAATTCTCATATCCTTAAACCACATCTATAAAATAAGCCAACTTGGGCTTGAAAGGTCTCAACTTTGCCACTAGCTCATTTTTCAACCTTGGCCAAATCATTTCACAATTTTTTCTCTGAGTTTCTTTACTTATAAAATGAGGAAGTAAAACTGCCCAATAATAGAATGTTCTGACTTATAAACTAATGAATTTCCTCTCACTATAATTCTTTGAACAGAACTATTCAAAGAACTTAAAATCCTTTTAATAGATGCCCATTAGTCAAAAGTTTTGTAGCCAGAGACTCCTGCTCATGTTGGGGTTGGACTAGATGGACATTGAGGTCCCTTTGAGGGCTGAGATTCTGTGGTCCTGAAGCTCCTCCTCATTCTGCTACTTCCGATTCTTGATCCATTTGTTTCAGAGAAATCATAAACTAAAACCTTACTTTTATCATTACCACCATCACTCCATGTCATAGTCATGAATGTCAATACCAAGCTCATGTTCCCCATCCCAGTCATTGTGATCTTCATGATCCTTGTCACCTTCCCCATCCCCACCCTCTACATTCCTACCATCATCCTCAGTAGTATTACTATTATGTTCTTCACCAACATTATCATCATGGTCAATGTCTCCATGATCAGCACCACCAAGAGAAGGACAGAGACGGTAATAAGCCTGTATATATCACCTACTCTGTGCCAGGCACTGGGCCAAATGCTTTACGAATATCTCATCTAATCCTGACAACAACCCTTTGAAGCAGGTGTCATGAGTACCAAGGTCTCCATAGCAGTCACCACCCCCATTGTCACTAGCCCCGCCATGATCATTGACGTCATCTCTCCAATGCTTTAAGCTTTTCGGGGTTATTTCCATAAAAGCCTTGTTATAGAAAACAAGGCTCATGGTTGCAGAAACAAACTGGGCCCAAGACTCTTGGTCAGCACTAGGACCCAGAAGCTCTTGGCTCTTTATACTTTTTGCATAGTACAAGAGGGGAATGAGATGGCATTTACCAAGTTGTGATTGGGCCAGGGCATGAGCTGATCCCTTGTGAGTAGGAGGTTTTACAGAAAACATTCAAAGAACACAAATCCAAAGGTCTGTGACAGTCACAAAATGGAGTCACTTTGGCCACCAGTCCTCATGGAAGCCTCATAGCAGTTTTGTGGGATCAGTGCTACAATCATCCTACCACAGAGAAGGGAAGTGACACTCAGAGAGATAATCGGCATACCCATATTCTCACAGCTACTGTCAGAGATAGGATTTTATTCTCTATCCATTATCAAAGGAACATAGAATCACAAATTCAGAGCTATAAGGGACCTTGACATCATCTGGTATAATTTACTCATTTTACAAATGAAGAAACTGAGACCCAGAAGAGGGTGATGACACGTACACCCAAGATCACCCAGCCAGTGAGCAGAAGAGACAACATGAAAGGGGGTCCTTTGACCCCAGTGCTGGATTCTTTCCAGTCTACCACACTCCCTCCCTGGGGGGTTCCACCCATAGAGGCTGAAGGTAATTGTCTCCTCTTTCCTCCATTCACTCTGGAGGGCTCCTGCATTGCTGATGAACAGTTTGGGAGAAGAGAGTGTGAGCCCTCTTTTCTGCAGCTCTTCTGGTGAACATAAAAACCATGCTCTGTGATGAATTGAGGCCATCATCACATTTATTATGCAAGGACTGCTTCACATGCATTGAATTTCTCGGCCTCTCAGAATCTGCTCTTCCCTGAAGACAATCCCAGGGGTAGGCAAAAGGACCCTGTGATTTTATTAGCTCTCTTTCCCCCAGGTTCAATTCCACCCACACCCTACTTTCTGTACCATGAGCATGAGGCCAATGGGGCTTTAGGTGAAGAAGCCAACGTTCAGTTGTGGGGAGGGAGGATGACAAGTTCCTTCCCCACAAAAGGCTTTCCCAGTAGCTCAGAGCAGGGGCTTCTGCTGGCCTAGGTCACTATGCAGCAGACCCCTCCATGGTCCCATCACCACACTGCCTCTCTGTGCTACCTTCACCATCCCCACAAGCACTTTTGCCCCAAATGAATGGAGAGTTACACCTCTGGAATTGGGGAGCCGACTTGGTTTAAATTTCCTGAGGACATTTTTAGCTACTTAACGTCTAGCACCAAATACTTTGCAAACCTGAGAGATGCTACACAAAAATATGGTTTGGGTGGGGTGGGAATGATGGTGATCAGATGTAAGTGGCTACTACTGCTGCCCCTCATCTGTATTAGTGCCTGGCTCTCCACAAAACCCTCTCCCCCTCCTCTGATCCCCATAGTGTCTCCACATAGGGTACAAGGCAGTCACCATGTGTCTCACTTCAAAGAGGCTAAGCACCTTCATAGACCCCTAGATCCTACAGATAGAAATGTCTTTAGAGGCCCCTTAGGAAACACCATTCAGGGAAAAGCAGAGCAAGCATTTCTGTAGGACCTACTATGTGCCAGATGCCACATTATATACTTCACAAACATCTCATTTGGTCCTCACGGCAACCCTGCAAGGAAGGTGCTATTATTATCCTCATTTTACAACTGAGGAAACTGAGGCAAAATGGGTTCAGTGACTTACCCAGAGTCGCCTAGCTAGTAAGAATCTGATGCTGCATTTGAACTCAGAACTCACTGACTTCTGAGTATTTCATCCACTGGACAACTAGCTGCCTCCGCTATCTTCTATAAAGCTTAAAGTAATTCAGAAATCAATCAAAAAAATAAGCCATTATTAAACCTTTACTCTGAGCAGCAGAGTGACATAGTGGATAGAGAGAATCAACAAGCATTTATTAGAAAGACATAAAAACCATCAGTCAGTCAATAAACATGCATTAAGCACTTATTATGTTCCCATCAGCCACTGGGCTAGGTGCTAGAAAGGGTAAGGCAGTCGGTGTCCTCAAGCAGAAGCTCACCCTGTGATTTCATTAATACCAGGAACTCCCAGGCAGAACACTATCTCTAGTGAAGCAGATTTCACCTTCTCTACATTGTATTATCCTAGAAAATTACCTAGAGCCCCAAGAGGCTAAGTGACTTACTATGGGGCACACAATCAGGAGTGTGAAGTGGGTCTTGAATCCAGGCTTTTTATCTGGCTTTGAAGACAGTGCTCCATCCCCTACTCTGAACTGATTGGATATACAAGATACAGGAAAAGGAATCTCTGGAGAAGAATGAACAACAAGGGGTATGAGAACAGACTAACTGAAGGAAGTGCACTTAAGATGAGGGTCCCAAGTGGCTGAGGTGGCCATGAGAGAGCATTTGTGCAAAGGCAATGGACAAGTCCGGGGGTAGAGTGTCAGATATGTAGGTAGCCTGGTCCTCAGATTACAGGCTCCTCATCTTCTTCAAGGCTTCACCTTCTGCCCTCTCTGCTTGGTAGGACCAAGGAGAGTTTGTGCTGGGCAGGCATAGACTGAGACCTCTGGGTCACCTCCATCCGAGGAGACAGCTAAGGGAGGATTCAGTGCAGCTACTCTCCCAGCAAAGTCAAACGTGGGGGGAAGAGAGGAGGAGGAAGGGCTGATTTTATATGTCATTAGTTCATAATTTGATTGTGAGGTATACATTTTAATTAAGGATTAATGTGCCAAGGAAAGGCTGTGAGATGAGACTGAAGAACCATTAGCAAGGTTCACAGAATTCACAGAATCTCGGAGCTGGAAGACACCCCAGAGGTGTCGGGTCCAAATGGCACATAAACAAAAACCTTTTCATAGCAAATGGTCACTGGGTCTCTACTTGAACATCTCTAAGAATGGGGAGCTTACCACCTATGCAGGAAGCCCATTACACTTTAAGCCAGCTCCCATCATTGGGAAGTTGTTCTAGGCATTCTACATCCGGGGGCAGCTAGGTGGTGCAGTGGATAGAGCACTGGCCCTGGATTCAGGGGGACCTGAGTTCAAATCCAGATTCAGACACTTAACACTTACTAGCTCTGTGACCTTGGGCAAGTCACTTAACCCCAATTGCCTCACTAAAAAAACAAAACAAAACAAAAAAGACATTCTACATCCAATACTTGGCACCTTCCATCCATCATTCCCAGTTCTGCCCTCTGAGGCCAAACAGAGCCATTCCAATCCCTTCTCCACACAACCACTTCTCAAAGATTTACAGACATCTATCATGTCCCCTTTGAGTCTTCTCTTCTCCATGATAGAAAGTGCCATTTCTTCAGTCACTTCTCTTATGCAACAAGGCTTTTCAACAATCTGGCTGCCCTCCTAGGGAAATCACTAAGTTTATCCATGCTCTTCTTAAAATATGCCCCCCCCCAAACTGAAGGCTTACACATAAGAATGACTCTACTCCCTGGAAATTTTTATCTTGGAGATGTTGGGAACACCAGATAATGTAGAAGATGGAGCTGATAACCTCTGGCATCTCTTTCATCTCTGGGATTCTCATTATTTTGAAGCAGGTAATTTTCAGAAGAAATCAAAGCTATTAATAGTCACATAAAATGCTCTAAATTATTATTGATTAGAGATATGCACACCAGATCAACCACCTCACACTTACCAGATTGTCTAGGATGACAAATGTTGGAGGAATGTGGAAAAATTCGGCCACTAATGTGCTTTCGAAGTAGTTGTGAGCTGGTCTAACCATTCTGGAGAGTGATTTGGAACTATACCCAAAGGGCTAGAAAACTGAGCATTTCCTTTGATCCTGCAATAGCACTCCTAGGTCTGTATCCCAAAGAGATCAAAGGAAAAGGAAATATATGTACAAAAAGAGTTATATAAGTTCTTTTTGTAGTCCAAAGAACTAGAAATTGAGGGGATGCTCATCAACCAGGAATTGCTGAACAAATTGTGGTATGTGATCATGATGGAATACTATCGTATATAAAAAATGATGAGGAGAGTTTCTGAAAAACCTGGGAAGATTTATATGAACTGGTACAAAGTGAAGTGAGCAGAACCAGAAGAGCATTGTCCATAGTAATAGCAATACTGTACAATGATCAATTGTGAATAACTTAGCTATTTTCAGCAATTCACTGATCCAGAAAATTCTGAAGGACCGATGATGAAAAATGCTATCTACCTACAGAGAAAGAACTGGTGGAAGCTGTGTGCAGATTGAAGAATAATTTTTCCACTTTATTTTTCTTGCTGTTTTGCAATATGACTAATATGGAAATATTTTGCATGATTTCACATGCATAATTGAGATCACATTTCTTGCTTTTCTACAAGTAGGGGAGGGGTGGGATGAAAGGAGAAAATTTGGAACTTAAATATTTTTAGATGAATGTTTAAAATAAATAATACGTTGGTTTTTTAAAAGTGAATGCATCCGGGACAGTCTATGCAATTACTACATGGAAGTTTTAGTCAGGGAAGAAAATCCAGAGAAGCTTCTTGAGCAGGAAAGTGGCATTATCACTGCTATTTTAGGAATATCACTTTGGCATCTGGGTGGAGGATGGTGGAGAGGGGAAAGACTGGGGGCAGGGCATGGATACTAGTTAGGAAGCTATTGCAATTGTACAGGTGAGAGGTGATGAGAGCCTGAACTAACATGGGGATCACTTGAGTCAAGAGAAGGAGATTAAGATAAGATATATTGTGGAGGGAGAATTAGCAAGATGCTGAATTGTATTAGATATAGAAGGTGGGGAGAAGTGAAGGAGAGGGAAGAGTTAAGGATGACATTGTTCATTAATCTTGGGGACTGGAAGAAATTGCTGCCCTTAACTGTAATTGGGAAATTGGAAAAAAGATTGAGCTTTGATAGGTATGATGATCAAATCTATTTAAGACATAAGGAGTATCAGATGCCTATAAAATATCCAGCTAGAGCTGCCTAAGAGGTAGTTGGTAACAAGTCTCTGCCCTCAATGGGTTCATATTCTACTAGAGAAAAATAACATGCAAATGCTAAGTATGTGCATGAAAATTGGGGTGGAGAAGGGCTAATAATTCAAAAGATGAGATAACAGAGGTTCAGAAAGTGGGAAAAACTTGCCTGAGGCTCCAGAGCAAGTGATGACAGAGGAAGATTCTCAAACTCAGTCTTCTGGTTTCAAATCCTTTTCCACAGTCTTATAGCCAAGCAACTGCCAGACTGCGTCTGTGTTCTGAGTACTAGCCTGGACAAGGGCAGAGAGCCTCATCCACAAAAAGCTCCAAGGCCAAAGGTGAAGCCTTTTCAGCTTTAGAAACTCTTGAAAGCATTTTCCAAAAGGCATAGCGGAGTTGGACTTTGAGGTAACATAGGGCACACCCATACAGATGAAGTAAAAGATTCTTGGGGTATTGAAGTAAAGAGAGATTATGACCTGGTGACACTGATCATAAGAAATGACGAACACTTGGAAGAATCAAATTAATCTTCAATCCAATTCAAATTGTAAGAAACAGAGAATGTTAAGTGGAGAAAAGCCATCTACAGAAGGCGGTATTTGAGATGACCCTTAAGGAAAATCATGACCTTGAAGAGAGCTGAGGAAGGAGTGTGTTCCAGATCTGGGACATAGCCTATGAAAAGCTATGGAGGTGGGAGATGGAATGCTGAATTTGGGAGATAACTGAGATGGGTACTGATGTAAAATTATGTTGGAAGGGCAGTTGGAGACAATTTATGGAAGTCTTTAAATTTCAGGCATTTGTGTTTGATACTAGGGGTGCTAGGGAGTCAAGGAAGACATTTAAGTGTGAAAATGACATGGTCATATGTGTGTTTTTGGAATATCAGGTTAGCAACTCTGTGGAATATGGATTAAGGACAGAACAGCCTGGAAGTAGGAAGACGATGATAAAATCCCAGCAACTATCATTCATCTTTATCTAACATGTTAGAAGGTATTTTCATACCCATCTTCCCATTCATTCCTCAAAACAGCCTTGTCAAAGGAGCATGGAGCACATATCATCCCCATTATACATAGGAGGAAACTGAGTTGAAGAGAAGTGAAGAGTCATGTGGCTAATCTGTGGCCAAGGGAAGACACAACCACAAAGTTCTCTTACCATAGTTGGGGCTTTCTCATTCCACACCACTGCCCCTCCTCCCCAGTGTGGATCTAGTCACCAGATGTGAATGACAGACCTTTCCAAACACCCAACTTTGGGGTAAAATTCAGGTACTTTTTTTTTTCTGGAGCTGTAATTTCATTGACATGACCATCTGATGAAGATTTTCCATTGCTCTTATAGAATTGCCTTGGGCACAGAGAGCTCAGTGACTTGCCCAAGGTCACCTAGCCAGTATGTTCAGAGGCAAAACCTGAACTCAGGTTTTCTGGACTCTAAGAGCAGCCATGCTGACCATGTGAAAACTATGCCCTATGTGTAAAATACAAGCTGCTAGTTAATAACAAATAAAGACTCCTTTGATATCACACTTTACCCCTTATGAAGTACCTTCCTCATGACATCCTATAAAGAAGGTAGTTCAAATAGTCTCAATGGGGATACTGAGGCTCACCAGGGAAATGATTTGCCCTGAATCACCAAGGAGCAGTGTCAGAACCAGGACTGATCCAGCTCTTCATTTGGCAAGACTGCTATTCTTTCTGTTACATAATGCTACCTCTTAATTAAATAGATTCTCCATGAGATACCACTTTGGGTAAACTTTGGGGAATGGGAATTATTCTACAAATATCCCAGGGCCAAATAAAACTGCTCATTTCCAAAGGTTTGAACTGCTTACAGGTATATCTCAAGTGTAATATAATTGAAAAAAAAGAGAAAAAAGCTCTTTTCACTATCTTCAACAGAAAGACATGGATTAGAATGTTCCCTGATAATTCCCACACTAATATCTCTTGCCAAGACAGAGAATGGACCATTAAATTCATGAGAGTTTAGAGGAAGAATACATTCACCTCCATGAAACAAAGCATTAGCTAATGACTCCAATGAGTGGTCCCCTCCTCTCCTGAAAATCTGTTGAATAAACTCTGCATCATAAGAGACCATAAAGTCATAGTCTGAAGCTGAGAACATCTAAAGCCAGTCTCCTCTTTTCACAAAGAGGGGAAACTGAGGTGCAGAGAGGTGCCATGATTGATCAAAGGTCACAAGCTAACAAGTGTCTGAGCCAAGATTTGAACCTGTGTTGTCTTATTCCAAATGCAGTGCAACCCCACTGTTCCACTAAGGATAGAAATGCATCAAGTTCATGCTTGGATTGTTCCGTGTATCTTTCCTATTTCTAATGGCTCTCAGAGAATTGTTTCTGTATTTTTTGTTTGTTTTTATGGCCTTCAGTAGAACTGGTTCATATTTGGTATTTCCAGAAGAACTAGAAACTGATCCTTCAAATACCTGAAGACAGCCATCCCACCCCCACCCTGAGTCTTCTCTTCCCCAATAAAAGTGTTCCTCACTTCTTCCAGCCCATGGTCACATGGTATGGTAGACCCTTCTCTATCTTGACTTCTTTCCCCTAGTCACCCTCCAGTTTGTCAGTCATGCCCTCCCACACCACACACACACACCCATACACTTAAAATGTGCTTCTTGAACCCTATCCTATTAATGTGATCTGAGTAGACAAATGTGGTAAGACTATCATCCCCTTATTCCTATACCCTATGTCTCTCTTGATGCTGCCAAAGTTCCCATTAGCTATTTTTTCTACCACATCAATCTCATTGCTAACATAGCTTGAGTTTGCAGTACACTCAGACCCCTAGATCTTTTTCACACAATCTGCTGTCTAGCTCTGCCTCCCCTATCTTATACTTTTGAAGGGATCTTAGAACACAGAACAGGAAGGATCAGAGGTAACAGGAAGCAAAGAACCCAAAAAAGGTATTATGGGAAAGGGGAAGCACCTTATAAACTAAAACTCAAATGTTTGAATGAATCTAAGTCAAGTTTGCTGATCTATACTTTGGAAGACTGGTCTCTTCTATTTTTTTTTTTTGAAAACTAGAATGAAATTTTCCCTCTTACAGCCCTGCAGTACATTTTCCATTTCCATACTATTTCAAGTATCACTGATACAGTAGCTTAGTAATTTCATGTGTCAGTTCATTCATCACCTACCCCCCCACACCCTCCAGCCCAGAATGGACTTCATGAACTGGTCCAGATGACTTGAATTCATCAAGGGCAGCTCAGTTTTCTCTAACTATCTCCTTATTTATCTCAGGTACCAACTCTCTATCCACCATCTTTGTCCTGTATTTTCCAGTAGAAAGCCTGTTCTCCTTGGCAGAAAAAAAGAAGCAAAACAAAAACAAAGCAACAGTTTTAGTAATCATCATTTCCCCTCCCCCCCACACACACACACCCTTTGTATAAGAGCAGATCTATTCATCCTTGTCTCCTTTGTAAAGGAAAATCCAAAAAAAACCTAACCTATTGTCTTTCACTTTCCCCAACAACCTCAGCTCATTTGTAGCTTTAGAATTCTGAGTATAAACTTGGGTAACACTTCTTTTTAATTCTCTCTTTCATTAACCGCCCCCAATCTTCTGTATATTTCTTTTTTACAATCCAAGTGGGCAATCCCTCTAGAATGAGGGACCATCTAGTTTTCTCTTGAAGATCCCTAGGGGCAATTCACTCTTTCTCTAAGTAATCCTTTCTACTCTTGGAATGGCTTCAGATGTAAGAATGTCCTGTTTTCTTCTAATATTCAGTTGAATTCATATGCATCTCCCTAAATTGCCCTATTAATCTGCCCACTAGAGCCATGTGGAACAAGGTGGATCCATTCTCCACAAGACAGTATGTTACCCAATATTTTCATTACTTCCAAACTTTGAAGACAACCATCATGTTTTCACGTCCAGATTAAACATTTCTGGTGCCTTCAAGTGATTCTCATGTGCCCGGAACTCAAGGTCCTTCAAACAAATTGCTTATATTGTAACACAACATTAAAGAAAAAATATAAAACTCAGTGTCAAGGAGGAATTTTCCTTCTCCTCCTTAGGCTCATTGACTAGTTGCTTAAATGCAAGAGGGTGTTACAGTTGCTATGGGGACCATCACTCAGAATTTCCTGAGTATTGTTCAATTTAAATTTGAATGTTAATGCAATAACCTCCTGTTTCCTTGGGATATGGAGTCAATGGGCTGAACATGTGTTCCTTCTCCAGAGCACCAAACCAGCATTTATGTCCAATGGATTCTTTGTACATTGGGACCCCCTTTTGACATAACCATCACCAGGGAAGCAGAAGAGACCACACAAGACTGAAAGAAAGAAGGAAGGGAGGGAGGGAAGGAGGATGTCTCCCAATGGAGACAGGAAGCCTCTCAAAGCTCCGCTTTTTCAAATAGAAATGAGATGAGCTTTGGTTCAGTACGTTTCATGTCAATTCTTCAGGTAGAGGTTGGACAAGATGGCTCCTGAGGGCCCTTCCAGATCTCTATTCTGTGGTCCTGTGAGTCACTCATGCCTCCTAGGCCACACACCTTCCACTACAGCACATTGTCTCCAAAGCTCACTCAGAACAGAGAAATGCATTAAAGGCAGACCAGTGTTCACTAATAGTAATAACTAGCATTTATCTAGTGCTTGAAAGTTATCATCTCATTTGATGTTCACCCAAACCCTGGGAGGTAAGTGCTCTTATTATCTCCATTTCACAAATGAGGAAATTGAAGCTGAAATCAGAAAATGTCACTGAATTGGATCTCAAAGGCTCCATGGGTCTAGGAAAGCCATTGGCTTATTCTCTTTCTCAAACTCCTAGGTCCAGTTTCTAGACAGAATCCTTTGGGGAGATGCCCACCCATCAGGTTCTGAAGCTCTACTGGGCCCCTGCCCTACCCAGCAATTCCTCAACCCCTGAGGAACCCTCTACCTACACCTAGATAAGGGCATTCCCATCTCCATTCCTTGCTTGGGTTGGTCCTGTGGCCCACCAGGGAAGGGGGATCAATCTTTTTCCAACAATGTCAATAATTCAGTACTTCTGAAAGACTGCCTCACTGGCCAACCGGCCGCTGGGTGGCTCATGAAGGATGAAGGAAGCTCCTTTGCAGGATGTTTTCCCTCTTAATTAATTTAAACAGCTGCTTGCCAACTTCAGGAAGCTGTCCTCCGAGACAGTGGAGGAGGGGCTGACTTCTTTCTTCACGCATCTCATGTTTGAAGAACTCCAGATAAGAGCTTTCATCTTTTGTGAAGCTCATAGTCAGAAAGTCATGTTTCTTTTCTTACATTTGCATTGTCTTCTTTTGAAAAAAAATCACATTTGTGGATTCATCCATTCACTTAAACATTTATTAAGTGCCCACTCTGCATGGCACTCAAAGCCTGATAGTCTGACCAAAACATATCTATATATATATATATATATATATAGTTCCTGCTCTTGAGGAAATTGCCTTCTAGATTACATAACACATGCCCAGGTAAGTATTAACAAGGTCATTTGAAAAAAAAGAACAAACTCATTTTTCAGAAGCTTTTTGAGACATCAGCCTAAATTGGACTCACTGTAATATTCCACTCATTGCTGTTAGCTCTGCTGTCTGAGACTGAGCAGAAAACATCTAGTCCTTCTTCCTGTAACAGTCCTTCAAATACTGAAGCTAACAAGCTACATGTTTTCACTTTATTCATTCATTCACTCATCCTATTGACATTCTCTCCTCACAACAGCTCTTCATTTATTGAGCACGTGTGATGTGCCAAACACTGTATAGGCACTGGGGACACAAGGTGAAAACAAAAGTCTTACTTGTCACCCACACCCTTCATTTTGCTCTTGGACAAACAGTATTATTAATTTTTACTAATATGTATCACTTCAACATGCCAAGGGTATGTGTCTTTCTACACAAGGGTCCTCCCTCTATGGTTTGCAGATGGAAGCCAAAGGCTGTCGTGAGGGTTTCAGAGAGATGCAACGGTCAATGAATTCTTCCAAGTATGGACATCAAACACCAGAAGCAGCTTGAGAAAGGTATCGTAGACTGATAGAAAGACCATGGAAGACTGTGAATAGCAAGCCAGAATTGACAGTAAAATGGTGAATACCATGTCACCCAGTTAAAGGACACATAAAAGAAACCTGCGGAACAGAACTCGGAACACAAAAAAAGCATAGCAGAAACTTCGGAGGCACCCACTGTCAACTGGAGAAGTGAAGTAGGCGTCTGCTCTGGAACTACAAGACATGTGTTCTTCACCCAAAGACAACAATTTGTAGGGGAAACTAGAAAAGGAAAATCCAAAAGGAGGCCTGAGCTCTGACAGAACAAGGAGAGATAAGGGGGGACATTGAGTCCTGCAAGTATCTCAGAAGACAGTATTCAGCCTAAAACTAACAGTTGTACTCACCTCTTTAAACCTTGAAGGAAGCAGGGCTTGATGATACACTTCTGAAATCCCTGCAACCAGGAATCTGAGGTTGTTGGATCTCTTTAGTTTGGAAGTTCTGAGGAGGCTAACCTTAATTCCAAGGAATCTTCACTAAGTCCAACCCTAATGTAGTGTGGATCCAAGAGCAAGGTACCACCAGGTAGACCAAGGAGGTACAAACTGACCCAAGTCAGAAATGGAACAGGTCGAAGCTGCCATGCTGATCAGAATGGGATTGGGCCTGTGGGTAGCCCTGTGCTTCCACTCTTTGTTAGATAAAAAGATCAGGTCTAAAAAAAACAACAACTAGGAAACCCTCCCCAAAAGGCCTACTTTCCCCCCAAATCCCCCCCTTTCTGTATCTTCCCAGTAACAGCCACTATAATCTACTCTACTTACATCTTCAACCTAAACATGTCTTGTCTCCTGATGTTGCCTCCCTAATTAACAGGAAGCTAGCTAGAGACACATATAACTTTAAATTACTACAAAGAACCAAACCCCTATCTAAATATGAGGAATTTTCCTGACTGAGGGCTCTGAGTTAATGTGATTATATTAACAACTGACTGATATAAAGTCCATAAAATAGTATAGAAAAGGTGCAGGGTATACCTTAGAATTCTCCTATGTCTCCTAGGTAAGACATGAGTTATGTTATATAAGAGGGTGTGGCTAAAAACATCTCCAGTCTCCCATAAGAGAACAGGTACAGGATGGAAACTAGCAAAGTCTAAGTCTGATGGGTAACACCTGGGTAAGATTCAGCTAAGCCCCTTCCAGGAAGGAGGAGGAAATACCATGTTCATTTAGCCACATTGAATAATCTTCTGCCCTACTGTTCCTGATGTCCCCCCCCCCCAAACTGGACTTCTCTAGAAAATGCCTGGTACCAGTTAAACTCCTCCATTCTGAATGAACTGGGGCCACACATGCTCATCTGCACCCTGGCTAGCCATTTTCTATTCTGCCAGACACATATTAGCCAGTCCCTTTTGTTCTGAGGACTGCAATCAAATCAGCACAACTTCTGTCTCTGGAAAGAACTTGTCAATGTCCTTGTACTGTCCCTATTGTTCTACCACCATCCCTGTGACTCTTCAGATAAAAACTCCCTTCCCTGACTGTTTGTGTTGTCTCCCCTATTAAATTGTAAATTCTTTGATGCCAGAGGCTGTCTCACTTGAATATTTGTATCACCTGTATGGGGTAGTGCCTGGGCTAAAGTAAGTGCTTAATAAATGCTTTTCCCACTCATTTATCCATCATTCATTCATTTAATTAAACATTGATGAGTACTTAGTGGCTTCCCAATTCTCCTGATATTTCTGGACAGGGGGATTGATGGTAATAATGATAATAATCCTTTTTAACACAGCTGCTTTAATTTACAAAGCCCTTTCATCACACAGTATCCATGACATGGGGAATGCAGAGATTATATACACATTTTAGAGATGAGATGACTGAGGCTTCAAGAGGAGAAGTAATTCCCACAACTATACAAGTCAGTCAGTCTC
Organism: Dromiciops gliroides; assembly: GCF_019393635.1. Taxonomy (NCBI): domain Eukaryota; kingdom Metazoa; phylum Chordata; class Mammalia; order Microbiotheria; family Microbiotheriidae; genus Dromiciops; species Dromiciops gliroides. The sequence continues at coordinate 693,753,972 of NC_057862.1, forward strand.
TGGGCTATTACTTAATATCAGGTTTTCTCATACTCCCATCGACTGAATTTATTCCAGGATCTGGCATTCCTAACTTTGACTCCATCTACTACTAGACACTGAGTTCCTTGAGGACAGGGATGGATGGATGAATGGATGGATGGACAGATGGATGGAAGGAAGGAAGGAAGGAAGGAAGGAAGGAAGGAAGGAAGGAAGGAAGGAAGGAAGGAAGGAAGGAAGGAAGGAAGGAAGGAAGTGTCATGGGGTGCAGAGCACCCCAGAAGTTCTCTGGGGCACATCAAGGAACCTTCTCCTTGAGAAACTAAACCAGAGGACAGATAACACCTAGAGAGATAAGCTGAACCAAGTCCCTTACCCTGGGGAGATAAATTTGGGTGTGGCTGCAGCCTTTGCGTTCTGAAGAGGGATCTGTAGCCACCCCTCACCCAATTCCTCCAGTCACTACCAGTGGGGGATGGTCCTCCACTCCTCACCCAATTCCCCCAGCTACCACCAGTGGGGGATGGTCCACCCTCACTAAAGGAACTTTCCACAGGCAGATGGTCCACCCCCATCAGGCCTCTATAAAAGTACTTTCCAGTCTCCTGTTCGAGGAGATTTGGTACCTCTGAGCCATGTGCTTTATACCAATCTCCCCATGAAAAGTCCAAGGATTTCTTTCATGGTTTCCCTTCCCCCCACCCTTCCCTTCCCTTGCTCCTAAATAAACTATCACCTTATTCTAACTACTTTTGTGTGCAAGAGGGTGTCATTCTTTAAAGAGGAATTCCCAAGAACCCCAACCCTGTACCCCATTTCCCCCCATATCAGAAGGAAGGTGGAGGGAGGAAAAAAAGAAAAGGAAAAAAAGACTGTATTTACTAAGAAGCGGTTGTATTTTTCCATCCCAAGAATAGAATTTCCCTGGTGCTGGAAATCAGTTTTGAGGCCCACCCCACAAACAATGGCCAGAACTGACTAGAATTACACAGCTGAACACTAATCATGATAATTGAACTTGATTTGTAATTATTATTATTACACATTTCCTTCATTAGGATGAAAAAAAAGAGAGTTGAGAGAGGCCTCAGGAGCTGAATTTCCCCAGGGAACAAGAAAAGGAAGAAAAGGTGAAAGATAGGAAAAACCACAAGTGTTCTTGGGAGGACTCCCCCTCCCAAGAGATTAGCCTTTGAGAAGGGCGGGCTGATGACTCAGCCCCAACTCTTTGTGATTTCTTTCCTTTGTTTCAAACCCCACCCACTGGATACAAATTGCCATGTAACCAGGAAAGGGAAGAATAGACCCAACCCATGACTCTGACTTGTCCTTTGGGAAACAGCCTGCCTCAGTGGGAGAAGCAGCTGGCTCTGGGTCTCTGGACCATGATGGAAACCCCAGCTCCTCCATTTATTACCCACATAACTTGTCAAGAATCTCAAAGTGTGTAGAGGCCTCAGAAGCATCTAGACCATTCCACGCTTAAACTCTAATGACCTCTCCAGCAATCTCAGAGAAGTAGACATTCAATCTCATCCATCCAACGGGATGCCACTACCCCCCTAAGCCATTTATTTCACTCCACTTTGGGACCCTAATTATCAGGAAGCTTTTCTTTGTACTAAACTACTCTGCCCTCCCTCCTTGAGCCAAATAAGTATCTTAGAGGTCTGTTTCCAGGCAAGATAATACCAAAGTTCACCTGTTCAAGCCTAGCTTAGCAAAGGAGTAAGAACCCATACGGACAGCCCGGGCCACAAAGAAAGTGTGTTTGAGAAACCATAAGGACACTGGCTGAACAATTATTGATGCCCTTCCCAAAGGCCAAAGTGGTTTATTCAGTTTTCTTTGTAAGAACAAGACCTGACTGGGGGAGGAGGGACTAGTATTGAGGCCCTAGAGAAGATAGTCCCAGGGAGTTCAGGGCTGAGTAGAATAGCCCCTGCCTAGCATGGTCTCATGGCCTACAGAGAACTCTAGCAAATGTCTGGAAAATGGGAGTGAAGTCCTCCAACACCACTTTATCACACCTCTGTTCTGGGCATCCAGGATCTGCTTGCAAAATGTTTCATCCATATCTTCTTTCTGTACTGGAGGTCTGTAGTATACTCCAAAGAAAATATTTTGTTTCTGCTTTCACTGATCTCCACCCAGATGTTCTCCCTCATTCTTTCCCCTTCTGGTAGCTGGCCTTTTTTTCTCAAATGAGTATCTTTTTAATAGGCAATACCCCTGTAACAGGGTTAAACAAATCACATGCAAAGTTCACCTTTTGGCTTCCAGTAGGTCTCATGCTGTGCCTGACTCCATGCTGAAGGCCTTGGTGATTTGAAGATAACGTGATAGTCTCCTTTACTGGACCCTGCACAGGAAGAGCTGAGTGAGGACTTCACTGTTCCCTTCCCTTCCACCTTTGGATCCTGTCAGGATTGTTTCAAGGCACTTCCCTTAAGGGGTAAGAGAGGAGCAGCTTTGGACATTTCACCCACTCTCCCAACCTCTGGATCCAGGCCTGAGATATGAATTGGGTTCATTCCTGGAGGAGCCTGACCTCTCATGAAAAGGGCTAGACTGCTTTTTCTCACATTCTTTGTCTCATTTAACACCAACGCTGATGTCCTGGAGAAAACTGTTGAAGGCTTCAGCTTAGGTTTTTGTCTAGGGCTTTTCTAGATGAGATGAGTAAATATGGGACAGCTATTTAGTTCCTGCACACAAAAGAAATCCTGAGGCAGCTAGGTGGCACAGTGGATAAAGCACTGGCCTTGGATTCAGGAGGACCTGAGTTAAAATCCAGCCTCAAACACTTGACACTAGTTGTGTGACCCTGGGCAAGTCACTTAACCCTCACTGCCCTACAAAAAAAAAAAAGCAATCCTAAGAAACATACAATAGTCACAGCATATATTGACAGAACAACTTAAAACAATGTTTAATTGCCATTATGATATCTCAAAGGGCTGATCCTAAATTTCATCAGAGCAGTTTTATATATTGATAAATATACTGAATAAACATTGACACACATGTATGTGTATACATGTAGATATGTATGTATGCATTCATGTCTCTGTATATGAATGATCTCAGCTCTCCATTGTACAAACAACTCCCAAGCCATGTTTTCTGATGCAGGTTTGGGTGAATCCTCTGGTTGGTGTCCTTTTTTAAAGACTATTTTTGATTCCTCTATAGCCCATTATTCGGCTCCAACTAAAAGGAGCCAGGACCTACAGACCTCTCAAGCTCACAAGATCACCTCCAATCCTGAATATTTCTATCTTGGGATAAATTCTCATTCACCTGTGATCAGGAAAAAACAAACACAAAAAAGAGAGTTGCCTAGGCTTGCCTAGATAAGCCGTGTACTTTGTCATGTGCTCATGGCCTCATGGAAGCCAGGGTAGGAGATAGAGCAATCTCACTTAACTCCCAATCCCCAAAGGAACTGGATTGAAACAGTCTAGACAGGATCTAAAGCAGAAAGGAAGGAGATCACTGAGAGTAGGGTCTGAGTCATCAGTCCTTCCTTCTGAGGAGCCAAGATGGGGAATACCTTGTCATCTCAAAGCTCCAAGTCTTTTCAACACTGTCAGCATAAGTGGTCAGCCAGAAGCAGAAAGATCAGCTTTGTTACAAGGGTAGCCCATAAGGTGAGGGGCCAAAAGATCTGCTTTCACATATCTTTTAAATAAGTTGTCCTCTCTCAGTCACTGAGAGAATATACCATATATTCTAATCCATCATTTCATCAGACCAATTTCTCTAATATCCATGAGCTCAAATTTGCCTCTTTGTGTTAATTCACCTAAAGACTTGGGAGAGCAGTACCCCCCACACACAATTCACCAGCTGTTGAAGTATCCATATTCCCAAATCTTTTGGGGTTACAAGACTCCTAGCATCTTTTGTCCTTGATCTTAATATGCTAGAAAAACTGAACATTTAACTGTCATTTTGCCCTAGAGAGAAGCATTTAATGCAGACCATTAGAATAAAAACTATATGGGAATTCTTAGCCCAGTAATGACCATTCCAATTTAATATAAAGTCAGTTGATGAGCAGATGAACTAATGAACCATATATATGTATATGTGTGTGTAAAGTGTATGTGTATATAATCTGTATATGTATTAAATAGAGATAGAGAGACAGATGCTATCTTCTCCCCCATTAAGGACACTCCTTGAGAACAGACAAGTTTGCTTTTCTATTTGTATCTCCACCACTAAGTATAGTGTTGTGCACATAAGCACTTAATTTTTTTCATTCACCCATTCATTTACATAGACTCTATCAGGTTATCATTAGCCCAGCAACATAGAAACCTACCAAGAATGGCTCCTTTATGATAAAAATGCATTCCTCACCACCAACAGCAGAAATATGTCACACAATCTTCCCTGCCATGAGCATGGCACCAGTTTAGACTCAGTCAGGCATTTCTGGGCTGGATTCACATGAACTTTCCTAGGCAAGGGAAAAGAGGAAAGAGAGAGAGGAGAGAAATAAATAGCATGGTGCCCTCTGCATAGCCCTTTGCTAAGCCAGAGCAGACCCCAGCATGGCTGGGAAGATGGAGGCTCAGAATTCTCCTGAGCTACCAAAAGGACATAGAAGAACAGTAAGAGCATCCCTGACAGGCTCCTCTTTATGGGGCAGGCAAGAGAAAGGAGAGAAGTAGAAGATCAGACACTGAGAGGCCTGCCTGTGACTTCTGGTCAAACTAGACCTTGTGCTACCAATTATGGTGGTTTCTTGACTCCAGTCATGTGTGGCAAGTAAAACTATATGTGGTGGCCTTATTTCTGTCCCAAGTTTAGGGAAAATTAGCTGGAGTTTCTAATACATTTGTTACTTATACATTAGAAGCTTTAGCACCAGTTTTGGGCATTAAGCATTTATGAAAGCATACCAAGTAGAAGTAAAGAGAGAACACTTGGCTCAGAAAGTTAAGAAGCCTATCTACCCGGGGGCGGCTAGGTGGCGCAGTGGATAAAGCACCGGGCCTGAATTCAGGAGTACCTGAGTTCAAATCTGGCCTCAGACACTTGACACTTACTAGCTGTGTGACCCTAGGCAAGTCACTTAACCCCCATTGCCCTGAAAAAAAAAAAAAAAAAGAAGCCTATCTACCCTAGAGGAGAGATAAGAGCTCAGCCGGGCCTGCTTCTTCCTCCAAGGCCTCCTAACTGAGAGTGGAAACTTCCTCTGGGTCCGGAGGAGAGGCAGCCCTTCCACACTACTCTAAGCTAATTGGCTAGCATCACTCGAATCCATTGGCCCACTGGACCTGAGGGTGGTCCACGAGCAGAATGTGCTGATGTCAAGGGTTCAGAGAACACACCCCCTGAGGGCTAGACCTTCAGGTAGGTGTGGTTCCAATGAAGTTAACTCCAAGTGAGTCAATCAGCAAAGTCAATCCAATCAATCTTAATATAATCTCCTCTAGTGGGGGGGGGGGCCCTGCGCATCCCAAAATCCATTATTTTCTCACTCATGAGAATGAGACAATGTGTCTAGCATAAAGTAGGCACTTAATAAATGCTTACTGGTTGATCCGTATTGTAAGGTCTGTCAGTAGAAATATAATGCCATTCACTGCAATGGAATCTGGGGAAAAGATGCATCTGTGTTGATTCATCTAGCTTAGAAAGGGCCACAGGATTGAATCAATAAGCCTGTCTTCTGTCAATCAGTCAATCAACACCCCCTCTTCACTTCCCCACCCCACATTCTGGGAACTACTCTCAATAGTAGAAACACAAAAACAAAAATGAAACCATTTGTGACTTCAAGGAGTATACATTCTATCAAAAGTAGACAACATGTATACATGCAAATAAAGGCAAAAATATATGCAAAGTAATTCATAGGGAAGGTAGTAGAAGCTGAAGAAATCAAGGAAGGCCACTTCTTATAGGAGGTGGTGTGTGCTATGAGATTTGAAATTAGGGTTTCTATGCAATGAAGATGAGGAAAGTGCCTGGGCCAAGCACTCTGATCAGTCCCTCAACCAATAATTACTAAATGCCTGCCTACTATGTGCTAGTGGGCACTGTACTACATGTTGGTGATACAAGGACAATAAATGAGGTGATCTCAAGTCGTCAGGAACTTATGCTCTAATGATGGGAAGTGAAAGGTGAAGTGTCCTGTAACTTAATAACTGGGGAATATTTTTGTACCAGGAGAAATGAAGTGGGGAAGGGACAGGTTATTCTACTGCCCCTTCCTCATTCGAGTAGTCAGAAAGTGTTGCCTATTGACAATGATATTATATTACAAGAGAGAATAAGGAACCAGGAACCCCATATACTCCCCACTACTGGATTGATAACACCCACCTCCCATCACACCTACTCCATTACTACATTTGGGAGGAGCTGAATATCCTTCTAACAGGATCCCGACTTCATCTAGCAATGATGCAGCTTGGGTGTGGAGAGGACAGAGAACCAAGATTGTAGTCAAAAATATCCAAGCTTGGGGGTGCAGCTAGGTGGCACAGTGGATAAAGCACAGGCCCTAGATTCAGGAGGATCTGAGTTCAAATCCAGCCTCAGACACTTAACGCTTTCTAGCTGTGTGAGCCTGGGCATATATATACATATACATATACATATATGTGTGTACATGTGTGTTAATGTGTATGTATGTATATGCATATAATATGCATATATATACCTGCGTGCATGCATGTATATGTGTGTATATACACACACACACACATATATATGTATATATCTCCAAGTTTGATTTCAGAAAGACCTGGAAAGACTTATTTGAACTATATGAATATATGAACTTATATGAATAGTGAAGTAAGCACTATTGAGACAGCAATATTGTATGATGATCATCTGTGAATGATTTAACTAATCTCAGCAATACAATGATCTAAGACAGTCCCAAAGGGCTAATTATAAAGTATACTATCCACCTCCCCAGAAAGAACTGATATTGATTGAATACAGGATGAAGCATGCTATTTTTCACTTTGTCCTTTTTTTCTTTTATTTGAGTTTTCTTTTCTTTTTTTTTTTTTAGTGAGGCAATTGGGGTTAAGTGACTTGCCCAGGGTCACACAGCTAGTAAGTGTTAAGTGTCTGAGGGCAGATTTGAACTCAGGTCCTCCTGACTCCAGGGCCGGTGCTCTATCCACTGCGCCACCTAGCTGCCCCTGTTTGAGTTTCCTTATGCAAAATGTCTAATATGGAAATGCTTTACATAAATGCACATGTATAACCTTCATCTGATTGCTTACTGCCATGGAGTTGTTGTGTGGATCCCATATGATAATAGATGTGACGTGCTTTACAAACCTTAGATCATGACAGAAATGCCAGCTATTTTCATAAATATCATTTCGTATATTATATCATAAATCTTAGATATTATCTTGCTTGTCAGATATTCTTTGGGTATTTGTGTATAGACACTGGACATTGTGGGTCTTTGTTGGGCTGTTGTTGGTTTTTTTCCACTGGCTTCTTTCTTAGGATTTAGGCTTCTAAGGACTTCTGGGTATTCCTATAGATATTTTTCTTTCTACATAGAAGCTACTATTTGAGAGATGGATTGGTAGATATTCACAGGCAGTTGTCTCCCTATCCCATCCTTTTCAGTGTGGAGACTCCAGGAACATACTTCCTTAACAACCCTTGTTAGGCACTCTCTTCCTTGGCTAGGAAGTCTAGCATGACCCATATGGCACGGAAACCCATGACCTTGGCATTATAATCATCATCCTTTAACTGACTGGGCTAACAAGCTATAACCCATGTTTGGACTTAGGGGACTTATGACAGCTACCTTCAAGTATTTGAAAGGCTTTACTCAAGGGAAATGAATTATTTTAGGTGTCTCTGGAAGGTAGACCTAAAAGAAATGGAAGGATATTGAATAGATAATAATCCAATTAGACAGATTCCAAACTAGTTTGATGGCTAGACTAAACTAGTTGTCAAAGTTCAGTGTCAATGTGCTAAGGGGTCTCCAGGGATCTGTATGTGGCCTACGCTGTTTAACATGCTTATCAGTGACTTGGATAAAGCCATAGGTGGCAAACTCCTCAGATTTGTATATGACACGAACTACACACAAGTTGATAACATTCTAATCAGACCTCACGTGGAGTATTAAGCTCAGTTCTGGGTAATATGGGTTAAAAAAGGCATTAAGAAGCCTGAGGAGGACAGTAAGCACTATGAAGGGTCAGCTTTGAATCCACATCAAAGGGGGAAGCAGCAGAAACCACTGGGTATGCCTAGCATCTCCACAAGAAGACTCACAAGGGTCAATGCTAACTCTCCTCAGTGGCAGTGGCCCCAGAGGTCAGAACCCACCCAGAAGTAATGGGTGAAAGTCATGAAGAAGCAGATTTCAATTTGACATCAGGAAAAATTTTAAAGTGAGGGCAGTCCCAAAGCAAAATGGCTATCTGGGTAGAAAAGAGAACCCCTCTCCTAGAAGGTCTTCAAGCAGAGGCTAGACAATCACTTGTCAGCTATATTATAGTGAGGGTTCCTTCTGTGTATGAGTTGGATGATCCAATTGTGTGATTCTGTCAGTATTAGAGCTGGGAGTGACCTAGAACAGAGAATATAATGTTCAAACTAGAGGGGTCCATCTATTTCAGCCCAACCCATTTTACAGACTAGGAAGTCGGAAATGACTTACCCAGGGTCATAAAGTTTTTTTTTTACCCTACAATTAAGCACATCTGAGAAGTCAGAATCATCCCAATGTGGCTATGATAGAAAATCAAGACAATCCCCAAATGATATCTCCTATTATTTAGTTTCCAAATGACAGAATTAGCATTCTCTATGGCTATGTGTTAAAATGCTGCCTCTGCATGATTTGCAGGTAAGGAGGGAAGAAGAAAGCATTTGCATGGTTGAGCTCTCCCACATCAATGAAAAATTAGTGACAGCTGGCTGGACAATAAACCACCAGCACAGAACCCCTGACGTCCAATTATCTCAGCTCGGTCTCACCCTGTTGACATTGTACATCCAGGAGAGGGAAGAGAAAAGCTGTATTCATGAGCTTTGTTCAGAAGGAAACATACAAAACAAACTCTAAATGAGATTTCACAAAGTGACTGAAATAACTGGATGCTTCATTAGGGAGGGGGTGTGATGTTATGCAAATAATAGGGGCTCCCATTTCACAAATTCATTAAAGTTTTACAGGACCCTTTCCTCACAACAGTCCTAATGGGTGGATAACGTGAGCATCCCATTTTATGGAGGGAAATATGGAGGTTCCCAAGGTAAAGTAGTTTGCCAAGGGTCACACAACCATGACTGCTTCAGCTAAGATTGGATCTCCAGCTTCCTGACTCTAGATCCAGCTGTATTTCCACTGTGTCAAAGGGGTCATTTTGGCCATTCCACAAAGATGTACCCCATAGGATGCTTTCTTCCTTCAATTAACCAAAAGAGGATTCATTAAGCACCTCCTGTGTGTCAAGAACTATGTAGGTGCTGGGGATACAGAGATAGATAAAAATGAAATAATCCCTGCCTTCAAGGCACTTACATTCTAGGAAGAAAAACAACACATAAACATGTAAGTAAATAGAAAATATTCACCCAGCAAGTGCTTTTACATCATGCATTTAGAAATAGGAGGGAACTTAGAATCCAGCCTGCTCATTTGGCAGATGAGAAAACAGCCAGAGAACTTGCCTGGGGCTCATAGAGCTTTCACAGAAGATCACAAGATCTCCATTTCAGCCGACCAGTCCTATTTGCTATTCTTCTCACCCAACTTTCCATCATCTGTCTCCTCTTGACTTTGCTGAGCCTGTGTCTCATGCATGGAATGCTTATTTTCCTGCCTTCCACCTCCTGGGATACTTGGTTCCCTTCAGTTCAACTTGGGCACCACCTCCTACAAATCTCATGAGGTGCCAAAAATCACAAGAAAGGCATTATCCAGGGCAGCTAGGCAGTGCAGTGTATAAAGCACCAGCCCTGGAGTCAGGAGGATCCGGTCTTAGACACTTAACACTTACTAGCTGTGTGACCCTAGACAAGTCACTTAACCTTGGGATGGGTGATATATCAAGGTATCCCCTCCCTTTTTGTTCCTTTATATATATTTTCTTTCTTGTTAGAAGCTAAGCCTCTGGAGGGCAGAGACCATCTTTTCTTCTGTGTGAATATGTATATCGAGCATTTGCCTCAGTGCCTGACACATGGTAAGCTCTTATTTAAATGTTTGTTTTCTCCCTTCCTTCACTGACTTCTTGGTGTCAGTTTGCTTAGACTTGGGATCATTAGGAGAGAGCCAGCTCTGAGGAAATGAGAGTTTAGGTCAAAGGGAAGTCCCCTCAATCCAGCAGACAGGCAGTGAGCTTTGATTGCTTGGCAGGCATTGTCCCAAGCCCTGGGGGAGAACCCCATACAAAGCAATTCATGGAGGTCTCAGTCTAGCAGGTTATAAGAATGCAATCACATTGCATTGTAATGAGAGATTGTATACAAAGAAATGGGAAACAGGAGAAGAGCACTGGAAAAGGCAAATGGAAGCCTTTGGGAAGCCTAAGTGGGAAAGAGCCTGTTTAGGAGCCTGGAAGGTCAAGGAAGACTTCCTGGAGGCATGATTAGAAGAGGACATTAAAGGACAGACAAGCATTCAACACATTGAGACAAGGATCAAAGGTGCACGCAAGGGGAGGAGACCACATAAGCAAAGGGAAGGAGTCAGGAGAACACAAGGCAGAACTTGGAGGGGCAGAGAGCCCAGTGTAGATGAAGCACAGAGCGTGCAAAATGAATTAGTAAATAAACCAATGATGAAAGCACTTCCCCCATGCTTCCTCTGGGCCAGGGACTGTGCTAAGCATTGCAGAAACAATTACAGAGACTAAGGTAGCACAGCATTGTGGCTAAATCATTGGGCTTGGAGTCAGGGAGGCGTGGGTTCAAATCGTATATCTGACACTTACTACTTACATGATCCTGGCCCTTGGGCACACCAAAGTTAGCCCCTTATCACCTGCCATCTCTTCAAATACCTAAGCCTAGTTCTTCCATCTTTCCCTCACCCCCACCTCCTAAGTCCTCTCTTCTCCCAGCTAAACGTGCCTAGTTCTTTAAACTGATCCTCATGTCATGGAATCAGGACACTTTGCCATCCTGAAGGCCCTTCTCTGCACTTCCTCTATGAGCTCATTGAAATAAACTCTGGCTCCTCAAACAGAATGTTCTGGTTGTTGATTGTTTGTGGGTGGTGGGTGGTAGTTGTTAACAACAATTATTCATGTGATTTATAAATAAGGACCTTCCCTTCTGCCACTCTAGCCCACTGACCAATCACCTATTCAGTGCCAATGAGCAGGTTTCAAGGAGCCTTTCCTCACCCATTCCCCAAGTGCCATTGTCCAGTTTCCACTGGGCACTGGATGCCCACGCACAGCTAGACACTGGACACTGACTCCCCTGTCCTCGCCTTTGCCCACGGTAGCCCAGAGCCCTGCTCCACTCTGACTATTGATCCCACACCTCCTTCCCAGTAGTCATTGTTGAGGGCTATCTGCCTGTCCTTGCTTCCCAAGGTCCCCCCAATATGTCTTGCTATAAGTACCACCCCTGGAGAAGCAGTCCCCCACCACTACTGCTAATCCTTCATTCCACACACTACCCTCTCCTGATAGAATACAAGCTGCATGAGATCAGGGATTGTCCATCTTGTATCCCCAGGACCTAGCACTGACCATTGTATACCATAAGTGCTTAATAAATGCTTCTGATTCCCTCATCCCATCTGCTCTCCCACCAGACCTGTGAGGTAGGTAACCTCCATTTCACAGATGGGGAAACAGGTTCAGAGGAGTGGAGCGGCCAGGTCCAGGATGGACACACACACACACACACACACACACACACACACACCACCCCCGCCCCAGGGCTGCCTCTCAGACGAGGCACCAGAGCCAGACTTAGTCAGACCTTCCTAGCTCTGTGACCCCAAGGGTGTCTTGGAGTCTCAGTTTCCTCATCTGTAAAGTGAAGAGACTGGATGGAATGTCCTCTAAGGGCTCCGACTCCCAGCTATCATCTTCTGATCTTAGCTTCTCTCCCTGACTAAGCTCCAATCGATCTCCTTCCAAAGGAACGAAGCTCTCACATTAGATTTGCCAACCTTAGAATTCAGAGTGGAGGAAGTTTGCAGCTTCTAACCTGTGAGACTTCCTGTGCCTCTGACGTCACCCCATGCTTCCTTCTCCTCAGGCTGGATCATGGCACACAAGAGATTGTTCTCCTTGGCCAGAGCCATGGGTACAAATGTAGGTCCTCTGACCCACTGCAGGTAATCAGCTGAGTACATATGCTTGGGGGGGGGGGGTGAGGGGGGAGTGGCCCTTGGACCAGGGAGGAGCATGATGTGGGGGAGGAGGGGAAGGCAGCCCAGAACGTTTCTGAGCACAGCCAGGCAACCCTGCAAAGGGCCAGATGCCTTCACTGCAGTCCAGGGAGCTTTCCAAGGTCCCTGTAAACAAGCTGGTGACAGGTGGCGGGGCACTGAGGTGAGGGGGGGTCAGCGCAGCAAACAAAAAGGAGAACTCATCACAGCCAGACGAGGAGCCTTTACCGCTGCGTGTGCCAAATGCTGATGAGCCTGGGACTACAGAACAGAACATCTGGAGATGGCCTGAGAGAGGGGAATGATCAAAAGAATAATGGCCAGCCCAACTCTGCAACTAGCTCAGTCTGTGACCTTGGGCAAGTCATCAGCCTTGGCTCAATTAACTTTTGGTTAATCACTTCCAAGGCCACACTGGATGCATTCTAACATCCAAGGATCAGAGGGTTTCAGATCTAAAGCTGGAAAGGACCTGAGAGTCCAGCCCCTTCATATTCAAGATGGGGAAACTGAGGCACAGAGTTCATAGGGGACTTGCCCAGGTCACACAGCTTCCTAAAAACTGAGGTGGCACTGAAGTCCTGGTCTTCTAGACTGCAAATTCAGTGATGCACCGATTGCATAGCACTGCCTCCTCATACCTTACGTACTCTCTAAGAATTGCTCATTCGATTCACTTCCACAAAGTTTCTTGAAAGAAATTGGATCTCAGCAGAGAATAGCTAGGTGGCACAGTGGGTATAGGGCCAAGCCTGGAGTCAGGAAGACCTGAGTTCAAATCTGGCCTCAGACACTAGTTGGGTGACTCTGGGGCAAGGCACTTAACCCTGTTTGCTTCAGTTTCCTGATCTGTAAAATGAGCTGGAGAAGGATCTTTGATAAGAAAAGCCCAAATCAGGTCAGAGTCAGACACAGCTGAGAAGGCTGAGGAACAACAACAGAGAATCTAACAGGAAAAGCCTGGAAAGGTAGACTATAATTAGATGGTGGCAGGTTTGAATATCAAGGAAGCTAGATGGTGCAGTAGATGTTGTGCTGGGTCTAAAGTCAAGGAGACCTGAGTTTAAATCCATCCCCAGACACTTACTAGCTCTGTGACCCTGGGTTAGTCATTAAATTACTCCTGGTTCTGCCCTCTGGGGCCAAGAAAAAACTCAATCCCTCTTTCAAAGAACCACTCCACAAATAGCAAATTTTTGTGTTCTGGCCAGAAACCCTGAGGGTGTTCCCCTCCCAATTTGAATTGTTTTTTGAGTAGGCAAACTAAGTCATCTTCTGCCTCATTTCTTACCTACCCTTAAATTACTAAATGGGTGTTGCCTCAGACAAACTGAGGCAGACCTGGGAAAGAGCTTAGCTTAAAAAGGCCAAGGTCTCCTACTGCATCTGGGGCCATCTCCAGTCCTCCTGACCTATGCCTCGCCACTGGACTCAGATGACCCTGGAGAAGAGGGTGAGGCTGATGGCTTTGCACAGCCCAGCCTCACTTCAATCCAACTCACTTGCAAGTCAAGTCATCACCCTCCTGATGTCACTGGTCCTCTTTAAGAACAAAGGACAAACAACAATCTGCAAATATTTAAAGACAGCCCCCATTTCGCCCTTTACCTTCCCTCCTACCATTGCCTTCTCTTCTCCAGACTAAATGTGACTGGCTCCTTCAATCAGTCCTCAGGTGACCTGGACTCAGGTCCCTTCGCCATCTTGATTGCCTTCTTCTGGACAATCCTGTTGCCTTCATCAGAAATGCTTCTCCTCACATTCAGGGCACAGTGATAGAGCAGTGAGCTGGTGACTACTTCAAAGCATTGAGCATGCCACACACTACTGAGAGCATCAAAGACTATGCCCAAAGTTCAGCTATCTGCCGCTAGGCAGCAGTAGTGATTGTTACATCAGGCTTGGATTCCTGAGATCATAGTAATTAATAGCTGACACCTCTAGTGCTCTAAGCTTGGCGTGGCACTTCAGATACATCTCATTTAAATCTCACAGCTTTGTCAGTATCAATGAAAAAATCAAAAAGGATTTGTTGCATGTTCACTACGTTACAGGAACTGTGTTAAGCACTGGGGATACAAAGAAAGGAAAAAATGCCATCCTGCTCTCAAGGAGCTCACATTCTAATGGGGGAAAACAACATGGAAATAAATAACTAGGTGCATATAAGAGAGTTAAGGGTTGGAGTCCTTGGGCAGGTAAATTTCACCCATCCCATGTAAAGTAAGTAATAAGATACTCTACTTTATTACATTTATCAGGTCAAAATACTTCTCAGTTTTTTCACTGGATGTGAACAAAGCCTGAACATATCCCTAAGTGTGACAGGAAATCTGTTCTGATCAGCTCAGAAATGTGGTTGTGCCCTATGAGCCTATATAGAACAATTGAGCAATTGGAATTGGAAGTATGACCCAAAGGAAAGCAATCCATCCAAGCCCTTGGGGGGAAGAAGACCAGCTAGTAAAGGGGAAGGAAGGAAAATCACTTAGCCTCAGCTGAAGTCTCTGCTACTTTATTGGAAGAAGAACTCATGAGCTTCAAAGGGTCCAGGGGTTTTTGGAATTTCCACCTACACATGGCTTTGGAATTTGGAACTCCCATTCCTATTCCAAGCAACATCACCAGATCATCCGATGAGCAAGTTGGCATTGGGAGCCAAGGTGGACTGAACATAGATTTAAGGCTCTACAAAGAGTCCATCAGAAAAAGCTACACCATACTTAAGGGAAATATCTTGAGGGCCCCATCAAAAAGATTTCAAGGAGCCATGAGTTATCCTTTTGCCCCATGTTCTCTCCAACCCTGAATCTTCCTTACATTGGCACCTCTATACGCTATTGCAAAGTAGTTGGCTTTTCTTGGGTGGAGGAAGGGCATTTTATAACTATTCTTACCATACACTCTTAGTAAATAGACTTTTCTAAAATTTTATTAAGTCTAGCTGACTAATTGATACCAACTCATAATCACGTTAGAAAGCACACTAGTGGGGGGTCATGAGGTTCCAAAGGTTGTCATTCCAGAGTGGGAGTGGGGATAAACTCCCACTCTCTATAAAATGCTCCAATAACATTCGTCTCAAATAGCCTCTGACAACTGAAGCCCAATTCCTGGCCTTCTCGTGGCAGAACTGTTTCCACTAACAGGACAAGGGGCAAAGGTGAGTCATTGGTGCCTTAAAACCAATCGCTTCAGGCAGGTGGGGCATGTTAGCCTTGGCAGGCAAGCCGCCTAAGGGAAGGAAACCCTGATTTGAAACCTCCTGCCTTGCGGCTATACCCATATATGGGAAAGGCTTTGGGAGTTAACCCTAAGGAAAAATCAGGAGTTGGAGTCCCTTAGGCAGTTGGATGTTAGATATCACATCCCTCCGGCAACTCCTGCAGTGGCACTGGTGCCAAACTGTACTGGCTCTGCCTCTCCTTTGGATCCACCAATGTCACAGAGAGGGAAAACCTGCTGCATGGGCAACAGCGTGTTTTCCATATTGATCTGCCTAGGTCAGCACCCTGGAGAGGACACTGTGGTATGTGGCTCTTCAGGGGGCTGATCCATGGTCATCAGCAACTGATGGAAGCCTACTACTACTTCTACTAGGGGGCTCATGAACTACAAAACCAGAAAAACAAAAATTGGAATCACTCAGGGGTTGCCCACAGTGCCTCAAAAGGGATGCAGCCCCTAAGCTCTGGGCCCTAACTTGTGAGAGTCTGCAGGAGCTGGGCTAAGCATTCCCAGAGGGTTTATGTGACACATGCATACAGAACAGATGGAAGATCCTCTCAGAGGGGGGAAGCACTAGAATATGGGGGACCAGGGAAGGCCTATGCCAGAAAGTGAACTCTGATCTTGAAGGAATCCAAGGAAACTAGGAGGGAAGGAGAACATTTCAGGAATCAAGGGGTGGCCATTGGTGTTAAAGCATGGAGATTGGAGATGGAGTGGTTTGTGTGAGAAACAGAGAGGAAGCCAGAGTAGCTGGATCATACATGGAGCATGTGCAAGGGAGTGACTCATGAGAAGACTAGAAAGGAAGGAAGGTGCCAAGCTATGGAATACATTAAATGCCAAAGAGAGGGATTGGGATTTGATCCAGGGGGTAACAGGGAGCTGCTGGGGGTTATCAAATGATGGAGGGACATGGTCAGAACTCTTCTTTGGCAGAATGCCAAAGGAGGATTGATTGGATCGGAGAGAGACTTTAGGTGAGGAGTCCAACCAACAGGCTGTTGAGATAGTGCAGAACTCTGCTTCTGCAAAGATCTCCCTCTTCTGTCACACTTCCTCTCTGTACACAGCAGAAATTACAAAAGATCCCCAATGTTAAACAATTGCTGTAGGATTTAACAGATAGGCTGCTCGAAATGACTGAAAGAAAGAAGAATCTGTCACATAGGCACAGATTCCAACAAGAAGTTGGAAATTCTGGCAAACAAAAGGCCAGAGAAGATACTCCACCTGGAGATTTAAACTGATTGAATTAGATGAAAAGACTGACAGTTGACCAATTACTAGATTGTAAACACACTTTGACCACCTTCGGGCCCAGTGAACCAATCCACTTGAAGAACCTCCCATTGCTGGGAGGGGAAGAGGAAGGAGGAAGTGGAGGCTGTGGAGAGAGCTCGGCCTTTTTGGCTGCGAGAGATTGGCATGGTGGCAGTTGACTTCAGAAGTGGGAGCTAAGGAAGTTTAGGATCGCCAGGTTATAGGAAATCTGTTCTCAATCTTTCTCTTTCTTTTACTATCTTTCAATAAACCCTTAAAAAACCTAAACTCGTTTGTCAGTGATTTTAGTCAGTTTCCCCCAAAACTGGGGGGGACAGATTAGAACCCACATTTAGAAATTTAAATTACACACACAATTATCTCAAAATGGATTGTGCCACATAAATAGGAAAGATCACACCATGAGAAAAAAGATCAGAAGAGAAAAAATCAGTTACATTTCACAAATATAGCTATGGGGAAATTCCCCACTAAAAAGGCAGAAAGATAATCAAAAAGAAAAAAAGATCATTTGATCACATAAAATTTAAAAAGCTTTACATGAATAAAATAAATACAGATAAAAGAAAAAAGGAAGAAATGACACAAAATGAAAATACTCAAATGAATTTGTAATTTCATCAACTTTGAATATTCCTCCAATTAGCACATCACAGTAATCCATGATTTCCCATCATGTGCAGCTCTTGATAATGTTCTCCTAAAATGTTGCCACAGAGAGTCCACTCAAAATATTGGAAGCCTTCCTGGATTTCTCCTAACATTGTAATGATACCTGTGGAGCAGTTGGGTTGTCCACCTATCATCCCTTGCCCTCACCACATGGCCAGCCCATCTTTTCTTCCTGACATATATTTCACTGGTGCCATTTTTTATTCCTGGTCTTATTCAAAGTTCTTCCTCAAAGTTCAAGACCAAAGATTTAGAATTGGAAGGGACCTTAGAGGTTATCAAATTCAACCCCCTCATTTTACACTTGAAGAAATTAAATCTCAGAGAAACTAAGTAAATAAATATATATGTATGTGCTTATATATGTATATAGTATGTGTCATGATCTAGGCAACAACTATTCTCCATTAACTTGGTCTTTCCTATGTGGATGGTGAGTCCAAACTATTTTGAGTGTTTACGTCTATGTAGGGGATTCTTCAGTTTCAGGCTTCAGTGAAGTCAGCACAATGTCATTTGCAAACAGGAAAATCTAGGTGACCTTCCCATCCATAGGACTCACTCCTCCCCCAGTTTGATCTCCTTTTCACAGGGACAAATGCCTTTAGTGATCAGACATCTCCCTTTTTATGCCTTATCTGTTTTTTATTATTAAGTGGTCACTGAATAAGATTATTTCTACTGTTATAATTTCCAAGGTATCCTGACTGATTTCAAGATCTGGATAGGAGGCAATTGATTAAAGCAAACCTATAACACAGCATTTTGTTCTACCCAGTCAAATGTGTTTCCATAACCAATAATCAGCATGGGGGAGGGGGGTGTTTTCCTATGTATCCTTCAGTCAAATACACAATGGTAAATTTGTGATCCAT
This sequence comes from Dromiciops gliroides, assembly GCF_019393635.1. Classification (NCBI taxonomy): domain Eukaryota; kingdom Metazoa; phylum Chordata; class Mammalia; order Microbiotheria; family Microbiotheriidae; genus Dromiciops; species Dromiciops gliroides. Next base: position 693,772,395 of record NC_057862.1, read on the forward strand.
TGTAAAACACTATTGGCAAAGGTCCATTTGTTCCGTACTAATACCTTCATTTAGGATAGAGTATAGACTCCCTCTGAGACTACCTTCCATTTACATCTTGCATGCACATAATTGTGGGCATATCATCTCTTCCACTGAAGTGTTATCTCCTTGAGGGCAGGGACCATCTTTTGCCTTTCTTTATATCCCCAGCACATGGGGCATTACCTGGCACAAATGAGCATTTAATAAATGCATGTTGACTTACTGGGTGACCAGTAACAGCTTAGTGTAGGAAATATATAGGGAGCTGATACAAATAAGCCATACCAAAAGCCATTTCCCTCTCAATGAGTCATCAAAGAATATGAACAATTTTCAAAAAGATTGCAAACTATAAGTGATCACATGGAATTATGCTCCAATTCTCTAATTGTGACAAATACACATTAAAACAATTCTGATGTTTCACCTGACAGCATGAAAATTGGTGAGGATGATAAAAACAGGAAATCATTGCTGAAGGAACTGAGGAAAAACAGACACATGAATAGTCTATTAGTGGAGTTGCAAGGAGGTCCAATTATTCTGCATCTCAATTTGCTAATTTATAAGAACGTGACTAAGCTTTACTCTTTGAGTCAGTGACTATGCCCCACAAAGAAAACAAAGGTAGAAATCAAAATACAATATCTACCTAAATACTCAGAGCGGCAGTTTTTGTGATAGAAAAAAAAAATGGAAACAAAGTGGATACCAATCAGTTGGAGAATGCTGGGTGTAATGATTGGAATGACACCACCTGCTGGAGACTTACTGTAGGAAAGCTCTGCCATGAGGAGAGGGTGCCTGAGGGCAAGACATGTGGCTTTTCTTTGGCGCCAGGAAGTGACATTTGCTTGTGGGAGAAAGAGGGGGTGAGGTTGGCTATCTCACTCTCTTTCGCCAGGACTCTCATGGAGTGCAGAGCAGGAGAACTGTAGCTCCTCAAAACAGTTAGATGAATCTAGGCCTTTCTCTCTCTTCACCAAATTTTTATTCTCCTCAATAAATGCTTAAAGGTCTAAATTCTTGCTAAAGCTTATAATTTATTGGCATCCACTCATTAGATATTTTAGACAGACTAGCTAGAATTTTAGCCCCTTACATGGGAGAAGAGGGGATCCTATGATATGCAAATATAATGGAATATTATGGTGCATTAAGAAATTATAAACATAAGTAATTAAGTAAAACATGGGAAGATGACTGATATGAAGTGATACAATCCAATAAGCAAAGCAAGGAAAACAATATGGGCAATGACTTCAACATTAATAAAGAGATAACTAAGCTAAATAGAGATCAGAAAATTGATCAATCTGTGAAGAATGAGAGAGGTAGAGAATTACTAAGGCAGCATCATAAAGACATTATTAAATGTGCACACTATATCTGATATTTTTGCTTCATTATTTTTCAATTATAAGCTGGAAGGGGAGTTGAAATGACTATGGTATAAAAACAAGAGGGATCAATTAAATAAATATATTTTTAAAGCACACACCAATGGCTCCTTTTTACTTTTTGGTGAAAATAAACTGAGCCCATTAAAACAACAGTAAGAAGAGACAATGCAAAGTGAGGACCAATGATGAAGGATGAATCCAAAGAGTAGCACGATGCTATAAGAATCTTGCCAGCAGTGCTAAATTCCAGAATGAAATGAGGCTGACAAGGAAGGCCAAGAAAAAGAAATTGGTGTTTGAGCTCGATTGGGAGAATCAAAGAAGGGTCAGAATTGTTGCTGAGAATGTCTGGGAAGCTGATGATGGATAACAGTGAGTATGCTGAGCAACAATCCTTGTTTCAAATGTGTTTTTTTCTTCTGAGGAGAATGAACATACTTCAAACGGGAAAGACCAGAACAAAGGTGGTTAGCAGGGAGTTGAAACTAAAGATAGAAAACAGCCATGGAGGATTTATCTTGCCTCCACAATGTGAAGTCATCAGGCTCAAAGTGCATCCTGGGCATGGAACTGTCTGGTAGATGGGATTTCTGAGCCTCTCTGTGAATTCAGAAAGGTGCCGGAGAACTGCACTTTGTCTTGGGAATGGAGGAAGACAGAGGTTTTCCTCATTTTCCTAAAAATAGGGTTAGGGTTAGGGTTAGGGTTAGCTTGTGCGACGTCTTCAAATTCTGATACCACAAGAAGGCAGACTAGACTGGATCAAGTCAAGAAAAACATCAAAGCAAGAATGTCAATATCCTACCTAACTGAAATGCATTCCACACACATGACTGTAACCAATCAAGTGAGGGAAGCACTAATGTGTATGAAGTAGGTTATAGACTAAAATTTTCATTATATCATAACAAAATTAGGAATATGTCTTACTAGTTGGAGGCAAAGGTTTTGTGCTGCTTTTTTTGTCAACAGTACCCTTAACTCCAAATTATACAACAATGATCAGTGCAAAGCAACTGCAAGAAATAACTTCACCCCTAACCTTAAATTAGATGACACTGAGAAGACACTAAAATCTGAAGGGGAAAAAAATCTAAGAGCAGGAGATCACTGAGTCTTCACATAACATGGGCTCCCGAGATGCTACCTACCAAAAGGAACAAGAACAATGTTGATATCCAGATTGAGCCTGAAAAGGCAATGGGCATATGGGCAAAAACCTGTTTTGAGTTTGATGGCATGAATCCAACTAAGAGGCGATGAAAGCAAAACAGAGCAATTCCAAAAAGTCAGCATCTGCTGAAGCCCAAACGAGTTAACTCTTCTCCCACAATATTTCACCCAACAGGGACATCATAACGCTTCAGGACTTGGCCACAACTGTTGTTCTGGTGACCACTGACATATAAAGAACAGAGGAAAGGTTAGTCAGCCGACAAGCAAGTATTAAACACCTACTGTGTGCCCTGCATTGTGCTAAATGTTGGGGATACAAAGAAAGGCAAACACGTGGTCTCTGCCCTCAGGGAGCTCCTTGCCTAATGGGCATGACGTGTAAATGGTATGGGGTCCAGTGTGGTTGGAAAGCCATCTCAGGGGAGGTCAGTGGTCATAGAAAGGAGCTGAGGAAAGGCTTCTTCCAAATGGTGGGCTTTGAGCTGAGCACTGAGGGAAGCCAGGAAGCCAGAAAGAAGGCAGAGCTGAGGAATGAGAGCATTCCAGGTGGCGGGGGTGGATATCTAGGTGAGTAGGGAGATGTCCATAGATGAGGAAGAGCAATTGAGCCAACACAGCTGCGTTATGGTGTGTGTGTAGCATCCCAGAGTGTAGAACAAATGGGCAGAACAAAAGGGGTCAGGCTACGAAAGGTTCTGGACACCCTGGAGGTGATAGAGAGAGGAGACTTCAGGGAGGGGAGGGATCGCAACATGGTCAGACCTTCCTGTTTGGCAGTGCAACAGAGGACAGACTGGAGTGGGGAGAAACATGTGGCAGAGAAAACTAAATGTACTGACTCCACGTTTACCACCTTCAATGAACCATATTAGGATGACGGAATGAAAATTCTATTGTATAGAAAAGACCAAAATCTGGAATGCCCAAGTGACCTCCATGATGGTGCATCCCTGCTCTTCTCTCAAGGCCACCATGAACAGGCTTATCACAGGGTGACCATGGAAGGCCAAAGGTTCTAAGGATGATAAATAACCTAAGACCTAAGCCTTGCTCAGCAACTTCACCAGAGAAATGTAACTTCCCAAAGAATGCAGAGTTGGAGAACCAACCCAGGCCACAGCCCACTGTAAGAGGTGGTCCTAGTCTCTTTGGGGCTGGTGTGTCTAAAAAAGAACCTCCCAACATCCTAGAATGTCAGAGTGAAAAGGGGCTTTGGGATCACCTGGGCAGGGGTCCCTTTTACAACACCAGCCCCTCCAAGTGGCCACCTCCAGTGAGGGGGATCTCACTACGTCCCAAAGCAATAAATACGTCCTGATTTCCCTAAAGCTTCTCCTTCCCAGGCTAGAAATGCCCATTTGCTTCCACTGATTCTCCTGTGGCGTGGGACCCATTCTGGTCACTTTAGCCGGCCATCTGTCCATGTTCTTCACCAGGAGTGATAGCTGGAACTCCACCCTCCAGAGGTGACCTAAACAGGGAAGAGGCAAGTGCCCTGCCCTCCTCCAAGACATCATGTGTGCCACTTCTGATTTGGCCTCTGATCATGTCTCTTCTGGGCTGCTGTATCACATCATTGGTGCAGGTTGAATTTGGAGGCACTAAACCCACTGGGAGCCACTGACTGGCCCAGTGGACAGAGCGCTTCTCTCTCTCTCCTCTAACACCACCCCTCACCCCCTCACACCTGGATGATTGCAGTAGCCTGGTGGTGGGTCTGCCTGCCTCAGATCTCTCCCCACTCCAATCTATCCTCCATTCAGCCAATGGCGATTTTCCTAAAGCTCACGTCCTATCATGTCCCTCCCCTACTCAATAAACTCCAGTGGCTCCCTATTACCTCCAAGAGCAAATTCGAAATGCTCTGTTTGGCATTCAGTGTCCTTTATAACCCAGATCCCTCCCATCTCTCCATCTTACTTCCCCAAACATACTCTTCAGTCCAGTGACATTGGCCTCCTGACTTCTCCATCTCCCAGATCGGACATTTTCTCTGACTGTCCTCCATGCCCAGAAGGCTCTCCCTCTTCCCTTCTGATTACTGACCTCCCTAGCTTCCTTTAGGTCACCACTCAAATCCAATCTTCCACGGTATGTCTTCTCCAACCCCTCTTAACTCTAGTACCTTCCCCTTCTTAATTATTTCCCTCTTATTCTCTATATAGTTTGTATATATTTGTTTGCTTGTTGTCTCCCCCATTAGATGGTAAGTTTCTTGAGGGCAGGGACTGCCTTTTGTTTCCTTGTATCCCCAGTACTTAGCATAGTGCCTGGCACATAGTAGGTATTTAATAAATGTTTAGTGACTAACACACCTCATACTTGTGAAATTGTGTTTTTGAAGTTAAGCATACAATTTGTCAAGTGGTCATTCACCCTCTACTTAAACACTTCCAAATGATGGGGAGCTTATTACTTCCAAGGCAGTCTATTCTGTTCTCAGCTACCCTTAAATCAAGCAGAGCTGAACCACCACCCTCCAAGAGAGTCAAATCAAACTAAATCTAACTCCTCTTTCCCATGATGACCCAACACTTATGTGAAGACAGCTATCACGTTCTCATGTTTCCAGGCTGAACACCCCAGGTCCTTCACCCTTTTCTCATTTGCCATGGTCTCCAGCCAGCTCACCTTCTTGAACACGTTTCTTTTCACATCCTCTACCTTGTCACTGACTCTCCTAAAATGTAGAATCCAGAACCTGACAAGCCAACCCAGTCTACTCTACAGAGAATCTGCTCAGTTCATTTTAAAATACATCAAAAAAGAACAACCGGGGCTGCTAGGGGGCGAAGTGGGTAGAGCACCTTGCCCTGGAGTCAGGAGGACCTGAGTTCAAATCCGGCCTCAAACACTTAACACTTACTAGCTGTGTGACCCTGGGCAAGTCACTTAACCCCAATTGCCTCACTAAAAAAGAAAAAAGAAAGAAAGAACAACCATCACAACAACACACTTACAAAAGGAAGTGTCATAGAGTATTCAGGGCCCGAACATTGATCCTGACTCTGTTGTTGCTTGTTCTTTGTCCTTCATTTTTAAGAGGACTAATAACATCATGGGGTGATGTCTTGACTGGTATGAATTGGATTTAAATGAGGCAGAGCTGTACAGTCATCAGCCTCACTTTGTCTTTCAGAGTCATCAGAGTCTAGTAGCGAGATAAAAATTCAAGACTCCTGGTGATTATTCAGGATGCAGTGGGGTGACCCTGGCATCTTCAATGCCTGACCAAGCTCTGAGCACTCCCCAGTGCCTACTTCAGCCTCTTTCATGGCTGTCGGAACAAAATGTTCTAATCTTCCCATTGTGCGAGGGGAAATCTTCCCACGCTTGCAGTAGACACCCCTCCTAACTCACCAATAGGTTTGTGGCCTCTCAATTACCCTGAACTTGGTTTAGGCCATCTGCTGAAATGGTTTACTGGGGTGTGGTCACTACACATGCTGCAGCTTCCTGGAGCCACAGGTGAGAGTTGAGTAACAGGTGTACACCAAGGGTATATGGGCAGCCCTCACACAAGAGATGCTAGTCTTCCTTGAACACCCCCATACACCCCTCCTGGTTCTACTACTAGGTACAAGAACTAGCTATGTGACTTTGCCCACCTCACCCTCTCAAGGTCTTGTTCACTTCATCTACAAAATGAGGGGATTGTACTGTGTTATCTTCATGGTCTTATCCAGTTCTAAAATCCATTTGAATTGGTTCAATCCTGTCATATTCACTCAAATGTCAGAAAGTGTCTTCATAAGGGCAGGGACTCTTTTGTCTTGGTATAAACCATACCTAGTACTACTTCTGGCACCTTGTAGCATTTGATTACTGCTTGTCAGATTGAGTTGGATTCAGTGGGTTGATTTGCTGAGAGTCACATCACCTATTCATGGCAAGAGCTCATGTCACCAGATTCCCAGCTGCAAGTGAGCCACATGCTAATGAGAAAGACAAATGAAAACAACAGCTTCCACTTGAACTATAGAGTGGCAGTAAAAAGGAACCTAGGTTTGGAGTCAGAGAATCTGTGTTGGGATCTCACTGCTGACACCTGCTACCTTTTGTGACCTTGGACAAGTCATCGAATATTTCTAGGTGTCAGTTTCCTCTTCTGTAAAATAGTAGGATTTCATTAGGTGATCTCAAAGGTCTCTTCCATCTCTCAATCCTAGCTGGGGGGCTATCCTGGGCCCCATTAAGCAACACCAGGGAGACCAGTGCACCTTCCACCTCCTTCCAGCTGCAAGACTGGAGAGAATCCAATTCCAGACAATCTCAGCATATGTTTCCTTGATCCCTCTCTGTATATGCAGCTAAAAGCTCAGCTTTGTAATTCTTCATCTGGGGTTTGACAGGGTGAAGATAAGCTAACTATTCCTTAAAGAGAAGGCTGAGATTTGATCAAACCTATAAAAACAAATGCAATCAGGCCAGTGCCTAGGCAGGAATTGAGCCAGGGCCCCAGCACAAAGTGGCCTCATTCTGGTGACTGAGAGGTCTTACTGGGGCAAATGAGGCTTCAAGCCCTGCCAGAGACACCTGGGAACACTTCTTAAAATCTCTTTGGGAGAAACATCAAGAAGCCCCAGGTCACTGCTAAATGATCTGTTAGCATTTGGGACATTCCTTAATACACAGAATCCACCCTTCTTCTGAAGTGGACACTGGACTACCATTATCAGGCAGTCAGATGACCTGGGGCTGAAAGTAGGGTAGGTATCCACATTCTGTATGACAGCAAGAGGATCCATAATATACAAAAGGACACAAAATCCCAAAACTTCAGTGGTTAACCCAGTGGCTAACATAAAGTAAGCTCTTAATAAATGCTTTGTTGGTCTATCCCAGAAACTCGGAGTTGGAAGGGACCGCACTGGTCTCTAAGCTCATCCAGATCTGAACAAGAATCTCCCCCATACATTATACCTCATGAATGTTCTCCATTCTCTACTTGATGACCTCCAAAGATCGAAGAACCCACCACATCCCAAGGCAGAGGCAGCCTATCCCACTTTGGGGAAGCTTTCATGGTTGGAAAGTTTCTCCTGACACTAAGCCTAAATTTGCTTCTCTCTCTAACTTTCCCCTCTCCTCCATGGCTCCTGGTTCTACTTTCTCTGGACAAACAGAACAAAAATAATCCCTCCTCCATGTGACTACTTGAAGAGCCCAATCCTGTCTACCTTGAGTCTTCTCTTCATCAGGCTAACTGTGCCTGGTTCCTTCGTCCAATCCTCAGATGTCATAGACATGAGGTCCTTCACCATCCTGGGCTCATAGACATATGGAAAGGATGCAGCCTTCCTATGTGGAGCCAGAAGCTTTCAAACCATGAGTGGGAGATGCAGAGAAGCAAACTTAGCCATGAGGTCAGGGAAAATTTCCTAAGAGTGAAGCTGTCCCAAAGTGGGGCAGGCTGCCTTGGGAGGGAGTGGCTTTCTTTTCATTGGAGGTCTTCAGTCAATGGTCAGATGATAGTCAGATTTGCTGTGGGGTCAATTCTTGGTCAGGGTGAGGCTGGGTATAGATATGATTATGGTGTGGTGATGAGAGGGGTGGACTTGGGAGGCAGGAGGACCTTTAGTTAGATTCTGTCTCAGTCACTTGTTGACTGGGTAGCACAAGGCAATTCATTTAATCTCTGAATCTCAGCTTCCTCATCTATAAAAAAGAAACAAAATGACACCAATCTCATAGGTTTGTTGTGCCCCCTTCACTCTCAAACTCCCATTCATTCACCTTCCCGGGTTTATTTGATGTCACTCTACAATTGGCCATTCTCTGAATATAATATTCCATGTCCTTTTCCCAAATGAATGGCTATGCCTGGAATTCACCCCACCTCACACCAACCTTTTATAATCCCTAGCTTCATTCCTCCTACAGGAGGACTTCCTTGATTCCCTAGTTGCTTGTTCACATGTCCTCTTGAAATTACTTTATAGTTTCATTATTATTTTATATATTTGTATTATATAACACATATACAGCTTATATTTACTTATCATTGTGTTCATCACTCCTTCCCCTTCCTCTCTGAAGGCAAGGATGATTGAATTTTTTGTCTTTGTATTTTTAGCATCTAGTACCATGCCAAGCACATAGTTGGCATTTAACAAATGTTTGTCCAATTTAATTCAACTGAATGGCTGTCTCCAGAAAAGCATGTCTAGATTTCCCACTTCTGTTTCTTTGATTAGCAGATTCCCTTCACATGAATGACCTTCCCCTGGGTAGGCATTGAAGTCCAGTGAAATGAGTACTGGCTCTGGTATTGGAGAAGCTGGGTTCAAATTCTTAGACCCTTACTAGCTGTGTGAGCTGGACAAGTTATTTCACCTCTCCACGCCTCAGTTTCCACATGTGTAAAATGTGGGGTCAAGGTAGATGGGTTATTAGGTCCTTTGCAACTCTAAAGCCATGATCTTCTAATCTGTCTCCTCCTGCATATGAGTGATTTAAGGCCCTGAATTCCTGGTAGAGCCTTGATGCATAAGGTCAGAAGCTTTCCAGCCATGAGTGGAAGTTGCAGAGAAACAAATTTAAGCATGAGATGAGGAGAAACGTGCTAACAATGAGAGTTGACCCAAAGTGGGGCAGTCTGCCTCGGGAGGCAGGTGTGGAGTCCTTCTCTCCTCACTAGAAGTCTTCAGGGAAAAGTTGGACAAAAGCCAGGTTCACTGTGGAGGCATAGAGGCCATCATGACCTACATTTGGGTCTTGTCCTCCAACCAGACTATACAATACACAAAGGCTGGCATCGTTTCTTAGCTTGGAAATAAGACAATGTCGTGTTTCTTTGCCAGGCCCAAGTACAATGCTCTGCACACAAAAGGTAGATGATAAATAGTCCCTGAATAAAAAGACAGATTGTGACTTTGGAGATCATCAAAGGTTAGTTAGGAGGGACCTCATATACTTCCTCCTCTTTTCCTCCCAAACAAGGATCTACTCAATACAATTAAGTAACTAATCAACAAGCATATATTAAGCATCCATCATGTGCCAGGACTGGGAGAGAAATAATATACAGATAAGACATTCCCAGTCTCTACCTGAAGACCTCCAAGAAGAGGGATCCCACTGTGTCTTAAAGTGGCTCATTCTACTTGAGAAAGCTGTGAGCAAGTTTTTCCTAACATGAAATCCAAATGTGTTTCTTTTTCAATTTCCCCTCTGCCCCTCATTGTGCCTCGCATGTTATGCCTTCAGAAGCCAGGCAAGATATGTCCAGTTCTTCCAGGTGCTTGCCCTTCAAATAACTGAAGAAAGTTAACCCACCCCCCCCCACTAAGATTTCTCTTTCCCAGGTTAAATTTCCCTCAATTTGTCCTCACATGATATGAACTCAAGGCCCTGGAGGGTCATCCTGGTTGTCTTCCTCTGCACATCCCCTAGTTCATTTCTGCCCTTCCTAAACTGAGACACTCAGAACTGAATACAGTATTTCACATGTGGTCTGACCAGGGCAGTGGGAATACCACATGCCTAGTCCTGGACAATAACCCTCTCTTAAAGCAGATTAAGACTGCATAAGTTTCTAAGTTGGACTCCAAGCCCAATGCCTGTCTATAGAAAACACCAGTTCTAACCTGAACATGAAGATGCTAAGACAGCTACATTAGCATTTTCCCAAGTTTTGTGCTAATGTGATCTTGCCTGCAATGACTTGGGAATGAAAGCCTGCAAGAGAGCTGAGCTTGAAGGTTAACTGGAGGTGTAATTTGATCTTCTCCCATCATGCCACCAAATGGCCGATTTGATCAGTTAAGCAGCACAGAGTGAGTGGATGCATGCCTTATTACACAGGGGCAGTCCCAATGACCAGCTATTTAGACCAGAGTTCACATATTTTTAATAGTTCATTCTGTACCTTACCAAGAACATTCATCTCATATGTGATTGTCACCAAATAAAGCATAAAAGTAAAAAAATTAGAAATGTTCCAGCTTTGGGACAAAAACTAGAAGTCCAGTATTAATATTGGTTTCCCTACCTTAACTTTAAAAGTGAGTGTCCACCAAAGCTTTAAGAGTGAGGGTCCACCAAGGCTCTGACCTTGAGGGTCCTTGTATCTTTTCTTTCTATACTCTCTCCTTGGCCTCCCAGTTTATCATCTCCCATGATCTGCATCTTTGTACTATCTGGGCCACAAAAAAGAATGTTCCTAATCTTGATCTCATCTCCCACAAAAAAATCTACACTCCATGATCTAAAACTCTGAAATTCCTCTAAGCACAACCTATGAACCTTCCATCTTTACTTTCACCTCACCTTTCTCATGCCTATTCTTTGTCTTTACCACAACCTCCATTCACTTCATACTTCTCTCCTTCCCTAGACCATCACCTGATAATCTCTGATCTCATTTTTCTCCTTCAAAACCTTAACCTTTTGGTTAATCCATTCATTTTATACTGTCCTTGGTCCTGAATTGCTTGCCCAGTTGTCCTATCAGTTTTCATCCCTTTCTTTTTATTCTTTTTTTCTTTTTTTTTAAAGTTTACCCTTTATTGTATTACAACTTCTGGCTTTTATCCAATTAACTTTTTTAAAGTAATAAACATTTTTATTTGTAGTTTTGGGTTCCAATTTTTATCCCTCCTTCCCTCCTTCCCTTGTCCCCTCCCTGAGGTGGCAAGCAATCAGATACGGATTATACATGTAAGATTATGTAAAACATTACCATATTAGTCATTTTGTACAAGAAAACTTGAATAAAAGAAAACAATTAAAGCATACTTCAGTCTCTGTCCAATCAATATCAGTTCTTTCTTTGAAGGTGGATAGTATGAGTTCCTTGGGATTGTCTTGGATCATTGTATTGTTGAGAATAGTTATCATTCACAATTCTTCATCAAACAACATTGCTGTCTCTGTGCACAATGTTCTCTTGGTTCTGCTCACTTCACTATACATCAGTTCATACAAGTCTTTGCAGGCCTTTCTGGGATCATCCTGCTTGTCATTTCTCATAACACAATAATATTCCATTACCATCACATACCACAGCTTGTTTAGCCATTCCCCAATGGATGGGCATATTCCTTTGATTTCCAATTCTTAGCCACCACAAAAAAAGCTGCAATAAATATTTTTGTACAAATAGGTCTTTTTCTATTTTTGGAGATATCTTTGGAATACAAACCTAGCAGTGGTATTGCTGGATCAAAGGGTATGCACAGTTCTATAACCCTTCGGGAACAGTTCCAAATTGCTCTCCAGGTGCCATTCCCCAATTGATATATGATCAAAAGACATGAAGTTTTCAAATGAAATAATCAAAGCCACCTATAGCCATATGGAAAAAATGCTCTAACTCACTATTGATTAGAGAGAGTCAGATCAAAACAATTCTGGGTACTACCTCATACCTATTGGATTAGATAATAGGACAGCAGAGGGAAATGACACATGTTGTGGGGTGTGGTAAAAAGTTTTAACAGTCAGTTAGATAATGGAGAGACGCCAGTTGTTCTTTTTTAGGACCACCCTTTTGGGGAGGAGACCAACAGCATGAGCTATGCACACCAGTCCACCTGCGACGCATGCCAGATTGCCTGCTGAGCACTCAACTTCCAGGGTGAGAGCTTAAAAGGCAAGGAGAGAAAGGAAGTGGGGCCTTTTTTTCCCTGCTCCGCTGGTCTCCTGACTGCGCTGCACAGGCTGATCGCTGACGAGAGTTCGACTGGGCCCGGCTCGCAGTTAGCAGCAGCACGCACTTGACACAGTCTCTCTCTCTCCCCAAAGGTGGCTTCGGCTTTTGGTGAGTTTTATATGGAATATAGACTAAGCCTAGACTTAAGACGATTTGTATTGTATTTCTACTTTCCTATCCTTCTAATCAACATCACCTTGTGACTACCATACAATAAAAGCTCTAACTAGAAAACCAGAAGCTTCTTCCATTTACTAGTCTGGGAGATAAATTAAGGGAAAGGTTAAGAAGGGGAGATTTATGATCTAATATCCAATTTTAATCTCACAGGGGGATATGGGGAAAAATGAGACATTAATACACTCTTGGTAAAGTTTTAAACTGATTCAAACATTCTGTAGAGAAATTTGGAACTATAGCCAAAGGGCTATAAAACCATGCATACTCTTTTTTTTGAGGCAGTTGGGGTTAAGTGACTTGTAAGCTAGTAAGTGTCAAGTGTCTGAGCCCGGATTTGAACTCAAGTCCTCCTGTATCCAGGGCTGGTGCTCTACCAACTGCGCCAACTAGCTGCCCCCCCCCACCCATGCATACTCTTTGACCTAGCAATACACTAGGTTGGTATCCTAAAAGAGATTTTTTAAAAAAGGAAAAAAGTTGAATTCAAAATTGGGGTGATTCTCATCAATTGAGGAAATGCTGAACAAACCATGGAATGAGATTAGGATGGAACATTATTCTGTAAGAAATGATTAGCAGGGGCAGCTAGGTGGCACAGTGGATAAAGCACTGGCCCTGGATTCAGGAGGACCTGAGTTCAAATCCGGCCTTAGACACTTGACACTTACTAGCTGTGTGACCCTGGGCAAGTCACTTAACCCCCACTGCCCTGCAAAAAAATAAAATAAATCAAATTTAAAAAAAAAAAAGAAGAAATGATTAGCAGAATGCTATCAGAAGGACTTATGAAAAATGCAATCCATCTACAGAGAAAACTGATAGTGTTTGAATACAGATTGAAGTATAATTTTTTATTAGTTCCTCTTTCTAAAGTTTTTTGTCTGTTTTCTTTTTACAACCTGAGTAATATGGAAATGTTTTGCATGACTGCACATGTATAACTTATATTGAATTGCTTGAGTTCTTAAGTGGGAGGCAGGGAGAAAGAAAGAGAATTTGGAACACAAAGTTTTAAAAATCAATGTGAAAATTTCTTTATACATGTAACTTGGGGAAAATTCTACATAAATAAATAAACAAATTGTTCTCCAGAATGGCTGGATCTTTTCACAACTCCAACCAACAGTTAATTAGCATCCCAGCTTTCCCACATCCCCTCCAAAATCCAACATTTTTTCGTCCCTTTCTAGATCTTACCCTTTTCCACCTTTTCTCCTCCTTCCTGGATGAAGCGGAATGCCACTGGATGAAGCGGAATGCCACTGGATGAAGCGGAATGCCACTGGATGAAGCAAAACAACCAGACTCACTGAGTCCACTACATATGACTGCTATCCATTCTTACCTGTGCCCTTGTTGTAATAGGCCAATTTGTTTTTCTTCCTGATCAAATATCTATCACACTTCCCCACAGCAGTTACTTCAAACTTTCTCTTCCCCTTCTCAAGGCAACTTCACCACCAACACTCCTCTCTCTGTCAGCAGAGCACTTGGCATCATGTTTCACTGGGGAAAATGAGGTGAAAGAGGTCAGTCCACTAAAAGGTGAAATCAAACCCAATGCATAATTCTCCTCCCAAACTTCCTACCTGAGGCTACTTTAACATTATTCTCAATCTTTTCTTCCTTTGATTTCCTCTTGGAGATTGAAATAAACTTTCTTTCAACACCAATCCTTCCACCTGTGCCTTTAATCCCATTCCCACTCATCTCCTCCAGGTGTTTGCTCTTTCAATCAGCCTCCCCTCTCTCCCTAATTTTCAAGCTTTCTTTAGTCACTGGATCTTTCCCTGCTTCCTACAAACATTTCCACAAACATTTAAAATCTACACCACCGAGCATCAACTCAAACCATAACTCTGTTTTCCTCATGTTCATAACCAAAGTCCTAGAAATAGCTGTTTACCCTGATTTATCCACTTTCTCACCTCCAAGTTACTTCTCAGCCCTCTTGAAATGTGGCTTGTCTCCATTGTTCAGCTGAAATTTGCTTTGTGCAAAGTTACCAATGATCTCATAATTGCTTTAAAAGGTTCAACTCAAGTTCCCCTTTCCAGTTTTTCCTGATCTTTGCAGCTGTTAACATTTACTCACCTATATATTATTTATCACACAGTAGAATATAAGGTCTTCAAAAGCAAGGACTGTGCACAGATCCTGGCACACCATATGCTCTTTTTAATTTTTTTTATTATTTTTTTTATTTTTCTTTTTGGTGAGGCAATTGGGGTTAAGTGACTTGCCCAAGGTCACACAGCTAGTGTTAAGTGTCTGAGGCTGGATTTGAACTCAGGTCCTCCTGACTCCAGGGCCGGTGCTCTATCCACTGCACCACCTAGCTACCCCCTCACCATAGGCTCTTAATAAATGCTTGTTGTTATTGTTGTTTCATTTAATCCAAGACATTTGGTAGCAAATACTCTTGAAAGGAGAGTCACATGATAAATGCTACTGCCAAAAAGGGGAAGTCAAAACCCAACACTTAGCTCTCATATATCCCAGTCGGGCTCACCGGAAGTTGCAGTATAACTGGATAGATCTCAGATCGAATATTGAGTAGAAGGAACATGAATACCACTTCCAGGTGAGGCAGGTGCTCCTCCAGGCCTGCAGAGTCTCTGGCTGTGTCCTGGCTCTCAACATATGAGCTACAAGCACCAACACCTGTGGGTAGGATACAGGCTAAATCTTTAGTAGCATGAAATTTGCTGCTATATTATACTTGTCTATGCAAAGAAAAAGCTTCATATCTTATATCACTTATCAGTAAAATTTTGCTTCCCAATCTGATTCTAAAGGGTTAGCAGTTAATGAACCCAGACTGAGGAGTTCAGAGTTCAAAGCTATGGTTTTTGAACTCATTATAAATCTTTTGGATAATTCTTCATTGTCACATTTTCAACACCCTCAGCAGCCTTAAATGCAGGTGGCTGTCCTGTGGAGAGTGGATCAAGGCTAAGTTTAGTCAACAAGTATTCACCATGGGACTACTGTATAGTGCCAGGCACTATACTAAGTAGTAGGGACAAAATGGTAGGAAGTAAGGGAGAGAGGAAAGGAAAGAGTAAAAGAGGGAGGGAAGGAAGGAAGGAAGGAAGGAAGGAAGGAAGGAAGGAAGGAAGGAAGGAAGGAAGGAAGGAAGGAAGGAAGGAAGGAAGGAAGGAAGGAAGGAAGGAAGGAAGGAAGGAAGGAAGGAAGGAAGGGAGGGAGGGAGGGAGGGAGGGAGGGAGGGAGGGAGGGAGGGAAAAGAAAGAAGAAAGCATTTATTAAACACCTACTGTGCTTTGTGATCTTCACAACAACTCTGGGAGGTAAGTGTTATTATTATCCCTATTTTATAGTTGCAGAACCCAAGATAAACAGAGGTTTGGTGACTTGCCCAAGGCGAAATATCTAGAAAGTATCTGAGGTCAAATTTGAACTCAGGTCTTCCTGACCCCAGTCCCAATGTTCTGTGGTCTGTGTCCAGATCCAGATCCATGTAACTACCTCAGAAAGGTAAAAATAAATAAATAGATAGATAGATAAATGAATGAATGAATAAATAAATAGTCCCTTGTCCCCAGAAGTTCCATCTAATGGGTAAGACAACATATATGTACAAACAAGATGATTTGATAATAATGTCAGAGGAATAGCACTAGCAATAAGGAAGATATGGAAAGGCTTCTAATAGAAAGTGGAATTATATCTGGGATTTGAAGGAAATCAGGGAAACCCATATCCAGAGCTTAAGACAGAGAGCATTCTATGCATGAGGAGCAGCCAGTGAAGATGCTCAGTCAAAGGATGGAATGTCTTGCCCAAGGAACGGCCAGGAGGTCAGTATCACTGCATCATAGAGTACATGGAGGAGAGTAAGGGGTAAGAAAAGTGAAAAGGTAGGAGGGGTCCTAGCTACAAAGGGCATTAAGAACCAAAGAAAGGATTCCATATTTGATCACAGATGTCACAGGTAGCAACTGGAGTTTATTGAATAAAGGCAGGGGGGTGACTTGATTGGGTACATACTTTAGGAAGTTCAGTTTGACAGCTGAGTGGAGGATTGACTGGGGTGGGAAAAAAACTTAAGGCAGGGAGATGAATCAGAAGGCTATTGCAAGTAATCCAAGTGTGAGGTGATGATCCTAGGAAGTTTCTCACAATTAGTCCAAGTATGACAGCCATACAGTGACCTTGGGAAGGGGCTACTATCTCAGAGTGGGTGACCAGATCAGTTCACATACATTAATAATCAATTATTCTAAGAGTGGCTATGAAGAAACTATGTTATGCTGGGGTGGGGTGGGGGGAATGATGGATCAAAATTCAATAAAACTTCTTGCAGAAAAATTATAAAAGGGTAAAAAACTTTTTTTTTTGAGGTCAGGCAATTGGGGTTAAGTGACTTGCCCAGGGTCACACAGCTAGTAAGTGTTAAGTGTCTGAGGCCAGATTTGAACCCAGGTACTCCTGACTCCAGGGCCAGTGCTTATCCACTGGGCCACCTAGCTGCCCCCATAGAGTTTAGCAAAGCTTTTTTTTTTTTTTAAGTGAGGCAATTGGGGTTAAGTGACTTGCCCAGGGTCACACAGCTAGTAAGTGTTAAGTGTCTGAGGCCAGAGTTGAACTCAGGTACTCCTGACTCCAGGGCCAGTGCTCTATCCATTGTGCCACCTAGCTGCCCCCAAAAACTTATTTTTTTAAAAATGAACTTGTAGCACAAACTCTGAGGTTACAAGGGGTCATTTTCTTCAAAGAAAACTGTTGTTTGCAAGAAGAATTACTTTTAACAACAAATTATGTTTATACAAATATTTCTTATACTTGGGAAAAGAATCACCCCAAATGGGGGTTCCACTTGTGCTTTAGCCCAGGGCCTGACACTTATGTTTAATCAGTGTTTGGTGGCTGATTCATTAGACATTGATAAGTGACAAATCGATCCAATCCCCTTTAGTAGCTTGATCCATTACTTAATCACACTTGTACAGAAATTCATATGTCAGTCACATGTTTAAACATGATACTATTCACAGCTATGAAATAAGGCATTGGCCATTGGAAAGGCCATCTTGGAAAAGCTCTTGGCTGTTCCTGATTTTGGCTTTGATCCCTTGACAACTTGCTAACTCTAGCCTAACCTAGCGCTAAAGATTCCTTGAATTTTCATGGTAAACCCACTCTTCTGTCTCCTTCCTCACTTGGCTCTTTTGGGATTCCAGCTCTTTTGTGTGTCTTGTGATTTATTTACCTAGACACTTCCTTCTAGATCCCAACTCTGCCTTGACGGTCTGTAACAAACCCATAACCCCTTTCTTGGACGTGGGTCCTTGCCATGGTGACAGCTGGCTCTGCAGTGATCTCTGGCCATCGCATGCCCCCTAGTGGCCACATGTAGCACAATCCAGCCTATACCACGATTACCCAGGGTATTCTAGCCATAAGTGCTTGGAGCCTACAATAGTTAGCAATTCCATTTAAGTACTGTTAAGAAGGCTACTCGTTGAATCAAAATGATGTCTTTCCTAAAGAGTATTCATGCTGAAGTGCCTGCTTAATAGTCAAAAAATGGCTATTAATTTCTTTCATGGACCAATGGGTAGAAGTTGCAGAACCATTCATTTTGACTCAATATAGGAAAAGCCAACACTATATTAACCTTAAAGTTGTCCATATGTAGAATGGAAGATCTGAGGAGAAAATGAAGGACAAGTGGAAATCATCAGTTGGAAGCTGGATGATCACTACTCAGGGATATAAATGAAGGGATCTCCAATCATTTAAGGTTTGAACTGGTTAGTCTGGGTGCCAGTTCTGGGGGGGGGGGGTACCATGCTATAGTGAAAAGAGTGCTTTAGCTGTGTGACTCTGGGAAAGTCACTTAACCCTCATTGCCACACACACACACACACACACACACACACACACACACACACACACACACACACAAAGAGTGCTAGATTTGAAATCAGAGAACCTGTGTTCAAATTCTGTTTCTGCCACTTAACACCTGTGGGAGCATGAAGAATTCATTTTGATTCTTAGGGCCTCCTCTATAAAGGAGTGAGATAAGATTAAAGAAAAAAGCTTAGCAGAGTGTCTGGCACATACAGTAGGCGCCATAAAAATGCTTGGTCCATTTCCATTCCATTCAAAACTAGACGGTCTCCGAAGTTCCTACCAGTTCATAATCTATGAGGTTCCTTGAAGACTTTTGAGAGTTTATGAGACTAAGATATAATGAAAGCTGCAGAGAGGAAGCTCCGGGCACCTATTTAGGGAAACACTGTAGCAATTCAAACTTTTCCAATGTGATATGGGCTGCTTCAGAAAGTGAGTCATTCAGGCAGAGTCTGGATGTGTGACCAGGGAGCCTGGCCTGGGGGTTCCTGCTTCAGGGAGGAATCGGCTCAGATGACCTCTGAGTTCTCTTGCAATTCTGAGGTGAAAGCAGGTGGGGATAGAAACTGCATGGGTCTCATTCAATGATCTAAAGATATGAGGTGAACAGAATGAGTTGAACCTACTGAAAAAAATAAAACTAAGGTAAACAAAGACCAATCAAAAAGTCTGGATGTTCAAACACTCTCTTGGATAAATGGCACCAGAGTAGACAGGACTACAGCTGCAAGTAGAAGGGGCAACAACACTGGACACCAGAGAGAAGGCCAAATGCTAGATTCCCAGTTCGCTTCAGTTTTATCTGTTATGGACATGGATCTTTGCACTGAAAATGACTGAACAAAAATGTCCAAGGTAAGTAAGGAAATAATAAGAGAGTTCCTCGATAGCCCTAGCCCAGATGAACTTCATCTTTGGCTACGGGAAGAACTGGCAGCTGCAATTACTGAATCTCTGCCAGTGGTATTTGATATTCCAAATGATGTGATATTTCAAGTGACATTTTAAAGATTATAGCAAGAGAGGGGGAGGGGAGGGAGCTCACAATTAACAAGTATTTAGTAAGTTCCTTCTCTGTGTCAGGCATTATGTTATGTAGTGAGGAATATACAGACAAAAGTGAACCAGTCCCTTCCCTCACTGTGGTATTTCCCCTTTTGCCACTAGAGAGTTTCTTCTAGAGCCACCATTTTGTGAAGGAGTTCACACTGGCATTCATTTCCTCCCTTGCCCTACTCCTGGATTCTGAACTGCAAACCTTGCCCCCCAGTAACTTTCAGCTTCACCCTTCTACCCCAACTTTTTTATTATAAAAGTATTTTATTATTTTCCAGTTACATGTAAAGATAGTTTTTGACTTATGTTTTCATAGGATTTTTAGTTCTAAATTTTTCTCCTGCCCTTCCTTCCCTCCCCCTTCTAAAGACAGAAAGCAATATGATATGGGTTATATATGTACAATCACATTAAACATATTTCTGCATTAGTCATATTGTGAAAGAAGAATCATGAGTTTTATGATGAGTTTCCATCATAAGTTCTTTGAAATTGTTTTGAATCATTGCACTGATGAGAAGAGCCAAGTTTATCACAGTTGATCATCACACAATGTTGCTGTTACTATGTACAATGTTCTCCTGGTTCTGCTCATCAGTTCATGTAAGTCCTTCCAGGTTTCTCTAAAATCCTCCTCATCATTTCTTACAGCATAGTAGTATTCCATTACATTCATATACCACAACTTGTTTAGCCATTCCCCAATTGATTTCCAATTCTTTTCCACCACAAAGAGAGCTGCTATAAATATTCTTTTTTTCCCCTGTATTAGTCATATTGTGAAAGAAGAATCAGAACACAAGGAAAAAATGGCCCAAAAGTAGAAACAGTATGGTTCAATGTGCATTTATAATCCACAGTTGTTGTTTTTTCTGGATAAAGAGAACATTTTTCTATCATGAGTTCTTTGAAGTTGTTTTGGATCATTGCACTGCTGAGAGGAGCCAAGTCTATCCCCATTGTTCATCACACAAGGTTGCTGGTACTGTGTACAATGTTCTCCTGATTCCGCTCCTCTCAGTCAACATCAGTTCATGGAAGTCCTTCCAGGTTTCTCTGAACTCCTCCTGCTTATCGTTTCTTACAGAGCAATAGTATTCCATGACATTCATATACCACAACTTGTTTAGCCATTCCCCAATTGATCCTACTCCCACTTTTCAGTTCCTTTCTGTATATTGGCCCCTTAAAGTGTCATCTCCTGGAAGGCAGGGACCACTTTTATTTTTATTTATATATGTCCTCAGACCTTAGCACAGTGGCTGGAAGATAGTAAATATTTAATAAATCCTCCTCCCTCCCTCCCTCCCTCCTTCCCTCCTTCCTTCCTTTCTTCCTTCTTCCAACTGATATTTGAACAAAAGAGAATGTGTGTCTACACACACACATATATACACACATATACATACATATATACACACACAACACACACACACATATCTATATCTATATAGAGATAGATAGATAGATAGATAGATAGATAGATAGATAGATAGATAGATAGATAGATAGATAGATAGATAGATGTGTGGGGACATTGAGTAGATACATTAAGTCACCCCATTCCACTTAAAGTAAGTAACATACTACTTGACTACTTAAATTTCAAACATCAGCTTCAGCACAAGTACAGAGAGTTCTTAGAACTGGAGTGACATTGCACAAGAATCATATTCAGATAAAAGGAAGAAAGTCCACCAGACCTTAGGAGTCTAATTTGAAGCTAATTTGAAACTGGAGTCATGCCAGCAAGTGGAGGGTTCACAGCTCTCCCACAACACCCCACCCTGAGAAGCTGGGGGAGGGGTAGAGGAAAGGCTCTCAGTTGGCTTTGGCCCAGGTCTCACCACCACCACTGCCTTTGGCTACTGAAAGATGCTATAGACTGTGAAAAGTTCAGAGGATGCTGGAACTCCCATATTTCCACTGCTGTCCTGGAAGTGCCCCTGGAGCAGGTGATCCAGTGTCTATATTGGGAGCCCAGAGCAGGTTGGACATAGATTCATGGATGCACGAGTAGCCCAGCAAAGACACTTCACCGTGCCTAAAGAGAACTTCTTGAGCACCTCCACAAATTGTAGGAAAGGAAACCCAGGAAGGACACGTTGTGGGTTGTTCCGTGGCCACACATACTCTCTAATCTTGAGCCGACTTTCCCTCTGACTTGTGGGAAAATGTATTACAGAGTTGAGGGGAGGAGTTTTGTACTAGCTGTTCATTTTAGCAGGATCATTTTAGTAAAACACCTTTCTAAAAAAAAAAAAAAGCCTTGGGGCAACTAGGTGGCACAGTGGATAGAGCACCGGCCCTGGAGTCAGGAGTATCTGAGCTCAAATCTGGCCTCAGACGATTGAAACGTACTAGCTGTGTGACCCTGGGCAAGTCGCTTAACCCCAATTGCCTCACCAAAAAAAAGCTAACTGATTAAAGTGATTCTCAATGGATAATACTGGGGAAAGGGCATTGGTAGAGGCTTGAGTCAATGGCATTAAAGAATTGCACACCCCAACTCCTTTGGAGTAAGACTAAAACCCTTGGGAAGAGATGTAGCCTTGCTCTGGTACCCAAGACTCATCTGTGAAAATGGGAGTCAGGATCAGTACCCTCAGAGCTTATACAGGACTCTGCCAGTCCTGGTTCTGACTTCTGGGCTTTGCTGCCATGCCTCAGCTCGAGTCTCAGCCTGGAACTTCTATCACTGCTGAAATGTCCTTGTGCTGGAGTATTCTATTGTCCCAATAGCCTTTAAAACTCAGAGCCCCCTCTGCTCTGACAGCTCCATCTCCCATTGATGAATTCTCCCTGAGGCCTCCACTTTGGAGAGGGGCCCAGGCTGGCCCACCTTCCTTCCTCCCTGGATCTGTCTCTCACTTTCCAGCCTTCAGCACCAAGCCCCCTCCTGGGTACCTTCCTCCCTCAAACTCCCTAAGGGTGCAGGCTGTCTTTTTACTTGTATTTGTATCTTCAGGACTTAACCCAGTGGCTGGCAAATAGTGCCTCCTTAATCAATGTTTGTTGTCTGCCTGTATGGACATGACGACATGCCAAGTGAATGTAAAATGAATATATGGTGGTATTGGGAGTATAGGAAGAAAGAGCCTGGAATTTGGGGGAATCAGGAACAGCTTCATGGCGAAGGTCACATTTAAGCAAAGTCTTGAAGGAAATTAAGGGTTCTATGGCAGCGGTGAGGAGGGAGTGCATTGGGGCATGCAAAACAGCCCGGGCAAAATGACAGAAGTAGAAGATGGAGCATCTTGTGGAGAGAGAACATTTTCCAACATGGCCGCACTAGAGAATCCATGGAAGTGAATAATGTCTAATACTTTGTCAGAATCAGCCTCGATTTTCAAAAATTAAAGAGGACAGAGTCTGCAAACTAAAGGCAAATGAGTTTGACTTGATTTCTGGGAAAGTTCTAGAATGGATTGTTAAAAAGATGGATGGTACTGGGCATGCAGTATGTTGTCAATGCATGTTTGCTGATTGATTGATTTGTAAATTGATTGTAAATTGATTGTGATATTCAGAGGAAGCTGTAGTCAGTCAATAAACACTTATTAAGTGCCTACTATATGCCAGCCACTGTGCTAAGCAGGGGATACAAACCAGTGGAAGTCTGAATGAGGGCCAGATGATGTCGGTTGTAGAGGGGAATTGGAGCAAGTATTGTTTGCTGTTCATAGCCACAAGGCTCCGGGGATTCTTTAGCCTGCTTAGTCTGCCATCCGTGAGTGGCTTAGGGAAGATGGGGAAAACATTTTCATGATATTATAGCTTTTCAACATGAATGACTATTTTACATGGAGACCAAAGCAAGAAAACTTTCTCTCCATGGTCTGTCTTTTCTGATCTACTTTCCTCTGAGCTTGAACTGAAACCTTGATTTGATCTGCACTTCTACTGATGAACCTTGGCAGGAGGGCTTAGTGACGGGGAAAATGGAGATGATTTCAGAAAAAGAAGTTATTCATGACTGAGGAGTTTGCAAACAAATCACCATTGTGTTGCAGTAGAAAGCACACTCAGAATAGAACCACAAATCTAGAACTGGAAGGGCACCCACAGTCCAACCCCTTCGCTTTACAAATGAGGAAACTGAAACTAAGAGCAACTGTGACTTGCCCAAAGACACACAGTAAGAAACAGTCTAGATTTGAACCTGAGTCCTCTGACTCCATTGTGCCAGGAACAGGTGATACTAGTTTATGACCTTGAGCAAGGAAGTCTCTTCCTCCTCTTAGCCTCAGTTTCTTTATATGTAAAAGGGTATATTAATAGTCAACAAACACTTATTAAGCACCTACTGTGTTCCAGACACTATGCTAAGTGTTGGGAATACAAAAAGAGGCAAAAGACAGACCCTGCCCTCAATGAATTTACTATCCAATGGGAGAAGACAGCACACAAATGGGAGCTAAAAGTCAGGGGTGGGTGGAGAAGAAGCTGAGGAAGACAGTACCAATGCAAGGACATGGGAATGCCCAGTCTAAGAATACAAGCTCATAGGAAATGAAGAGATGACTGGTCTGAGAACCCTCTGAATGGAAACTTTGGGGGGAGTTCTTTGCTCTACCTCCAATCTGTTCATCAGAGGTGGAGAGAGGACTGAGGGGACCAGAGCTAATACATTCTTCCCAGGATGATGAGTTTCCTGATGAGAAGTTTTCCTAGAGGCATGGTGGAGCACAGCACCCTTTTTAGAAACCTGTTCTGCTGCTCTCAAGTGATCACTGTGCAAAAATTCCCTTTGTAGAATGTAAGGTACAAGACTAATGGCTGGAGGAGGAAGAGGAGGAGAAAAAAGAGAAAGAAGAGGAAGAGGAGGAGAGGAGGAGAAAAGGGAGAAAGAGATGGGAGCAGCTAGATGGCCCAGTGGATAAAGCACCTGCCCTGGATTCAGGAGGACCTGAGTTAAAATCCAGCCTCAGACACTTGACACTAACTAGCTGTGTGACCCTGGTCAAGTCATTTAATCCTCATTGCCCCACCAAAAAAAAGGAGAAAGATAAGAAAGAGGAGTAGAAAATGGAGAAAGAGGAGGAAGAGGAGGAGAAAACGGAAAAAAGAAGAGGAAGAGAACGTGCTGTGGTTGTCTTCATTCATGTCCCATCTCATAACCGTGAGGATCCCCCAAGGCTCAGTACTGGTGACTCTTCTAATTTTTCTTTAAACTCTTTCCCTTGGTGTCCTCATCAGCTACCATGGGTTCAATTATCCTCTCTAACACATATGACTTCTAGATTTAAGTATCCAGGTCTAGTGTCTATCCTGAGCTCCAGTCCTACATCAATTACCATTTGGGCATTTCCAGCTGCATAGCCCACAGGCTTCTCAAATGCAACATGCTATCTAGTTATCTTTTCCACCAAACTTCCATACACATCAATTAAAAAATATCAACATGTCTGTCTCTGCAACAGCTCTCAGATATCTCCCTTTCCCTTCACTCACACTCCCTAGTTCAAGTTCTCATAATAGCCTCCTCCTGGGTCTCCTCTCTTCAAGTCTCTCCCCTCTCCAATCCACCTTCTGTAAAACACAGGAAAGTGATTTTATGACTGCTATGGTCATGTTTTAAAATAATTGCACATATATAACCTATATCTGATTGCTTACCACCTCAGAGAGTGAGGAGGGGAGGAAAGGAGGGATAAAATTTGGAATTCAAAAGTTTAAGTAAAAAAGTTTATCATTAAAAAAAGAAAGTGATTTTAATGAAGACTCTAAATGTCACCCCACTTCTAAGTAAACTCCAGAGTCTCCCTAATACCTCTAGAATCAAATAGAGTTAGAAACTCTTCAAGACCTGGCTCTTTCCAATCTTTTACACATTCCTCCACATACTAGGGAGAGCTGGGCAGTGCAGTGGATAGAACCCCAAGCCTGGCATCAAGAAGACCTAAACTCAGATCTCACTGCAAATACTTTCTAGTTGTGTGACCCTGGGCAAGTCACTTAACAATTGCCTGCCTCCATTTCCTCACCTGTAAAATGGGGGAAATTAGAGCAACTACCTCCCAGGGTTGATGTGAGGTTCAAATAAGATATTAATTGTAAAGTCCTTAGCATAGTCGCCAGAATATAGTCCTAGCAAGTGCATTGTAAATGTTGGGTATTATTGCTTTTATTGTTATTGTTGGTATTGTAGTATAACCAAAAATAATTCACGCCTGGAGCTCCATCTCCTATCTCTATGCCTTTGCATTGGCTGTCCCTCATGCCTGGAATGTTCTTCCTCTTCACCTCTGCCTCTTGGAACCTCTGGCTTCCTTCTAGACTCAACTCCAGCTCCATCTTCTGCAGGAAGCTTTTCCGGGTCCCCACAGAAGCTAGTACCTTCCCTAATAAAGTTCCCTTCAGTCTACTCTGTATGGAGCTGGTTTATACCTAACCATGTGCATGTTATCCCTTCTGTTGGACTGTAAGCTCTTTGAAGGTAAAGCTTACCATAGTACCCAGAGAGCATGGTGCCTGACACCCAGAAAGCATTTAGTAAATGCTTATTGACTGATTGATTGTTGTTACTGTTGCTATTTTGTACTACTGCACAACTCTTTGGTGGGGAACAAATTGCTATCTGAATAAATCTTCCTTTGACTGGTTTGATGATTTCAGATGAAACGCTGCTGTCTGATGCTACAATGAGCATTGATTTGAAGAAATTGTGCCCTCTTTTAAGTGTTTTGACAAATTCCATGTAAAGAGGCCAATTCAAAGGTTTCCCACAATCCTCCCTTCATGAATAAATCATTGACTGTTTTGCATACAAGTAAGAGTGTGCAATATTTCAGGAATGAGCCACTTCAGGAAAGAGGGTCCCCTCACAGGTGTCATCCCAAGATAGAGACCCCAGAGCTCAGCATCTTTTTAGAATAGAATTTTTGAGATTTTAGAGATCATCCTAATGCACATGGTTGATGTCAATCCAATGCTTGACAAAAGGAAAAAAAAGCCCTAAACAATAATAGCAGTCTCAATGAGTATTGGGCTGCTTTGGGAGATGATGGGATTCCAGCAACACCACCCCTAAACACTGAAGGTCTTCAACTAGATGCTGGAGGACCACTTGTTGTGGTGCAGTGGGCAGAGCTCTGGACTTTCAGTCAAGAATCCCTGAGTATAAGTCCTGCCTGACCTTCATCCAAAAAATGGAAATAATAATAGCACCCACATCACAGGTGTCATGAAGATCAAATGATATGTAAGGTGCTTTGCAAATCTTAAAATGCCATAGCAAACTTGCTATTATTTTTTTCCAGTGTGGGTTAGACTAGATGGTACCTGAGGTCCCCTAATAATTCTCAAATTCTGTGATTTTTGTTATGACCAACTAGCTAGGGTCCTCCCTCTCTTCTAGACTCTAGTACCACACATGTCCAGATCAGATCTGGGCAGGGGTAGGAGGAGGGTGGTGAATTGTAGAGTCCTTGTCACCATTTGGTTCACTGCCCCCACATGGAACTACTTCAGAAAATGCCTGATATAAAGCTTGGATATGATTTCTGTCTAGGTTTTTCCAGAGTTCTTCTTCTTCTTTTTTTTTTATTGAGGCAATTGGGGTTAAGTGACTTGCCCAGGGTCACACAGCTAGTAAGTGTTAAGTGTCTGTGGTCAGATTTGAACTCAGGTACTCCTGACTCCAAGGAGGGTGCTCTATCCACTGTGACACCTAGCTGCCCTTTCCCAGAGTTCTTAAAGTGTTTTCCTGTGACCCAAAACAATGTGTGAAGTTCATTCTTCAACATGGGTGCAGTACAGATTCTTGGCCAGTATAGAGGGAGTATGGACAAGAATTTCTACTTCCTTATCCTTCTAAAGTGTATGAAGAAGTTTATTATTATAAGGTGTTGGTCACTGGATGAAGACAACTGACACCACACAGAGAAAACCCCTAGTGACTGGCTGGTAGCTTCACCCATGCCCTTTAGGTCCATATTTGAAAAGCAAGGCATTCAACACTGAGAAGTTGAGAAGAGAATCGAGTTTAGAGGCAAAATTTGGCTCTTGAGAGACTCACTCTTCCTTTTTTCCCTTGAGCCTCTTCCAAAGTGATTAGACAGGTAGGAGAAGAACCAAGAAGAGCAGATTCAAGACCTATAGAGGAATGAATATGCAGGCAGAGAAATTGATAGTGCCAAATGTTGCAAAGACGTCAAGAAGGATCAGGATTAAGAAAAACTTTAATGGAAAAATTATTGTGATAAGGAGACAGGAAGGGATGAGAACTGGAATTTGGGTAGTCGAGGTAAGAGTGGAGATAAAGCCTGGCTGCAGAAATACTGAATGAACATGCAATACTGAATGAACTGGACTTAGAAACTTAATACAAAATTGATTTTTTTTTACCTAAGTGTAAGACTTAACATTTACCCCTACCAAATGTCATCTCTTTAGATTTGCCTCAGTCCTCTAGCCTATCAAAGATGTTTTTAATTCCGACTGTCATCCTCTGCATCAGCATCCCTCAGAATTTTGCATAATCTACAAATTTGATGAGTATGTCATCTATGCCTTTATCTGACTTATTGATTTAAAACCAAAATCAAACAGCACAAGAGTTACAATACAAGGACCACAACACGAGACGCAAAGGATTAACAGACCAAGGGGCAACAGGGATCCTAATACAGAATAAATCCAAGAGGTCCATGAAAAACCAGATGAAGCAAACAGTTGTGAACGAGTTTCAGACATCCAGATAAAGGTATCATTCAACCTCTATACATGGAGCTGTCCTCTTAATATGAAAAGGGGAGAGTGATGGAGGAGGCTAAAAGGGTTCACAGATAACTTAAGACTTGATCAATAGTATCCAGAAGGGTTAACAGAAACTAAGACCTGAGTAACCAGAGGGTTACTATCAACCACCAATATCAACAGAAGCTTAGGGAAGTAACCAGGGACCATTAACCATTAATAGCCATTAATAATCCCAGATGACAAGAAACTGAAACGGCACCTAGAAACCACATCCTAAAATAAAGAGATATCTTAAACGCAGAGACCCTCTGGCTCTGACAAGTTTAAACACGTCTTTATGGACTTGTTAACCAATCAAAGCTGATTTCTACCCCAGGGGGAACACTGACTCTCCAACATTCTTTAAACATTCAGTGGGCACCCAAGGGACATCTTTGTTCTAAAAGAGAAAGTCATTGACTTCAATCTATTAATTGTTTTCTAGCCATAATTAATAAATTTATTATTAATTACCCAGAAATTATCGCTCGGAGTTTTCATTTGTTACACAAAGCTCTTGGGTTAGTTCCTTCCCCAACTTACTCTTTGTTACTCAAATGTTCCCAGTAAATGGACTTTTGCCTGACCCATGAAGAGGCAATGGTTAACTGGAGATAAATATAAATGTAAGATTAAGCAGAATGCCCAACCCTGCATAGGTAGCAGGAACTTTCCCAACTGAAGGCTCAGAGCAATCTGACTGAACTCAGACTTTTCACCTAAAATAAAGTCCCTACCACTGAAGAAGGACTAAGAACTAAAGAACTAAGTGAATCTTAGAGGTTATTATATTACCACTCCCCCTCCAGGCTTAAAATGAGATAAAATTACAAAATGCTTAAGGGAAATAGGAAAGGAATCTAAAAGAGAGTATGTTTGTCAGCTTCCTTATATAGGCAATGAAAATGGTTGGCTCTTCCAACCCAAATCCATCCCCTTCTAAGTCCCAAACAACAATCCTCTCAGCAAGTCTTCAAGGAAAATACTTACATTGCATAGAGGGCTATCCCCCAGATGCCTTCAAATGAAAACTGTGACAAACCTTGAATTTCATTAAATTGACTGGGGAACTCATCAAACTGATCAGGTATTTTCCTGATCAACCCCCAGTACCTTGTGAACCTCCAAGGGCTCCCTATTGCTTCTAGGATAAAAACAAAACTCTTTAGTAGATTAGATAAAACCCTCCATAATCTGGTTCCAACCTACTTTTCAGACATCTCCCATCACACACTCCATATTCTGGCTAAACTGGACTAAGTGTACTTACTTGAACTCAACATGCCATCTCTTATCTCTGCACATTTGCTCCAGCCATACCTCATGTCAAGAACATATTTCTTCTTCTTGACTTGAAGTCTAGAGCTCTTTGAAGTGCCTTTTATAGACTCTCATAGAATTGCAGGTATTTAACTCCATTTCACCATGCATTTTCTTGCTTATGGATCAGAAAGAGGCTGGTCAAATAAGATGTTGATGTTAAGAAAACTATTGTAAAAATCCCTCTTGCTTAAGGAAGGAGATAAATAAAGATGAAGATTTGACATTAAGGGACAGGGCCATAATTGGGTGCCCCTTGCCCTAGTGTACCCCAGAGCCTCAAGAAGAGTCTCACCCAAAGCTCTGTCTCAACAGTCTATACCTTGGTTTGACTATATCATTATTACCATGCCATTCTCATCAACTCTGGTCTATGCAAATTTGTCCAAAGGATAGGTTAGCAAAGACAAGTCCCAAATCACTAGGGCCACAGAAGGAGCCCAACATACATAATATACATATTCAGCAGATTCTCATTGTTCAGACAGAAGCAAGAGCTGCTCTCCCTGGTAAGGGGCCAAGTAGCCATCTGCCAGGGTTTTGCAGATAAGACCATATGGAGAAGCAGATGTCTGAGTTTACATGTAACAAGGCTTTGTCCAGACATGCTTATGACACATTGTTCAACAAGGCTCCCCAGAACTGAAGAATGGGTAGAGAAAACAAAAAAGTTTTAAATTACATCTCTCCATTCTTCTATTACTTGCCTACCATCTCATTTCTGTAGGTGGATTTTCTTATTGACATCAATACCTGAAAGATTTCTAACTTTGTCCACCTAGTGTGTCCCCATTAGAATGTGAGCTTGTTGAGGGCAAGGACTATGTTTTTGCCTTTCTTTGTATCCTCAGAATTTATCACAGTGTCTAGCATGTGGTAAGTGCTTAATGAATGTTTGTTGAGGATCAGTTAGGTGGTGCAGTGAATAAAGCACCAACCCTGGATTTAGGAGTACCTGAGTTCAAATCTGGCCTCAGATACTTGACACTTACTAGCTGTGTGACCCTGGGCAAGTCACTTTACCCCCCTTGCCCTGAAAATAAAGTAATAAAAATAAATAAATAAATGTTTGTTGACTCATTCCCGGTATTGGAATTCCCTCTACCAATGTAGATCACAATGAGTAAGCAAAAAAAGAGCTGGAAAGGTGTTCAAGGCATGGAGAAGGTCATACAGCTTATGCCAACCGAAGTCTTCTGAATGCCAAGTCCAATGAGAAAATGGAAGTCAATAAGAATTTACATAGCACCTCCTCTGTGCTAGGCATTGTACTAAGTACTTTTTATAACTATTATCTTATTTACTCTGGCCACTGTAACACCCTTCTTCTTATAGATGTTAATAAAAATCAATTCAACAAAATTGACAAGATGAGGGAGATGTTAAAGGATTGCCTTCCTGCAGGGAAGATCCAGCTGAGATGATGTAACAAAAATTTGTTGTGGACCCAGTCAGCATGGTTTTATGATTTTTCTCCAGCTTCATTCAGCAGCACAAGAATAGGAGCAGAGGTAACAGAGGGTAAAAATAATCCAGGACTGAGGCTTTGCAGGGCAAGATCAATGACCAGCTAAGGGAGCAAGGGACTTGAGAGAAGAGAATAGTATAGAGCTGAAGTGCTTTGCCAAGGAGTAAAGATGGGAAAGGAAGGAGAGTGTATCCAGTTCAGAGTGAGGGTCTAGGCAAAACCAAGAAGTAAAAGGATTAATGGTCACAAATAGAATAAAGAATGAGGTTAGGGAGCATAAGGAGGAGGGAAATAGAGAATAACAAAAGATTACCATCAGATAAAGGAATTTATGAGTTCATAAACAAGAAAACAGCCTTGGTGGGTGATGGTAAGATCAAGGATATGACCAACTCTGTGTGTGGCTGAAACAGGATAGGGAACTAGGTCATGAGAAATGAATAAATTGAGAGACTTGGAAGCTAGGGTGCTTAAGGAAGTATAAATATGTATGTTGAAATCCCCCAGTTTGAGGGAAAGAGTTGAAGAGGAGAGAAAGATCATGAGCCACTCACTGAACTCATTTCTATCTAGGGGTCGGTAAATAAAAGCTCACAGAATCTGAATCGGATGATAAATAAAGATTGAATGAACCTCAAAGGAAGAGAGGTTAATGAGTGATGATGGTTTAAGGAGAGTCTGGAGATGGAAACAATGAGTGTTCTGATGCTCACTATGACCAAAGAGCAATCAGAGCTGGAAGGTGTGACCAGAGAGATCGCATCATCCATCTGGAGGGCATCAGACCTCCATAAATATAAGAAGATGGAAAGAGTGAAAAGGAAAAGGCTGGAGAGAGGCTAGACGGAAGGAATTCACCACTTCCGAAACATGGTTCCTGGATCCATTCACTTCCCCTCACTGTGCCTCAATAATATACTTGTCTGAAAAAGGGAATGAATACCACCCATCTGCTTATCTCACAGGGTTATTGTTAAGATCAAATAAAATGATGGACACAAAGGGACAAATTCAGCTATTATTACCTGTATATATGCTATTCACACCCATTTCATGATACCACAGAATTTGAGTTTGAAGAAACCTCAAAGATCTAGTCTAAGCCAGATATGATGGTGCATTGGTCTTGGAGTCAGAAAGAAATAGGTTCGAATCCTGCCTCAGACACTTTCTAACTGTAACTTGGGGCAAATCATTTAACCCATCTATGCCTCAGTTTCCTTATATGTAAAAATGACAGTCAGTGTAACTGCCTTTAGGTCCCTAACAGTTCAAATTCTATGATCCTTTATACCTCCAAAGAGACCACCCTTCCTTTTCTTGAAGGTCCCTATGAAAAGGAAACTATTGCCTCTCAAAGCAACCTACCAGTCCTTTAGAAAATTTTCCAACATCAGGCTGAAGTTTGGCTCATTGCAGCTTCCACCCACTTCTCCTATTTCTGCCCATTTGTACAAAATAAAACAAGTCTAATCGTTCCTTTACCCAGAAGCCTTTAGAATACTTGATGACCACTACGATACCCTCTTGAAATCATCTCTCATCCAGGATCAGCACCCCTGATTCCCTAATTTATCCCATCTATGCCTTGATTGCGGGTTGTCTCCCCATTGTTCTGTGAGGTCCTTGACAGCAGGGATTGGGTTTTGACTTTTTTGTGTGTCCAGTGCTTAGCACAATGACTGCCGTCACTAGTAGGTGATTAATAAATGCTTATTGCCTGACCAACATGTCACATCCTCAAGGCCCTTGGCCATTCCACTTGCCTTCCTCTGCTCACATTCCAGCTCATAAATACCTTTCTTAAATCACAGTGCCCAGAACTGAACAGCTGAGGCCAGACAAGGGCAGAGGACAATGGGATTTTCCCTTCCCACTTCCCAACAGCTCTGCTGGCCTTGAGGCAATCAAAGGAAACAGAACTGGGGGTTGTCATATGTCACCGTTGACTCTTCTGACATTTGCAGTCCACTAAATCTCTAAGACCTTTTTCACACAAACTGTTCTGGCTCCTGGATCCCTGGTCATGAGCCTGTGACAGTCAGATTTTATATTTATTCCTCCTCAATTTCAGCTTATGCTGTTTGACCTATTTTCTAGCCTATACAAGGCTTTTCTTTTTTTCTGAATCCTGACTACCAGCCAAGGGACTGGCCCCTCATTCCAACTTTGTGTCATGTGAACCCATAGTAAGTCTATCACGTATG
Source organism: Dromiciops gliroides (assembly GCF_019393635.1). NCBI lineage: Eukaryota > Metazoa > Chordata > Mammalia > Microbiotheria > Microbiotheriidae > Dromiciops > Dromiciops gliroides. The sequence continues at coordinate 693,805,509 of NC_057862.1, forward strand.
TCAACAAGAAGAATACGAGTTCTACATATATATCATGCATAAGATACATGGCCCATTCTGCATGTGTGATCTCATCTGAGCCCCTACAACAACCCTGTGAGGCAGGTGATGCTGTCGTCCAAATTGAGGCCAAGAGCACTTAATCTGCTCCACCACCCAGACTTTTGATAAGTTGTGGACACCAGTGCACTACCGGCTATCCAGATTCCAGGTGTCAGCCCTTGCTCTGGTATATGATTGGCACCTCCTGCATTTGCAGGCAGACACATCCAGGACGATTAATGTCTTTTATGTCACTTGCCAAACCACAGCTGGTTTGTGCCAACCCATGAAAGAGATTTTTTGAACATAGAGGACAATATGGAAAGTGATAAGGTGACCCATGAGGGGCACAGCCACTACATGCTATGAGCAATTAGAGAAGGAGTTGTCACTAGCTGGGGCCAATTGGGGAAGCCTCTGTGATGAGATGGGTCTCAAGCTGTGCTTTGCAGCATAGCGAGACTCTAGCTCAGCAGAGAGAGGGGCAGACATTCCAGATGAGGAACCGGGCAGTGGGGAGGCCAGTGTGCCTGGAGCAGAGCAGACAGATGGAGGATCCAAAGACAAGTCTGGCAGGACAGAGAAGGCAGGACCCAGACCTGAGCATCCGTTTGCAGCTGTGATTCAATCCTGCCCCCCTAGAACATCAGGCTGGGCCAGGAACCGCTTCTCATCCACCGTATTTCCCATAACACCAATCGTAACATGAATCTTGATAAATGGGATTCCTATCGCTCACCCTCGTTAAATGTCAAGTGTGTTTTCTTTAATTGGCATAAGTCCTATTCCAAAAGACACATGTCTTGTAGCCACCACGTCTCAAGACCATGCAGTCCAGCCCCCTCCCATTAGAGGCCAGGAGACTGAAGCCAGAGAGGCGATGAGACTTGTTCAGGGTCAGCGGCGGCTTAGTGAACATCAGCATCTGCACAGGCTCCACTGCTGATGCTGTGAAATATCAGCACTTTCATATTTGTGCTCACATCCTCAACTCCATGGGGATAGACAGGTCTGGCATCTTACTTGTGAGGCATCTGGTAGAGAGAGCCACAGTGAGCAGAGCACTCAGGGAGACCTGAGTTCAAATCCTGTTTCAGACACTGCCTATCTGTGTGACCTTGGGCAAGTAATTTAACTGCTATCCGCCTCCATTTCCCCATCTGTTAAACAGGGATAATAACAGCACCTACTTCCCAGGGTTAGTGTGAAGATCAAATGAGATAATGTTTGCGAAGCACTTTGTCCAGTGCCTGGCACATACTAGGTGCTATGTAAATTCTTATTCCCTTCCTCTTTCTCCAAGGTGCCCTACCCAGTGTTGAGTTCTCCAGAGTCATTCCAGGAATTTTAGTGACTAGCTACCTGGCACCCCCTCCTAACACTGCTGAAACAAAGCCCAGCTGTCTTTGCAGATTTCACAAGACACCCTAATCTCCCTGTTCCAGAGAGAAGATATACTTCTCTTTGGCAAGAGACTAGAAAAATAGCCTAAAATGGAAAGCTGGAACAGACTAAAACTGTGTCTGCTGTTCTTCATCCTTTCCCTTGTTTCAAAACCAGACCTTGGGAAGGGAACAGGTGAGATCTGGATACAAGCAAGTGCTATATTGTTCAACAACATCCACAACAGGCCAGTGACTTTCATCCATCATGGCAGAAGCACATTCAGTGTTGAGCCAGATCTTCTTCCATGTGTTAAGACATCCTTGAGAAGATTCGAGCCAGCTTGGAAAACAGGAGATCCAGGTCCCTTCTTTATGGCAAGGGTTCCTCACATTTGGAGGAGCCCTGGAGCCCACTGACTGCTTTCTAGAAGAAGGTGTATGTTCCTTAGCATACTTCCTGGAACATAGCAGGTACTTAATAAATGTCCATTGACTGATAGAGGGGGTCAGTCAAAAGGCATTTATTAAGCACCTGCTACATGTTGGGAACTATGCTAAGTGCTCAAGGTACCAAAAAAAGGGTAAAAACAGTCCTTGATCCCAAGGATTTTACAATCCAATGGGGAAGACAACATACAAATAACTATGCATAAAAAAGACACAAAGAGGATAAATTGAGGATAGTTTTATTATTGTAATTTGTGCATAAATCTTAGTCCCCTGCTAGACTACAAATGCACCAAATATAAAGCTTAATAAATATTTAATTGCATAAATTATTATTAATAATCATTTATATAGTGCTTTAAAGTTTGCAAAGCACTTTGTGAATATTATCTCTTTATTATTTTAATTATTCCATCAATGGATCTGTGACATCTTTAATATGGGCCCTCTCTTCCCACTCATCCTCACTTTCTCATTCAATATTATTCTTGCCCATGTCACTTCTATCATCTGGTGAACAATAATGGTACTAATATTAAACATAAGGGGCATCGAGATGGTGCATGGATAGAGCACTGACCCTGCAGTCAGTAGGACCTGAGTTCAAATCCAGCCTCAGACACTTGACACTTACTAGCTGTGTGACCCTGAGCAAGTTATATATATATATATATAAATATAAATATAAATAAGGCAATTGACCTATTAGAGATCCTAAAAGAGATGATAGGATATCGGCATTGGGGAGGAACAAGGAACAAAATAAAATGTCAGGACTGGAAGGGTCTTTAGGTGTCACCCAGCCCTGCTCATTTTATGGGTGATGAAGCTGAGGCCCCGAGAAGGGGCTTAGGAATAACCTCCTAAACATCACAAGCTATGTGAGGGAGACCTTTTCGGAAGATGTTTCCCAGCATTTTCCTGGCCTTTAAAGCATTTTGAGTTCACTTGGCATTCAGTGCAAGTTGTTCCCATCCAATAGAATGAAAACCACGTGATATCCAGGGCCATTCTGCTTTTTCTTTGTATCACCTGTTCCTGTTTCAGAGCCTGCACAGAATTGGCACCCAATGAAAGCATGTGCACTCTCCCAAGGTCAGGCAGCCGGGCAGAACCATCTTTCCTGTGTCCCAACCCCCGATCCTCTCTCCACACCCCTCTGCTCCCTCCTTAGGTAAATGAGTCATGGATGACCTGTCACCTCCAAGTCTTCCCTCCAGGGTTAGGTCTCCATTAAAACCATGGCCTTTGTTCAACTGGAAAGGGATTCCACATTCTCTCCATCACTGGAGCAAACAGTTCACTTCACATACAGAAATCCTGCAGACTCGGCTCATCCCATCATGAGGCTCATCCCATTGTCCTTGTCCACCATTACTATGGCTTCTCTGTCATTGGCTGGAGCATCACAGATGGCTCCATTTGCATCACCTAGACTCTGCTGCAACTGGCTTTGGGCGATGGTCTCCAAGACTTGCATACTCAGGGCCTGACATAATGTTAGGTGGATTCTTGGCATTGCTCCTGTGGCATGTATATATTCAGCCAGATTTTTCAGGGCGGGGGAGGGGGGGGCAGATGTGCAACAACAGCCATTTGGCTCAAGGCAAGAATGGTCACCAGAAGAGTGATGTAGAAGCCTGCCTTGTAAAGTCGACCCTTAATCCCTCCATTGAAAAGCAACCAGGCATCTCAGAAAGAGGCCTCAGGTCTACCCATCACTAAAACAGAAAAATGGAGCCTTGCCTCGTGAAGTTCCCAGCCTCAGAGAGTCTCAACCTGTGTGTGTAAAACCCATAAGAGCAGGGAGTGTGGGTGGTTGGCTCCTACAGGATGCAAATTTAACTTGATGGGGTTTTTTTGTTTGTTTTGTTTTTGTTTTTTGGGGGTTTTTTGCAGGGCAATGGGGGTCAAGTGACTTGCCCAGGGTCACACAGCTAAATAAGTGTCAAGTGTCTGAGGCTGGATTTGAACTCAGGTACTCCTGAATCCTGGGCCAGTGCTTTATCCACTGAGCCACCTAGCCACCCCTAACTTGATGTTTTTATGGACACATTGCAGGGCTTGGCAAAGCCACAGGCAGCTCCAAGTCTTTCACTGAGAACCCCAATGACGATGCTCAGAAGGTGTTCCAAGAACATTTGCACCATTGCCATTGGCTCAGATATGAGAAACGAGGGTTGTTAGAAGCAGCATCCTACCCCCACTAAATGGCCTGACATCAGGGCTGGGAGATATGCTTTGGGGGAGAAGAATGAAGGAAGAGAGAATTTCCCTAACAAATAATTACACAAAACAGAAACAGAGAATGTCAGCCCTAGAAGGGACCTCGAAACGTGGAATGTCAAATCCCTTTACTACATGCCAGGAGCCAAGCTAAGTGTTGTTTCAATAGTACAAAAATGTTAGAACAATGAATTTCAGAGCTGAGAGAGAGATTAGGATATAGAATATTAAAGCTGGAAGGCCCTGACCTAAGGGGTGCCAAATAGAACAGAGCTAATCCCTCATCCTGGACAACTAGGTAACACAGTGGATAGAGCACTGGACCCGGGCTCAGAAAGACCTGAGTTCAAATCCAGCCTCAGACACTTACTAGCTATGTGCCCCTGGGCAAGTCACTTCACCTTGTTTACTTCTGTTTCCTCATCTGTAAAATGAGCTGGAGAATGAAATGGCCAACCGCTCCAGTATCTCTGCCAAGAAAACCCCAAAGAGGGTCACAGAGAGTCAGACATGACTGAAATAACTGAACACCAATCTGTCTCCCACATGATAACCTTCCAGATACTTAGACAATGCCATCTAAGACTCAGGTCTTCTCTTCTCCATGATAACTGTTTGCAATCCCTTTGATAGAGCCTCATAAGATATTAGGAAGAAAATTTAGAATCCCCAAGCCTTCATCTCGGGGTTAGCCAATAATATCCACTTCATGCTGGTGTATGTAAGTGAGGACTGAGGCAGAATAACAAACACCTTTCTGAAGACTTCCTTTACCAGCCCACACTGAGGAATCCACTGCACTTTACAAATATAATTTCTAAATGTGCCAATGGAAACAAAGCTACAAAATGATGCTCCTGAAATTGACTGTCAGACTGGACCTGTCTTTCAGGCCCAGTTCAACCACTGCTGGCAACACAGGTGGCCATTTGAGGAGTGTCTTCCTCCCCCATCTCTTGTAATCAAAGAGTGCCTTTGCTACCATCTGGCCCATAATGAGAAGACATAATCTTCCTTTATTACACTATCATAAAAGACAGCCACAAACCGCCCCCCAAAAAATATATTACTCCTCATCACGATGCTGTTCGTTATGGAAGTTGTAAAGACCTTCCCAGAGAGAGGCAATCTACTTTAATTAAGCCTTGTCAAAGGAACACATTTCCAAACCATCAAGAACAAATCTTGAAGACAAGAGAACTTGCTGTCCCAGAAAAAAAAATTTACCACAGGGATTAAGCCTGGGGCCAAATCAATTTTCCTATTAAGAGCCTCCACAGCTCAGGGAATTCGTAATGGAATTGGGAGGTGCTCACTTTAAATTTTGGTCCAAGCTGTCCTTACCAGAGAGCTGTTGATGCCTAACAAATAGTGACTTATAGGTCAGCATGGGATCGGGTTCCCTCCCCCACCCCCACAGCTGGCAGAAGCAGGTTTGGTCCAGGGTTCCTGAACACTTGACTGATTCTTCCTACAAGGTTCATTTCCAGTGTGAACACAGGCCAGAAAGGAGTGTGATGTCCTCAGAGCCCAGAGAAGGGGCTTCAGTCAAGTATAAACACAGAGTTAGAGGAACCATTTTTACTTCCGGTGCCTTTTAAAACAGAATGACCAGAAGGGTTTCTTTTTCTGGCTGAATTCCCTCTAAAATTCAGCACTGAACAAATAAGGTAATAATAATAATCAATAATAAATTAATTCCTGATAAATAAATAAAGGAGTGAGAACTGCCCTTTGAGTCAGGAAGACCCGCTTTCAAGTCCTGCTTCTGTAATACCCTGTTACTCTCATTCGTTCATTTTAAGCCTAGGGATAAGTGATTGTGCCTCAGGCCCACACGGTTCCCTCCTCTGCAGTTCTACAGAGTTGATATTGAATGGAAAGTTGGGAATGCCATCACAATTGCTCTGAGCCCCCAGTTACACAAAATCCTAACATTTCTACATAGGGTTGGCACTCTGTCATAATTTACATTTATATCAGTGTCCAGCTAACCTTGACTTTTTTGTGACTGAGGCAAAATTGAGGCTACATTTGGGTATAGAAGTAGCAACATATATTACTGTGTCTGTTAATAGGTACCAGAAGAAGTTGGGAGAGGAACAGGTCCTGGAGGAGGTGGGCATAACTGGTCATATCGGCCCCAGTGCTCTGCTCTGAGATACCCATTGGGCAAATGGCCCATTTCAGCCTCTCTCTTCTCTGCCACAGCTGTCCTTTTTTCTTTCTCCTTTCTCTGGTTTTCCCTAGGGTTCTGGTTCCTTCCAGCTCACCACTCCTTTCTCTGGGCTCCCAAGGACCCTCCAAGAGCCTAGTTTCCTCATGAGGAAATTCAAACCACTCTGGACACAGATTAGCCCAATTATATTCCTCACCATCACCACCATCATTTGACAAGCCAACCTATTTGAAATAGCAAGGACTCCATTCTGATGGAGAGACAGAAGGTGACATGCACCAGGTCAGTCAAACCACTGCCTGTTAAAATGGGAGATCCTCAAGAGCAGAGGCTGTTCTGCTTATCTATTTGCACCCCTGGCACTTAGCAGCGTGCTTTGCACACAGGAAGAGCAGAATAAATGCCTTTTCCTTTATTCATCCTTTCTTTTTCCCACATTGCACAGCCTTGGCTCTGGACAGTCCCCTCTTTCACAGTTCTTTAAAAGTAAGACCTAACAGCTGGGAAGCAGCGACAAAGACAAATGGGCTTGTTTGGCAGAGGGAGCTACTTGCAGCAGGACTGATGTACAACCCAGGCTTGTAGGGGCTCCCTGTTGGCCCCGTGGTTGCCAAATTTGGTCCCTCCCAGGAGATATTGTATCCCTGCTCACCCTGGCCAGCTTTGGGTGCCCCTTCTCCCTGCCCCTCAGCACACTGGGCCAGGAGAAGGGGGAGCCTTGTGTCACCATCATTTCGAAGCCTTTCCTCTTTTGAGGCTTCAGACATACCAGACATCTAGAATGTGGAGCTAGAGTCTATCAATCCCCATGTCCCTTTTCCTCCCTTTTTGAGGAGTCCAGCACCAACTTCTAGTCTTCTTCTCCATCCTAAGTTCTTCCCTCACACACAGAGACTTCAGTATGCACAGAGAAGTTCCCTTCATACACCCTGGCCTGCAAGCTCATTGACCTCCTTAACTAAGATGGCCTCTACCTTAGCCACACCCATGGATAGTCCCTCCGGTTACTCACCATCATGGTCACATCATCCCTCACCACTGTTTGCCCTCCCCTCTCCAGAACACTGAAGATCCTCTTTTGGACCATGATTTCAAATGCTTCCGTTTCCCACCCTGTCTCACTCCTCCAAAACCTAGAATTCATCCTCTCCCCAGTGTCTATCCCACCTTCACCCTCTCTTCCCTTTCGAGGCTCTCAGTCCTGATCAGGTCTCACTTTACTCCCCTTAAAATCTTGACATTCTAGTTACTTAGCTCAGCTTCACACTGTTCTTTACCCTTGTAGTCCTTGCTCCTTGGTCCTATCACCAACCAGCCTTTTCCCAATCCAAACCATGGGTTGCCCCTGCCATCTGCTTCTCTGCTTCTATTCTTGTGAAACTAATAGTCACTGGAGAAAGTAATGAGATCTTACTAATTAAATCTACTACATGTTGGTGCTATGTAATCTCATCTGCCATATAGCCATTCTTTTACTTTCCTGACTGGTGCCCTATCATATCCCCCACCATACCCATTAAGGGCGAAATATTTATTAAACACCTATTATGTTCCAGGCATGTGCTAAGCACTTTACAAATACATCTCATTCAGGGGCATCAGGAATAAGGAGGACCTGAGTTCAAATCCAGCCTCAGACACTTGACACTTACAAGCTGTGTGACCCTGGGGAAGTCATTTAACCCCATTGCCTCACAAAAACAAACAAGCAAACAAAAACAAATATATTTCATTCATTCCTTACAACAACCCTGGGAGGTAGGTGTCATTATGCCCCATTTTACAGTTGAGAAAACTGAGGCAAGCAGAGAGAGGTTAAGTTACTTGCCGAGGGTCACATAGCTACAAAATGTCTGAGGATGGATTTTAACTCAGGTGCTCTGGACTGCAGGCCCACTGCTCACTGCCTCAAAAGATAAATGCCTTGTGTGATGTTTAAAACCTAAATTGTGTGATCGCCTTAAATTCGAAGCTTTAGCACCAGTCTTTGGGCATTAAACATTTATTAAAGCATACAGGTATTCACATGGAGTTGAGAAAGTTAAGGAAAGGCCTATCTAGCCTAGAGTTCCAGCCTGGTTGGGTTCTTCCTCAAGTCCTCCACCATGAGCCTGCTTCAATCACAAACTCTCTAGCAAACTGATTGTGGAAGCTTTTTATAGGTCCGGGGCATGGGCGGTCCTTACACACTGCTTCAAGCTGGATTGGTTAGCATCATCCAAATCCACTGGAGTTAAGTTCAAAGTCCTCAGCTTCTGGGAACAATGCCCTCTTAAGGACTAGCCAGGTGTGCTTACAATCTCGCTAATCAGCAGTCAGTCACTCTCACTTGATTCAATCAGTTTAGATTAATCTCCAGGTGGGCCTTTGAGTAGCTGCTAAATCCCATCATTTTCTCACACTTGCCTGTGACAAACTTTCTCTCTTCTCAAATGGCCTGTTCTCTTCTCTCCAACCTTCCTCTCTGTGGAAGACCTGATCTTATATTTTAACAAGATAGAGAATAAATGAATGGACGAAGCCTCAATTAAGCACTTACTGTGTGCAAAGCACTTACTGTGTGCAAATGCAAAAGTGAGATAGTCTCTGTTTCAAAGGATCTCACCTTCTAGTAGGGGAGACAACACACATACAGAGGCCATCTGTCACGAGCTCTCCTTCCAAATCCAACTCTTCAAATGCCCTTACCATCGTCCTCCCATTCTTTCCTCCTCTGTATCACCCTCTGATGAAGGGTCAGTCCTTCTCCCTGCTCAGACAAAATCCTCTCAGTGTCGCCTTGATCCCATCCCTCCCATCTCTAAGTGAGGGGATCCTTCAGTCCAATTCATTCCAGCTTGCACGTGTCAGGCGTCTACCATTGGTCAAGCACTGTACTAGGTGCTGGAGAAATACAAATATGAGGCAGCTCCTACCCTCTTGGGGCTTACATTTAACTGGACAAAAATAACATGTACACGGAAAAATAAATATAAAATCATTTGAGGATGAGAGCGTTACCAACCGAGAAGGAACAAGAAAAGCTTCATGAAGAAGGGCGCCCTGAGAACAAGCCTTGATGGGACCCAGGGAATGAGAACAGTTTCCTTTCTTTATTTTGGTACTTCCAGCACTGGCCCAGTGGCTGCTGCTTAATAAATGCTTCCTGGATTGAACTGAAAGAGAGAAGAGTGAGGCCCGAGTCCATCCTCCTTCATCTACACATATTTTTCTCTGTTACTAGAAAATATTTTTTCTTTCTCCTTCATCCTTTCTTCTATGCCCCTTTTATGTTTGCTTGGCTCCAATAAAGCAAGAAAAAAATTGGAAATCAGAAGATGAAAGCAGCCAGGCTGTATCTGTGCTCACTAGCCATAGTGGGAACACTGACCCTCCCTCCAGACAGCATCCTTATTGGCAAAAGTCCCAGTGTGAGAAATCTCTGACCTGATGCTCCACAGAATGGACCTACTCTTCTTAAATAAATTGGGGATCATGCCTCTGCCTTAAGGATTTCATGGGGCTACAGAATGAGAACCTTTTAGTAAACTGTAGAAACCTTAGGAATGGAAGATGCAGTTTCCATTTGTCTGAGCATCTAAAAGCCATCACTCTCAAGAACTGTGTAGCCAAAAGCTCAAAGAAATTGATGTGTCTGATGTTGATGGTGGCTGACAAAGCTCTGTCATCCTTATAAATGCTGGTGTGGATGAAAAGTTCAGTACTCTGCATTTCAGGCATAAATCAACCAGATATGAATTTATTAATGAAATCATTCCAAGTCTAAGCTTCTCTGTTTAGAGTGAAAATACAAAGGAGCAGAAATACACATGTATTGTCTTTGAAATTTTCCCTATGCAATGTGTACAGTTCAAGAACTAAGATAATTACCAAGATCAAGAGATGAATGTTGCGTTGGGGAAAATGGGGGAGTCTAAGAAACAGGTTTGATTCATCAAATAGAACAATAGTCATCTAACTTTTACTATACCTTGGAGATTCCATTCCATCAAACCATCCAATCCCTCTTTATCCATTGAGTCAATCAATAAACACATTATTAAGCACTTGCTATATGTTAGGTGCTGTCCTAAGTGCTGAAGATACAAAGACAGGGAAAAGCATGGGTCTCTACTCTCAAAGAGCTGACCTAATGGGGTAGATAACATGCAAACTAAGGGTTCTCCTTTCCTCCTCATGGTTCAGAACTCAAGAGATATTTCTATTAACTGAATTAATTAAGGACCTCTTCCTCTGAATCTGATTATTGCCCTAATTACTTCAAAAAGGAATCTTTCTTAGAGTGACCAGGCCTCTCTCCCTTTCAATGCTGGTTAAGCCTTACATAAGGATTTTATATGATTTCAGCACAAGGCACCTTTTCAGAATTGATAATTAAAGAAAATACTTCTCAGGCTGATTAGACCAAGAACTTCAGACTAAAGTATTGCCATAAGAGACATCCTAAAAGAGGAAGGAGGTATAAGGGCTCAGGGTGCTTCCAGAATGGCATCCCTGCCCACAACAGCATTATGGTTCCTCTGTCCCAGCATCCTCTGATTAGTGAGGACCATCTGGAAATCTCCATTTTGGAAGTACCTCCCATGCTGGCACTTCCCTACCCTCTACCCCTGCTCAGCTTTCTCCTATGTGTTAACATCCCCCATTAGAATATAGGATCCTTGAAATTAGAAACTATCTTTCTTTTGGTTGTATTTACTTAACAAATGCTCTATCTATATATTTATACATATATGTACATATGTATGTATATATGATTATCTGTTCATCTATCATTTCAAAGACACACCAGAAGTGAGACTGGAACCCAGACCCTCTGTAACCAAGGTCAACACTCATGGAGGTCATACTTATCAAATATACAACTTGAAGTTGGAAGGGACAGATAACTCATTAGGTGAAAGATTCTGCATCTCCCCCCAGTCACCCACCCAAGTCCTCCCTTCTTCAAGTAAAATATCCCTGTTCCTTCTACTAATATTCATACAATATGGACTCAAGGCTCTTCACCATCTTGGATGGTCTCCCCCAAATGCTTTCCAGCTTATTGGTGTCCTTTCTAAAATGTGATGCTCAGAATTGAACAGGGAACTCCAGATGAAGTCTAACAAAGGCAGAGAACAAGAGTAGTTGGCTCCTCGTTGCTGGAAGTTGCCTCTCTCGATCTCATTAGCTTTATTGAAGGCCACAGTTAACACCATGGGCTCTTTCAGACTGATCTTGGAGTTCCCAGCTTGATGAAACAAAAATGATTGGAGGAACACAGACCATTAGGTTCAGAGTGAACCTTAGAACTTAGAACATATGATACCACAGCTGGGAGGAGCCTTAGAACAAAGAACATAAAATTCACAGTTGGGTGGGGCCTTAGGTCAAAGAATCCATGTGGATCATAGGAAAGTCAGCACATACAGGCTACTGAAATGCAAGCAATTGTTACCCTCAAGAAATAGGAAGCTATGCTTTAAACTGGTTCTTTGCTACTCTGTCTCTGAAGTTGTTGCCCTTACCCTGGTGTGTGCATTGGCCCTGAATCCTCTGTGGAGGACCAAGGAGGGGCTCCACAGAAGAAATCCTGCCCAGATCTCTCCCATGCTCCCACACTACATTGGCACTAACAACTGCACGATTATGACAGTGCCTCCTTCTCTGGCTGTAATCTAATGAGAAGCCTCTGGACACTTTTCAAAGGTAAATCAGTTGATAAGTGAAATATTAAAGTCACTGGAGATTTGGACTCAACCCTGAAGCTGTGTATTTCAGACTCCAAATCAATAGCTGGGCATCGAGTTAGCAGAGACTACAGAAGACCTGAGGAGTCAACCTGGCTCTGGGCCCTGAGGGAGAATTCCACATGACTCTAGTGTAGGAAGAGCAGAGGGCTCCCCTGACCCTTTGAAAGCTAACATCTCCTCAATGAATCCCAGCTGCCTCATCTGGAAAAACAGAGACTCAACAAGACCTTACAATGGGAGTTCACGGCTCTTTTTGTGTCAGCAACTCTTGGCATCTAGTGAAAATTATAAACCCTTCTCAGGATGTTTTAAGTAACTGAATAAAATGGTAACTTTCAGATAGAGGTTAGTGAAAATAAAGATGTAACTCTTCCCTTTGGAGACCACCAGCCTCCCTCATATCTATCCACAGATGGAGTCCCTGGTCCCTGAGTTAAGGACTCCTGCCTTAAAACCCCAAAGATGAGACTTGGAAAGATCCTTTGAATAAGGAACAGAAGATGTCAGAGCCAGGGGGACCTTAGAATGCAGAGTGTGGAATGCCAGGCCTGGGAGGAACCCTAGAAATCAATCTGCTTCTAACCCTGAACCCTAATTTTACAGAGAAAGAAAGAGGGACCACCCAGAGCAAAACAGGGTACTGGAAGGAATACAAGACTGGAATTTTAAATCCCACCCATCTGCCCTTGAGCATGTCTGAACCTCTATGCACTAGACTCGGTCAATAAACATTTATTATGTACCTACTGTGTGCCAGGCACTGTTAAAGCATGAGGAGACAAAGAAAGGGAAAAGACAGTCCCTGCTGTGAAGGGAGTTCACAGTGTAATAGAGGAGACAACCTACAAATTAAACAGGAAATACTCCAGAGAGCAAAGGCACTAGAATTGAGTGAGGTTGGGAAAGACTTTGTGTAGAGATAATATAGAGGGAGAAACCAAGAGGGTCCAGGACAGAACCCTGAGGAACACCTGTAGTTGGATGTGAGGAGGAGCCAGCAAAGGGGGGTGAGAAGGAATGGTCAGACAGGAAGGAGGAGATCCAAGAAAGAGTGATGTCAAGAAAACCTAGAAAGAGAAAAGGATCCAAGAGAAGAGAGCTCGGCAATGTTAAATACTGCAGAGAGTTCAAAATTAGGTTCATTCAGCACTCAAGCAATGAGATGTAGGAACTTCAGAGTCAATGGGAATGGGAGTGTCATGTCCATGGCTGGTGGCCAGACCAATAATGTGGCCACCTCTGTGTAGCTGCAGTGGGGTGGGGGAGCTGAGTGGGGAAATTGGGTAGGCTGAGGAACTGGGAATCTGGGGTACTTGAGAGCATCACTTTGTATGGAGAAGTCCCCTTGTGTGAGGTCAGGTGTTGGGGAGGAGAGAAAGCTCATGAACTGAGCACTGAACAGGAACGTCCTGTTGTCAAGAGAGAGTCTGGTCTCCATGAGAGCCACAAGAGAGAAGGAGTGGGGCTGAAGGTGGAGGTGCTTGTGTTACACAGCCATGGAGTGAAGGCCAAGGGTCTTCACCTCCACCATGACTGTCTTAGGGTCTCGAGTGCCTTTCAGCTCTAAATGCCCCAATCCTGAGCCTTCCTGGAGGAACCAAAAACAGGCACAGAACCAGAACCAGATCAGCAGAACCAAAATCTGAATCTTGTGACTCTGGGACCTTTTGGCTCAAAGGGACCAAGGCCTTTAGAGGGTCCAACATTCAATATAGGACCAGGCACACAGTAAGACTTTAATAAACCCTCATTGGGTGATGGATTGATTCATGGCTGGTGGTAATCCAGCTTTTGAAAGCTGCTAGTGATGTTTAGAACCTCCTGAGGGTCCTTTTATCCCTGCAATTCTAAGACCTCATGAAGTAGAAAGAGCAAAGGGTGTGAGTGCAAATCTCACTTCGGGCTTACTCTCTGCATGACCTTGGATAGGTCACGTAACATCCCCCGGCATCCATTTCTTTGTCTATGATGGGATTTGACCCGATGACCTCTGAGGCCCCGCCACTTTGAGTTGTCCGATCCGGTGAAGACAAAGAACAGTAAAGTGAGGTAGAATCATGCTGTAGAGCGAACAGTCAGGAGCCCTGGCTTCTAGGTCCAGACCTAGACCCCGCCCTCTCTGAACCTGAGCTCACAGAACAAGGGTGTTGGATGGCACGATCCACAAGGTTCCTCCCAACTCTGTTCTCTGTTCTCTGTCCTGAGGTCCCCACCAGCTCTGCTGTCACCTATTCTAACACAGCTCTGTCCTTCCATTCTGATGTTCTGAGGTCCCTCCCAGCTCCCTCATTCTCTGTGCTGGGTCCTACAAGACAGCCCTTCCCCCTTCCATGAGCTCTACCACAGCCTCAGGGAGATTCACTGACATCTGCTGAGCCCAAAGCCCTTTTTCCCAATGGGGGCTCTAGGCCGAGGGCATCCTCAACCCCAGAAGTCCTGCCTGGGCCTGGGGTTCCAAGGTGTCCCCATCTTACATCCCACTGAGCTGGGCCCTGAGCCAGGAGCATCCCATGTGCCCATGGCCATTGTTCAACCCAAGCCCCATTTAGCCGGCGCAGGTAGAGCTCATTTTCAACCGCATTGAGTTCATAGTTCCCCGATCAATAATTGATTACCCACCGTCTGTCAGGCTGTGAACGCAGCCAATGCATAATAAGAGGGAGAAACAGAACAAGCTCGCTCAGCCAGCCTCGGAGGGAATGTCCCAGAGCTCTCGGCTCTAGTCCAAGCACACGCTCTGTGGCCCTCAATCAGCCCAAACCCCAACAAATGGCCCGGCAGGCAGGAGAGAGAGCTTCTGGCCTCCTGGGACAATGGCGGGGGAGGAAGGTGGGAGGGGAGGCCAAAACAGAGCCCCTGGTGTTCAGGATGGGATCCTGGGCAGAGCCTACAGGGAGAAGCTGGATCAAGTTGTGAGTGTCACTGCCAGAGATCCCGTCTGCACTGGGCATCTGGAAACACTGAAAAGTCATCTCTATGAGGTACATGTGCTCCCGTGAACATGGATTCTTTAGCTTATGAGTCAGTGTTTTCCATCAGGGACAACGCAAACCACTCGTCCTCACCCCCAAATTCCACAGAATTCTCAGGCCTAGCTCAAAAGGCAGCCAGTTGTCATAGAAATGACCAAGAGTTTCTTGTCCTAGGTCATGCCTCCTCCAACCTCCGTGCATCTCAGATCATCAGTCTGCCCCTCCGCAAATAAGGGCAGTGTGCCAGGCAATCTGCAGGCCAGCTCTTAGCTGCCAGCTCTGTGTTCTAAGGCCCCTTCATGGATTCAGTAAGCATTTACTGAGAGACTATTATAGGCCAAAGTCTATGCCAGGCTCCAGGATCACAAAGAAGAAGCAGGATAACAGTCTCTGCCCTGTGGGGAAGAGATGCAAGGGCAGGGATCACACATGCAAAAGGAAATGTGAAATCATGGCAAAGGAATCACTGGGGAGACGTTCCAGGAGTAGGGAGGATCAGGACAGACTTCCTGTAGGAGGTAGTGTCTGAAGGAAGTGAGCCATCTCAAGAGGTAGATATGAGGAAGAAGTGAATCCCAGGCATGGGGGACAGTCAGCTTGGAGATGGGGCAGGATGGGGGACAAGGAGACTGGAAGGCAGGGATCTGCATGAGGGGTAAGGGGGCTGGGGATTCCTGGGAGCCAGACAGCGAAGGGTTGGAAGCAGAGCTCTCTGAGGTGCTGCCCTGAGCCCCCCTGGTTTGGGGGTCTGGTAGAGGGGGTCTGCCTGCTTTTCCTGCTTCCTAGGACACTGGGATGGATCTGGTGGAGAGCACCAGAGCATGGAGAATCTGCCAGATTGTAATGAGTCACAAGGCACAATGTCCCTGAGTCAGCAGACTGGGCAGGAGGGCTATGACATAAATGAGAGGGGACAGGAGAGCAGGATTCACTTTGAATTGATCGAGAATATGCTTTATTAATGAGAGAAAAGAAACAATTTGTTATTGGCTTGCCTTAGTAATTCCCTGTGCTTGCTTTCTATCTGTCTCTGTCTCTCTATCAGTGTCTGTCTCTGTCTCAGTCTCCATCTTTCTCTCCCTCTCCCCCTCTCTTCCCTCCCTCCTCCTTCTCTCTCTCTCTCTCTCTCTCTCTCTCTCTCTCTCTCTCTCTCTCTCTCTCTCTCTCTCTCTCTCTCTCTCTCTCTCTCTTCCTCTCTCTCTCCCTCTCTCCTCTCCCTCTCTCTCTCTTCCTCTCCCTCTCCCTTCCTGCCTCCCTTCTTTTACCCTAATGCCTCTCAACTGTCAGCAAACAGCAGAATTAAGCTTTACTGAGAGAAGCTTGTGAAGGATTGGAAGCTATTGATCATGCTGCTTCCCCTTCCCTGTTCAGAGACCATCGCTGATCAAGCAGCTCAGGGGCAGCTGCCACTAATGAAAATTTACCAGGAGAGTTCATGGGGAAACTCTTGTGAAGGCTTCTTCAAGGCCAGGAGGTGATAAGGCACCCATGGGCCCTGAGAACCTTCTTTTCCAGATAGGAAGGAAGAAAGGAGTCAGGCTCTTCCCAAATCACAGAACTTCCCTACTGGAAGCTGATGGGGAATCACTGGAATTGCATTCATGGGTCACTCATTCACCATCCAGGACGTGTTGCTCAGTCCCTCTGGATCTATCCTCTGGGACCCAACAAATCTAATACCTATTACACATGATAGCCCTTTAGATAATTAAAGACATTGTCCTTCCTCCCAGAGTCTTCTCCAATATCAAACTTGCCCGGTTTCTTCAATGGACATTCTTATGGCATGAACCCAAGGTTCCTCACCATCCTTGATTCCCTCCTCTGGACACTCTACAAATGATCAATGGCTTCACTAAGATGGGGCCCATTCGATTGGATACAGTATCCTAGCTATTGTCTAGCTAGAATACAAAGGCCAGAATACAAAAGAACTAGTGATTGGATAGGTATGTCACATATTCCTTTGCCTAAGTCACTGATAATGGAGTCAAACACAGGGCCAAGCATCGAGCTTTGGGGTCTTCCTTAAAAGACTTCCTTCCAAGTTGATATACCATCCCTTGCCTATCAAAAAAGAAAGAGCTTGATCTGCCATAAACTGTTCTTGCTGAAGCCAGGCAAGTTCTTTGTGGTCACTGCTTCCTTATCTAGATGTTCATTATCCATCCCTTTAATAATATGCCCTAAAAATTTGCTAGGGATTAAAGTCAAATTCACTGGCCAACAGTCTTCAAATTCCAATCTCCCTTTTTGAAAATCAAAACAAGATTTGCTCTTCCCAGAGCCATAACAATTCCAGGGTAACCAGGCCAGGGTGCTAGCACCATCCCAAGGATCCCACTGCTTTGTCCACCTTCCCCAGACCTCCCTCTCCTCCCTAATCTTCTGCATGGAATAAGGGGTAGGCTCTCCAGGAGCTAGCTATGTACAAGACTCTATACTAGGTACTGGGTATATAAAGACAAAAGTGAGATAGCACCTACCCTCAGGGAGTTTGTTTTCTGATGGAGGAGACAGAATGTGAATTTATCAGTAGATACGAGAACTCCTAGTTATAGATCTGCCCTTCTCCCATCCTATGGCACCTCTTACATCTTCTGCAGGCTTTCAGAGATACTGACGGTGGCACAGTCATCCCACCTGCCCTCCCTCCCCTTGTCTTCCTCTTATAATTCCAAGCTTTATTCAAGGCTCAGCTTAAGCACTGCTACCTACATGAAGCCTTCCTAGATACCCCCCATTTCCTAGTATATGTACCAGAGGAAGCATGGTGTGGTGGAAAGAAAGCTTCCCTTGAAACCCAGACTACCTAACACATACTGGCCATATGCCCTTGGCCAAGTCATTTCCCATTGCTGGTCCTCCACACAGCTCATAAGGTGCAGAGAAGGTTCCAACTTGCATTGGTAGAGGAAGTGCTCTTGTCCAGGGGTTCCCTATATCAGTAAAAACATGAGCCCATTGCCTATGTCCTTAAATGAGCATGTTATTTCCCCTGAGAGAATACAAGCCACTGGAAGGCAGGGAATGTATCATTTTTGTCTTTTTATCTCCAGAACCAAGGACAGAGCCTCAAGCATACTGGGCAGTAATGTTGAATAGAATTAAATAAATGTAAAATGCTACCCTTAACCTCCAAAAAATCACTTACACTTGGGAGGATGTGACTTCACAGCAGTTAATGTGAGAAAGCACTATAGGTTCAATCTCCTAGAAGGTCAAAAGTGTGATGTAGCAGCCAAAAAAAGCTACTTTGATGGATGCCAGACTTCATGAATAGAATTCCAGTGCACAGATTAAGAGAGGACCCAGCCCTGCTCTCCTCCCCCTGGTTGGACCATGTCTACAGTGTTTTGTTCAACATTGGGTATCATATCTTAGGAGGGACAATGAAAAACTATCTGCCCTGATATCCTGCTCTAAGCCCTCATCATAGCATGGAGGTGACTATGCTATCAAAGGCTTGGCCAGTGATGCATAAGACCTGACAGTTCCTTCAACCCCTGTAAGGCTCTGATTGCAAGCTTGGTGATGAACCATTTGTCAGTGGCCCTAGGGCCAGCTGTAATAAGGTCACAGTAGTTCATCCCCAGGATATTGTCCTCACATAACTCATGAATTCTGAGCACTATTACTAGTAGCTAATAGCATTTATATAGGTCTTTAAGGTTTAGAAAGAGCTATATGTTTTATTTCATTTGATTCCTGCAATAATTCTATAAAGTAGCTTCTATTATTATACCCACTTTACAGAATAGGAAACTGAGGCAAGTAGCAATTAATAATCTTGCCCAGGAACACATAACTAGTAAGTGCCTCAGGTAAGATTTGAACTCAGTTCTTCCTGATCATCTAGCACTCTGTCTGCTGTGCCATCTAGCAGTCTATACCATGGGATCTACATAAGGCTGAAGGAAAACATACTGACATCAAAAATCCCCAGAAATACTCATATATGGATGCTATATTAGGGGTAAGTGAAAGTTCAAAGTAGAGATAGGACCTCCACACCAGCATGCATGGGGCAAGGATAATGTTACAGAGGCAATAGCTACATGCTCATAGTTAGCTTGTTCTGTGACTAGACTTGAAGTCAGGGAGATCTGAGTTCAAATCCTGGTACTTACTAGCCACGTAACCATGAGCAAGTCATTAGACCTCTCTCATCACCTTCCTCATCAATGGGGAAAATAATCACACCTGCCTTCCAGGGTTGTTGTGAGAATCCATTGAGATGACATGTGTAAAGAGCCATGCAAACCTTAGGGTGCTATATTTATATTGATGATTATAATTTTATTCTGTTAAAACATATATTAACGCCAAAGGCACATTCACCACAAAGTAAAAGTTAACATGGCCTTTGCCCTCAAGGAGTTTACATTCTAATAGAGGAGACGATGTGTTAATAATGAGACATATACAAGATAGAGAGAAAGTCAATGAAAGATTTCATGTCTTGCCCAGGGTCAAAGGAATAGAGGAAGAAGGATAGAAACCAAAGGCTTTTCAGTCTACAATCCCACACCTTTCTTACAAATGAGAGAGGGTTTCCCTATATATGGGCAGGTCCTCCGGGGGCTCATATTGACAGATGACTTTATGCTGACTTCATCAAACTCTGAACGCTACCAGCCTTCCTCAAAGAGACTGACCCAACACCTCACAGAGGAAACAAATCAATGCCTAGGAAGAAGTGAGCAGGTCAGATTGCATTAGGGAAATGCTCAGTGATTTCAAAGAACCCAGTTTGCCCCCAACAAAAAACCCATCTTTGTAAAGGTGATGCACTTCTGGGCATCACCTGGATGAGCTATGGTTCCACACCTTGAATAACCACAGATTCTGAAGACTTTAAGGGGACCATTGACCCCAAAGGCAATGTAGAGATCCGGGGTGGGCATAAATTGGCCCCAGCGATGACTGCCACACAAAAAGTGACTTGAAAGAGGCAGGAGATGTGTGACCAGAAAAGGAGGCAGGTGGACACCTTGAGAAAAGAGTGAGGAGTCACAGATGGACTGCTTGATGGTGCCCTTGGAACCCTGGAAGAACCAGAGGAAGCCTCAAGCAAAGGCATCAGGTAAGTGTTCTTTGTAGGCTTGATAGGACGGAAAGGCCAAGAGTCACTGAGGAAGAGAAGACATGGATGAAGTGCGATCTGCACTGGTGAAGGGATACCAGCATCGATGAGGTCCTGGAACACTAAGCTATTACATGACTACTCATGAGAGCGAGCGTTAAGGTTTGCAAAATGCTCTGCATATATTATCTCATTTAATCCATTCGAGCATCTTCTCTGGCTGCCCCCCCCAGGCCCAGATGGCTCTCCCTCCTCATCTCTGCCTCCTGACTTCCCTGAAGTCTCAGCCAAATTCCTCCCTTCTACAGGAAGCCTTTCTCAACTCCTCTTTATTCTAGAACCTTCCTTCTGGTGGTTATTTCCAATCGATCCTGTCTAGAGCCTGCTTGTACATGGCTGTCTACTCTTTGTCTCTTCCATTAGACTGGAAGCTCTTTGGGGGCAGGACTTGTCTTTCGCCTTTCTTTGTATCCTCGGTGCTTAGTAAAGGACCTGGCCCATCGTAGATATTTTATGTAATAAATGTTAGTTCATCCTTAAATAACCCTGTGAGAGTATGCACTATCATTATCCCCACTTTGAAGATTAAGGAATGAGTTCTGACTCTGCATAAGTATCAGAAGCAAGAAATCACCCATCCGTTCCCTAAGATTTCCGCAGAATATTGAGATGTGCCAAGTGCTTCACACATATGACTTCATTGGATTGTTCCGACACCCCAGGAGGTGCATGCCATCAATGATTCCCTTTTATACAGGAGGACATTGTAGCTGAACTCAAATCCTTATCCTAAGACTGTGAATCCAGGGTTCTCACCACCAATCCAAGTTTTCTCTGCATCTTTTATCCAGAAGATGGTCTAAACAATATCAATTTCCCACATGACACTTTATGCATTATTATCTCCATTTCATAGATAAGAACACTGAGAATTAGCAAGGTTAAGGGACTTGCCCATTGTCACACAGCCAGTAATTCTCTGAGCCAGGATTCAAATTCAGATCTCCCTGATTCGAAGCCTAATGCTATGTGTGCTTGTGATCAGAGAGGAGAGAAAAATAAGCAGATGGGACAGCTAGATGGTACGGTGGTAAAGCACCGGCCCTGGATTCAGGAATACCTGAGTTCATATCCGGCTTCAGACACTTGACACTTACTAGCTGTGTGACCCTGGGCAAGTCACTTAACCCTCATTGCCCTGCAAAAAAAAAAAAAGAAAAGAAAAGAAAAGAAAAGAAAAGAAAAGAAAAGAAAAGAAAAGAAAAGAAAAGAAAAGAAAAGAAAAATAAGCAGATGAGGAGGGAGGACAAGGAGGATGAGACCCCCAGCCAGCCATCGGTTCCTCTTGTCCTTCCCACAAATAGCTTGTTGCCTTTTCATAAAGATCAGATGTCTGTGCAATAGAAGATTCTCTCTCCCGATGACCTTTTTACCCCCATGATGCTTTTGCCCACTCTCCAATGGCCAATTCCCAGCTTCCTTCCTCCTCTTCTATTCTTTGGCTTTGTGGTCATCTATTTTTTGTCCAGTCAATAACTTTATTCAATATCCAATTTATCTTTGGGCTTGAGATTCTGCCAAATGGGAGGGGGAAACAATTACTTGCCGATCTGAAGCCAGTCCATCCGTCTTCCCAAGTGAGAGTCAGGTTTTCCTCGCTGGCAAGCTTTATAAAAATAAAGTGGAATTAAATTCTGGGACAGCAGCCTGGTTTGACATCTTTAAAAATAAGCCCAATAAACCCATTCATCCCAGGGCACTGTTTAGACAAAATACAGAACAAACACCTCTGACACCGTGAGTCCAGGTTACAATGTCTCAGACACCGCGCCAGATGGCTTAGTGATTTCACTTGGAGATCTGGATCCACAATGATTCTGGGCCCATGGGTTTTAGAGCTGGAGCAGCCCCCCAAGCTCCCAATTTATAAAGCAGGAGGGGGAGGCCCAGAAAGGAAAGTGACTCCCCCAAAGTCACACATCTGGCAGACGGCAGAGTGAGGGTTCAAAGTGCAGTGTTCTGGCTCTGAATACACTGAGTCCTCTTGCTGCTACAGTAAGGTGTCACCTTGTGTTTTACACAAAAAGGTCCCCCAAACCCCAACAAAAACATCATCATAATAGCTAGCACTGAACTAGTGCTTTAAGGCATGCAAAGCATTGTACTTGTATCATCTCTTATGTAGAGATATATTCACAACAACCTTGTGAAGTAGGTGCTATTATTGCCCTCCTTTTTCAGATGAGGAAACTGAAAGGTCAAATGATTTGCCCAGGGTCTCACAGCTGGTAACAGAGACAGAATTTGAACTCAGGTCTTCCTGATCTCAAGTCCAAGTCCAACACTCTGATACCTAGTATATAACACCATAGGTATTATTATCTACATTTTACAGGTTAAGAAATTGAGGTTCCCAGAAGTTAAGGAACTTGCCTAGTAAGAGTTAGTGGTGGAACTTGAACCCAGATCTTCCTGACTTGACTCTTAGCATCTAATTGCCACAGCAAATGGCCTCAGCTTTTTCAGTGACATATGAGGCAAGATTAAGTGCACAGTACACAGTAATCCAATGTTTGATAAACCCAAAGATCTCAGCTACTGGAGCAAGAACTCACTGTTTCTTTTTTATAGTATTTTATCTTTTTCCAATTACATGTAAAAACAATGTTTAACATTTTTTTTGGCAGGGCAATGAGGGTTAAGTGACTTGCCTAGGGTCACACAGCTAGTAAGTGCCAAGTGTCTGAGGTCAGATTTGAACTCAGGTCCTCCTGAATCAAGGGCCGGTGCTTTATCCACTGCGCCACCTAGTTACCCCCTTAACATTCTTTTTTAAAAAATGTTGAGGTTCAAACTATCTCCCTTTCTCCCTTCCTCACCACCCCCTCCCTAATGTGGGAAATACTTTGATGGCAGCTATGTGTGTGTAGTCATGTAGAACATATTTCCATATCAGTCATGAAGAACTCACTAGTTCACAAAAATTGCTGGGAAAGCTGACAAGCTACCTGGGTTTTGTGATGCACTTTCCTCCTGGTTTCCTTCCTACCTGTCTAACCCTTGCTTCTTTATCTACTTTGTTGGGGCCTCATTCAGGTCATGCCTGATAACTCTGGCTGTCGGGGCAGCTAGGTGGCACAGTGGATAGAGCATTGGCCCTGGATTTAGGAGGACCTGAGTTCAAATCTGGCCTCAGACACTTGACAATTACTAACTGTGTGACCTTGGGCAAGTTACTTAACCCTCATTGCCCTGGGGTGGGGGAACCTCTGACTGTCTGTGCCCTGAGACTCTATCCTGGGTCACCTCTTTTCCCTCCATAATATCTTGCCTGTTGGTCTCATCAGCTTCCAAGAGTTAGATTATCATCTCTATGCAGATGATTCTCCAGTCTACTCTAGTCTTATGAGTCCAACTAACCAATAGACATCTTAAGCTTGGCATATCCAAAACTGAATTCATCATTTTCCCCCAAACCCTCCTACCTTCCAAACTGGCTTATTTATTGACCCAATCAACCTGGCTTGAAACCCAAGTAAGTACTAATACTGAATTCTTCACTCTCATTTCCTACCTCCAATCAGTTGCCAAGTTCTGTAGATTAGACCTTTGCTAAATCTCTCATATATACCCCCCTTCTGTCCCCTGACATTGGCATCATATTAGTGCAGGCCGTCATCACCTCAGTCTTGGACTATTGCAATTTCCTTCTGATTTATCTTCCTTTCAAAGCCTCTCCCCATCTCAGACCATCCTCCATTCAGCTGTCAAGCTGAACTTCCTAAAGGTCATGTTACCCCTCTATTCAGGAAACTCCAGTGACTCTATATTACCCCAGTATTAAACATTCACTTTTCTGTTTGTCTTTTGAAGCCCTCAATAACATGGTGCCTTCTTACCCCTTATTTTTCTCACCAAAATCTATGATCTGGGGGCAACTAGGTGGTGCAGTGGATAAAGCACTGGTCCTGGATTCAGGAGGACCTGAGTTCAAATCCAGCCTCAGACACTTGGCACTTACTAGCTGCGTGTCCCTGGGCAAGTCACTTAACCCTCATTGCCCCACAAAAAGAAAATCTAGGATCCAATCATACTGGCCTCCTTGCTTGTCCTTGCATGTGCTACTCTATACTTTCTCTCTGACTATTGCCTATGACTGAAATTCTCTTCCTCCTTAGCAAGATTTTATCATTTTCTCCAGCTTCATTCAGCAGCACATGAAGAAGAGTAAAGACTGTAGATGGTGGGAGCAATCAATGGTTGAGGCTCAGCAAGGTGAGATCAGTAATAGGATATAAGAGCAAGAGACTGAAGAGAAGAGAACAGTGTAGAGTCTGTTTCACCAATGATCAAGATGAGTAAGGGAGGAGAATGTAGCTAGTACAGTATCTTTGGGAAGAATTGAGGTGTTAAGAGATTGAACAACATAATGAGGATGAAGAACATGTTTTTGATTGCAAGTTAAAAGAAAAGATGGAATGGTAAAATATTATGATTAGAAAAACAAACATTGGGGAAGCTAGGTGGTGCAGTGGATAGAGCACTGGCCCTGGATTCAGGAGGACCTGAGTTCAAATCCGGCCTCAGACACTTAACACTTACTAGCTGTGTGACCCTGGGCAAGTCACTTAACCCCAATTGCCTCACCAAAAAAAAAAGAAAAAAGAAAGAAAAACAAACACTGAACTCGTTGAGGAAATAAGGGGAGTGTCCTAGAGCAGATGCATTAAACCCATGGCAAACAGGCTTGTTGTGATCCACTTAACCCAATTGCCTCACCAAAATATATATATATCATTAGGAAACATTTGACAAAATAAAGATAGAATAGATCATAGATAATGTTAACATGTAGTTTTCTAAGTCAATATACAGCCCAAAGAGATGCTTCCTCCCCTAACCTTTTTTCTATTTGAGATTGACACCATTGTCCTAGAGGTTGGTAGATCTACCACAATCTTGATTGGGTGATAAATAGGGATTGTGGGAATCTCAAAGGATGAGAGGCTACTAAGTAACGGTCATAGAGGGAGAACCTGGAAGTGGCCACAGAGAGCAATGAGTGTTCCAGCTCCTCCACCACCACCAAGACCAGTGAGTGAAGGATACTAGTGAAAATGCAATGAGAGCTGGAAAAGGTGACTAGGGAGACGGTCATCCATGAGATGGAAGAAGATGGAGGGAGTGGCAAAGGAAAATTTTGAAGATAAGAGCCAATGTTTTACCCATGGAGCATCACTGCAGAGAGCACAGTGGGAGGGGTGAGCCAATCTGGAGGGGGACATTGGATCAGATTAGGGGGGATGAGAACATGGAAACTCACAGAGGGGAATGGGGAACTGGGTTTCAACAATGACAACCAGGCATTAAGAATCACTGCACTGGGGACAATATGACTAAGTGAGAGTATCATTTAAAGTTTAACACAGATGTCATTTCCTCTAGGAAACTTTCCCTGACCAATCAGCTTGAAGGACCTCCCCTTTCAAGGAGGGAAACAGGAAGAAGGAAGGTAAGGGTAGCTCACTGGATCAGCCTTTTTTTTTTTTTCATTCAGGACTTTGGCTTGGCAGCAAAAAGAGAAAAAGAGAGGATCCCTTTTCTCGTCCAGGACTTCAGCATGGTGGCAGAACTTCATGTGGGCTGCTAGGGCTATCCCGCATAGATTTAAGCTAGGGTTTTCCATTCTATAAGAGATCTGCTCTTACCCTCTCTCTCTTCACTGACTTCTAATACACTTTAAGAAATACTTAAAAGCCTAAACTCTTGCTGAATTTATCAGTAAATCTTAGCTAGTTTCCCCCAAAAAAACTGGGCAGGTAAGGACACACATTAGATTTTAAACATCACAATAGTAATTAGTAATAGCTAGAATTAAGCACTTTAAGGTTTGCAAGGCACATTACATGTGTTACCTCATTTAATCCTTACAATATCCCTGGAAGGGGGTGGATTATTATTTTCATTTTACAGGTAAGGGAACTGAGGCATACAAAGGTTAAAGTGACTTGCTCAGGGACACACAGCTAACAAGCAGCTGAGACTGAGTTTGAATTCAGGTCTTTTGGATTCTAGGTCTAGCATCCTATCCACCATCTGCCTGTAGTATCCACATGACAATTCAAAGAGGGTGAAAACAATGACAACTAACACCCAAATACACAGGCCATGTGATGTTGTGTATTAGAGCCCTCTCACGTCTGTCTCTTTCCCATTTCTACCCTCCCACCTAGGCTGTGAGCTCAATGGGGAAGGGACCAGATCTGACCTCAACCTTGTATATTCCCAATGCTTAATGCAGGGCTCCATGCATAAGGCACTTAATGCTTGTGGAATAAAAGAATGAATGAATGAATGAATGAATGAATGAATGAATGAATGAATGAATGAATGAATGAACGAATGAATGAACGAATGAATGAATGAATGCTTAGTGGTCTAAACCTTAAAGCACTGTATAAATGTGATAGGAAAACATTATTATTTCCTATTGCACAGAATTGTGAGAATCAAAGGATCTAAACCTGCAGGCACTGGCCAAATAGGAGCTATTTAAGGGACATAAATTACTGAGTGAAGGTGACATAAAGCTCTGTTCACAGGGACTCTGAAATATGAAGGGGACTCATCCCCTCTGTGCCAGTGTTAAAAGACAAACCCCAAAGCACATAATTCGTGCTTCCTCCAAAAGGTATCTGATACCCTCCACCTCTCTCTAAGCATCCCTCCTGACTGCTTTCCTAATATCTTCCCTCCCCAAAGTTAGCTGGGGAAGAAGCAGGTGCTAATAGCTTCACTGTGGATTCCCAGTCCTGCTGCCTGCCAAATTAGCTCTCCCTGGCCCCGGCTGCAACTTTCATCTTGTTTCTCTCCCTGGTGTCACAGCCCACAGTTAATGACCAGCAATAAATCCAAAGACCAGAAAGCAATGAGCTGGGGCCAGGCAGCTGATCTATATTGTGTCTGCAGGGTAGTAGTAGCTCTACTGGTCGAGACTCACAAATACTCTTGGATATTAAGGTTGCTCTTCTTTGAGGACGCTAATGGAACCCTTATCTATCTTCCATCACCAAGGGATGTCTGTTTTCCCTCTAATCACCAGCACCAACCCTTTCATCTCACTACAAACTGTTTAAGGGGCAGTGACAGATATGGTATAATGGGCCAGGTGCTGATGGCAATCAGGAGGCCTCAGTGTGTGAGTCCTTGCTCTGCTACCTCTTAACCATGTGACCTTTGGCCAGTGGCTGTCATTCTCTGACTCTCAGTTTCCTCCTAATGTTGAATTGAAGGATCATGGAATCTTAAATTTTGAAGGGATCCCAACAGTCATCAAGTTGAAGCTATCTGCCAGCCATGTACTTCCCATCCCTTCAGCCCCTTTGGCGTGGGAATAATGCCCAGGAATACAAAGGAAGAGAAAACCAGAAGCAAACTCCAGCTGTATGAAATAGGTCATGACCTGCTGCTGTTTCTTTGAAAAGCTGAGGATCCCAGAGTGGATCTTCCTCCACCTTACTCTTCTCCCCACACTGCATGATCCAAGGTACCTTGGCCAGCTTCCAGATCATCAAACACAGCACACTATCTTCTGACTCTACATAGAATTCCCTTCATAACTCACCGGGCAAGTTGCCAGCCAGCTTTCCTCCAATGAGAGGGAGCCCATAATAGCTAGCTCAAAACACCTCTAACTGGCAGGAAGTCTTCTCTTCTCCGGGCTGAACAAGCCCAGTCCCTTCACCAGTCTTCCTAGGTCCTGGACTCCAAGTCCTTCCCCATTATGATTATCTCTTCTATATAATCTCCAGCCTCTACTTTCCCATCTGAAAAAATGAGGCCCCTTCTAGCTTTGAACTTAAGACCTTATTCTTGTCTAGCCCCCATCTTTCCATCTTTCTCCAAATAATGACTGAGACACTTTGTTAAACACGTTAAATTCAAGGAAGGTTGTGGCTCAGTGATAGTAAAACTTTCCTGACAAGGAGAGCAGTCCCAAAGGTGGGCTGGGATGCAGCTAGGAGAGAGGGGTTGAGTTCCCCATCGCTGAAGGTATTCAGGCAGAATCTGGATGTCGTTAGAAATCTGGCGGTGTTGAATGTCTTGTTCAAGCAGAGATTGGGCTAGATACCTCTGGGTTCCAACAGTCTCTGACTTAGTGACTCTGAGGCTGATTTTCTTCCACCTCCCCCTTCTCCTTGTCTTCTCCACATATGGGATCTGGAAGGACAGAAATGGGTCAGGCCTCAGGCTTGTCACCCTAATCATCTTCAACTTGTGTTTCTCTTTGCACCTACCTAGTGAGACTTAATTACTGAAACCTCAATTAATCCCTGTGTGGGGCTTGCATGAGGAGTTTGGCTAATTACCTTCTTGGATCAGCCCAGGTTACAGATGGCCTGGCTGGGTCTATTGATCACCCAGCCTCCACAGTGCTCTCCAGGGGTGCTGCCAGCCAGGATGGCTCAGGCAGCATGCTCTAAAAGAGATCAAGGAGGCTCTCATATGCACTGACTTTACTTGGGAATGCCCAGAGCTCTTCATAGCATGCCAAGTGGTAGATGGAGAAGAGAAGCTAGAACCATGTACTTACTTCTTGTATCAGGAAAAATTCCTGAGTGAGGGTAGAGACAATGGGGGGGGGGGGATTTGAACAGGCAGCAGTTTTAAGATAACAGTATTTTGATGCAACCCCACCCTCCTCCCAGTCACTCAGGCTCTAGAACTCAGCCATCCTTAATAATAATGGCTAGCATTTATATAATACCTGCTATGTGGCAGGCAGTGTGAAAACTTCTCCAAAATCATCTTACTTGATCCTCAAAACTACCCTGGGAGGTAAGTGCTATTATCATTCTTCAGATGAGGAAATTGAGGCAGACAGAGGTTAAGTGACTCTCCCAGATCTGTACAACTAGTGTCTTAGGCCAAATTTGAATTAAGATCTTCCCAACTCCAGGCTCAGCACTCTATCCATTCCACCACCTAGCCGCTTGATGTGTAACTCTTCTCTCTCATCTCTTGTTATTGAGCCTTGTGAGCTCCAAATTTTCAAGAGCCACTACCTCCCCAGGGGTTCTAAACATGGGATCCATAGGGGGTCTGTGAACTTGGATTGGAAAGAGCATATCTTTATTTCAATATAATTGGTTTCCTTTATAATCCTATGCATTTTATTTTGCTCATTTAAAAATGTCATTCTGGGAAGAGGTCCCTATGCTTCACCAGACTGTCAAATAGGACAGTGGAACCAAAAATGATTGACCACCTGGGTTCTGGGAAACTGAAACTTATAAAATAAAGGTTCTCCCCCCTCAGGAGAAAGAGAGATATCTACTGAGAATAAGAATTCCCAGGGACTGTCGGAAAAATTCTGAAAACCGTGATGAACATTCAAACCCAATATTTGTTGAGAGAGTAAGCATATGGTCTATTGGGAAAAATTTCTCACTCAGTTCAAACATACACATCTAACTAGAACGATTCTTATCTAATGCAAATGGAATGCTTAGCAACAATCCTAAAAAATAGAAGCTGCATCATTATGTAAGAGGATAGAAATGGCCGATCACCCAGTTGCTGTCCTAGGTCCTGCATGGCAGCCTTAACAAAAAGTCACCTGGACCTACCATCTCCTGACAGAGAGAAGAAACATGAAATCTCCTAGGATAATGGAACACAGATCAGAGGACGTGATAATCATAGCTTTTTAATTAGAAGGGACTTCAATATGTATTACATAATTGCATGTATATAACATATATCTGAATGCTTACTGTCTCAGAGAGGGAGGAGAGGAGGGAAGGAAGAAGGGATAGAATTTGGAACTCAAAATTTTAAATAAAAAGGTTTGCTCTTCGGTCCTGGTGGCAGGAGGAAGATGACGAAGGTAAGCACGGAAATAAGACACACACTTTGTGCCGTCGCTGTGGCTCTAAGGCGTACCATCTTCAGAACTCAACCTGCGGCAAATGCAGGTATCTGCCGAACGCAAGAGAAAGTATAATTGGAGTGCAGAGGCTAAGCGACGCAATGCTACTGGTACTGGTTGAATGAGGCACCTAAAAATTGTCTACCGCCGATTCAGGAATGGATTCCGTGAAGGAACAACACCTAAACCCAAGAGAGCAGCTGTTGCAGCATCTAGTTCATCTTGAGGAGTCAACTGTTTGTTAAAATAAATGCCCTGAATCAAAAAAGAAAAAAAATGTTTAATAAAAAGAAAGGATCTCAAAGGCCATGTCACCCCAGTCACCCCGGAGAAGAAAAAGATTTCTGGTCACTTCTCTGCCTGCTAGAAGAGGAGGCTTATAATCTCCTTCTTCCTGCAGGGAGGGCTCCCTTTCTCCATCCTTCACAAGATAAGGGAGGCAGGGAAAGATCAAAAATGGCCCTGTTCCCTTCACCAACATAAGGGGAAAGAGAAAAAAAGAGAAAGCAAATCTCCAGAGCCCCCCTACTACCTCTGTCTCTGTCTGGTCACAGATTCTTGGCCCAAGTCCTTCCTTCCATGGCCCAGGATGAAACCTCAGCTCCTCCCCCATGGGCAAGGAGTATCTTCTCTCTGACCTGCTGAGGTCCTGGCCCTTCTCTGAGGCTTGAAGGTCTTTTGAATCCAGGTGGCTATAGGGTATTTATGAACATAGGGCTGCCCCCTTGAGGCCAGAGTTGTAAGTCAAGGAGGGAGCCACTCCTTCCCCAGGTCAATTGCACTGACTAGAACATGGGTTGGTGTAGGTCATCACCTATGATGACATTGCCAGTGTTGACAGAGGAGACAGTCGATGAACCCCCCCCCCCTTGAATCAGTTGCTAAATCCTGTTCATTCTGTGTACCACATCTCTTCTTATCCATCTTCCCCAACTACCGTTCTAGTTCAGAACCTCATCACCTCTTGCCTAGATTGTAAGCACTATGGGATTTGCCATGTGACTTAATAAAGGTAGATAATGTCTAAAATGTTATTCGAACCCAAATCTTCCTTAAACCCAACACTCTACTCCATCATTCTACCTCATCCTTAAAATGAATGATTTGGAGTAGGTCTCAGACATCCCCTGCCACCTCGAAATAGCTGATCCTGTGATCCTAATTACCATTCAGCAGTTTCAATATGTGGATCTTTTCTGAGTACTGATAATCTCTACCCCTTGTCCTATCACCCCCCCATACCCATCCACCATTACTATCCAAGATAGATATATAGAGATGACAGAAGGATAGATAGAAAGGTAGGTAAATGATAGCTAGATAAAAGATAAAAGGTAGATAAATGGATGGATGGTAGATAAACAAGCAGGATGAAGGATAAATAATAGGATTATGGATAGAAGGATATTAGGTAGATAGAAGAATAGATGGATGGATAGGTGGTAGAAAAGATACATAATAGGAGGATAGATAAATGGATGAATAGGATAGATGGGATAAGAAGGGAGGGAGATAGATGGATAATTAGATAGATGGATGGATGGATGGATGGATGGATGGATGGATGGATGGACAGACAGACAAGCAGAGAATTTTACTCTGTGCCAGACACTACACTGCTATAAAAATACATGCAAACATGAATAGCCCCTACCTACCCTCCAGCAGCTTAAATACTAATAGGGAAAGTCAAGAGAAGACAGATAGGAAAGGTAGAAAGAGAGGAGCCCAGGCCACTGGTAAGGAAGCAGAGAAGTCTGGAAAGTGAATTGAGTCACAGATCGGTTTTGACCTTTGTCCTCATTGCTCTCGGTCCAGTCACACGATTTCCTCCATCTGGGAGTGCTTCTCTCTCATCTCAGCTTTTCCAATTTCTCCCCAGGCCAGCCCAACATTATACTGTCCTTATTCTGGGCATCTCTTTTTAAAAAGCAGCTTTCATTTTATATCTGATGCCTTCTGCTTTTAGGTAACTATCACATAATTATCTCCCTTTGCTCTTCCTGCACTGCCCCTCTCTCTCCTCCTCCCCTTCCCCAAGGAAGCTTCCTTTGTGGGGGGACCGTGTGGGATGGTGGGACAATTAAACAAAGTTCATGAACACATCGACCACATCTGACAGAACATTATATTTCACTCCACATCCATAGTTTCTCAGCTCTACAATGAAAGAAGGAGGTGCTACAAGGAGATTATGGTAAATGTTTAACAACCAGTTCTCCAGGTGGGACAGGTGTATTATGACACACTTTTAAATTTCATCTGCATGATTAGCATTTTCTCTATCACTTTCTTTCATCTATGCAAACAATAAATCCAGCCCCAATTTGTAGCTTCCTGGTTTTCCAGGGTGTAAAGTCTCACACTGAAAATTTAACAATTGGCTCTCCCCAGAGTTAAAACAGGCTCCAGAACAGTCCTGGCTTAGGTGCTTTTTCTCGTCTCTATTCCAGCACCAAGATTAGTATCTAATTATCAAGTGCAATAGTGATGTGTATTGGTAATATCTACCTACTTCATTATTAGATCTCATTTATTCAAGCTTTTTGCTTCTCCCATAATCCAGCATTGAGGTCTGCACACAATTGGGATTTGATGCTGGTTTAATTGAATTTCTCTGGGTAAATCTCCCAGGGTTTAGCACAAAGCCCTTCTTCCTGTTCCTCCTGCCCCGCCCCCCCTTTCATTAATGCCCTGATCCACTCTAAACCTCAGTCTTGGTAAAATGGGAAAAGCAGAATTTGGGCTGTTGCTGACCTAGTGATGTTTGAGAATCAGGTAAGGTCATTGGATGGGACACACTCTCAACCTACACAATTATTATGGTAGGCACTTATGTTGGTTCTGGCGCAAACACCCATAGTTCTAGGCTTCCAAAGCACCACTAGCACTGGAGCTAGAATCTTCAGAGACCAAAGATGGTTCTGAATCCATCTCCTGAGGTCCTTGTTCCATCAGTCCCATCACTCATTATTCCCTGAGCCACTTTTGTCTATTTCTGAAAATGGGCCCAAATAATAGAGAGACAAGAATGCATGAAAAGTGATGATGAGGGTAATTAAGACACATTTGGGAGCTCCTTGAGGAACAAAGGGAGCCAGCAAAAAATTCACCCTTTCTTTTTTTTTTTCACCCTCTCTTGAAAAAGAAGAAAGGAAGAAAGAAGAGGCAAGAAACTCTTTGTTTGCCTAGCTTTTCTTCCCTGTGTCAAACTCATTTGTCACATCAGAATTTTTCTGCTGAGATTTTTTTTGTTTGGTTGGTTTTATTCTTCAGGGGAAAAAAGCATTTCTGTTTAATCTCTCTATCATGGGCTGAAAAGAGTCCAGGGTAAACTGCCAGCCAAGGAGAGTCCCTGATGAGATGGTGACCCTCATTATAGCCCACCCATAACAGTCTAAGAATAATGACGATGATGGGTATTTACCTAGCACTTTGCAGACATGAGCTTATTTGATTCTTATAATGACCTTTCAAAATAGGTATTATGATTATGCCTACTCTGCAAATGAGGAAACTGAAGCTTAGAGAGTTTAAGTGACTTTTCCAGCATCACACAGCTAGTAAGTATCTGAGGGAGGGAGAGAGGGGAGGAAGGAAGGAAGGAAGGAAGGAAGGAAGGAAGGAAGGAAGGAAGGAAGGAAGGAAGGAAGGAAGGAAGGAAGGAAGGAAGGAAGGAAGGAAGGAAGGAAGGAAGGAAGGAGGGAGGGGTGAAGGAGGGAGGGAAGGAGAAGATAAGTATTTATTAAATACCTACCATGTGCCAAGCACTGTGATAAGCTCTTTACCAATATTATCTGTCATGATCCTTATAATAATCCTTTTATATAGGCACTACAGATATCATCCCTATTAAAGGGATAAAATTGTTAAGGCTCAGCCAGGTTAATGGGGTTGTCCTGACAGCAACATAAGTCTTCACCATCATTAAAACTCAAAAGGAGCCAAGGTTCATGGGCTCAGTGATTTAGATCCAGAAGAGATCCCAGAGGTCATTGCATTTCTCAGATGAGGACACTAAGGTCCAAAGGAAGGATGTGACTTCCTGAAGCTGGATTTGAAGCCTGGGTCCCTGACTCCACTTCCAGGCCTGTGTTGTCTCCACAATTGGACAGTTTCTGTCCTATCCTGTTTCTATCCCCACCCCCACTTTGTTGGGTGACTTCCCCTTTTCAGTTTCCCTTAGCCACACATCTCCTCCACCACCATCACCTGTCTCCAGGCAGTGACTCTGTGAAAAGAAATGTGTATTTGGAGTGGGAGGGGGGCGGTTGTGGTCACTCTCTGTGTGCCCCTTGGCAAACCAGTTGTCCCCTCTTGGCCTGTATTTCTTCTTCTGCACAATGAGAAGTACTCAATGACCCTGTAGGCTCCTTGAGTTCTGAGTCCTACAATATCGAAGTATACTTAGGGAGGGAAATGGGTCATCACATGATTTCAGAGCTAGAAGGAATCTCAGAAGTTATCTAGTCCAATCTCCCCACCAGGCAGAAAGATGTTTGTGAGTATCATTGATAAGAGATTATTCAGCCTATCATATCAGCCTATTCAATACTTTCATTAATAGGGAACATTCTGGAGATGATTCATTATCATTCATTAATATTGTTTGAATCTAACTTTATGTGACTAGAGATTGTTTGAAGCCAGAATGTTGCCCTAACTTCAGTAACTCTCCAGGAATATTGGAGATGACAAGGAATTTTAGATTCCCCCGGGTCCTGGTTCCACCTTAGGTCCCCACATCCAGATGTTATTTGGGGTCTGCCCAAGCTTGTGTTTAGGGTTCCCCCTTGTGTTTTGGCTTCACTTGGGTTTTATTGAATGTTTACATTTATTGATATTCATCTCACTCTACCTTGCTTTCAAGTCACCCCCTTGGCAAAGCTGCTTAATTGTGGATGTGTGGTTTGTGTACAGGAATCCTTGTCAAAATCCCATATAATATAAACCTTCCAGATCTTGGAGGAGAGGGAGCCACACTTTTCTGGCCTGCTCTCCTCTACCAAATGACCTAATAAATTTGTTTCATATCTTGGGGTTTGTTCTAGCAAACAGCACTCCCTACCAGGGTAGCCTATTCTATTTATGTGTAGCTCGTGTTGACTGTTGATTCAAATAAGCCACTGAGTTCATGGTGGAGTACATTAGATGGTAAGCATGCTTTAAGTGGTTACACCCTCCCCCCAACTTAACATGGAATGCCTAACATCTAAACACAGATTGCAAGTTAGTAATAGGCTAGATGAGGAGCATGTACATTAAAATTCAAATATTTAATTTAATCTAACTAATTAGCAAAGGAATAGGGAAGATGATTCAGGATGAGGATTAAGTTTAAGGGGCTAAGAAAAACCTGGGAAACAATTCCCAGTAAGACTCGTACTGGGTAAGGAAAGAAATTCTCTAATGTGGGCAGACTGAGATCAGCCAGCTTCAGCCACATGGTGCCCACATTTCCATTGGGCACATCCTCCAGTCTCACCTTGTCTGCACAGTTGGGGTGTCTCTATGGTGTCTCAAAAGAATGCCCCCATTCTCGGGTTCCTGAAGGTTTGAATCTCTCTAGCAATGGCCGACCTTCTTCTTCCATCTCTCTGCACCAAGCAGAGGCCAAGCCTCATGAGACAGTTACTCCATACCACCAGCTCACCTTCTCCTGGGAAGTAAAGTCATGGAAACTTCTCCCAAGAGAGACTGCTTGCTGGACCCAGGCTTCATGGAAAATGTAGCCAAACAAGCAGATCCCTGCTTCATAGGGACTACTCCAATCATTAGAACATCCTGCCTTCTATGGAACCAAAATCTAATGCTCTAAAACTTCCACACATCGATTCTGGTCTTGCCTGATAAATTATCTCTGAGATCACCCTGTCCCTCAGCTCATAAAAACCTGATAGAATCATAGACTCTCACTGGTGAAAGGGAATGAACTTGGAAGGTCAAGCTTTTATTGACAAGATGTGTGCTATTTACAACATTCCCAACAAGTGACTATCCCACATCCATCTGATTACCTCAAGTGATGAGGTGACCCACTTCATCTTGGGGTGGTTTTGATTGAAGCCCTGTGTATGTGCAACTTTTGGACATTGCTTATATGTCTTCCTTCTGAGGCCAAGCAGATCCAATTCAGTCTTCCTACATGTGATGGCTCTTCAAGTACATCAAGACCACTGTCGAGACACAATCACACACACACACAGACATACACACACAATCCCACATACAGACACAGACACAGATACACACACACCTACCTTCTCTTCTCTAGGTTAAACATGCTCTTCCAATAGTTCCCTGTACCCCTGACTAGTGTAGTCTACAGCTCCCCTCAACATCCTGGCTGCCTACCCTTCTATGGTTATACTTGAATTTGTCCATGCCCTTCTCAAAGGAATAAAAGGGGTTGGATGATGAGAACCCATGTCAGGTTTATCTGCCAGCTGCAGACCCACCCTTTAGGGGTCA
Organism: Dromiciops gliroides; assembly: GCF_019393635.1. Taxonomy (NCBI): domain Eukaryota; kingdom Metazoa; phylum Chordata; class Mammalia; order Microbiotheria; family Microbiotheriidae; genus Dromiciops; species Dromiciops gliroides. Next base: position 693,841,983 of record NC_057862.1, read on the forward strand.
ATGGTGGTGATCTTCACTGCCTACTTCAGACTAAGAGTAGCCAGTTTGCTTGTTGAGTGGTGAGGACCAGCCTTTTCAATGGCTGATAAGCCAGAACTGAGAGGTCATTCAGAGAAACAAAATCTCCTTCTTTTCTGGTGGAAATGAGGAAGAAAAACTTCCATAAGCCTTGGGTGGGAAGAGGAATAGTTGCTCTGACCACTGTGCTTCCCAGTCCAGACTGTTTGTGGTCTGTGGACACATTGCCCTGATGTTTCTTCTGTCTCCGTTGTGTTTCTTCTTTCTTGATATCATACAAAAGAGTATTGGGATCAGAACAATAGTATAAGATTTAAAATGCCAAACACAAGAGTGACAGAAGTCCATGACACAGCCCATTGTAGCCACCACAGCTGAGGAGCCACCTGTGTGATCCAGCTCAGGAGCAGATCAATCTGGAAACTGAAATACCCGTTCTGCAAGCAAGGGAGCATGTCGTCCTCTGGCTCTGCTGCCTCTGGGAGAGAACTCGATGGAAGAAATTTAGTAGCAGCCACATAAAGTCTGAGCCCACATCTCCAGGTCCCAACGCGATAGAGAGAAGTGCATTTGTGCTTCTGTCCTTGATGTATATTCTCAGCAAGTCTCCCCCTGTAAAAGTTCATTGATATTGATGACTTATTGATTTCATAAAGAGCTAAGAGCTGGTTAAATGACACTAGAGAGACACTAACGACATTGAGGGAACACACTGGGTGGGAGTTCAGAGCAATCATATGAGAACTCCACCACCCCTTAGAGTCAGATGGGAAGATGTAGACTTGATCTGGGAACCTGATCCTCTAATCCTAGTTGGGGTTATGGGGGTGGGGAGAGGGGAGGGAGGAGAGAGAGAGCAATCCCAGAATCTATATGGACTACATCAAGATGCAGTGCTCAGTGCTAGGCACCCTGAACACTCAGACCTAGGTAGAAGAGAGCAACCTTATCATCTCCTTCATCTTGGACCCTAATGCTGACCCCACTTAATTCTGACCAAGATCGGAGTCACTGTTTTCATTGCCATGTCACACTCTTGATTGACACTCAGCTTTCAGTCACTTAACACACTTGGGTCTTTCCCAAACGAGCATCGTTTTCTCTCCACAACCCCTGCCCCCCACCACATGAAGCTGGGCCATTGATTTTTTTAACCCAAGTGTGAGACTTTATGTTTATCTCTTATCCAATTGTATATTGTCAAATCCAAATAATTGTTCTAATCTGGCCAAATATTTTTGGATTCTACATGTCATTGTTCTGTTGCCTTCCATCCCAGCATGTGCTATCCACAAACTGAATGAGCAAACCATCTGTGCCTTCCACTATTCCCTCATATATTAGCCTTGGGAAGGAAGAGAGGCCCTGAGAAAAGCAGATGAGGAGCAGATAGATATAAAAGAAGAAATAGTATCCCTTTGTCTCTGTGCCATGAATGGCCACTGAGCCCAGAAGTCAACACGATGTGAGGGGAGGAGAGCTAGAAGAAAACTGGATCAAACCAATGAAGGTCTTTGATGTTTAATATTATAGTTAAGAAATCTATTTCAAGCATTCGGTCATTTTTGATCTGCACATTACTGAGCTGAGAATTCCCCTATAGTCTCTGTCCTAGTGGTTTCCATTAAATAACTTTTGTAAGGAGAGAAGGAGGAGGAGGAAAATGAGGAGAAGCAAATTAAGAAGCAGAAGATGGAGAAGAAGACAAAGGAGAAGGAGAAGAAAGAGGAGGAGGGAGGAGGAGGAGGAAGAGGAGGAAGGAGGAGGAGGAAGGAGGAGGAGGGAGGAGGAGGAGGAAGAAAATGAGAAGAAGCAAATGAAGAAGCAGAAGATGGAGAAGAAGACAAAGGAAAAGGAGAAGGAGAAGGAAGAGGAGGAGGAAGGAAGAGGAGGAAGGAGGAGGAGGGAGGAGGAGGAAGGAGGAGGAGGGAGGAGGAGGAGGGAGGAGGAGGAGGGAGGAGGAGGGAGGAGGAGGAGGGAGGAGGAGGAGGGAGGAGGAGGAGGGAGGAGGAGGAGAGAGGAGGAGGAGGGAAGAAGAGGAAGGAGGAGAAGGAAGGAGGAGGAGGGAGGAGGAGGAGGAGGAGGAGGAAGGAAGAGGAGAAAGGAGGAGGAGGGAGGAGGAGGGAGAAGGAGGAAGGAGGAGGAGGAAGAAGGAAGAGGAGGAAGGAGGAGGAGGGAGGAGGAGGGAGAAGGAGGAAGGAGGAGGAGGAAGAAGGAAGAGGAGGAAGGAGGAGGAGGGAGGAGGAGGAAGAAAACGAGAAGAAGCAAATGAAGAAGAAGCAGAAGATGGAGAAGAAGACAAAGGAAAAGAAGAAGGAGGAGAAGGAGAAGGAAGAGGAGGAGGGAGGAAGAGGAGTAAGGAAGAGGAGGAGGAAGGAGGAGGAGGAAGGAGGAGGGAGGAGGAGACTGGGCCTGAGTTTGGGAAGGATCTGAGACTTTCACAGTCTATGGCAGGATAAGGAGGTGAATCAATCGTAGAAGTAAAATCTAAGTGCACTAAAGAGGGCACCATGACACTTCTCTAGCTTGTTCAGGTTTGCCCAATGCTTTTCACATCTTATCTCCTTTGAGTCTCACAAGAACCTTGAAAGGGAGGGTCCGCCAGGTGTCTGAAAGGGATTTGAGCCCGTGTCTTCCTGCTCCCCCATCCAGGGCTGACCCAGGTGATCTTCAGACGCAAGTCAGATTGGGCGGCCAGTGTGGTCCTTCAGGTCCTTCCACTCCAACATCGTGAGTCTGATGCTCAGCCTTGGCATCTGCTTGTCACCCCCTGGCTCCTCCTGGGAGGAGCTTCCTTTATAGCATCAGCAAATCTTCATCATCCTCATCCCTTACTCATATATGAAACTTTACAATCACCAAGCCCTTTTTCCAGTCTATGAGGAGCTTTCATAGCTATTATCTCATTGGATATTCCCACAAATCCCATAGGGGCAGAAGGGACAGGGGTGATTATAACCATTTCATGAAAGGGGAAATGGAAGCCAAGGGAGAGGAAATGACTCATCCACAGTCACAAGAGCTGAGATTCAAACTCAGGTTCTCTGCCTGAGGTCCAATGTCCTTGCCACTTCACCAGACAGCCTCCTTTGCAGCCCGCTGTAGTGAGCTGTGCCTTCTCCAACTGGTGCCTCAGAATCCCAACAGCTCACCCATCCAAAGGAAAACATCCTTCAAAGACTCCCTTAGGATGCTGTCTACCCATTCCAGTCTTCTCCTGGCCCTTCTTGGAATAGCTAAAGACAACATTCAGGTCTCTTAGTCTCTTGTCATCCTCCTCGAGCATGATACGGCCCATCTCCCACAGAGGCAAAGACACAAAACTGGGAGGGGGAGTGAGGATTGGTTGTAGTTGAAAACGTCCTTCTGCTTTACATGTAATAAGGACAAATGTAAAGTCTTAGACTTAGTTTCCAAAAGTCACCTTCACCAATACAAGAGGGGAGAGTCGTGGCTGGAAAGGAGTCCCTCTGAGAAACATGTGGGGGTTTTAATCGACTGCAAGTTCAATGGGACCTGCCCAGTCTTAGACTACATTAAAGGATCTGTAGTGACCAAGACCAGGGAGTGGCTGAGTGTGGGCTGAGGGAGAAAATTTAACCTTGACACCATCTTCCCTCCTGGTCTGCGGACTGGGCATCTGTTAATAAACTCGTCTTCTATTAGAAAAGACTCTCCAGACTCATTATTAATGGTAAAAGCAGTGGCACTTGTCACTGTCACACAATATGTGAGTAAGAGGTGGCCTAATGAGAGATTTAGAGAATTATTCAGTTAACTAACCAACCAACATGTACTGTGTTTATAGAATTCATATCCTGTCCCATCCTGTGTTAGGAACTTCTGGGATACAGGATATGCAAGTTGTATCCTCCTGTCCAGATGAAGGCACTACCTTTGGATCCTGGGTTCGTGACTTTAGACCTGAAGGGACTTCAGGGGTCATCTAGTTCAACCATTTCATTTTACAGATGAAGAAACTGAGTCCCAGAGAATTTGAAGTCACATAGGTAAATAACAGCAAAGTCAGGATGCGAACCCAGGACTTTTGGCTCCAGACCTGTCTTCTTTCCACAGCACCACAAAAATAAAATCAAACTTCAATCCCAACTTGTGACCAATTTGCTTTGCTCCCCTCACATGACCTGCTCACAGCTGGTTTTCAAAAAGGCAGAATCTACTTATAATATTGGTTTTCCAGGAACCATTCTGTTTGATGGGAAGCTCTGCACCTTGAGGCAAGAAACCTGGATTTGAATTCTGCTTTGGACACTTAAGGGTTTGTGGTTGTGGGCAATTACAGACTCTCCCAAGGCTTCAGTTTCTGTAAGAAGGAAGATGATCATACTGGGGTGCTAAGAGGAAAGTCATTTGCAAACCTCCCAGGGCCATCCAAATGTCAAATGTCAATCTTACTTGTGACCTCTATGATCTGTGTGGATCTATGATCCTCACCTATAAAACAAGGGGGGAGCCCTTCCACTTCTCAGTCCTATGAGAAATAATAAAATGTGCCCACACGTCACAAATATGCCAGAAGGCTTTATAAAATGGTTTTTACTCAAAAGCTCTGGGCAGTAATTGGGCTGTCATTTTACAGCCTTCCAAGCTGTCAGAGCCACCGCAAGGCCAAGAATTCCCCAGTCATGGTGGACTTTGGCATTTCACGATGGCCAGTTTCTAAAATCATCTCTCTGAAAAAAACCCTGCTTTGTGGGAGGTAAACCTGCCTCCCAGTGCTTTTTGCCTGTCTGGACTGCCGAGGAGAACCTGGTCTCCCCAGCCTTTGGTCACATTCTTTAGAGAATGTGCGCTCCCAAAGGCAAAGACCCGCGCTTGCTTTTCCTTTGCTAACCAGAGCTTAGCGAGGGTCCTGGTACGTTGCAAGTTCTTAATGATTGCATGTTGACTGCCTGCCTACTCTTGAGTATTTGAGACTCTTGGTGATCTCTCTGTTCCACATGATCCTATTTGAGCCTCACTGGGAGGATTTGTGTATTCTTGGACAAACCCATCACTTCTCTGACCTTCAAATTTCTCATATGTGAAATAGGGGTGGGCAAGGAGGGGGAGGGGGCGGGGGCTTAGAAGATCCGCTAGCTCCATCCAGCTCTGCTCCTCTCCCTATCTGCTGAGGAATGGCTTTGCAATGTGGATTTTTAAAGAGCTGGGCTCATTTTGATGGAGAAAGAATGTGTGCTATATGCACAGGTAAGCACTGAGCTGCTACAAGCTAAGCAGATTTGTCTGTGAGGAAACTGTTCTCTTTGTCAGGAACAGAGGTGAAAATAGAACCCGAGACCAGAGCTCATCATTAAGCAGGAGGCCGGCTGGGTGCACGCCGAGCCTGAGCTAGCATTTAAAGTGATTTATGTGGAATGTTAAGTAAGCCCTGTATGCTTTATTATGTCTGGATACGGGCTTGTTTGGGGCTATTGTTCGTCCTGAAATTCTGCATTTCCCATCAACTCCGAAGTCACAGATATATTTAAAAACAGTGTGGGCCGGTGACATTTACAATCACTAAATTCATGTCAGAGGATAAATCCCAGCTCACCTACCATCACTGGAAATGGAGGACTGATCCATCATGACCCACGTGTTCTGGACCTCGGAAACAACACCACTCCAAAGTTGCTGAGAGATGAGCATCCTGGAGACAACCACGCTCAGCCTCCTAGGCACCGAAGGCCTCACCACGGAGCCCTAATGAGTGGTGCACAGGAGGACACGGAGACAAGCTCGACAGCTCATCCACACGAGCTCTGCGAGGAGTTTCTGCACGCGACAGAAGAGCTCTGGCCTGCAGGCACAACCCACTGAGCAGCCAGGCCTAGCCTGCTGATTCAGCCCAAAACAGAATTCCCTCCAACCACCCATGAGGCCACACGCCAAAGCCACCAAAGTGCACGTGTCCCCAAGTGACGGTTGTTTAAGATGGGAGCACAATCACTTGACCCAGGCTGATGGGCATGTAGTCCCTTCAGTGCCTCATTGGCCGCCTACTAGAGTACAGAGGCATCTGCCAGCACTCTGTGTCCTGGCGGGCACGTGTCTCCGCCACACCATGGCTGCCTCTTCTGTGCACAGGCTGATGAGTGGTCCTTCACCCCAGGCCACACAGAGAGACCTGCTCTCCGGTGCCGATCGCCTGACCCACTACTCTGAAGGCAGAGCAGGATGCTGTAGAAGTGATAAGCCAGCCGCTCTGGGGATGTCTTTGCCGCTTGCCCAAAGCGTGTGCCGGGATTCCTGACAGGCCGCACAGGAGAGTGGGAAGAACTGGGTTCGAGTCTGGGAGGTTCCCTGGCTTCTTCCTCTGTCACAGCGAAACTCTCTGCTTAACAGGGTTGTCGCAGGAAAGGCTTTAGCGAAGCCTGTGACAGGGTCCTATGGCTCTGCAGACCAAGGAATAGGAAAGCACTCCGAAGGGTGAGTCAAGGGTGTGGCCACCTCTGTTCACCCCGGCCAGAACCCTTTGGGGTATGCTGGGCCCCAGGGCCTCAGTAGCTCATTACACAGCCCAGTATGTGAGACGGACCCCACAGATGCAAAAAGAGAGGGGAATGTGGACACAGACACACAAGGAAGGCTCCTGGGTAACTAGGCCACCCTGACAGCACAAAGAGGGTTCCTTCTTTCTCTCACTCTCCCTTCTGTGAAGGTCGGCAGCCCTGCAGGACCAGGGGCAGTCTAGAAACACCAGCCCAAATGGCTGGGCTGACCTGGTTTCCTTAAGCAATTTACCATCCATCCTTTTATTCAACCCTCACAACATTCCCATGATGTAAGCAGAAAAATAAAAACTACTAAGTATATATGTGTGTGTACACATATACACTTACATATATCTCCAGTACATACAATGTGAATTTTTTTTTTGGGGGGGGGCTAGTGAGTGGGAAAATCAGGAAAGGCTTCCAGGAGGAAGTGACGTTTGGGCTGAACTTGGAAGGAAGCTGGAGCATCCAGGAGGCAGAAGGAAGGAGGGAGCCTCTTCTGAGCTGGGCAACAGAGTGGGCGAGTGGGGACAATCAGTGCAAAGCCACAGAGCTGGGAGACAGACGGTCATGAATAGGGAAGAAAAGAGTCTCACTTGGCTAAACCTCAGAATGCATAAAGGTTAGTAATGTGAAGTAATCCAGGAAAATTGGGTTCAAGTTAGACTGTGAAGGGGTTTAGAAGTCAATTGGAAAGAGTTAGTGTTTTATCCTGGGGCAACAAGACATCAGTGAAGGAGGAGGGGTGCACTGTGAAGGGGGGAGACAAGGAGAGGAAAAGGGGGGAAGGGAAGGGAAGGGAAGGGAAGGGAAGGGAAGGGAAGGGAAGGGAAGCATAGGAGAAGTGAGGGAGGGGTGGAGAGGAAAGGGAAGGAATGGGGGAAAGGATGGAGAAAGAAGGACAAGGGAGGGAGGAAGGAAGCAGGCACCTTTGGAGCCCTTCTTATAAACTTGCCATTGTGCTAAGCAATGGGGTACACACCCCCAAAGCAAGATGCTCCCTTGCCCCTAAGAAGCTTACATTCTGATCAACAGTGATAGACTAGATTCTTCTCACCAATAATGGCTCTCCAAATCCAGGGAAAAAAGAGAACTGTGGTATATGGATGCTGATTGGATCACACTATTTATTTTGGTTTTGGTGCTGTTGTTTTTTGAGGTTTTTCCTTTTTGCTCTGATTCTTCTTGTATAACATGACTAATGCAGAAATGTGTTTGATGTTATTGTGTATATATATATATATATATGTACATATATATATATATATATGTAACCTATATCAGATTACCTGCTGTTTAGGGGAGGGGGAGGGGAGAAAAATTTGAAATTGTTGAAAATTATCTCTACATGTAATTGGAAAATAATAAAATACTTTTATTTTAAAAAAGAATAATCAGCTTACATTCAACAGCAGAAGACAGTTGGCATGGGCAGAAGTAAGGTTTCCCCTCCTAGGACAGCTTGAAGTGTAGGCTGGAAAACCCCTGGGCCAAGGGCCCATTTCACAGCAGGGCTTCCTCTTACATGGGTTGCACTGGGGACATGGCCACCAAATTCCCTCCCAGTGTTCAAATTCTGTGAGGTAATCTCCCACTTCAGGATTCAAACTCGGGTCTTCTGACTCCCATCCATATATTAAGACACATGCACTAAATTGCCTGTAATGCACCAGCCGTTTGCTATCAGTGCTCTTCCTGCTGCCCTCATCTCCTGCCCCACCACTTTCTCTGAGTGTGACAGTGGACAAGTCACTTTCCTCCTCCTGCTCCTGTGTGCAATGGGGGTGGTTGGATGTGGGTGTTGAAGGGCCCTTCTTGCCCAAAGCCTCTGCTTCTATATCACAGGTAGGAGCAGCTGTCACCTCCCGGGCAGCATCGCAGGCCCTTGGAGTTTCTGGGCACAGCTGACTTCCTCCTGCTGACTGCAGAAGTCAAGAAAATAAAAGTGGCTGTTAGCGGGAGCCCAGGAGTGTGTGTGTCAGCATTCCTGTCGGGCTCCGGTCCTCGCACAGATGGTCTCTGCAAAGAAGCAAACAACGTCATTGCTCCCCGCTTCTCTTTGCCAAGCCAGACAGCAGGGTTATGTCTCAGTAGGAAAGGTAAGCGTCTAATTCTGGCGGAGTGCAGGGGGGCAAGCAGAGCCTTGTTTCTTTATATTCCTTCTCACAAGGGGTGGGTTGGACTCAGAATCTCACTCAACACTTAGCAGGCTGTCAGGAGTGATCACTTCTGGACAGAAGATGCTGCTTTTCTATGTTTGTGTTAATAACAACCAGGCTCCTGAAGGATGCAGCCCTTCCCCATTGCGCTGTAACCAGTGATCTGGAGAAGGGGTCCCCCCACCACTGGGGCTTAAAGTCAAGGAAGGGGGAGGGGGTAGTGGATATAAACCAAGGGGGCAGCAAGGAGCCCTAGGAAGGCTGCCAGGTTTGCCACCGAAAAACCTGGGGTCATGATTTTGGCTCAGCCGCTTTGCTAGCTCTCTGACCTCAGATTAGTGACTTCCCTCTTTGAGGCCTGGCTGGTTAGTCTCTCTGGTCCTGTCTAGCTCTAAACCCTTTGTATGAAAAGTTCACAGATTCAAGGGTCTGGACCCCCAGGCACCAAGAGGAGTCACGAGGCCTGATACTCTTCAGGGGGAAGGGGCCAAGGAGGGAACTTGAGGCCAGGGCTGTAACCAGGGAGTGGTCACAGTTCTGTCCCAGGAGGCTGAATTTAGGGGGCAAGGAGAATCCTTCAGCAGTTAGAAACAACAGAGCTTCGCGCTGAGTTAGCCAGAATGATCAGTTAAAATAGGGCACTACCAAGCTAGGATGCTGGAGGTGAGACCTCCTGGCTTCCTGTTACTCCCTGTGCACCAGGGTCCTGGGGTCTGTCCCCTCCCCTCTCACTCTGCATTGACCCCAGCCCACAAATATTTCCTGTTGCAGCTTCTGCTTGGGGCGACCATCGCAGATTGGGAAGTGATGTCAGTAAATCGGTGATTCTGAAGATTTTTATTACCTTAAACCACTTCCTGCAGAGCAGCCTGGGGGGAGACAGTGAAAAGATCCAGGCCCAGCCTGGCCGGGACTCAGGGACCTGTCCTGGCCAGTCCGTGCTCTCTCTCAAAGGGCAGAACCAGAGCCTGTGGGCGGAAGGTACGGGAAGGCAATCTACAGACAGAACGGACTGCACTGTCAATGGAGAATGAACTAATGGCAAAGGGACCCACGCTTCACTCCCTTTATCTGAGGGTGCCTTGGGGCTTCCTCCAGGTTAGGCTAGCAAACCTGACACTTTGAAGTGTGAGAAAATAATTATTAATAATGGATTTCGTGGGGGGACCCAGAGATCAGTTTGTCCTTTCTCTCCCCTCCCCCCACTCCAGAAAGTTCGGCTCCTGCCTGGCATGAGCCCAAGGGAAGAGAGGAGATGGAGACTGATTCTTTTGTTTAGGAACATACGTAGAGACTGGAATTTGCCCTTTTGTACACTCTTTAGACCACCCTGAAGTCATGTCAATCAATGGAACTGAATGATGCTATAACCAATTAGCTTAGAACAATGTGTAATGACCTGCCTCTGTCTGCGGAGGATAAAACACTTGGCCACACCAGGGTCAGCCCCTCTCTTTGCCCTCTCTTGCCCCTCTCTCTGGCCTCTCTCGCTTGGCACATGCTCTTAGGATCATGTAGGGATGAAGACCTGAGACTTTGAAAAGTTAGGGAGACACGCAGTCAATTCTTTACTGGTATATAAGATAGTAATTAATAATAAATGATTACTGCCCCAAACAGATGCAATAGCCATTAATTAATAACAATCAATAATTTAAAAACAACAGAAGGAAGGCGTAGGCCTCTGCATTTGGCCATTTACAGAGTCTACCCAACTCTGCCAAGGCCCCTCTGGATCCTGGCTTGGTCATCTGCTGGGTGGGCTATTCTTCCCAGCTCGGTGTCCCCTGGGCCTTCAGCCAAGTCACTAACAAAAGGGTTGAGCATCACAAGACCAAGTGCAGATCCCTGGGGATCTGTCCTGGAGACATCATTCCAGGTGAGGTGAGAGGGAACCGCTAAGGGGGGCAAGGGAGCTCAGTGCCCAGTGTTAGATTTGGAGTCTGCCCCCCCACCCCCGATCTAAAATCTGGCTCCCGAGGCTGACTAGCTGTGTGACCCTGGGTGAGTCACTTCACCTCTCCACCAGTTTCCTCATCTGCAAGATGGGGATAACAAAAGTACCTGCTTCACAGAGTTGTTGTGAGGCTCCAATGAAATAAGATTTGTAAAGGTCTTGACAAACTTCTAAGAGTTCTTATCATTCAGAGAGGACAGATTATGAGGTGAAGAGAAGGTAGAACTAACCAAACTTGGCAAGTGATTGGATATTTGTAATAAGGGAGGAAAGATGGGGCTAGTCTGAAATGCTCCCCAGGTTTGCAGGAAAGCGATCCGTGGAACTAAACCTTCTGGGGGCACTCGGCCCTGGGGGGCGCGAAGCTGCCAAGAATGAAATCTGAAAGCAAAGAGGGAAAGGGTCTCAACGAAGGGGGGGCGAGGAGTGTGGTCCAGAGCACGTGGGCCCATTTGAAGAGGGTCCAGGGGAAACGGCAACCATTTCAATGCCCAAGTGTGTGTAGGACAAAGGCAGCTGGGTTGCCCAGTGGTTAGGGAAGGGCTGGAGGCCACTTCCTTCCTTACCAGCTCAGTGACTGGACGGGCCTCCTCACCTCTGCGCCTCCATCTTTCCACAGTAAAATGAGGGGGGTGGGGGGCTTGTCTGAGGCCAACAAGGAAGGCCAGATGGCCAAGGAGGGGATGGCTGTGGGAGGGCCGCTGGGAGGCCTTGGGCTCCCCCTCCTCCGCACACACATTTCCTTGTGTGCTCTTCTCTGGCTGCTTTGGGGTTCACTCTCATCTTCCCTTGCCCTCGTGCAAGAGGGAGCAGAGTGGCATCCTCCAGTCTAGCCCTCAGTCAGGCCTCACTTAAAGCAGGGGCCACAGGGGCAGCCGTGCAGACTCACACACTCAGCGCCAGTCCCTGCTCTGACAGCCCTTTGTCCTTGCTCACGGCTCCCAGCAGCAATCGGGGTCGTGTGCTTAGGAGGGGGGAGGCTCCCCCTGGAGCCCCATCTTGGCGCCCTCTCATTAGTACCTGCCGGCCGCCTCGCCATTGATGCCAACTTCCTTTCCCTAAGTGACTTTTCCCTCGTCTAAACCTGTCCCATACCGCCCCCCCCCCAGAATGGAAACTCCCTGAGAGGAAGAACCATTCCACTCTCGAATCCCCAGCAGCCAGCGCGGCCCCTGGAACACAGGAGGTGCATCATCAATGCCCCTGGACCTCACGCACCTTTTCCTGCCAATCGGGCCCTCCCCAGGCCCAACTTGTTTGTCCTGCCATCTCCTCTTGGTTCTTGCCTCCCTGGGGCTTGGTCTTCTGTTCTTGTTCCAGAACCTTCTCTGCCTTCTGGCCAACTCTAGTAAAACCTCCCAAAGGTCAGTCTCTGACCTTCTTCAGCGTACAAAAGCCCTTGCCTGCTCCGTGCCCCCACCGCCTTTCCCTAGGGATGCTCTGGGAGGGCTGGTGGGCTGAGCTGACCTCAGAGGGCCCCTTGCCTTCATACAGCTGAGCTGTTACTGCCCCTGCTTTCTAGAAGAGCCACTGGAATGGCAGAGAGCAAGCTATTGCATCCTTCATGCAGATGTCCCGGTACCCACTGAGCTGTAAATCGGTGCTTCGTGGCCCTGAGTGGAGAAGGCCAAAAATTGTGAGCTGCTGGGCTTAAGCATGTGCGTGGGTAGCTAGGTTGGCCCTCTAAAAACATCTCCCGAGGGATCAAGGGAGAACAGCGGCAGAGCCCTGGCCAAGGATTGAGGAAGACGCATTCCAATTGGACCTCGGCCACTTACTGGCTGTGGAACCCATGGCAAGTCCCTTCAAGTCCTTTCCTCTGCTGCAGAGTGGGCATAATCACTGCCCCTGCCTCCGTGGCTTCAGCGAGGACCAAATGGGATGCGCTCAGAAAAGCGATTTGCAGACTCTGAGGTGCTGGATCCGTTAGCTGTTATGATCACCATCCACTGGACACCTGCCTGGCTTATTAGCACCTGCTAGAACTTGGGCTTCTCTGAGGGAGCTTGTGCCAGCCCCTGTGGTGAGGGGGCGCCATCAGAGGAAAGCGCCCAGGAAAACCCAGCTGGCTCTGTAGCCTGGGGCGTCGGCTTCAATGCTCACCTCTGATGGTGCCTGCCTGGGCATCTCTAGACCATCACAATCCCTCTGGTCCTCAGCCTCACAGCCAACCCCAGAGCTGGGACTCAAACCCAAGTCTTCTGCCTCCCAGCCCGGAGCTCTGCTGCCTCTGCCTGTGTGGGGCATATTTGGGGGCTCTGAATGGGAGATTCCCCTTAGGCTCAAGGCATTAACTCCGGTAACTGAGAGGCACAACTTTAGTGGGGGCCCAGGATTCCCTACCAGACAGCCTGCAGAAGCAATGGAAAAGGCTCCGTTACCTGCAGCACGGAGCTGAGCACACCTTCACCAACAGACAGGCAGCCACTGATAAGCCTGGCAAACAAAACAGCTGGGGGCTGCAGGATCCAGTTGCTATGGAAACCACTGCAGGTGCGCTGTCCAAGGAATAACACTGCCAAGATTTCCACCCCAGCCTTTCTTGGCGGGTATGAAAAAGCAAAGAGAAGCCCCAGCCCAAAGAGGGGAAAACCGGGTGGAGGTTTCCCAAAAGGTGGATCAGGCAGCCTTCCCAAATGCTGATGACAGTCTGAATCAAGGGCCGGAAGTCCAGACTGATGTCTGAGGTGAGGGGCCCGGGAAGGAAAGTAAGACCTGGGGGGAGCTTCACAGGACAGCAAGAATCTGTTGGCTATGGAGAGGACCAGGGCCTCACCAAGGCTCAGAATAGGTTCTGCCCAGCGCAGAAACTACCACACAAACAGACAGCACTAAAGGAAGAGAAGCAAGCAGCAACCAGATGAGAAAACTCTCCAAATCACCAACTGCGGAAATGAAAGTGAAAACAACCCTGAGGTTATACCTCACACCTATCTGATTAGCCACAATGACAAAGAAGAAAACAGCAGTTGTTGGAAGGGCCGTGGGAACGCAGGCACACCGATACATTGTTGGTGGAATGTGAATTGATCCAACCATTCTGAAAGGTAATCTGGAACCGTGCCCAACAAATCACTAATCTATGGCCATCCTCTGACTTACATTCCAAAGAGAAAAGTGATAGGGAAAGGACACACACATACAAGAATGTGTGTTTATTGTTGTAGAAAAGAACAGAAAATAAAATGGATTAATAAATTACAAGCATTTATTAAATACCTATTATGTGTCAGATATCGCAAGGTGGTAGGGATACAATGGCACTATAGGAAAGGACAAATATGATGAATTCAGAGAAACCTGGGAATATTTGTGGGGGTCGACACAGGATGAAATAAGCAGAATGAAGAGAACAATTTAAACAACTTCTCTTTTATTTTTCAGCTTTTTTAAAATTCTGAAACTGCTGTTATCAGACATTTTAGTTGTGTCCAACTCTCCATGACCCCATCTGTGGGGTTTTTTTTGGCAAAGATATTGGAGTGTTTTGCCATTTCCTTCTCCAGATCATTTTTTTATAGATGAGGAAACTGAGGCAAACAGAGTTAAGTGACTTGCCCAGGGTCACACAGCTAACCAGTGTCTGAGGCCAAATTTGAAATCAGAAGATGAGTCTTCTTGATTCCAAGCCTAGTGGTCTGTGCACTATGGCGCCACCTAGCTGCCCTTTATGAAACTTGCTTGTTTTTCCTTGTAAGTGTATAACAAATTTAACGTTACCTTCAAAACTATCCTGTGAATCGGCTTCCTTTTCAACTCCAGATTTCTTAAGTCTTTTAATTATTTGTCTTTACAATGCTGTTATTGTGGAAGTTGTGCTCCTGGTTCTGATCCCTCTACTCTGTGTCAGTTCGTACAAGCCGTCCCAGCTGTTGATAAAACCATCCCCTTTGTCATTTTTAATCAACAATAATATACCATCATATTCACGTCAGAACGTGTTCAGCCACTCTTCAAATGAATGTAAGCTCCTACACTGTCCAACTGACGGGCACTCCCTTAGTTTCCAGTTCTTGCTCTAATAAAAAGAATTGTTATAAATATTTTTGTACATGTAGATCCTTTCCCTAGGTCTTTGATCTCTTTGGAAGACAGAAGAGGATAGTAGTATCTCTGGGTTAAAGATCATGCACAGTTTAGTGAACTGTTGAGTATAATTCCAAACTGCTTTCCAAAAAGGACCAAATCACCACTCTACCAATAATACTACATTTAATATATTTTGCATTCATGTTTAGGAATATTGGTCCATATATTTCTTCTCTATTTTCTCTCTCTGTGGTTTAAGTACCAAGAATATATTTGTCTCACAGAAGGAGTTAGATAAGATCCCTTCTTTCATGTTTTGGCAAACAGCTTATGTAACATTAGAATCAATTTTCTTTAAATGTTTGATAGATTTCAGTTATAAAAATCCTAGGCCTTTTCTCCTTTGTGAGTTCATTTGTGGCTTAGTTTCTTTTTCTGAAATTAGATTATTTAAATTCTGTTTCTTGTTCTATTAATCTGGGGAATTTAATTTTTGTAAGCATTCATCCATTTCACCTAAATTATCCATTTTTTGGATAATTAAGTGGGAACAATAATTTCTGATAATTTTCTTTCATCTTAATTTGTTATGATTCTCTTCTTTCATTTTTAATGCTGGCAATTTAGTTTTCCTCTTTCTTTAAGAAATCTGATTAGCTGGTTGTACTATTAATTTTTTTTTAAAAAGAGGTTCTAGCTTTATATATCAATTCAATGTTGTATGGATTTCTAAGTTTTCTGTTTTGTTGTTTAGTTAGGAGGTTTTAAGGTGTTGACTTTCTGGTTTTCTTTTAAAATTTTTTGAGTTGAACACCCACATCTTTGATCTTTTGTTTAGAAAGATGTTGAGCAACATAAATTTTCCCCTAAACACTGCTTTGCCACATCCCAAAAGTTTTTGGTGTGTTTTCATTGTCAGTTTCTTTGAAGAAATTTTATATTGTTTCTATCATTCGTTCTTTTTACCCACCAATTCTTTAGGACTAAATTATTTAGTCTCAAATTAATTTTTCATACTTTCTTCAAAGGTCTTTTGTTGAATAGAATTTTTATTGTACTGTAGGCAGGAAAGGATACATAAAACATACCCGCTTTTCTGTATTCGTTTGTGAAATTTTTATGCCCCAATACATTGCCATTTGTTGGGAAGGTGCTAGCATAGCTGAGGAATATGTATATTCCTTTCTCTTCCAATTCGGTAATTACTAGAAATCCATCATGTTTTATTATTTGTCCTTGTAAATGGGTTTTCCTTTAAGTCTTTAGTTCTATCATTCTCTGTGTATGAGAGAAAGTGTGTGTGTGTGTGTGTATACTGAAATTAATTTATGTCTAAGGTGCCTTTAAGCATGATATGTTTTCTCCATTTCGGGGTGTATGGGTCTTAAGGGAAAACTAGCACCTCTAGTGTGATGGCTGCTAAACTCTTTTTAGGACTGCTCATTCATCTTTGGTTTCCATACTTACCTGTGGCTCCAAGAAGCTGTACATGCACACACACACACGCGCGCGCACACACACATACTCACATACATTCATGCACACACGTACACACACTCACATAAAAACTCACACACACACACATGCCCATAGACACTCACACCGTATCTTGGTAAAACCATATTGACACACAGGTTAGTCCAAGCTGAGGGTAACCAATGGGCTACAAACCTGTTGGTGAGTTAGAGCAGTGTCTACCCCAGTGGGAAGATGAGAACAGTTTGGTCCAACATCCCTAAAGGCAGCTGAAGCAGACGCTGTACAGCGCTTAGAGCTTGGTCAGACATCAGAGATGCCAAAGTTATCCACTGACTGCGTCCCAGGCCACCTTGACTTTTGTCCTGCCACTGGACTTTGATGACCCTGGGTTTTTGTTTTTTGTTTCTTTGTTTTTGGCAGGGCAATGAGGGTTAAGAGACTTGCCCAGGGTCACACAGCTGGTAGGTGTCAAGTGTCTGAGGCTGGATTTGAACTCAGGTCCTACTGAATCCAGGGCCGGTGCTTTACCACTGCACCATCTAGCTGCCCCTGACTTTGATGACTCTGGAAGAGAAAGTGAGGCTGATGACTTTGCATGACTCTGCCTCACTTAAATCAGTTTCACACACATGTCAAAACATCCCCTGGTGATGCCATAGTTCCTCTTTGAAAATGATGAACAATCATCAAGTTTCTCCATTTATCCTTTTATCCGTGAATATTTTTACCATCACAGTATAAGATCATGACTGCTATCCCTGATTTTTTGAGTTCATATTAAGCATTATAAAGTGTGTTCCGGCCCGTGAGTTCGGTCATTAACTCTGTACGAATATTTATGTTCCAACTGTGTTTCTTGCAAACAACATACTGTTAGATTCTAATTTTAACCCATTCTGATATCGTATTCTGTTTCATAGGTGAGTGTATACCATCCATGTTCATGTTTGTGTCTGTCCATTGTCTATTTCACACCATCCTGTGCTTTTATACTTTTTACTATCCTCATTCTTCACATCCCTCTTTACCCCTCTTCTCTTCTGTTCACCTAGACCTCAATTACAGATTTTTACTTTTTCTTTCCTTTTAACCCTTCTCCCCTCCCCACCCCTCCTTTGCAATCTATCCTCAAAGGCTGGGGTTTGCTTTGCTGGTAAATGTTTAACAACTGGCTCTGCAGAAGAAAAAAAATGCATGCATGATACATTTTTAAGTTTAATCTGAATTATTAACATTTTTTCCACCATGTTCTGGTCTAGATAATGAAACAAATAAATAAATCAAGCCTGCTTTGTAGCACAGCATTGACCAATTATTGAGGTATAAATGTTAACACTGAAAATTTAACAAATGAATTATGAACCTTATTAAGGTATCTCCAACACATTCCTCCCTGTAACTAACCCCACATTACTCTATTCTCCTTCTCAAACCCTCTCCTCTCCCTTCCCCTTTCCATTCCTGCACCTGTTCCCCTGTTGAGTTCAACATTTTCTAATAACAAACTCTTGGTGCACTTTTTAGTGTATGATAAGCCCTTCTTTATCCTGTTCAGCGACAAGTGTGGTTCACAAGATGCCCGCTCCCTGCCCTTCCTCCATGGTTTGTAGTTATTTCCCATCATTCACCTTGATTATGTGAAATAGTAATATCAGCCCCTCCCTCCCTTTTTTATTTCTAACATTCTTTTTTCCTCTCCCTATTTCTTCCCTCATGTTCATCAAAACAGAACCACCTCCCAAGCCTACTGTTTGTCTTACTTATTTCAATAATCCCTGAAGACATTAGGATTCTGAGGAGGCCCCTCATTTCTTCTCGTCTCCTTTTGGGAATGTAAACATTTCTCCCTCCGATGTATTTACCTTTCTGGGTTTCTCTTGTCTTGTGTTTATAGCCAAAGATTCTATTCATCCCTGGTCTCTTCATTAGAAATGACTGGAAGTCTTTTATTTCATTAGACTGTGAACTTGTGGAGGGTAGGGGCTCTCCTTTGCCTCTTTTTGTATCCCTGGCCCTTGGCACATGGGGGGTGCTTAATAAATGTTTATTGATAAATAGTAGTGTTTCCCCTCTCGGTTTAGAGTCAGCTTTGCCAGGTACTTCTTTGTTGTAAACCTTCTTCTTTGCCTTCTGTAATATCCTCTTACAGCTTCACCTTGTCCTTCTAGCTACCAAGTCTTGTGGGAGCCTGACTGTGGTTCCTTGGTACTTAAATTCTTCCTTATACTGGATTTAACCCCATGGCCCAACTGTATAATTTACACTTGAACATTCTCTGTTCTAAGCTCCCTCCAAACTCCAGCCTTCTGGGTTTTAAGGTCCTTAAACAGAGACGTTCTGCGTCTAAGGGGGATTAGACTCGTCCTGAACTCTAGAATTCCATCTAATCCAAGAGAAGGGACTAATTCATGGGCATCCTCACGGGTCCGAGTCATTCACCTCCACATATCCTCCCTCAGTGGAAACAATTCAGGCTTCCTGCTGCATCCAGTTAGTTCCACTTCCCCACTTTATCACCTTTGTTCACCATCTTTTGTGTAACACTGGATTTCTAGATGATGGAAAACATGTCTCTTCCTTTCCCTTTGGACACACTCATGCACACACACTCATGCACACATGTACATATGTTCACATACAAACTCCCGCACACACACACACACATACCCACATACAGACACTCACAGCAACACTTGCCTTTTCACTCATTATATCAATAACTGTGGTGGACTCTTGTTGGGAATGAATGGAGGTCTCCCGTCATTTCTCAGGCAATGATCTTTAACAAGGAGGGAACCATTATTGAACTACCTTGCTGTGGAAGAACAAAGAACACTGGTAAGAAGTCAAACAAAAACATGAGGACTGGTGGTTGATAAATGCTTATCAACTGACTGGTACAACTCCCTGTTCGATGCCTTAATTGATGGACATAATCAGAGGGTGGTGGCACAATTGTTAAACTTTTCAAGAAATGTGCTTCGGACACACATGCAAGATTCTTTGTTGGAAGGCAGCTTTCTGACATGTGGGATCCGAAGCTTTTTTAGAATCAATGAACAATAAGCTGAGCTGGGTCATGTCCTCCCTGTACCTTTCTACCCATTGCGATGGCCAAGCTGTGGTCTGCAGAGAAGACCTCTTGTCTCGCCTGCCTGCGCTCCCTCTGGGATGCCCTCCATGGAGGGCCACGCTGGGGATACAAAGAAAGCCAAGGCATGGTTGCAGGTTCTAATGTCGAATACGATGCACATACAAGATGCAGACGGAGAAGATGGAGGTTATTTTAGAGAGAAGGCACCAGCTGCTGGGAGGACTGGGGAAAGGTCTCCAGCAGAAAGTGAGATTCAGGCTGAGTCTGGAAAGACTGAGAAGATAACCAAGAGATGCGGGGGAGAGGGAGGAATACTCCGGGCATTGAGGGCAGCAGGGGAGAAGGCCCAGAGCTCTGAGATCACGTCGGGCATGAGGAGCAGCAGGAGCAGAGAGAGCAGGGAGAGGGTACAGTGTGAGGAAGCCACCCACTCTGGAGCCCAGCCCAGACCTCCACCCCTGTGTGTGCTCGCCCAGCAGGGGAAGCCGGGCAGCGGGCAACCACGGCCTCTGCAGATGGCAGCCCCCTCACCCCATTCCCGTAATGTAAGAAGAGAGCCAGTAACCCACTCCTGCAGTGCACAGCCATGGGACGGCCCCCAGCATGCACCCACCTCCACGCTGGGCCTACCCCCAAAGAGCTGACGTCCAGCCTGGGGAGAAGCCCCGGCCTTCACTGAAGAGCTGGCCCAGAACTCTGACGGGCTTAGTTAGGAAGCCACGCCACCTTTCAACAATGCCCGGCCACAGCCCGATTCTGAGCCCAGTGCCCCCCACAACGCTCCATGGCTGTAGCTCTGGGGACACCGGCATAGCCAAGGATCTAGTAACAAGAACCCAACAGGCACGGGAAAGATCCGCGGCTTTGGTGGGCCGGCTGGGTCTGTTGTCAGTGACCACGTAGACGACAGCATCCAGGAAGTGTTTAGCCAGGAAAAGATCGCAGGCGCACAGACTTACAGCCAGGAGGAACCCCAACACTCACCCATTCCCACCTACTCACTGTCCAGATAAGGAAGAACAAGGCAACCTGCCCAAGGTCACACGGACCGTTAAGGGTCACAGGCCTCCCCGACTCAAATCCAGAGCTTGCCTCTTGGGGTCAGTCAGATATTGAAAATAGAGGTAACAGATGGACAGTCCCCGGATGCCCTGGGCAGCCCAGGAAATCCAGAGAATTAGGGGAAGGCAGGCAGGAGGGTTTATAAGTAACGTAGACGGGAATCACACAGAATGAGAAGCTAGATCAACGTCTGTGAGGGGAGGAATTCATGGACGTGTCCCAGTATGTGTCGAAGAGCGGTCCGTCCAGAGACCTGAGACGGGCAGCATTATCTGTAAACTTACTGGCTAAATGCAGAATGAGGATAGGGAAGGACAACTTTGCCCGTGTGTGTGTGTGTGTGTGTGTGTGTGTGTGTGTGTGTGTGTGTGTGTGTGTGTGGTATGTGTCTGTATGGACATGTGTGCATGCATGTGTCTGTGTGTGCTGTGGGGGGGGGCGGGTTAGCATCCCCATTAGAATGGGGGCTCCTCGAGAGCAGAAACTGTCCTTTGGGGCCTTCTATCCTCCATGGCATACAGTAGGTGCACGATAAATGCTTCTGGATTGACTGACTGACCAGAGCACCTAGATGAGGCTTCTCCTGTGTCCCGGCCTCCCTGCTTGCCTTGAACAACAGCTTCCAATCCACAAAGCGCATTACTCCAATTCCTCATGGTGCTGTGATGAGGCTCAGGGAGGAGAGCTGGCACAGTGGACAGGACACTGCACGGGTGGGGGTCTGGGCAAGGCTGTGGCCTCGTGAGAACCTCTCAGACCTTGTTTCTGCCTCTGTGAAAGGCAGCTGCAGATGATGCCTGGCCTGAACCAGGAGGGACTGCAGAGAGGGTGGGTCTTAGAAGTCACAGACAACAGCAGTGTGACTGTGGGCAAGTCACTCGTATTTCTGACCTTTAGCTTCTTTGTCTACGAAAGAGATAATAACTGCAGTGGAATAAAAGAAAGCGAATCTCACTCAAAAAACTACAAAATGCATAAAATATCTGGGCCTCTATCTTCCAAAGGACAGCCGATATCTGTGTGTCTGTCTCTCCGTATATATGTACATACATATACATATATATATACATATATGTACCTACACATATTCATATACACACACAATCACAAAATTATAAACTGTCCTTTAGAGGAATAAAGACCAATTTAAACATCTAGAGGGAAAGAGTGCTCATGGCTAGGCCTTGCCAATATACCAAAAGTGACAATACTTCCTAACTTAATTTACAGATACGGACTAAGCCAATCAAACTGTCAAGGGAATATTTTGTGTACAGAGGTAGACAAAACAATAGCAAAACTTAGGAACAAAAAAATCTAGAATGTCAAAAGAAATGATGGAGGGGGAGAGAAATGAAAATAGAAGCGCTTCTGCAAACTTCAAACTATGTCATGAGGCAGCCAACATCAGAGCTGGTTAAAAAATAGAGAAGTAGGCCAATTCAAGAGACTGGACAAGAACCAGAAGTAATTGAACTCAGTAAACTCAGTATACAATGAACCCCAA
The DNA here is from genome assembly GCF_019393635.1 of Dromiciops gliroides. Classification (NCBI taxonomy): domain Eukaryota; kingdom Metazoa; phylum Chordata; class Mammalia; order Microbiotheria; family Microbiotheriidae; genus Dromiciops; species Dromiciops gliroides. The sequence continues at coordinate 693,863,788 of NC_057862.1, forward strand.
AACATAAATTACCAAGGAAGACTCCCAGTTTGACAAGAATTGCTGGGAAAGTAACAATTTGTTAGAAATATTAGGTTCAGGGCAACATGTCGTAGCATCTTTCACAATAAATCTAAAGAGAAACACAAACCGAGTATTAAAATTTAGACCATTAAAAAAGAGAAAAGAAGGGGCAGCTAGGTGGTGCAGTGGATAGAGCACCAGCCCTGGAGTCAGGAGGACCCGAGTTCAAATCCAGCCTCAGACATTTGACACTTACTAGCTGTGTGGCCCTGGGCAAGTCACTTAATCCCAATTGCCTCACCAAAAAAACAAAATAAAAAAGAGAAAAGAATTGTATAAGACACCCTTCATAGCTATGGCTAGGGGGTGAATTCTTAACCAAAAAGCGAGAGGAAATTGCAAATAAATAGACAGATCAATCCATCAATAAATAAACATGATAATTTTGACTCCAAGAAACTGAAAAGCTTTTCTCCAAACAAAATTAACAACTAGGACAAGAAGGGAAGCCGTAGCAGAGGAGAAAAACTGCACGTAATAGGTCTGCGGAGAGTCTGCTATATGTTCTATGCAGGCAATGAGAAAAAATATAAACCCAAATATGTGACTAAAAGCCCTTCATTGCCTGGTAGACAAATAATCCCAGGATTCAATCCAAACAACACCTAGGCCACTGGCAGAGACAGGAACAGTCAGTGCTGGAGGGGCTGTGGGGAGACAGGGACACTAGTGTTCACAGGAGAAGGTCTGGCCTTCCTGAGCTGCTCAGCCCTCTGCTAGACATAATTTGAGAAACCAAAGAAGAATGAAAAGGGCACCAGGTACCACCCCAGGTGCACTGGGGACATACTGCTTTATTTCAGGGACGGGGGAGTGACGAGGGGAGGGGACAGGACAGTTAACAGGATTACAGAGTTTCTGGCGATAGGATTTGTCTCAAAGAGAAGTGTTCCATTGGCTGGGGACAGGCATCAGCCCTGGACGGGAGACTCTTCAGATCCAGTGCCGAGCAGTGCTAAGGGCGGCACTGAAGGTGCAAAGGGCAGGGTAGATCTTCCGCGAGGCCAGCAGCAGGGAGCCAGCCTCGATGCTGTGGCCGGCCTCCCGCAGTTGAAGTGCTATCTCATCCACAGACCAACGACCATCCTCTTGGTGGGCCAACAGGTGATTGATGAGATGGGGATAAAAGGGAGTGGAAATACATCTCGCCACCAACTTGGCATCCAGGAGCAGAGAGAGAAGCTCGGGGTCACAGCTGAAGTCATCCACCTTCAAGAAAAGAGAGACAGGCCGAGATGGCAGATCAGGGGCAGCACCATACCAGGCTCTCTCGACATTCCCCTCCAAACGACCCTCACACAAACTGTGGAGCAGCAGAGCCAAACTCAGCCTCCACAGCGGAGGGCTGGAAGCCCGCTCAGAGTTCTTACACACAGCGGCGGTAGCCGCGATGGGAGATTCAGGAGCTCTCGTCCCAGAGGCAGCTGGTCAGAAAGAAATCACAAGGGACCCGTGGCGGGCACTGGCTGCAGCTGGACCTGACTGACAACCCTATTGCTCAGGCAGTTCTGGTCACAGTGCCAGGGTGGAGAGGAGCGCTGGGCTTTGGTCACAAGGGAGCAGTGGCGCTGGCTGCTGTTTCTAAGCAAAGAGAAGTGCTAGTGCTAGCAAATGCAGGGGGCCAGGGGCTTTTCCTGGGTAAAGACCAGAAGGCAGACCAGGAAAACAGGCACTACACCTCTCCCTGAATCACACCCCCTTGGAAGCACCAAGACCCCCAGAACTCTCTCTGAGAAGAGCAGCCCCAAAGAGCCTGATGCTTGGGACTGTTCTTCCCCACTGCCAGGTGAGTAGAGCCCAATTTTAACATGAAATGCAAACTCAAGAAATAGTCCGGAAAAATGAGGAAACAGGAAAAAAAAATCCAAAGAACTTGACAATAAAAAGCTACTATGGTACAGGGAAGACCAAGATATAAACTCATAAGAAGACAACAATGTGAAAACCGCTACAGACAAATCCTCAAAGAAAAATGCTAAGTAGACCCAGAATTAAAGAAAGAGATGGGTAGTAGAGGAAAAATTGGGAAAAGACATGAGAGCGATATAAGAAAATTATGAAAAAAGAATGAACAGTTTGTCAAGAGAGGCACCAAAAATACCAAATAACACCTTAAAAAATAAAAAATTTAAATTTAAATTAGAAAAAATTAGAAAATAAATAAAATTTGCCAAATGGAAAAAGAGGTACAAAAATTTACTGATGAAAAAATTCTTTAAAAAGCAGACTTGGGGCAGCTAGGTGGCAAAGTGGATAAAGCACTGGCCCTGGATTCAGGAGGACCTGAGTTCAAATCCAGCCTCAGATACTTGACACTTACTACCTGTGTGACCCTGGGCAAGTCACTTAACCCTCACTGCCCCACAAGAAAAAAAAAAAAAAACACAATAACAACAACAAAAAAAAAGAAAAAGAAATGATTCCTTAAAAATTAGGATTGGACTTCATGAAACATCAACAAACAATAAAAGAAAATAAAAAGAAGGAAAAAATAGAAAATATGAAGTATCTCATCATAAAAACAACTGACCTGAAAAATGAATCAAGGAGAAATCATTTAAGATTTATTGGACTACCAGAAAGCCATGATCAAAAAAAGAGCCTAGACATATTTTTAAAACCTTAAGGAAAACTGATCCAATATCTTAGATCCAGAGGGCAAAACAGAAATTGAAAGAATCTACCAATCACCCCCTGAAAGAGACCCCAAAGTGAAAACTCTTGGGAATATTATAGCTAAATTTCAGAGCTCCCAGGTCAAAAAGAAAATACTTGAAGCAGGTAGAAGGAAACAATTAAAATATCATGGAGCCACAGTTGGGATCACACAAGATTTAGCAGCTTCCACGTTCAAGGAGCAAGGGGTTTGGAATATGAAACTCTGTAAGACAAAGGACCTGGGATCACAACTAAGAATCACTGCCCAGCAAAACTGAGTGTCATCCTTCAGGAGGGAAAATGGATATTTAATTAAAGGACATTCGAGTCTTCCTAATGAAAAGACAAGAGCTGAATATAAAATCTGACATTCAAACACAGGACTCAAGAGAAGCATAAAAGTAAACATGAAAGAAATGAAAACAAAAGGAACTCAATAAAGTTAAACTGCTTACATTCCTATATAGGCAGATGACACAAGAAATTTATCATTATCAGGGTAGTTCAAAGGAGTTTACACAGACAGAGGGCATGAGTGTGAGATGATTATTTTTGGAATGATCTCCAAAAAACGTAGAGGGGAGAAAGAGTAATATACTGGGAGAAGGGGGAAGAGGCACACATTCTGTGTGTGAGACTTGAGAGAGGGAGAGAGACAGACAGACAGAGAGACAGAGAGAGATAGAGAGACAGAGAGGGAAAGACAGAGGGACAGAGAGACACAGACAGAGAGAAAGGGAGAGAGAGAGAGAGAAGGAGGGAGGGAGAGAGAAAGAGAGAGAGAGAAGGAGGGAGGGAGAGTAAGAGAGGGAGAATCATTGTGCCCAGTAACAGCCATGTTGTAATGATGATGAATTGCACAAGACTTGGCCCCATGACCGGAAAGCTCTGCCCATCTCTTCCACCTCTTGGCTTCCCTGACTTCCTGAAGATTCAGCTGCTGCCAGGCCCCCCAGCAGCCAGTGCCTGCCCTCTGGGCACCTCTGTATTCCTTCCCTGCATGCCATCTCTCCCAAGAGAATAGGGGCTCTTTGAAGGCAAGGGCAAGGGCGTTTCCTTTCTTTCTATCTCCAGTGCCAGCAGAGCTTAGCATACACTAAGTGCTTAAGACATCTGTTTTGACTGACTAACCAATAATAGGAAATGTTAGTGGATTACAGCATTAAACCTAAAGTGAGGAAGACCAGAGTTCAAATCCTGCCTCAGGCATTTACATGACCTCTCTCAGCCTCAGCTTCCTCATGGGTAAAATGGTGATAACAGCAACGTCTTCAGAGTGATCACACGCACGGCCCTTCACAAACCTTAGAGTCAATTCCATGTAAATCCTCACTCATTGTTAACTACTACTGAGAGCAGTGAGAGCAGGGGAGAAGGCCCACCCCTGCTGCCCCTGACGTGCTCCCACAGGGTTTGCTCTGCTCTCAAAGCCCCCAGGAGATGGGCGGGCGGCAGCTCCTGTGGGGGGCCCGGGCCCAGGACAGGGAGGAGGAGGCTCCTCTGCCCCCAGACTGAGGGCGAGAAGGACCCTTCCCTGAGAGTGCAGAGCTCTGGGTCTGCTGGAACAGAGAGACAGAGCTTGGGAGTGTGTGTGTGTGTGTGTGTGTGTGTGTGTGTGTGTGTGTGTAGTGCACGTGTGGCATGTGTGTACTGTGTGTGTGGTATGGGGTGTGGATTATATGTCTATGTTGTGATAAAATAATGGAATTTGGCAGACGTCCAGGCCCCCACCTGATTGATTTAGCATTGTTTGAATTGGGTAAGAATGGACTAAGTACCTACTTAAGGATGAGGCCAGCCATGAGTGACATGTTGGTGTATTACAAGAGACCACTCCCAACCAATCAGCTTGAAGGACCTCCCCTTTGGGGGAGGGACAGAGGAACTAGGAAGGGAAGAGACATCCATTCTGGGGTGAACCAGCGAGGGACTGCACAGCTGACTCTCAGTGAAAAACTACAGACCCCAGGTGGTGAGCGCATTCCTTCTCTCTTCCTCACTGTCCCGGGCTTTATTAACTTCACCTGTGTTGTAAATTGTGTTCCCTTTAATAAAATCTGGTTTGTTTGTAGAAAAGAGGCTGTGAATCTCCTTTCTTATTAGTCTGGGAGAAATAACTGAAAAAGGCAGTTTGGAAGGGAGGGAACTTGGGACACATTATTTTCTGATCCCCGATATTACGACGAGCCACCCAATTAAAATTTGGCCCTTACAACGTGGTGTGTGTATTGTGCATCTATGTGGAAGTGTATTGTATGCGGGGGTTTGTGTGTATTTATATTGTGTGCCTGCGTGTTTAGTGCATGTGTGTATTGTTTGTGAGTATATTGTTTATCTATGGGGGGGTGTATTTTGTATAGGTGTGTATGTGAGTATATGGTATTTGTATGGGGTGTGTGTGTGCGTGTGTGTGTGAGTATATGGTATATGTATGGGGTGTGTGTGTGCGTGTGTGTGTGAGTATATGGTATTTGTATGGGGTGTGTGTGTGTGCGTGTGTGTGTGAGTATATGGTATATGTATGGGGTGTGTGTGTGTGTGTGAGTATATGGTATATGTATGGGGTGTGTGTGCGTGTGTGTGTGAGTATATGGTATATGTATGGGGTGTGTGTGTGCGTGTGTGTGTGAGTATATGGTATATGTATGGGGTGTGTGTGAGTATATGGTATATGTATGGGGTGTGTGTGTGCGTGTGTGTGTGAGTATATGGTATATGTATGGGGTGTGTGTGTGCGTGTGTGTGTGAGTATATGGTATTTGTATGGGGTGTGTGTGTGTGCGTGTGTGTGTGAGTATATGGTATATGTATGGGGTGTGTGTGTGTGTGAGTATATGGTATATGTATGGGGTGTGTGTGCGTGTGTGTGTGAGTATATGGTATATGTATGGGGTGTGTGTGTGTGTGTGAGTATATGGTATATGTATGGGGTGTGTGTGCGTGTGTGTGTGAGTATATGGTATATGTATGGGGTGTGTGTGTGCGTGTGTGTGTGAGTATATGGTATATGTATGGGGTGTGTGTGTGCGTGTGTGTGTGAGTATATGGTATTTGTATGGGGTGTGTGTGTGTGCGTGTGTGTGTGAGTATATGGTATATGTATGGGGTGTGTGTGTGTGTGAGTATATGGTATATGTATGGGGTGTGTGTGTGCGTGTGTGTGTGAGTATATGGTATATGTATGGGGGGGTGTGTGTGCGTGTGTGTGTGAGTATATGGTATATGTATGGGGGGGTGTGTGTGCGTGTGTGTGTGAGTATATGGTATATGTATGGGGTGTGTGTGTGCGTGTGTGTGTGAGTATATGGTATATGTATGGGGTGTGTGTGTGCGTGTGTGTGTGAGTATATGGTATATGTATGGGGTGTGTGTGTGCGTGTGTGTGTGAGTATATGGTATATGTATGGGGGGGTGTGTGTGTGCGTGTGTGTGTGAGTATATGGTATATGTATGGGGTGTGTGTGTGCGTGTGTGTATGAGTATATGGTATATGTATGGGGTGTACGTGTGCGTGTGTGTGTGAGTATATGGTATATGTATGGGGTGTGTGTGTGTGTGTGAGTATATGGTATATGTATGGGGTGTGTGTGCGTGTGTGTGTGAGTATATGGTATATGTATGGGGTGTGTGTGTGCGTGTGTGTGTGAGTATATGGTATATGTATGGGGGGGTGTGTGTGCGTGTGTGTGTGAGTATATGGTATATGTATGGGGTGTGTGTGTGCGTGTGTGTGTGAGTATATGGTATATGTATGGGGTGTGTGTGTGCGTGTGTGTGTGAGTATATGGTATATGTATGGGGTGTGTGTGTGCGCGTGTGTGTGTGAGTATATGGTATATGTATGGGGTGTGTGTGTGCGTGTGTGTATGAGTATATGATATATGTATGGGGTGTACGTGTGCGTGTGTGTGTGAGTATATGGTATATGTATGGGGGGTGTGTGTGCGTGTGTGTGTGAGTATATGGTATATGTATGGGGGGGGGGGTGTGTGCGTGTGTGTGTGAGTATATGGTATATGTATGGGGTGTGTGTGTACATGTGTGTGTGCACGCACGCATGCACGCTGACACAAACACCAGATACAACACAGGGATGTTTAAGAAGCTCCCTGCCTGGGCATGCGGGGCCTTTCAGAAAGCAGCACCTTCACCAGCCTCCCTCCTCCCTCCCTCCCTTGTCCGCTTAGCACAGTGCCTGGCACATAGGAGACATGCCATCAGTGCTTATTCCCTTTCCTCCCCTCTATTAGTCCAGTGGCAGGGGCTGCCTCTGGGGAGGTTCTCCCTGAAGGACTTCCACCCAAAGCTGGGGAGGCCTTTGCCACATGCACTGTGGGGGCCTCTGCACCCCCTACAACAGTGAGGGAGACGTTGCCTCCGAGCCTCGGTGGGTCAGAGGGGAGGAACAGGGCTAGGGGTCACCAAGCCTGGCCTGAGCTCGGACAGACATACCCGGCCTGCACCGCAGCTCCCTCCCCAGGATCTCCCAGCACAGAGGGCCGGGATGGGCCAGTGCTCCCTCTGTCCTGCCATCTGGTTTTCTGGGGGCAGCACAATGGGGAGCTGAGTGCCCTTCCCCAGGGGCAGCGGCGGGAGGGCAGGGGGGCGAGCAGGGTCCTGTGTCACCAGGGGCTGGAAGGCCGGGGTGATGTGGCGCCAAGGCAGGCCTGGCCAGGCCCCAGAGGAGCACCTCCCGCCACGCCACCCTCCTTTGGTAACAGCCATGTGCCTTGGCTTAAGGAGCTGCTGTTAGGGGTTCCACGCTCAGTAGGTAGGAGCCATTCATGATCCCCATATACGTTTGTGTTGAGCTGGGAATTCCCCTGACATTTGTGTGTTTGCTGTTCTCCATTAAAGAGCCTCTCCCCAACAAAACCACGTGTGTTGATTTCGGGGGTTCAGCCTGCGGGGCATCCTATCGGCTGCGGCCCACAAGAATCCCTAGGCCCTCACCGTCTTGAAGCCTCATTAGCAGAACTCGCTGTCACATCTGTCCCTCAAAGCCATTCCTTACCTTCACTTATTGTGAAAGCGAGATATACAAATCAAGCAGAGCCGACCAGACGGTGGCGGTGGCTCCTGCCGCGTGAGCCGCCACACTCCTAAGCCTGGCGTCTGTCCCTCTCCATCGTCCCCATACTTCTGCAGGGCTCCAGCAGCAGACCAGGGCACCGTGGCTGGCTTGTTCTAACGGTATTTTACCACAGCCAACCCACGGAGGCCCCGGGGTCGTCAGAGTGCTAGAAATCTAAATAAGGGTGCCACTGGACCCATGCTCATGAAGGTGCAAGGGCCACCGGGAAGGGCAGGGAGCCCCGTGGGACGTACCTGGGCCACAGCGGCGAGGTGCTCCAGTGCCTCGGCATGGAGGGCTGCATCCTGGCTTTCCACGAGAAGCTTCAGGGCTGGGAGCAGGAGGGACCGGCTAAGCAGCAGCGAGGCCAGCTCCTTCACACCCTGCAATCAGAAGCACAGAGCCTGCCGTGAGGTGACAGGAGGCAAGACCCAAAGGCTAAGGCCGTGCACCCCAGAACGTCGCTGTGAGAGCTGGCACTGCCGCGCTGGGGCCACTGGCCCTTGGTCAGAGCCATTAGTAGGTAACTAGGAAGAACGTGGCTGGGAGGGCAGGGCGCCCGGGCCCCGTCACCCGCCTGCACCTCAGTTTCCTCATCTGTAAGAGGAACAGAAAAAGGCAAACACCAAATAAGAACAAACTGTTTCAAGTCTAGGAGGGGAAATGACTCATCATCGTCCATCAAGGTCATCTACCCGATGGTCACAGAAGAGGGAGGGAAAGGGAGGAGGAAAGGAGCACACCAGGTGGGGAGAGAGGGGTGGGCCGGTTACCTCACTTCATCGGTCTAAGCCGGGCAAACGAGGGGGAGGGGATGGGGTATCGCGGGACACCTGAGCTGGCCAAAGGAGGGCGGAGCGTAGACACACAGGTGGGCACAAAGACACATTCCACTCAGCAGGGAAATGAGGGGATGGGGAGAATCAAAGGGAGGGTGGGCTACACAAACTCTACGGTTGGACAGGAATGCAGCCGCTTTTTGCAGCGAAGGGCTGAACAAGCTCTGGCCAAAAACGTAATGGAACTGACGGAGGGGATGGTCTCAGAGAAGTCTGGGATGAGTTCCACAGACAGACGTAGGGTCACGTGAGTAAAATCAGAACCATCTGTCCCACAGCAATGCCGCAAAGACAGACAACTCTGAAACTCAGGGCCTCTGATCAGCAGACTGGCCAACTCTGCCTGCAGAGGCCCCAAGATGAAGCACGCTGCCGATCTCCTGACAGAGGACCAAAGGACACACAGTTCAGACAGAGACTTTTTAACGTTTTTGGATGTGACAATTTGTTTTGCTAAAGTCTACATGTTTACAACTTTCCTTTTTTATCTTAAGTAGGGATCAAGGGAAGTGGGGGGGAGTAAGGCAAATTTCTGCTGATGGAAAAAAAATAGTTTAATTTTTAAAAGTCACTGGTTCCCGGTGAGTTGGTAACATGTTGGTAATGCAGCAGATGCTTAATCAATGCATGGTTTATTGACTGACATGTTGTAAGCTCCTTCCCAGCTCTATGTATACTAGAAGGGTCCAGTCCATCTGTGAACAGTGAAAGAGCCACTGCTCGGATCCAAGTCATGGCCATACTTCCACCAGTGATGTGTGCTGTCAGCCCCAGAAACTGCCTGGACCATTTTCTGTCTGGCCGTGACTGGCTGATGGCGAAAGCTGCCAGTGCTTCAAGTAGTCAGCACACATCTCAGCAGCGCGCCCACTGACCCTCCTGCACCACTGAGCACAGGGGTTCACACCGCTGTGAACTGGGCTCAGACGGCTGAGCTGGAAGTTTGTAAGACTCAGAGGTGGGGCCTGAAGGGCACGGGGCCTGGGCAGAGTCCGGAGGCAGTGGAGGCCTGGAGCTGAGCCGCCCGGTGCTTGCTAGGGGGCAGGAAATGTCCCGAGAGCAGGCCTGGACCCCAGCCTGCTCTGGGCTTCTCCTTTCTCCCTGGACGCTGCAGCAGAGTCCTGCTCAATCTGCGCTGACCAGGGGAACACGGAAGCCAATGACATGATACAAATAGAGCCATTTAGGATTCCATCGGTGCCCTCATTTCTGGAGAGGGTTTGCACGTCGCCATGGATACGAGCTGAGCCAAAGGAAGAATCTATCTCCAGAATGTGGGCTGCATGACCTGTGTGCCAGAGCGATCTGAGAGAGCCCGGACGCTGCCTGTTGGAGAGGCTGGCACAGCGGGGGGGGGGGGGGGGGGGGCGGTGACCACAGCTGCGAGAAGCAGTGGCGCTAACTGGGAGGGGAAGGGGCGCCCTGTGACTCACGGCCTTTTGGGGAGGCGGGGGTCAGGGAGCCAGAAAGGAGGAGAGAAGGCAAGAGTTCTTGCAGGAATAACTAGGAATGGGCCATGTTTCGGAAACTAGGTACAACAAATGCACGTGCCTTTGGTTAGCGACTCCCATCATTCTGTGAAGATGACAGAGCCTGGAGATAAAACCCCCTCACTTGTCGGTGAGAGAGACCTTGAGAGGCCAGGCTTTGGGGCACCTTCCCTTCCCTCTGGTCACAAACAGTGATGCAGCACCCATAGGCATGTGGCTCCCACCTCAAAGACAGAGAGACTGAGGCAAGGGGAAAGCGAAGGGCATTCAAAGGCTAAGCCACCCTTCCGGTGATGGCACTGATAACGGACAGGGCCCCAGATGCAAATCCCAGCTCTGCCCCCAGCACTGAGCAAGTATCTACTGTGGGCCAGGCACCGGGGCTACAAAGACAAAACAAAAGTGAATCCGGGCTTTCAGAGTCTGCGAAGCACTTCATGGATGGGTTGGGGGGGGGGGAGAGAGTTGGTACACAGATGGATGGAGAGATAAGGAGATTAGACAGACACATAGATACATAGGTGGGTAGATGGTAGATAGACGGGAAGGCAGGTAGATATTGGAGATGGATGGAGGGGTAGACAGATATCTGATACACAGATGGATGGGTAGGTGGGTAAATAAATTAGACAGACAGGCAGACAAGCTTTCCTGGTGTGGGTTGTAAGAAGAGAACAGAATGTTCGGGATGACAGGACCCTAGGGATCTCCCCTGGTGCAGCACCCCTAAACCCCCCACACAGACTCCGAAGAGAACATGACTGGCTCGAGGTCACCAGGCAGGTCCACGGCAGAGCTTCCCTTGTCCGAGGTTCCTTTCTTTCTACTTTACAAGGTGGTTACAAAGAGGAAAGCCCCACTGGGTGCCAGGGCACTCTCTCCTGTGACAGGGAATTCTAGTTCTAGAAGTGGCAGCGTACCCTTCCAGACCAGACTCTCCCCAGGCCCTCACCCCCGAGTAACCCTGCTGACAAGGGCACCCCACCTGTCTCTGGAGCCTTCCCCATCTGTTTGACGAGACAGCTTAGTGCCAACCTACGTGACACCTGCCAATAAAAAGCTAATGAGATTTTCATGCTAACTGAAGTCTCTATCCGGTATCGTCTCCCTTGGCTGTCCATGTCAAGCTGAGAAAAAGTGGTAGAAACCGAACTCAGAACCGCCTCTCACCACTGCTTCTCTTGGTGCCCAAAAAGGAAAATGACGGGCATTGCCCAAAACAAGCACAGGCTGGGAGCTGGCAGGGCCCTGGGCCGATGTGCCACCCTGCCCGGGCACCAGCAGGATCCTCAGGATGCAGAGCACCACAAGTGGCTGCAGCACCTCCCGGCAGACCTCTGGGGGGGGGGGCCTCTACCTCCCTGAGCCACCCACCCCCCTCGCCTTAGGGAGGATCTGTGGAGGCCGGGCTCTCACTCACTGCCCTGGTTCTGCTCCCTGGTGTTCCACAGGCACCTTTCAGGTACCTGAAGACAACCTGAGCGGCAGTATTCCTCTCATCTGCCCCACGCCCTGCTCTTGGAGGAGTCAGGCCACCTCCTCCAGATGTTCACAAGCTCCCTTAATGATCCACTCGGGGATTTTCCCAGGATTCAGGCCAGCTCACTGGCTATAATTTAAAGGCTGTTCCCATTCTGAAAAACAGGGACACCCCCTGCCCTCCTCCAGTCTGCGACACCTCCCCATGACCTTCCAGCACCACAGACAGCGGCTCTGCCGCCCCATCTGCCAGTGGGACAAGACCCATTTGGGCTTCCATTCACCCAGAGCAGCTCAGCTTTTGGCTACTCGTTGTGGCCATCGACACCCTGCTGGTCATTTCTCTTCTGTCACTGCCAACACAAAGATCATTCTCCTTGGCAGAGAAAATAGAAGATAAGACTGAGCAGCACCCCCCTGCCCCTGGGCAAGGCCCCACCCCTCCTCTGGTCCTCCCAACAGGGCCACAAACAACATGAAGCTCCCACAATGACGCCCAATGCTGAGCTTCTCTCACCAGGTGCCACACACCCTGAGCGTCAGTATTCCTGCGGCTGTTTTCACAGGGCCAGAGCTTACCCCCTGCCGCCAGACCTCGCTAGCCTCCGGCCTCTCCAAACTCCTTCTTTAACATTAATTATGAACCTGACAAACAGCAACAAACATGGACACTTCTATGTAGAAAGAAAAGAAAGAGGATTGTAAAGGGACGTATATTTTTAAGTATATATGAAATTGAATGCAGGAACATGAACACTACTGTGCTTGTCCAGGTCACCTTCTGAACATCGGCTCTCTTCAGGGTATTCTTCTAAGCTTTTTTCTTTCTTTCTTCTTTCCTTCATTTCTTTTTCTTCCTCCCCCTTTCCTCCCCCTCCCTCCCTCCTCCCTCCCCTCTCTCTCTCCCCTTCTTTCCTCCTTCCCTTCTTCCCTCCTTTCCTCCTTCCCTTCTTCCCTCTCTCCCTTCCTCTATCCCTCCTTTACAATGCCTTTCCACTCCAAAAACAAAAGCCTTCCCTGGCAACAAATACATAACAAATCTGTACTTTGCTTGTGTCGGAAAACATCTGCCTCATTCTGCATTTGGCCTCATCCTTCAGTCCCTGGTCTCTGGGAGTCAGGGTTGGTCACTGAGTGAAAAAGAGTTCTGAAGTCTTTCAAAGCTGTTTTCCCTTTTCTGTTGTCATTATAGAAACTGTCGTCCTGGTTCTGCTCACTTTGCTCTGCATCAGTCCAGACAACTCTTCCTGGGTTTCTCTTCGTGTGGCCCCTTCATAACTACTTACACCGTACTAATAATATTTCATCACAATCACATGCCATAATTTTTCAGCCATCTGCCTGCTGATGGGCCCGTTATATTTCCAGTTCTTTACGACAGCAAAAATAGCTTCTATAAATATAGAGGCTCCTACAGGTCCGTCCTTTCTGTCTGATTTTTTCAGAGTCCAGGCCCAGAGGTGGTGTTGCTGAATCCAAGGCTAGGTATATTTTACTGAAGTTGGAGGCTTCCCAGAATGGTCCTGGCCATTCACAGCTCCGCTAACAAACGGGCATGGGTGTGTGTGCCTGCCCTGTCCCCACCCCCTCCCCCACCAACAGTCATTTTCTGTGTTTGTCATCTTTGCCAATCTAGTGAACACGAGGTAGTGTCTCTGGGCTGCTTTATTCTTCATTTTTCTTATTATCAGGGATCTTAATTTCTTCTTTTGAGGACCATCCTCTGACTATTAATCCACAGGGGCATGCCTATTGTTCTCGTAAAGTTTGTATCAATGTCTTAAATATCTTGAATATCAGTCCGTTAACCAAGAAGCTGGCTACAAAAAGAAACAAATAAACTCAGTTTATTGTTTCCCTTCTAACTTTATGATGTCCACAGAAAACCTTTTTAATTTTATATAATCAAAATTTCCCACTTTGTCTTTTATGATCATTTCTAACCCTTGGACTTCCCTTTTGCTTCTCCTGATTAATTTTGTTACCATTATGTCTACTTTTATAAAGTAGTTTTTTGTTGGTTTGATTAGAATGGCACAACCTATCAATTAATTAAGGTAATTATTTTTATTATCTGAACCTAGTCCAACAGTGAACAAAGGGTATCTCTCCAGTTATTGAAGTCTTCCTTAATTTCTGTAGAATGTGTCCTGTGCTTTTATTTGTAGAATTCCTCTGTTTGGGTGAGAGGATCCATTTCTTGTTTAGTTCTAAGTTTGCAGGTGAGTTCCCTGTGCTTCCGCAATGTTCTCTTCAGATAAATCCAATGTTTTTACTCCTTGTTTCTTCAGACTTTCATTCTTGAGCATCTTCTGTCCCTCCCAGGATCCCCGCCATCTTTCCTCTGAACCCTCTGACATCCTTTCCAATATCCAAATGCATATCAGACCTCACTCAGATTCCTCCTTTGTTATGGACTCGAGGAGGGAGTGGGCATGTGCCCGCTTCTCCCGCCCTGAGCTGCCATCATCTCCACCCCCTGAGCAGGGATCAGCTCCAGCCCCACCATGCCCACGTTATAGGGCCACCCCATTCCCACTTTGTGGTTCCTTTACTGATTGAAGGATGACGTCACCATCAAGCCAAGTTGAGAAGCCACTGACTGCTTCGCTTTCAACAGGGAGAGAACTCTCGCTGGTGTCTGGAAAACGGACACTGGCCACCAGACTGGCAGCGTGGCAGCAGCGGCTTTCTGTAGAGCACTTCAAGGCTGGCAAAGCACTTTGCACAGGGTAACTCATTTGATCCTCACAACAACCCTGGAGGGTAGGCATCAGCTCGATCCTCATTTCACAAATGAGGAAACTGAGGCAAGCAACTTACCCAGGGTCCTACACATAGTCAGCATCTAAGGCCAGGTTTGATCCTCGGTCTTCTTGACCCTGCGCCCTGTGGCACCTCCTCAGTGCTTAATCCTATCGCTACAATACCATGTCTATGGGCCAAACTCATCCATTTCCTCTTTCTAACCAGGGGGTCAATCATACGCTCCAATGACAAAAACACTTTTCTTTCTCTGATGCCCCTCCCCAGTAGTCCCCATCACACTGCCCCCTCTGATTCAGGCTCCTCACATGAGTATCTTCCGGCCTCTGATATCAATGCCCTCCCCTTTCTCTCTCTTTGGATGGGGGGGGGTGTCGCTCATCCCCAGCCATGCCCAGTCACTGCTGCCACGCCCCCAAGCATCCCTCATCTCAGAAGGTCGAATATGTCCTTGCCTGAGGAATGCCTGCCTTTAGCTCACAGCATCTGAATGTCAGCAGTAGAGGCCAAGGTCTGACTGCTGGCTTCTTCTGACTTTGGTGCTGCCTGCCAACTTCTGGGCATGTCAGGGGCTTTCTTATTCCATGCTTGGGAGACAGATGAAAGTGAGTTTCACCACCCCCCACACACACACACACCCCACCCTTTTTGGTCTAGAGCCCTTGGCGGCGTCCAGTCAACATTCCTATGCCTGAAACATGAATTTCCTGTGACAAAATACCCACTTAATGTCCCCTTTCGTGGGGCATTCCCTAGACTTCCTGAGGAAGCCTATCCCTTGTACTGGACAGACCCAAGTGTTAGGAGGTTCCTCCTCTGATCAGACTGAAGCGTGCCTCCTTGCACTCTTGCCCTTCTCCTGCGCTGCTCTAATCTAACCTCTCCACAGGTGTGCCGTGTCTCCCTCTCTTGAACCCCAGCCTTCTCTTCCATATCGACTCCACACCACAGTTCCCGCCATGGTCCTGTGTGCAGCGTTTCCAATCTCCTCCCCACCCATTCTGGCCCCTTGCTGAGGACACCCTACCATCTGCCCACATCCTGCTCACAAGCGGTGCCCACAACAGCACCTGATGCTCCAGTCCAGCATTTCGTGGGCAACGGAGTATCCAGTGAGGATGCTTCAAAGGGCTCGGGTAAGGGTGATGCTATTCTAGCGCTCTGGCAAACTGCCTCTGTAACCTGGAAGGGCCTTCCCGGGAAACCCGGCGGATGACGGGCGAGGTGAGCAGCGTCATCTGCTCGGGGCCAACTTGGACTGTATACGTAACAAGAGCCCATCTGGAGCTGCCCCCCCCCCCCCGCCCATGCCAAGGCTCCGGATAAGTCTTTTAGTGGGAATCTCTAACGGGATTCTGGCACACTGTACTGGATGAATCCTGGGAAAAGGTTTCTAATTCAGAACGGAGGCCAGCAGCCTTCTCTCATCAGGATTCACCTTTGGTTTGCTGTGTAACCCCGAATCAATCACGACCCCTCTGGGCCTGGAGGAGATGGGGAGTTTGTAGACGACTTTCCGCAGAGAGGATGAACGAAGGGCCTCTCTCCATCCCCTCCATATCAGTGACAATGGCCGACCTCAGCCAAGGAATGATAAGATTCCCTGCTCAGCCGTGTAGGGAGTGCTACAGCCAGGGGGCTGTGTTATCTGTGACAGCTGTCACACCACATCAAAGGACCAAGGCAGAGCCCCCTCCAGGGGTGAGGCGGGAGCTTATGCTCATCAGCAGAAGTGCACGGTTCATGCCATGCTGTGACTCTCGCTGCCCCGGTGCTCCGGTGATTCAAATCCAGGGCTATGTTGGGCTACAGAGCCCTAGTCTTCTAATTAGTCAGCAGGGAGGACTGAGCCCTACGACTACGACTAAATCACAGGCTGCCCTGGGCATCAGGCGACAGGATAAGCAGAGGGCTTTGGGACTGAAAAACAGAATCCTCTTTGCCTAGGAGTCAGCGAGAGACAGAACTTGTCCAGGCCTCCCTCCCCACCTCTGCACCGCCCATCATTACGCCCACTTTATACAGAGTGGGAAACCAAAGCTCAGGGTGAAGGGCAGAAAGCACCCCTGACAGTGGATGGGACTTTGCCACGTGCCCTCGGTGCTACTAGGAGCTGGGACTCCACAGAAGCGAGGTCCACAGAGGCTCAGAAGGATGTGGCCTAACTGCTGAGGTGGGACAAGGCCAGAGAGGGATTTCACCAGTGGAGGTTATGCTGGGTGAGGACGCCCTTCGCCAGGGAAAGTTGTCATTCTCCCAGCCACGCGTGGCATCAGAGAGCCGTCATCAAGGGAGCTGAGAAGGTAAGTGACCTACCTTGGGTCACACAGGCAGGCAGGATGTGGCCAAGGCCACTGGTTTCAGTGACCTGTGGCCTCTCCAATATTCCTTCAACCTCAGCACAAGTCAGCAATGAGCTGGGTCTGACGTGGCACCCAGTGACGGTGGGCAGGGTTGTCTTGGGCAAGGCATACGGTTCTTTTAAAAATCACCTACTTCTCCCTAAAACAAAGGCCTCTCTTTGGAAGGCCACCCAGGGGGGTGAGGAGAAGAGGCTACAACCCATCAACGTCCAGGCCACCCCTCCAGGGTAGCGGCAGATGGACCGGGCAGGCCTTGCACCCAGAGAGGAGAGAAGGGCTCAGCACACACAGCAGGCAGCCCTTCTCCCCTCACTTGGCCAATTAAGAGGAGAGCCCAGTAGGCTCCCCTTGGATGGATCAGCAGCCATCACTGGCCACAATCTGCATCATGGGGTGGAGGGTCCACGTCTGCAAGACCACAGGTGTGCTGAGAAATTGGAATAGGGTGGATGCTCCCTCCAGGGAAGCCGAGCACCCACCCTTCCAGTGCAACCAAGGGGCTTCAAGAACTACTGTGGGCAAAGATTCAGCGTTGTGACATCATCCTGCCATGTCCCATCACGTCACGTCACGTTGCACTATGTTGGTGGTGGGCTGCTCTGAACTTGGCCCCGCTGGTCCTTGGGCTCCAGGCCTTTCTGGCTGTGAAAGACACGCCAGGCCTCCTATCAGCCTTGCAGGGCCTTCAGAGGAGCCGTGAGGGTCACCCCCAGACCCGACTTTTCAGTGACTGATGCCTACTGCTTCTTGTCATTTCACACACTTTAAAAAATGATTCCATCGGGCTGGCACAAGCCAGCTTGATTTAACAGATAGATGGCCTCTCTTCCAATTCAGTCAATAAATACTTCTCCGGCTCCTTCCATAGCTGCTCACTCATGAAGCCTGCATTCCTAATGAGCATATTTCACTTGAGTGATAACAAGGAGGATGCAAAGAACAAAATTTCATATTTCGCTTTTCTAATCACTTTATATATGAAAACATTTTCAACGCAACGATCCGTTCAGAGCCAGGATCTGAACGTTCAGTTCCAGAGCTCCGGAGTCCTCCCACAGCAGGAGACGGGGCGGGGAGCAGCTGGGCCACGGCACCCCATGGGGCATCCCCACCAGGCTCACGCCACGTGGGCCCCTCACAGGAGAGCCAGAGCTCGGGACTGGGCCAGCCCTGCCTCTCCCACCCATTCTATGTGCCCTGCATTTGGCACAACCTGCCTGGCAGGCAGGAGGCACATAATAAATACTTACTGAGGGTTCTCCTCTCCCATCTCTCTCTCTGCCTTCCTTCTTCCAACCCTCCTTTCAGCCTCTCCGTCCTCCCTCATCCCCTGATCCCTTGCCCCTCGTCTCGTCTTCCTGGCCCCAAGTCACCTCCACATCACCTTCCCCTCTGCTTGCCTGGCCCATTCCTCCTACCAAGGTTCATGCCAGTCTCCCGAGTCATTCCCACATGGGACCTTCTCTGCTTGAGGTCCCGGGCCCTGGAGGAAGTGACCCAACCCCACTTCTATGATGAGAAAAGATGGAACAATGAGTCCTAGAGAAAGATGAGTCCCAGGGACACTGAGTGTCAGACCCAGTCAGTCCGGAGTGGAGGCCCCACCAGCAGGCAAGTGGTCGCTGTAGTTTCTGGCCACTGGCGTCTCCTTTGGGCTCACTATGTGGGCCAGATCAGACCAAAGGTCAGAAGGGAGATGGGCTGCTTTGTGTTTCAGCCGACTCCACTCGGAGGGAACAGACCCTGGGGTGATGTGGGCCCCGAGAGCTGAGGAGTGGTGTGGAAGAAGAGGAACTGCGTTCGGCCCGAGCTGCCCAAATGCAGGCTTGTGTCTGCCGCGGGGCTCTGGGATAGGATGGGCCAGGTGGGAAGGGGTCTGCATAATGGGCTCAGGAAACGGGGAGACCACAGAGGCTGCTACGGGAGGGACAGCAGACATCGTCAGCCAGAAGAAAGCCCCTTCCAGCCTTCTTTGGGGACGCTTTTCTTTCCTCTCTGAGTGAGAAATCACGGGCCCTTCGGCGGCCGTGCTGAGTCCAGGGTCCCTGATCTGGGGTCTTCCGGGAGCGCGAGAGGTCACTCACCTGCAGGGGAAGCATCTGCGGGGTGTGGTACAAGGAGCGGCAGAACGCCAGTACATCCTTGCCCGTGGCGTCCTTGTTCTCGTCAGAGCACCTGGACAGCATCACTGCAGCGAGTTTCATCCAGGGATTATGGTCCTTGCTGCTCCTGGCCAGAGAGAAAGGAAGGAGGGAGGGAGTAGGCAGACTGATCAACAAAAAGCCCAGGAGAGCAGGAAGGGGGGGCACCTCTCTCCCCCTTATAGTCGCACTGGCTCTGCCAGAAAGGGTAGGCATTCTGTGCCTGGGACAGGCCCCTGGGCCCCCTCACTCCGGAGGTCAGGGCACGATGAAAGGAGCTCTGGACTGGGGCTCAGGTGCCTCAAGATTGCAAAGCACCTATCGGGACATTCTACCCACCTCACGAGGACCAGGCTGCTCAAAATAGGCTGCGACAACCCCGGGTATTTGGCAGATAAGAAAACTAAAGGGAAGGGAAGGTGAGTCATTTGGTCAGGCTGAGTGGTTAATGAGCAAGTGAGGCCGGATTACAGCGCCCCAGCCCCAGGGAGGATCTGGGAGGGCACACGGTCCGAGCCCGACGCACCCTTGAAACAGGAGCCCCAATCCGGCCCTTCTAACAAGCCGCCATCCAGCCTTGTCTAGTAACAGGACACGCAGCACCTCCCGAGGCTGGCCGCCCACTGCCTCCAATGCCACCAAGAAGCCCTCAAGGCAGGAAAGTCCCTTCTTGAAGGGAGATGAAAGCAGTCATCATTTCAACCCACCAGGCCTAGTTCTGTGCTTGGGGGATGAAGCGAACACAACAAATCCCTCTTCCACATCAACTTTTCAGGGAGCTCAACACCCACACACACACCCTGCTTTGCCCCACGTCCCACCCAATCCCTTCTTCTTCAGCAAAAAGACAGTAGGGGCAGCTAGGTGGCGCAGTGGATAGAGCACCGGCCCTGGAGTCAGGAGGACCTGAGTTCAAATTCGGCCTCAGACACTTAACACTTACTGGCTGTGTAACCCTGGGCAAGTCACTTAACTCCAATTGCCTCACTAAAAAAAGAAAAGAAAAGAAAAGAAAAGAAAAGAAAAGAAAAGAAAAGAAAAGAAAAGAAAAGAAAAGAAAAGAAAAGAAAAGAAAAGAAAAGAAAAGAAAAGAAAAGAAGACAGCAGATGGCGCGGTGCCAGAAAGGCTCCTGGGGGCTGAGCTGTGCCCAGGGGGCAACCCCCATAAACCCACAAAACCGCTCTTCCGGTAAGGCTGGCTGGGATTAGAACCCAGACCTTTGGGTTACACCTCCAGGGCAAACTCCATCCAGGGAGCCACTCCCCACTCTGTCAGATGAGACAGTTGGAATCCCCTCATTCATGAGGCTGCATAGGGCAAGTTGAGGACTGGAACCGAGACCCACCCCCCCCCACCCTCCCCAGGGTTCATTCAAATACTCCAATGGAAGTTTGCCCAATGATAGAAGCAGATGGAGACCCACCCACGGATACGGAGCCACGTGGCTCTCCTAAGTGGCCCCCAGAAGCGGCCCACTGTGAGTTAGAATTTGGATGCTCTGTGCCATGGGTTTTACCTAAAAGTGGCCATCATTCTCTCCCCAGAGTAGAGATCCCTTTCTTCTTAGAACAAGGATGAAAGGCACCAAGTCTGATCCCCAAGTCAAACAGAACAATTAGCATTTCAGTAGGAATGAGAGTGAGAAGATAAGCTCACCCCCAGCTAAAGGGCAAAAATATCAAAGAGAGAGCTCAGAGGCCTAATTCAGGCCGCTAGGATAGCACCTGCAGCATCTGCCCCTAGGGGCAAATGCAGAGTAGGAGCTGCAGGAGCTGAGGCAGGAAGATCTCAGGGCCGGGAGGGACCTGCGAACCTTGAGGATGGCATGCCAAGGCTGGGAGGGACCTTAGAAACCAGAACATGGATCATTAGTCCCAGGAGGGATCTTAGGCCCTTAGAACCTAGAACATGGAATTTCAGGGCTGGGAGGGACCTTGGAACCTAGAACACTGACTATCAGGGCAGGAGGGACCTTAGAAACCAGAACATGGCTCACCAGTGCCAAGAGGGCAGTAAGACTTGAGGAATATTGGAAATCTCTAGAAATCAAAGAAACGTAGCTGAAAGAGTGACACGCCACCCAGAAAAGCACAGTGACATCAAGCCCTCGATACTCTATTTCGGGAAATGCCCAATAAGTAACCCAAAGGGCAAACAAAACCCCAGCTGACCGAGCTGTTCCCCTAAGGAATTTCATGGACAAACTACAGAATCTCAGCATGACACAATCCGTGTTGGGGGCGATCAGCCCCAGCTGTGAACGATCACTCTTCCCTACCAAGAAACCAGAGAAGAAAAGGTCGTTCTCATCACGGCTCTGAGGGCCCCTGTCCTGAAACGTGTCCTGGCTGAGTGACCACTAGGGGACATCCGTCCCTCAGGGCTTAGAGACCAGTGGAGAAGGGCTGGTTGTAAAGAGGGCACCGGTCCCCAAGGGAATGCGCTGTCAGAAGTGGCGTTGGGCTGAGACCACAGAGGTGAGCATCACCTACTCCCAGGCCTGCCGCTGATCCCTTAGCTAGCACTGGCTAATTAGATTATTAAATGATACTGTACTGTGTCGAAGCACTTTGGTGCCATCAATGTGAGCTGTTATTACTGTTATTATCACTGAAAGGAGAGGGCTGGATCAGACCGGCCCTCAGAGGAAGACGTCTCTGGACATTGGCTCGGGACATTCTTATTCTAGGAGAACAAGAGGGGCTCGACATAAAAAGGCTGCCCAACAGGGCAGGTAGCAGATCAAATGAGGTGTTAGGAGCCAGTAGGACAGGCAGAACACAGCCTCACAGTGGGCCTCCAGTCACTTCTGATGTGTCGGCAGTGAGGCACGCGGCAAAGAGACAACATCATGAACAGGTAACTTGGTAGCAAGGAGGAGAAGCTGTTGGGCCCTGGATTCAAATCCCAGCTCTGACCCTTGCCAGCCATGTGTCTCGGGGCAAGTCACTTAAGAGTCACCTCCGTGACTCAGTAAAGATCTCCGGTCGGTGCAACAATCAGTGGGGAACCTGGTGATGGACTCAGCTGGGATGTGCCCTTGGGGACGAGAGTATTTGTTCCAGGGCTTATTGGGGTTTTTCTTTTAAATTGGGAGGGGGAATGGGAGAGAAAGAGAAAACAAAGGCCTATGAACGGAAAAACAAAATGAAAACAGAACTCTCCCTATTTCTAGACGGGCTCCTGACTTCTCCACCAGGCCCAGGAACCTCTTCATCTGGAGGATCTGTCGGACCCCAGGTCCCTCCCTCCCAGGAACTCAAGTGCCCCCTCTCTTCATCTCTGACCATGCCTGGGGCCGGGCACCTTCTCTCCTCCGTGCCCCATGTTCATTCCCGGCAGGCGGCACAGTGCCTGGCATACAGAACGTGCTTCGTGAAGGAATATTTGTCGACCAGCCCCTGAACCAGCCGCTGCAGAGGCCAATGTCGCCCACGTTCCGGGGCTGAGTGCCCCGATCCCACAGAGCAGGAGGGGGAGGCTATGCCACCCTGACTCCCACTCCTGCGCTGTACGCCTCTGGACAAGTGGCTTCCCTCCTGGGGCCCTGTTTCCTGAGCAGTTAAACATGAGGATGAAAAAGCTTCTCCCTCTAAAGGCCTGTGGGCCCACGTCAGAGTTACTGTGATCAGCTCAAGAACCGAACTCTAGGACATGCATTTTTTTTTGTTTTTGTTTTTGTTTTTTTTTTAGTGAGGCAATTGGGGTTAAGTGACTTGCCCAGGGTCACACAGCTAGTAAGTGTTCAGTGTCTGAGGCCAGATTTGAACTCAGGTACTCCTGACTCCAGGGCCGGTGTTCTATATCCACTGTGCCACCTAGCTGCCCCTGGACATGCATTTTTGGAAAGAAACTTGGCTTTTGATTCCTTAGTTCTCTGAAAGACGGCCGTCTTCGGAACACAAGAGACCTAATTACTCTGCCGATTTCAGGCCATACTTACAGGTCGGTACTTTTCACGGGGGGCCAAGCTTGCAGGAGCAAAGCCAAGTGCTGAAACTCCTCCTGCCGATGACTGGCCTCGAGGAGAGATGAGAAGAGAGCAGAGCGTCTCTCTTCATTCTCGATGTCGGCGAGGGTGACCTGTGGGGGAGACAGATGGGAACACTGGAGGAGAGGGGCCCCAATAGGCCTTGGCCACCCGCTCACCCCGGGGGGCTCTGACGCCTCGCACAGGCCACTTCCTGCTGTCCAACAGCTGCCCCCTTCCCAGCAGGCTCCCTCTGAGGCTCAGCTGAGAAAGCACCTCGACACCCTTCTGGTCCCCTCTCCAAGGGCTAGTGCCCACCCCACCAATAATAACATATTTATTTTGCATAATTTCTGCACTTAGAGGCAGCTCGTGATGCAGCAAAGAGAACATCAGGCCTGGAGTCAGGGGGATCTGAGATCGAATCCATCCTCTGACCCCTACTAGCAGTGTGACCCTTGGGGGCAAACCACTTAAAGCACGTCAGCTGCCCAAGGATATCGCAGGGTCTCATTTGTGTCTCTACAGAGAGCCTGGCACAGTGCCCACGACATGTAGAGGTATGGGGGCAGGTGCCCACGCTCACATACACATGTGCTCACACACGCACACACATGCGCCCCCTCCCCACCCCTCCCCCATTCTACGTGCACAGACAGGAATAGGTACAAGGCCTGGAGTTTCACTGGCACAGGGCACTCCCAGGTGAGGAAATTCTGTTTCCAGGAGCAAATCTGCTCCCTGCAGGAAATGTACAGTCTGAGAGAACAGCCGAGGGCAGCCTGGTTTAGGATCAGGCAGCTGTGATGTGCCAGAGGGGAAAGAGAAGAGAATCAGCATTTATACAGCCCTTACTGTATGCCAGACACTGGGTGGACCAAACAGGATCTCGCTCGACGCTCACAGCAACCCTGGGAAGTAGTTGCTCTTATTAACCCCATTTTACAAGGAGGACACTCAGGCAAACAGAAGTTAAGGGACTTGCCCAGGGGCACAGAACCAGAAAGCATCTGAGGCTGGATTTGAACCCAGGTCCTCCTGAGCCCAGGCCCAGGGCTCCATCCGCTGCATTCTCTACTCCCGGCTCTAAGGCCTGCTCCTGGTCTGACACGGGGTCTTCTCCTTCCAGCCTTTGACATTCGTTTTAAGAACAGACCCATCTCCACAGGACTTTAGGGCCTACTGAGAGCTCTCCTCACAAGAGCCCTGCGCCTGTGACAGAATAGGAAGCCGAGACCCGGAGTGTGAGGGACTTGTCCCCAGTGAGGGGCCGTGAGGGCCAGGCTGGGGCCCCAGGGGTCTTCCCACCGAATGGTGTCACCTCAGGCTCCCCGAGTTTCTGCATAAATGCTTGTGGTGGTTTTTATTTTCTTTTCTCCAGGTCTCCAGAGTGGCCTGCGCTGCTATGAAATCATGATTGAAGATGTGGACAATGAGACAAGTTTAAACTAAGTGAGACTGAAAATACGCATCACTCCCCCCCCCTTTTTTTTTCTGGACCCCATCGCATCACAAAATGAACTAGACTAGAATTTTCAGGTCAGACAGACCAGAGATGGGCTTTTCCCAGATAGCCAGCAGTGGCATGGCCTTGCTTCTGAATTACTCTAACTAAATCACATGCTTTCTCTTAGCCTTGGCTGGTCATTCCCTTCCCAAAGCCCATTCCATCTTAATCTCAGCTCTGCCGCTCCCCAACAAACAAAAGCCAGCCACTGCATTTAGAGCAGCAACCACCAACATTTGATCTCTTTTCTATCATGCGAATTATCTTCAGAGGAAACACAAATGGTCTCCAGAAGCACAGAAAGATTCTCATTTTTGAGGGACAAAGGAAGGTCTCCTGCTAAGAACAGACAAGAGTCTGAGACATCAGATATAGAAGAGATCCTAAAGCCCAGAGCAGAAGGAGGACCAGCGGAGACCGAATTCCCCTGGCACCTGGGCAGGTGCTTAACAAATACCGACTGAAGTGAATGGACTATGTAAGACAGAAGGGAGAGCACGGGAGAAAGGAGCTGGCATTCAGTGTCTGCAGGGTCAGAGAACACCCAGGATGCCCGGCCCTCATGGGAGCCTCATCTCAAAATGGGCTGGCTCAAAGGCTGCACCTCCTAGCTCTAGTCTGTCCCCGATGGGGGACAAGACTGGGATGTCCAGGCCTTCATTCCAGCTTCTGTCCAAAGCATGAAGGCGGGCAGCACTGGCTGTGCCGCTCCCCAGGCATCCCACTGGAGACCTTCTTGTCCCATGGATATCCACCCATCATTTACTTCTGACTTCACCAGCTTCCTGCCCTCCCCTTGAGCCCACTGTTGTGTTTCCAACCAGAGCCTGGCTTTGTCCACTGCTCTGCCAAGTTGGATAAACTCTTCCCAACCATAAGAGTGAGGACCCACCATTCATGCCCAGTGTGACTCAGCGCAAGTCAACTGGGCAAACGAGCACTTATTAAGCACTTTCTGAAACACCCTATTCTTCCACAGAAATCATTTTAAACTATCAAGTGGTTGTATGTTGCATGTCTGACAGTCCCAGCTTGAGATTTTGAGTATTTCTGTCACCTGAGAAAGCTGAAAAGGAAGGCCTTCACTTCAAACAGCAGCCGGCTTTGAGGCACTCAGCCCTCTCCCTGGTTTATTAAACACACACACACACACACACACACATACACACACACACACACACACAGGAACATGCTGACATGTGTACCCAGATGCACCGTCACCCATTATCTGGGTGGCCGTGGGAAAGCCGCCTTTCTCGGGCCCTCATTTTTCTCAGGTATCCAATTAGGGAGCCAGACTGGGGGTCCCTGGGGTTCCTCCCAGTTATAAGTCCATGTGCCTAAGAATCTATTCCACACTAAATAGAATAGAAACACAAATGGCTGTGCTGGTCAAACCCACACTCTAAGAAGTCTGGCTCCCAGCACTTGGGGTGGGGGAAGCCTGGGAGGCGCAGGGTCGGCCTGAGCTCCACTGAGGTCTAGGGGGTGAGGAGGACCACACGGGCAGGGAGGAGTCCTGAGGTTCTTCTGACTCCTTCCCCCTTCCCCCCAAAGGAGCAGCTCTCGGTCCTCAGGTTCCCTCCTCTGCTCTGAATCACGCCTCCAAGCACAGTCACCGTGGTCAGCAGAATTCTGCCCTTAGGGGCAGCAGAGGAATGTCTACACTGTCCAGAGGCAGCCGTCCCAGGCCAGCCCCAGCTCATCAGCCCTGCCCTGGAAGAATGCTGACAAGTAGGTCACCACAATGACCTACTGACTCTCTGGGCTTCAGCCAGGTGACTCGCCAAGATCTAGGAGCTGCTTCTCTTCTGAACTGGACCAGACAGGAAGCAGAAGAAGGCAGCATGACTGGATGATGTGCCCCCAGAGGAAAGAGAAGACCACCTCCTCACCACCTCACCCAAACCAGGAGGACGTTCCCCCATCCCTGTCTGGTCTTTGGGCGGGGGGGTCACATTCCATGGCAGCCACTGGACACCGCAGTGGCCCATTTGCGTGGCCCAAGGTGAACGAGCCTGCCCGACAGCACAGCCTGCTCTCCCGGGAGAAGCTGTCCGCACCAGCTGAAGGAGAAGGCAGCTGGGCATGGAGTCAGGGCCTGGCAGCCTCCCCACCTAAACGTCTGTGGCTCTCACTGGCACTCAGAGGCCATCACCTGCAGCAGAAATGAATGAACCCCTGGAGGGCAGAGCACTTCTTAAATGCCATACAAATACACAAGTCACCAAGGCAGCTGCTACTGTTTTACAAGGGGAAGGCAGCCTGCTTCCACTGGACCCCATAAAACACCCTCCATGACCACAGCCAATGCTTTGGGGGCATCCCATCCTCTAGCTGATGCCTCGCTTCATGCAAAGGGTCAGTCCCCCAGAATCATGGTGTGAAGCTCTCTCTTGGGTTGGGTCTGCCAAGGCATCTTGGACGATTCCAAGAGATGGATGTGAAGGATCTTGTTGGAAGAGGCCCTCACATTCTGTTCTACTCCAGTCACGGCATAAAAGAAACACAAAGGGATCTTGGGTTCTCTGCATGTTTCAGTCTATTTGCAGCTGTGAAGATCTGAAGTGGTAAAAAAACAAAACAAAACAAAAAAACCCTTACTTGCAAAAACTCACTTACTCATTTCTCCTGTTTTCATCAAGGGTCCCCCCCAAGATGAGCACAGAACCCTTGAAGACTTCATCAATATGAGAAAGCAGTGCATGGCTGGAAGTCACTGATGCTTTGGAAGGATCACACCACCACCTGGGCTCTCACCCCGCTCGTCTGGCATCTTCAGTGATCTCAGACGGAGCCTGAAAACCAGATCCTCCAGTGCTCCTCACAGACTTCCTGGGTGCAGCTTGTCCCACCCACCTCCTTGGGGGGTTTGGAGAGCTAGAGGAGAACTAGGGACCTCTCATTGTCGTTTAGGGAGGAAGTAGAACGTGGTAAAAAGTGTAAAAATGGTGCCATTTTTCTCGTTTGTTGTCACCCTTCCAGGCTCATCCTGAACGCTCTGGGGATGACCGGCTCCGCTAGGTTGTGCGCCAAGGTTTCTGCAGACTCGTTTTCTCCTCTACCGCTCCCGGCTGCTTGGCGAGGCCATGTGGCTGGTAATCCTCCACCCGCCTCCACTGTTTGTTAGCACTTTACAAATGAGTTTCTACTCCACATTTGTGCTGCACCTGGCTGCCGTGTCTCTCCAACTGGAAGGGATCCGGGGTCTGGCTGGCTGGATGCGGTTTCTGGGCCCCCTCCATCTGACAACTGCTTTACCTCAGATAAACTTCTGTAGAAACTGTGATGACAAAAGTTGAGACCGTTTCATTCACAAGTCGCTTTTCTGCCTCAGTAACTTCTCTGAACTGCAATAACCCGACAGCGTCTTCTTCATACCTTTATCTTCTCTTCAGATTTGGTATTAGTTTTGACAATCCCTCTAACTCATCAGTGGGCAGGTAGGTGGCACAGTGGATAGAACGCCAGGCTTGGAATCAGAAAGACTCGTCTTCATGAGTTCAAATCCAGCCTCAGACCTGGCAGCTGTGTGATCCTGGGCAAGTCACTTACCCCTGTCTGCCTCCGTTTCCTCACGGGTAAAATGAGCTGGAGAAAGAAGCGGCAGACCACCCCAGTATCTCTACCCACAAGCTCCAAATGGAGGCAGAGCTGGACACAACTGGAATGAGGGAACAACCACCAATTCATCAGTGTTTTACAAGCACCAAGGGCTGATTCGACACGACTCCCACACCAGGAGTGCAATTTTGTCCGTTTTCTTTTTGGGTCGTGTTCTTTGGTGCTCCCCTTTGGAATGGCTCCCACTCTTTTCTTTAAGATGACGTCAATCGATCAACAAGCATTTCTTAACCACCCACTCTGCGTCACTCTGCAAGAAGCTGAGGCCACAAAGAAAACTAGCGGAATGATCCCTGTTTGCGGCATTTCCATGCAGGCATGAAGTGCCCCCAAACATCTGGCCCTGCATTTCTTCTTTTTTTTTTTTAAATGTATGAGGTATTTTATTTTTTCCGTTCCATGTAAAGATAGTTCTCAACTTTTGTTTATACATGCTTTACAATTTCAGATTTTTCTCCCTCCCTCCCCTCCCTCCCCCCTCCCCTAGACAGCAGGTAATCTGATATAGGTTATATCTATATATCTCTATACATATACATATAGATATATATATACACACACACATATATATACACATAATAACATTAATCCTATTTCTGCATTAATCCTGTTACAAGAGAGAGAATCAGAGCAGTGATGCGAAACCTCAAAATAGAAAAAAAAAACAACAGCACCCAAAACAAAAGAAATAATATGGTTCAATCAGCATCTGTACTCCACAGTTCTTTCTTTCTTTTTTTTTTTCTTGGATTTGGAGATCCTCTTCTATCATGAGTTCCCTGGAACTCTTCTGTGCCATTGCATTGGTGAGAAGAATATAGTCCATCACAGTAGATCGACACTCAATGTTGATGATACTGTGTACAATGTTCTTCTGGTTCTGCTCATCTCACTCATCATCAGCTCACATAAGACCCTCCAGGTTTCTCTGAACTCTTCCTGCTCATCATTTCTTACAGCACAATAGTATTCCATTGTATTCATATACCACAACTTGTCCAGCCATTCCCCAATGGATGGGCACCCCCTCAACTTCCAATTCCTTGCTACCACGTAAAGAGCAACTATAAATATTTTTGTACATGTGGGTCCCTTTCCCCCTTCCATGATTTCTTTGGGCAAAAGACCTAAAAGTGGGATTGCTGGGTCCAAGGGTATGCACAGCTTTATCGCCCTTTTGGCCCTGCATTTCTTAGCCCCCAAAGATATTTCCCAATGTGCTTTTCATGCGGAAGTCACTGAATATCAAAACACAGGCTTGCTTAGTTGGCAAGACCCAGTCCAGCTGCTTCTAGAATTTCTCTCTTTTGTTATCTGAAAGAGGGCCACATTTGACTGGGCTGGATTGGGTACACACAGCATCAAGCAATTACCAGGTGCTAGGCACTATGCTAGCACTGAGGATACAAACATAAGCAAAAGGAGGCCAGTGCCTGCCCTGGATGAGCTTACATTCCATTCTAATAGGGCAGACAACAGAGACAAGAGAGCTGAAAAGGGGGGGGAGAAGGGAAGGAGGAAAAGGGGTCCAGGGAGTCAGGAGGTGAAGCAGGTTAGAAATGAGCACAGCAGGTGCTTCCTCAAATGCAGACTCTGTGCAGGAACCAGCCAATCACAAGAGGCTGCAGCACCGGGGGAAGTTAGCTTCCTAACGAACCGAGGGGCAGCAGAGCATCCTGGAGAGAGGGCTGTGAGACGGCGGACAATTCTCAGGAGCCCTCAGTGTGCCAGGCAACAGTGGACAGTGTTTCCACGCTGGGAGCTTCTCACCAATGAACCCACCACCCCTCCTACTATCCCTGTAAATATTTTTGGTACGCCTTACACAAAGAAGATGAGTGAATTAAGGATCAAAGGACACAAGGCGGGAAGAGACTTAAAATCCATGACACAGAATATCAGAACCAGAACGGATCTTAGCCTGTGGAATGTGAGGGACTGAAGGGACTTTAGAACACAAAACGTCCGAGTTTAGGGGGGCATGGAACACGGTTTCCCAGAGGGGGAGGACCTTCAAAGCGCATAACCTAGAACATCAATAACGGAGGGAACCGTAGAACCGACAGTACCAAAGAAGGGCCCTCGGAAGACAGAGCCCAGTTTGTAGGAAGGGGTCAGGGCTAGAAGAGATCTTAGCATGTGGAACACCCCAAAACATGGGGTGCGGGAAAGGCACAGAGGGTTAGAACAGGGCCTGGAGCAGGTTCTCCAGCTCTGTTTGCAGTGTCCCAGGGTACTCCTGTGGCCGAGACAGAGGCGGTGGGCTCTGAAGGGGCTAAATGAACAGAAGCAAAGCGTGGTGATTATGGGCTCAAGGGAAGCACGCCACACGTCCCCTTGGCCCTGTGCTCCTTAGAGTGCTCGTCGATGGCTGAGGTAAGTATGGAAGCTGTTAACACTAAATCTGCCGATAACACGAGGCTAGGAGGGGCAGCCAGCTTATTGGATGGTGGCGTCTGGAACCAAGAAGCACCCTGGCTCAAGCAGGGACCTCCAATAAGATGGCATCAAATAGACACACAAACAAACCGCCTTCCTGAGGTCCGGAGGGGAGGTCAAGCAGTCTGTCTGAAAAGTGAGTCTGAAGGGTCAGCCAACACAAGCTCACTGCGAGTCACAGGACATCCTGGGAGCCCTGACAATAATGGGGCATTAGGCTGTCTGGAGAATGCACAGCAAGGATGCTGAGTAAACTGCACGGCAAAGAGCCTGACTTCTGCTTCTGACTACATCTGAGCATGGATCCTCTGCATCCCCTGCGCCCTGTGCTCAGCTCTGGGGGCTCAGTCTTACCCACACCGTAGGTGTCTTAGCATCATCTAATGTGGAGTTAGGAAGCCTGAAGCCTAGGAGCCATGTGGCAATGGTCACATCACCCGATCTCTCTTCTCGGTTTCCTTACCAGTGAAATGGGGTAACAGCTAGGGCATCTACCTCACACACCGGCTCACTGGTGAGCCACTGATGAGCCTTGCCAAATGAGGTGATCCTTGCAAAGAGCCTAACACCTCACAGAGCTGGAGAAACGTCAAGTCGTCGTTACTTACACATGTGCGCTTGATGCCTGTTTGGTTTGGTGACTCATCCAAGGTCACCCAAGTAGTAAAGGACCATGGATTCTCTGGGAAATGCTTATTTCTCAGTTCTGTGTTCTTTCTCCTTCACCTCTTTTCCACAGTGACCAGGGAAGCCCCGCTGACTTGCTGAGGAAGCCGGGTCGCTGCAGCGTTCCCCCATGCCTGAAAGCCATTTTATTTCCCATTGGTATCTCCAGTCCAGGGAGGTGGGGACTGGCATAGAAGCCACCATCAAAGATGCATGTGACCAGAGAAGTGGCCAGATAGATGGGGAGCACACGTGAGTGACAGGCTATGGGGTCCCTGGGATCCAGAGAATGCTGCCGAGTGGGATGAGAACTGGCAGCACTTGTGAAGGGCTCACAGAGGGGAGGACAGAGATGGCTGTGACCCAGAGTCCTGCATCCACCGAACAAGCCACGCTGCATCCATTTCTAGACAAATCTGCCTAATCCCTGCTCTTATTCATTCGTTCTCAGTCATGTCCGACTCTCCACGGGCCCCATTTAGGGTTTTCTTGGCAGAGATACAGCGGTGGTTTGCCATTTCCTTCTCCAGCTCATTTGACAGGTAAGGAAGCTCAGACAGACAGGGTGAAGTGACTTGCCCAGGGTCACACAGCTAGGCTGCACTAGGGACATGAGTTTTCCTGACTTCAGAGCAGGTGCTCTATGCACTATGGCACCACCTAGCTGCCAAGACCGAGGGGGGCCCCAAAATAATGGTGACCTGGGCCCCTGCCCAAAGGAAGCTCAGAGGGGAAGGGGGAGATAAGCCAGGAATACAAGACTCGCTCCTTTTCTAAGTTCTCTGGCCAGAAAAAGACCCCCAGAACCTCTGCATCAGCTGAAGCACCAGTGTCTTCTGGAACTTTCAGTGAGTGGGGGGAGACTACAGGGGTCTATGCTGGTGCTAAGGCAGAACTTGGATTTTACACCCCTGCCGAGAACCAGGAGGTAGGCTCGAGTAGCAGTGGCCCAGGTAGGGGAGGGGCACAGGTTCATCGGAGCTAACAACCACAACACACAAAGCTGGTTGATTAGCAAGTTGGTCTGGGGTCATCTATGGACCAGGAAACAGGCTGGGCAAGTGAAGAACCTGATTCTCCTTAAATCATACCACCTGGGACTTCTGAAGCTTGGGACACTGCAGCCTGGAAACAGTGCCCCACTTTAAGGAGCTAAAAGTCTAGTAAAAGAAAGGCAAGATGAGCTGACAGAGAGAGGTGAGGACCATAGAAAGTTTCTTCAGTAACAAGGAAGATCGAGGTGCACTCTCAGAGGAAGATGTCGGTGTCAGGGCCCCTATATCTAAAGCTTCCAACAAAAATATGAATTGGTCTCAGGCCACTGAGGTGCTCAAAAAGGACTTTGAAGATAGAGAGGTAGAGGAAAAAATGGAAAGAGAAATGAGGGTGATGCAGGAAAGACATGAGAAAAAAGTCAACAGTTTGAAAAGCCAAATCGGCCAAATGGAAAAGGAGGTACAAAAGCTCTCTGATGAAAATAATTGCCTAAGAATTAGGACTGAACAAATGGAAGCCAGTGACTTTATGAGAAACCAAGACACAATAAAGCAAATCCAAATGACTAAAGATAATAAAGGGCAATGTGAAATGCCTTCTAAGTTCTCTGGCCTAGCCCCAGACTCCTTGTTGCTGCAGCACGCCTGTCCTGGGCTTTGAAAGCTGCTCTAAGCCAGCAGCGTGCTCAGGGTCTAGGACCGGGCTAGCCGCTGGGCACAGAAAGACAAGTGGGCTTAGACTCTCTGGGCCAGAAGCGACTGGGGCCCTGAAAATTATGTGGAAACTGTGTCTCAAGTGCTAAGCAGGAGGAAAGCCCACAGGCAGTCTGTGACATGGGAGGAAGGAGCAGGGAAAGCGGCCAGGGAGGAGACTCCCTGGGGAGCCCCAGGGCTGGCACGTCACCCTTCAGCGTCCTGTATTTGCCCAGGCTGGATGCAGAGCAATGCTGCTCAAGTCTCACAGCTCACTGAATGACAAACTCCTTATGTGAGGCTCCCTGGAGCTGCCTCCCCAAGATGTGGGCCCAACCAGCCATTCCACAGGGGGCCCCTTCAAGAGCTTGCCATAGGAGGGGGCTGCTGGTTCCTCTCTGATCATGGCACATCCTTTCTCCCCTCCATCCGTGTGGACACATCATCACCCAGGCAGACGTTGGCACAGTTCTCTGTCTGCTGGAAGCCTCTTCCTTCTAGGCTCAGCTCAGGCAGCCAACAAGCATCTGGTGGCCTGAACAAGGTGCCAGCCCCTCCATAAAATCTAGCTTGTCCTGCCAGCAAGAAGGAATTCCACCTTCCTTCCTGATTCACCTCTCCCATAGACTTTACAGGGACTTTTGAGGGACCCCTATACCTCAAGGACAACAGCACTTGGGGCTCTTAGCAGTCATATGCATAGCACCAAGTGCAGTGTATGTGGTAGGTGCTTAATAAATGTCACTGAGCAGTGTTATCTTGTAGGCACTTAATAAATGTCACCTGAATTGAACTGAAACCCTCATCCAAAACCCCTCTCCAGCACCTCCCTACAGAATGAGATCACTCTGCCTCTCTCCTCCATCCCTCCCAAGAGGACCACAAGGCTAGCCGTCCATGAGGTGACCAGGCTGAGACCTAAGGCAAAGGGGGGGAGGGCCCCACACTAGCAAAGCCCATTTGCAAAAGCTCTCCACCTTTCAAAGCCCCCTGCCAGCCATACCAACCATGATGCCCACAACATTTCAAAGTAGATGAGTTACCCGCATTCTACAAGTGACCAGTTCAACATCCATGCTTCTATAACTTGTCCAAAGTGATACATCAGGGTCAGGATTAGAATCCAGGACCCACAGTCCCAGACCTCAGAGGCCAACAATTGCAAAGGGAGCTGATGAAGAATTTCCCCAACAGCTCTGCTAAAAGGCACAGCCAAGCTGCACGGCGGAGTGCCCACCACCTCCCGAGGCAGCCGCGGCCCACGCTGCTTCGTGGATCCCTTTAACGTCAGCCCACCAAGGAGGGATCCAGTTCTTTTCTCCTTGCAGGGTGTTATCTAGACAGAACCAAAGGAAGCCAGGAGACTCTAGACCAACGTTCCCTGAGTGGCCTCGGAGCCTCAGCTGCTTTATCTGTAAAATGGGGATAACATATGTGTACAACCCACCCACGGAGCTCCGAGGGGAAGTTCTGAAAAAGCTCAAGGGTTCTGGAAACCAGCTCCCTGTGGTTCCTACGATCACTCAGCTCTAGCGAAGATCTGCAGAGACCTTCGGGTGCCTGTCAGAACGTGTGTAAAAACAAACAAAAAAAGCAGCAAAGAAAATGGGGGAGTGGGGGTTAGCAGGTGTCCTCTATAATCTAGCCTCGTTATTTCTAGTCACTTAAGCCTAATAGCTCATCTAGTTACACTAATTAAAATGTACACAGCACTCAAGACCCCAACTTTGGGGGGAGAACTTAAGAGCAAAGCCGTAGAGGCTGTGAGATGTCCCAAGGCCCTGGCCCCTTCAGCCCGGCGATTCCTGTCTGGAGCACTCTGGGTCACCAGGGAGAGTCACCAAGAAGAGAGCCAGAGTCCCCTTAAATACAGGAACTGGCCATGATGTGCAGGCCGCGGGCATCGAGGAGCAAAAAGCTGGTCTAAGAACCAGTCAGAGCCAAGTGAGACCCCAGGAGTGGGACGGAGGCGTCCCAGCATGGAGGAGTGTGGTGTCTTTCCTCCAGGGGGGGTTAAGGAAAACCTGTGTGCTTCTCTGCTCTTCTCCTGGGGGTCTGGCGTCTCAGCCCCAAAGGCAAACTGGCCTTTGGGTGTCAGAACTGGGCCAAGGCCTGGCCTGGGCCCCTCCCTTCAGCCTTGGCTGGATCCAAGGGCCACCTCCTGCAGGCTCACTCAGGTGCCCTCAGGCATCCGTGTTAACTTCTTCACCCCGGATCTCGCCATTTGAAAATCCAATGGAGGCTCTCAGAAAGGAAGCCTGTGGCTGCTCAGCCAGGAGAAAGGACAAGGGAGAAAAGGAAAAAGGGAAGGGAGACAAAGAGGAGACACAGCCACCACAAAACATCCCCGGCTCAAGTCAGAGCAACCCAGCTGAGGACTGGGGCCTTTTCCAACAACTCTGAGCCTAGAAACACAAGGATGACGTTGAGACTCCATGAGATTGCTGAGCCAAGGGCAAATGCGAAGTCGGGGAGCAACCAGGCAGAAGGAAGGGGGCACCACGGGGAACGCCAAGGTACGAGGAGAAACTGAACCCAAAGCCTGGCCCCCACACAGTCAGCGGCCTTTAGGACCCCGGGAGATGCCCCTCCTCGCCCAGGGCCTCAGTTTCCTCGTCTGTAAAAGAAGGGGACTGGCCGCCATGAAGTCTGACGCCCCGGCTCTCTGCCCCGTGAGCTGGTGTCCATCACATTTACACCACGAGGGGGTTACAGGCACGTCATTCAAACACTTGCACTTAGTGAATGGATGGAGGCTCAAGGAATGAATTCACGACAGGGGCCAAGACCACGATCCTCGAGGGAGGAATCTCAGGTTCTCCAGGGCTCCGAGTCCAGGCTGTTTCATGCTCTCTGACCCCGAGTCCAGGATGCCCGGCCTCCTGGCTCCCCC
Source organism: Dromiciops gliroides (assembly GCF_019393635.1). Lineage (NCBI taxonomy): Eukaryota > Metazoa > Chordata > Mammalia > Microbiotheria > Microbiotheriidae > Dromiciops > Dromiciops gliroides. The sequence goes on from NC_057862.1 coordinate 693,899,449, forward strand.
GGCTTCCTCCAGCTCTCAGCTCCATCCCTGCCTCCTACACAGAAACCCAAAGCATGATGCTGCCCCCTACCCTACGGTAAGAGGCCTCACCCTCCTGAATGGCAGGGACCATGCTTTGGCCTTTTGTGGCACAGCCTGTGTTAGCACTGTACTTGATGCATAGCAAATGCTTAATACATTGTTGGTGGACCCGGAGTGGAAATCGTTTTACACGCTAATATTTACTTATCTCAACACAACACCAGAAACGGTTTTAATTATCTGTGCAGTTTTTCTACAGCACAGTTGCTTCCAAATGACCCTCCCATTGCAGAGCACAGGACAGACAGTGAAGCCGATCAAAGCAGCCTCCCGGCTGGACTGGACAGCACAGGCAGCCCCCACATGCATGGCCCACTGCCTGGCATGGGCTCCTTCTCGGGCCTGTCCTTTAGGATGGAGCCTGGCCGCGGCGCTCATCAGAACTGCAGGGTCTCTGGGTGCTGTCTGCCTTTACCGCACAGGCTCCTTGTGTCTGAAAAGTCTCCCGAGCTTATTGTCCTTGTTCCATCTCATTCACAGAATGAGTCCACAGTCCCCTCAGCCGTCCCCAACGAACTGCCATCACCCCAGTTCTGCTGTGAACACTGAGGCACAGAAGGGGTGTTTCCCACTGTCCTCAATCTCCCTCAGGAGTATTCCCAGAATAATAAGGTCACAAACGTTATGCGGGAACATTTCCATCATTTTTTCACCTAATTCCAAGTGATTTTCCCAAGGGCTCAGAGGGCTGGGTGCATTAGGATGTGCCCAAGTTCTGACGTCACATGCACAAAGCGTGAGGCTTATGGCATCGCCAGCATGCCAGCCACTTCCAGATCCACCTTCTGGGGCACAGCTCTGTGTGTCATGTACTTGTGCCCATTCCCTACAGAGCTGGGAGAGTAGAACTTTACTGAGTCTCAACTTCACTGCTTCTTTTTACTTGACCCACGTTGACCTTGGACAGTTTTTAAATTTGTATAAAATCCAAGCTGTCCATTCTGTCCTGAGTGAGCTCCTCTTTCTGGTGTTCATTTAAGAAAGCTTCCCCAACCACAGGTATGAGGTACCACCTTCCGTGTCTATGCTGGCTGATTGTCAGCTGGGGGAGGGACCTGAGAATTGAACATGGCAGAGCCAGAAAAGAGCTCCAAGCAGCATGTATGATGGCTAGAAGGGCCTTCAGATGCCATCCAGTCTAACCCCCTCATCTGACGTGTAGGGAAACTGAGACCCAGAGATGAAAAGTGACCTTGGGGCATAAGAAGGAGTCAGAAAGCTGGCTGTTTGTATAAACACATGATAGCATCACTTACAACCACAAATGCAGATCAAGGGAAGGTGGAAATGTAAAAATTTTAAGCCACATGTTGTCTTTTGCATTAAAATGAAGAAGAGTTTAGAGTGATGGGGCGCTAAACTAATTTTTTAAAGGAAACATCCGTATTTTGACCCATATTCTTCACGCACCAGTTAACTAGAAAATTACAAAACCTGAGCAGTTGAGATAAAGCGTACCACAGCGTTCAGCGCAACCCAAGCCTCCCTCCCACTCCTGACCCATCTCTGCTGCACCCCCCCTCCCCAACCCCACTGAGGACTGCGCTCCTCGAATTTTAATGAGCGAGGCCTCTGCATTGGCCATTCTGTATGGCACTACCTGCCTGCCTGGCAGAGAGGGAGCTGCCCGGCCATGTTCCCAGCACCCCCCTGATTGGGGCGGGGTGGGGGGGGGGCTCCGCTGACAGCACCTAGAGTGTAATTAAATATTAAGTCCCTCTTTGATGCATGCAAAGTCTGCCTAAGAGGATTACCAGCCACACTGAGGGTAGTGGACCCACATTTTCTGGCAATTGAACTTTGCAATATTATTATCTTTCCTAATCTTTGCTCATTAAGAAACCATCTTTAAGTCTCCATGTTAGGGGAAATCCAACCAGAACCCAGGAAGGCAGAAAGGGAAGGGAAGGCACAGGCCGGCCTGGGGCTTAGGAGCCAGGAGGTTAAGAAAGCCTGGTCTCCCCAGGCCAAGCAGCCAATCTCACCTCACGTGTGCCTGGGGAGGGATCGTCAGCCCTACAACACCCTGAGAAGGAGCCCTCAGCGGCCGGGGCAGCCCGAGCTGCTTGGGACCCCTTTCAAGGGCAGGACTTGAACAAAGCCTTAATCTGCCTCAGCTCCCACCTTCAGGGTCCTGAGTCCACCAAGTCATCCTTTCAAGTGATGCTCCAGTGGGGCCTCCCACCTCCATCCGGCATCACCTCCCACCTCCCTCTGGTGTCACCTCCCACCTCCCTCTGGTGTCACCTCCCACCTCCCTCTGGTGTCACCTCCCACCTCCCTCTGGTGTCACCTCCCACCTCCATCCAGCATCACCTCCCACCTCCCTCTGGCATCACCTCCCACCTCCTACCTCCCTCTGGCATCACCTCCTACCTCCCACCTCCCTCTGGCATCACCTCCCACCTCCTACCTCCCCCTGTGGCATCACTTCCCAACTCCATCCAGCGTCACCTCCCACCTTCCAGGCCTTCCCCAAGCTAGCCAACCCTCATTTGACAGGGCTTTGTGTCTCTGCACCATCCAGCAACAAGCATTTATTAAACACCTACTGCATGCCAGGAAAGGTACTAAAAAGTGCCCAGACCAAGGGAAAACAACCCTTACCTTTAAGGAGCATGTGCCTGCATTTATAAACTCAGCATGGGTACAAGCACAATACAAGATGATTTGTCAGAGGGAGAGGGGAGAGGAAAGGCTGGGGGAGGGGACTCAGCGGGCCTCACCTAAGAGGTGGCGACTGAGCTGGCTTTGGACAAAGACGGGGAGCTAAGAGAGGAAGGACATGTGCTTGGCACAAAGGGGAGACAGGAAACGTCACACGTGGCTGTCAGAGGAATGTAGACTATAAGGAGACCCAACCAGCAGCGGGGCATGGCTGTGTGTGGACGTGTGGGTCTGAGGGTATGTGTGATTATGTGCCAACACAGCAACAACCTCTGCTGACCAGTTTATCATGCAAAGCACCTCCCAAACAGTTTCCTGGGAGCCCAGGGTGAGGGTTATCCCCATTTCGCAGTTAAGAAAACCAAGGCCACATGACCTGCCAGCAAGTGTCTGAGGCTGAATTTGAACTCAGGTTTTCCTGATTCCAGTCCTAAAGCCCCTCCACCGCGCTCCCAAAGGTCAGCCAGGCAAAGCCAGATCCCACTCTACCTGGCGTTGTGGGGGACACCCACGCGGTGCCCAAGGAGAAAGGAAGGGGAAGGAGAAGAGGGGAAAGCTGCTCACCTGTGTCTGCGGCCACATGGCCTTGACGATGGCTCCCGTCCGGGAGAACACCAGGAGTTTCCTGTCCTCGTCCGTGAGATGGAAGGAGCACTCCATGCTCTGCAAGACCTGGACACGCGGCCTGACCGGCAAGGCATCATCGGCACAGAAGGGCCGGAACCACTCCAGCAGGTCATCGGACGAAAGGAGATTTTCTCTGAATGGCAAGAGCAACGACTGTTTGTTTGCTGGTTTTAACGCACGTGGAGGTCTACAATTGGTCATCCCTGATCGGGGTGTGGGCCTGCCTGCTGGGCTGAAAGACTGCAGCCCCACTATGTGCCAGGGAGTCTTCCTAGAAGGCCCCTCCCTCACCAGAGCTTGCCCACTAATGCTCTGGGATTCCCGAGTCACAGGCCAAACCCCAGGAGCTGCGAGGGAGCCGGGGAGCTGCGAGAGAGCCGGGGAGCCACCTCGGGAGGTGACCTGATGGGACCCATGCCACATAAGTGGTCAGCGGGCAGGCTCAGACACTTAGTAGCTGTGTGACCCTGGGCAAGTCACTTAACCTCATTTGCCTCATTTTCCTTATCTGTAAAGTGAGCTGCAGAAGGAAATGGCAAATCACTCTAGGATCTTTGCCAAGAAAAGCCCAAATGGGGTCACTAAGAGTTGGACATGACTAAAACAACTGAACACATGAGTATGCCTTCATATCATCTGCAAAGAGTGATAGGTGTGTTTTCTCCCTGCCTAATTTTATTCCTCTGCTTTCTTTTTCTTGTTTTATTCTGGCATTTCTAATATGATACTGAATAAGAGTGATGACAGTGGACATCCCTGCTTCACCCCTGATCTTACAGGGAAGCCTTCAAGTTTACTTGATTTTAGATAGATACAACTTATCATTTTAAGAAAGGCTCTACACAACCAGGAGAACATTGTACACAGTATCAACAACATTGTGTGTTGATCGACTGTGATGGACTTGACCCTTCTCAGCAATGCAATGGTCCAAGATAGTTCCAAGGGACTCATGATGGAAAATGCTCTCCACATCCAGAAAAAAGGACTGTGGCATCTGAATGCAGATTGAACCATACGATTTCTATTTTTGTTGTTGTTTTTCTTTCTTGAGGTTTTTCCTTTTTGTTCTGATTATTCTTTCACAGCATGACTAATGCAGAGATATGTTTGGTGTGATTGTACATGTATAACCTATATCAGATTGCTTGCTGTCTTTGGGAGGAAGAAAAATTAGAAACTAGAAATCTTATAAAAACAAATGTTGAAAACTATATCTACATGTAACTGGAAAATAATAAAATACTTTTATGAAAAAAAAGGCTCTATTGGTTCTCATGCTTTCTAGTGTTTTTAATAGGAATGAGCATTGTATTTTGTCAAAAGGTTTTTCCACATCTATTGAGATAATCCCGATTTTTGTGGGTTTTGTTATCAATATGGTCAATTACACTGATTGTTTTCCTAATAATGCACCAGCCCTGCATTCCAGGGATAAATGCTATTTGATCACAGGGCCTGATCTTTGTGGTATATTGCTATAATCTCTTTGCTAATATTTTATTTAAAATTTTTGCATTAATCTTCATCTGTGAAATTGCCCTGTGGTTTTCTTTTTCTGTTTTTGTTCTCCTTGGTTTTGGTCTCAAAAGCATATTCTGTCATCATCTGCTAGGACTTCTGTGTGTCAGTTTTCTAATGACTGGGAGCCAGACTCCAAACTCACTGAGAAAGGAAGGACAATGTCCAGGGGTCAATAAGTAGATAAGCGGAGCAGCTAGGTGGTGTAGTAGATAGAGCACTGGCCCTGGATTCAGGAGGACCTGAGTTCAAATCCGGCCTCAGACACTTGACAGCTATGTGACCCTGGGCAAGTCACTTAACCCTCACTGCCCCACAAAAACAAACAAACAAAAAAAAACAAACAAAAAAAAGTAGATAAGCAGCACCAAGATTTGGATTAGGTGACAAAGGTGAATGGATAGCATGGCCCCAAAGAAGAAGAGGTTACTACTGACAGAGAGGTGGTAGAAAGATGTGCAGAAGTGACAAGGGGGAGCAAAGTGGAGTTCAATTCCCCACCTTGGGGATACCATGGAAAGCACAATTAGGATTAGAAAGGGTAGCCAGGGATGCAGCGTTAGAAGGAAAGTCTTAGTGAAAGCGACAAGACGAGAGGGGGAGACGTCAGGAGATTTAAGAGGAAAGCAAGTGTGCTCATTGTGAGGCGAGTGCTCCAGAGAGCACAGTGTAAAGGGCAGGCAGACCTGGAGGGGGACCTTGGGAAGGGAGGAGCCGGTACTATGTGGGGAGTCATGCTGACCTGAGCCTAACTCGCTTTCTCATTCCCTCAACAGTTTGGTCAAATACTGCATCCTCAGCCCAATGGTTAACTGCACATGGATTTCACTGTTGTTGAACGTTTTCTGGCCTGTGCCTACCTAATCTGGCCCAATGATCAACTTTTCTAGTTGTTAGCTAGTATATTTTGAGATCTGATACTCCAAGACAGCCTTTCCACCTACACCTTTTGTTCCACCAGATGAACTTGGTTATCATTTTTTTTTGGGTGAGGCCATTGAGGTTAAGTGACTGGCACAGGGTCACACAGCTGGTGTTAAGTGTCTGAGGCCGGATTTGAACTCAGGTCCTCCTGACTCCAGGGCCGGTGCTCTCTCCGCTGTGCCCCTTGGTTATCGTTTTTGACAAGTTCTATAAAGTAACCATTTGACTGGTACGGCACTGAATCTATATTTAATGAACTTAGCCTAACCGTGTGAAATAAGCCCCTTCCTGTATAAGTCATCCTTTATTTCTATAAGGTTTTATAATTTATTCGTATTCACGTAATTGTTTTGTAATTCATTTGCATTCACAGCATTGTTACGTGTCTTCTTTTAACGCTGGGTTTTGTTGGAAGTATCCCAAAAAACTAGTAATTTGTGTGTGCTTATCTCATGTCCTGCTACTTGACTGAGGTTGTCGGTAGTTTCTATTGATTTTAGTTGAATCACCGGAAATCTATAACAAAACAATCATATCTGCAAAAAAGTAATAATTGTTTCTTCTTTGCCTCATATTTCTTCAATTTCTTTTTCTTAACTTTTTACAGTAGCTAACATTTCCAGAAGTGTAACAGATGACAATGGGCATCCTTGCTTTATCCTTGATGTTACTGAAAAAGCTTCTTATATTTTTAATCCATTACAGATAATGCTAATTCTTGGTTTTAGACAGATATTGGTTACCATATTAAGGAATTTATACTTTTATACTTTTGCTTTCTAGTGTTTTTAATGGAAATAAGTGTTAAATTTCACCCAAAGCTTCTATTATATTTATAGACATAATCGTGTGATTTTTATTATTTTTGTTTTTAATATTGAGTACTGTTGTGTTTATTGTTTCCTTAATATTAAACCAATTCTGTCTTCTTTTTTTAAATCCAACCTGGTCATAATGTTTAATTTTTTAAATCTGTTGCTTCAAAAATATTATCATTATTTAGCCCCTTACAGATTCTCAAATTTGATTACCTATGTTTCTCTTGATTTCTGTATTTGTGTTTCAAAGTTTTGATTCAGCTCCATTTTTTCAAGAATACCTGACAATCCTCTATTTTATTAAAGGCTGACTCCTTACCCTTTAATCCCCTACAGGATTATACTCAATTTTGCAGGGTAGGGGCAGCTAGGTGGTGCAGTGGATAGAGCACCAGTCCTGGAGTCAGGAAGACCTGAGTTAAAATCCGGCCTCAGACACTTAACACTTACTAGCTGTGTGACCCTAGGCAAGTCACTTGACCCCAATTGCCTCAACAACAACAACAAAAAAACAAAAACAAAAACAAAAAAATTTTGCAGGGTAAATTATTCTTGGCTACAAGCTTTCGTCTTTTGCCTTTTGGGGTATACCAAGATTTTCATTGCTTTAAGGTTGTTGCATTGTAGTCTTGCAAATTGCAAGATTCTTTTCTTCATTTCAGGAGTCTACTACTTAGGTAAGGATTTCTACCTTCTGTTCTAGACTAGCTATTCTCTGTCCAGTTTTTTCCTTGAAAGCTCAAATTCCATATAAAATTTTACTTTCTGTCCCCTGACTCATTCTTCTAACCAGTCTTTCCCTGAGGACCTCCTTGTGTTTGCTCTAGTTTCTCTCTCCTGGGTTTATCTCACAGGCTTCTCATCTTCCTCTTCATCATTATTTTCCCTGGTTGACTCCAATCCCAAGTATCTCCTTCCCTATGGATGAAGACTTTGGGTTAAAACCAGACTCTGCTCCCTCTCACACTCCTGCATGGCCAGGTTCCATCTGGACACCACTGTTGTGCCAGTGCTGGGGCCTAGCCGAGGCTTGCCCTGGGCCAGGATCCTTTTCTTCTGGGGACTCTTACATGACTTTTGACCCAAGCCCTTCTATGTCTCCTTCTCTTACACAAACCTCAACTAGGAGGTGGCTCCATCCCTTGGGAGGCCTGCAGGTAGACTTCCTGAAAGCCACCCAGGGCCAGTCCCAGGATGGCTCTGATTACAGGATGCTTTCAGGCCCCTGTGGTGCTCCCTGGTGCCAGTTTCCCAGGAAGTTCACTGGCCCCAGGCCCTGGGGCATGTCTGAAGCTCACTTCCTCAATACGCCTCTGCTATGACCCCAGTGAGGGCCACCACGCATGACTTCCTGTCCCTTAGAAGACACCGACAAGCACACGCTTCCTTACTCTGTCTTCCAGCGCCGTGGGCTCTGGGGGACTGGTTCTGTCCTTCCCTACTCTAACGGTCCAGGGCCGAGATCCTGCTGGCATTAGGCCCTGACTCAGGGCCCCGGCTTCCTCCTCTCCTGGCTTCTCTATGATCAGAAGGCCACAGGCTTCCAGCCATGTCTCAGGCAGTCCTGGCTGTCTGGAAGAGCTCTTGGCTCCCCTTCTTGGGGTATTTTCTCTTCATTCGTCCTTCTAGGACATTTTTAGAACTTTGCTGGAGTGTTGGTGGGAGACCTGGGCTCCTTGAGGGTCTTTCATGTAACCGACAGCCTCTGGAGTTTGTTTTAAATCAAGTACAACAACTATGTGTGTGGGGGGGGGCACATGTTGTTTTATTGATATGCACATATCAACACACATATGATGCCATATCGTAGATGGTGTTCATGTGTGTGTGTGTGTGTAACTTATAGTACTGGGGTCCTGGGATCACTTGGCCAGAGGGCGGCTAGGTAGCACAGTGGATCGAGCAGCGGCCCTGAAGTTGGGAGGACCTAAGTTCGAATCTGACCTCAGACACTTACTAGCCATGTGACCCTGGGCAAATCACTTAATCCCAATTGCCTTCAACATCCAGGACCATCTCCAGTTGTCCTAATATGTATCTTGCCACTGGACCCAGATATCTCTGGAGAAGAGAGTGAGGCTAGTAACTTTGAACAGCCCTCCCTCATTTAAATTCAATTCATCACATCCTCCTCAAGAACGAAGGACAAACGGGGCAGCTTGGTGGCGCAGTGGATAGAGCACCGGCCCTGGAGTCAGGAGGATCTGAGTTCAAATCCGGCCTCAGACACTTAACACTTACTAGCTGTGTGACCCTGGGCAAGTCACTTAACCCCAACTGCCTCACTAAAAACAAAACAAAAACAAACAAACAAGAATGAAGGACAAACAACAAGTTGCCCAGGGGCCCGTGTATCAGAGGCAGGACCTCATCACAGGTTATCCTGATTTCAGAACTGGTCTGTCTATGAAAACTCACCCCAAGAACAGAAATTACTGAGCAGCCATCAGCCACTTGCGGAAAGAGATTGTATGCTGAGAGCTCTCCATCTGCTGAAATCACAGGCACACACACACACACTCACAGAGACACACACATTCAGACACACTCACAGAAACACTCACACACACACACACACACACACATACTTTAAAACCAGTAATAGTTTTTGGAGTTTGAAAGTTTGAAAAGCCAAAGTGGAAGGGAAAAGGTGACCCAGTAATAACTGGGTTTTTTCTTCCCAGAGTAAAGATTTAAGAATAAAAGGAAAGCATTACTTAATAAAGAAAAAATGAGCCTAGCAGAAACTCCGAATAAAAGATGGGGCCTGGCAGAACCTAATTAGCTACAATCCCCAAGAGTCCAGCACCTGACTGAGCACAATGCACATCTGAGGATGGGGACGGCTATCCCAATTCAGAGGATGAGGAAAGGGGGCTGGGTGAGGTGAGCCGCTCTGCCCCCCACTGCAAGAGGGTTCACGCAGAGGCAGCCCGTAGCCCGGGGCCTTTGGACCCGCATTTCAGGGCTCTTCCCAATCCCACCAGTCAGAACAGAGCCACGTGCACACTCCTTAGCAAAACCAGGTAATGAGCCATTTTCAGGGCTGTGGGAGTTGTTCTGTTATGAAATAGTGAGTGGGAGGGTTGGGGCCTTAAGAAAGTCCAAAACAAAACCTGAGGGGAAGGGGAATCACTGGGAACGGCAGAAAGGCAATTATTACAGCAAAACCTGCCCAGCCACCTCCTGAACTCCTACCCATTCAAGGCCTCAAACCCAAGCCCTGTCTTGCCTAGCTCCCCCTGACCCTGCCTCCCTCAGCAGGGGACTTACCCCCTTGGACCTCCCGTCTCGATCACACGCTACGCAGACTCTTCTAAAGCGCTTACAATGAGTCTCCTATCTCCTTCCGGACAGGAAACCCTAGAAGGGCTGACTGCATCGCGTCTGTCATAGATACCTCGTCCCAGGACCTAAGCCAGGCTTTGCACAGAGCAGAAAGTTGGCTGGCTTTGGTCCCAGGGCACGGGGCTCAGATCCTGTGTCTGACACTCACTGAGGACCCGTGTGACCCCTGGCAAGTGTCTTTACTTCTCTGGCTTGGACCACACGGCCTCAAAGGTCCCTTGCAGCTCTAAATATACGGTCCTATGCATCTATAAATAAATGCTTGTTGATTGTGTCTGAAGGCATACAGAATTAAAGCTGGTCAGAGATGTTCCACTGTCCAGAAAGACACATTAGTACTTGAGTTGGCATCTTCCTCATGGGGGCCCCTCAAGAACAGATCTTCGCAGGGACAGAACCATCTGACCTGAATGCTGTGAAACCTGAAGGAGAGCTATGAGAAGGCTCCTTCTCCACTTCTTGGCAGAGACTGGGGACCATGGACAGGGAACGCGCTACATAAAGTCAGACGTCTTTCCAAATGGTTTCCTTCCCTTCTCTTCTATCCTTTATCCGAAGTCATGGCTGTAGGCTTGGAAAAGGGAAGGGATGTAAAAAATAGCAAGAAAAGCGATGCCATTCAAGAGCCCCGTCAAACGGAGGAGAGGCCCCACCAAACAGTGTCCTCCTAGGAGCTCTTCAGTGTAGATGGCGGAGAGGACTGTCCCCAGCCCCACGATGGAGTCGTGTCTTCTGAACTGTGGCACACCCGATGGCGCCGCAGCGGGGTGACCCGAAGGTGCCGACGTTCTGATACAAATGACAACAATTACACGGAGCGCAGCACCTCCCCCGCCGGAGGCTCTGCGGCGTCTAGGCCACACGGCAGGATGGACACTGGCCAGCAGGGACGCGTCTACCCCGGGGCTAGGAAGGGGCTGAAAATCAGGATATACAAGGATCAGCTGGAGGGGCAGGACGTTAAATGTCTAAGTGAGAAAACCTGCCGTCTACAGCTATGCCGAGGGCCGCCGCATGGAAGAGGGACTGTGCTCGCTTGGGGTGGTTGGTGCAGAGGCCAGGACCAGGCGCGGCTGGGGGGTGCGGGGAGCCTCAGCCGACACACTTCAGCACCGTATTAGGAGGAGCCGGGCACCCAGACTGTGCTCCCTTAGGAAGCGGACGAGCCGAGGCCAAGACCACATCCATCAGGCAAGGTGGAGGTGGCTCCTAAGAGCCGGCTCTGGCCCAGGGAGGACCACACCGAGACGGCGACACGTTTTACTCATCGATCATCCCGTCAGAAGGAAGGAAGTGTCTGAGAGAAGCTCCACCTACTTTGAGAGAAATGTCATGGCTCATTAGTGCTGCTTCTGTTTTCTTACTGGGTCTCAGATTTCTCAGAAAGGAGTTGCCCTCGGCCCCCCTCAGTGGATGTGCCCCATGGGTGGGGCAGCACTCGAACCCGGGTCTTGTGGAGCCAGAGGAGGGCTCTCTATCTGCTCTATCTCGGCTGAGCTGTGTTGTGACTGGAATCCCGGGGTCTTCCAGAGGGTCCCCGCACCGTGTCCTGTCTGCACACAGTTAGCAGACACATCCTTGGATCAATCAGTTATCGTAATGGTGCTCACTCACAACAGAGTCCGTGGAGGTGCAGGCTGGTGGCTCATCCTACGCATGTGGGCTCCAAGCCGCGTTGTGGCCGAGTCTGTGTGTCTGGGTGACAGAGTCCTTCCATTTTCTCCTCCGGTACTTGACCTGGCTGTGGGTGAGCCTGGCCTCCCCGGCTCAAACTGCAGCCAAGGCTCTGCTGTGGCGACGGCATCAAACACCCGAGCCCATCAGCACAGGGGATGGCGGGAGGGCCCAAGGAGAGCTGCCAGAATTACTGACAAAGAAAGAAAGCCGCGGGCTCGAGGGCAGGCTTGGGGATGCGTGGTGGCCGCTTAGGGAACATGGCCTTTGGTCCTGATCAGGGAGGTTGCCAAGATGACGTGGCCAAATAAGTCGGCCGATTCAGTGGAGCCACGTCCTTCCAGCGTGCTACGGCCAGACTCTCACCCCCTCCATTCTGGGAGCTCTGACCTCGGGCTGTCCAAGATCGCGTGACCGCTGTCCCTTCTCCAGTTGCTGCTCACCTCCATCTCCGTCTGAGCCACCTCACACATCTCCCCGCCTCCCCCTCCACCCACTCTCCCACCCCGAGACTCTTCTCCTCAACCACACATTGTGGCTCCCCCATCCTGAGGCCGCTGACCCCTGGAAGGCCTTCCCTCCTCCCCTATCAGAGGCCTCCAAGCCCTAATTCCAGGGGAAGCCCCTCGGCTCCCACGCCTGCCTGCTTTGTCCCAGTCTGCATTCCTCGGCTGTTTATTTGTTGTCTCCCAGTGGAATGGACACTCGTCACAGGGAGGCCCTCCTGCACCCCGCCCCCACCCAGTGCTCATTCCTCAGTTACTAATGACTCGCGGTTCAGTCCTCAGGGACAGCGAGCCCAGTTCTCTGCCCGCTGACCACACTCAGAGAAGGCATGGTGGTCATGGGTTAAGCCGGTCACAGCATCTGGGGCCGTTACTGGGTTAGGGGTGAAAGAGTGAGGAAAACACCACTTCCCTCAAGAGCCAACGTGAACACAAAGACAAATGGAGTTCTAAAAGGGGGGTCTGGGGGTGACCACAAGACAGGGCAGAGAAGCCTTTGACCAAGCATTTGCTCAACACATTTGGTTTAGCCAAAGGCAGGTGCAGGGCACAGACTGGCAGGCCTGGAGTCCGTAAAGCCTGAGTTTGGGTCCCACCTCAGACACACACTAACTAGGCGACCCCGGGCACGTCACTTCACCTCCGTCTGCCTCAGTGTCCTCGCGGGTCAGGCAGGAATCAGAACAGTCTCTATCTGCCAGAAGGTTGTGAGGATCCAGTGAGGTCCTCGTTGTAAAGGGCTTTGCGGGCCATTATTGGGGGGTGGGTGCTGTTGTCATCAGCACCAGCCCCTAACATCAGTAGCAGCGAGATCTTGAGCCAATCCCTCCGTCCTGTTTCGTCCCCTCTGAAGAGAAATGGAGCCTCCCCATTTGTCCTGTCTAGAGCTTAGACTGTAAGCGCCTTGCGGGCAGGGACCGTCTTTGTATCTCCGGTGCTGAATCACTGGCCTTGATAACTGTGATGGTCCCCCCGCCCCCGCCCCGGCTCTAAATGGAGGACTCCAGGACCCTTAGGCCCCTAACCAGTCCCTGACTTCAGCCCTAGGGGTAGAGTGGGCATGAGGGGCCTCTCTAAAGGGGCACTCCCAGGGGCACGGCTGCAGTTGAGATCGCGAGCCTGCAGGGCCGGGCCCTTGGCTGGGACTGGCTGCACACTCACCCCTTTTCCACGCTTGCATGCACCGATGAGATGATGCTCTCCAGAACCTGGAGCGGGTCGCCGGGCACAGGCGGGTCAGGGCTACCCCCACTGTCCAAGGAAAAGAAAAGAGGAGCTTACTGAAACGGCCATCGCACAGAGAGGGCTGGTCCTGTGTCCCTGGGGCCAAGGGTGGGGGGAGCCCACACCGGCCCCTGGATTCAACCTCACACGGAGTGGGGGGCAGGGGGAGTCTCCGGGAGAAATGCTGCTTCCATGCCCACAGCAGCGTTTGGGGGTGGCGATTCCCCAGTGACTGGGACCACCATCGGGGCATGGCGGTCACCCAAACAGCTGTCATCCTAAGCTGACAGAGTACAGCGTGTCCCCGTCCTCCCTCCAGCCCGGCACCCCCAGGAGTGGTGGGCACCCATCTGAGGCAGAGCAGGACCCACCTCAGGGGAAGAGGGTGTGCTCGGGCATGCCCCCCAGCTGAATGGGAGCACCCGCAGGCAAACATCTGTTAAAGGGCGGGGCCCTCTGGACACACTGGAGACACAAACACCAGCACAGTCTCTGGTCTCCCAGAGCTCAGTGTGGACAACACAGCAGGTGCTCAGTAAGTGCTTATCACCACCGGGGCCGGCTGAGACGCAAGCCAGCAGGTCCGGAGGCAGCGAGCCTTGAGAACCACACAGCTGTGGCCGTGTCTAAGGCCTGCGCTTGGGGGGCCTGCGCTGGCGGCCCGAGTTATCAGGCTCCATCCCAAAGAGAAAGGGGACGTTTAACAGGTGCCAGCAAATGGCAGAATCTCTGCCCGACCGCTTCAGGGGCGATCTGCAGCTGGCCAGATGCTAACCCATCCTCAAGCGCGTGCCCAGGACACTGGTACACGTGGCAGAGTAGCTGCTGCCTTCCGAAATGGACCCAGAGGGAAGAGGAACGAGCGGCCGGGCCCAGCTCCGAGGGCTACCTTTGGGGGCCTCCACATCCCAGGCTCCCCGTGCCTCAGAAAGCCCACAGGGCCTTTCTGAGAGGGGCTGGTCTGACCCGTGATGAAAGGGAAAGAGGCCCTGTGTCCCCCAGGCTCAGTCCTTGGGTCAGGCTGGACACTGGGCCGGAGGCGGCTGCCCGCCCCACCTCCAGACAGGAGAGGAGCCCGGGCCTTCCGGAGTAGAAGGGAAGGTCGCAGCCTGACAACAAGTGCATCCCATTTGAAGGGTCTGCTAGGCCCCAGGGCTTAAAGCTTGGCTGGAGATGCAAAAATAATAAGAATAGAAAAAGATAATTATAAACCCCAGAGGTAGGGGTGGGAGACACAAACTCCCCTGTCACCAAGTCTCTTATTGTCTGGATTCTGAGGACCGACAACTCCCAACCTCTGTGCGCTGACAATGGAACAAAGCGGAATCGCGCAGAATGCTTCTTTCCCAAAATCATCCGGTATTTTATGTGTGTAGGAAAGGCGAGCAGCCCTCGGAGCATTCAGGTGAGGCTGGCGTGAGGCGGGTGTAATTAAAGTGATAAAGACTCATTGGATCCCAGCTCAGCGCAGAAAAGCAGCGCATTTAATCACAGGGTTCCTCAAGAGCCGTAAAGAATGACAAAGAAGGCTTCAGAGGGGAATAAATTAAAAGCTGCTCAATCTTCTGGCCTGACTAGAACGAAGGCACCCGATGCCTTATTATTCTCCTGCTCACTCAGCTCTCCCATCTCATCAGAGTATTGCACGCCCAGACCCCAAAGAGCATCCTCACTCTGGACCGGAACGGGCCCTTCGACGCTCCCTGATGCCTGAATTCCAAGTCTGAGGGTGGGAGGGCCCTCAAAGTTGTCCCCTGATGTGCTTCCAGCCGTGCCTCACACTCGGCTCCCGTGGTCAGGCCCAGCCAGCCACGCTACAGGCCCCACCGTCCCCCTGCCCCGGAGCACGGCTCTTGTTCCCTGCTGAGCTGCCCCAGCCCTTAAAAGCCCTTCAAACTCCCCCCTGACTCACCCCCCGGTGTGTGTGGCCCAGGAAGCCTCTGCTGACTCCCCCCGCACCACTCACAATAACGACCCCCACCTCTGAACTCTCGTAGGCCCATTGGGTGGGTCCTACAACTGTTACTGTTCCAATGTTACAGATGAAGAAGCTGAGCTGTCCAGGGCCACGGACCTCCCGGAAATGGGCGTGAACCCCCATCCCCTGGATCTGGGGCACTCCTTACCCCAGGGGCTCTTACCCACACACGTGTCCTGCCGGGGGATCGTGGTGACCCAGAGCTACGGGTAAGCCACAGGCTGGATGCAGCCTTCGGGGCCAAGGATGGCCGGCATCACTGCCCTGCCAGGCCTGAAGCCCGGCTGTAGCAGCGTGATGCCAGGCAGCTGCTGGGGGCCAGGCTCGCCCCCCAACCCCCGACAGGGCCCATCTCTGCATACAGCAAGACGTTCATTAAGGCTGAAGAGGACTTCTTGCTGAGATTCCGCTCCCTCTGGTCAAGAGGTGGCCACGTGGACAGCCACGCTAGCCACCAACCAGCCTGATGGTCACATTTATGAGCCCGGGACCACAGCAAAGGCACCCGGGGCCTCAAGCTCGTCATGTGTGGACGAGGGAGGCCACGCCCCAGTAACCAGCGGCAGTGTGGAGCAGCAGGGAGCGCCCCGTTCCAGTCCTGCTTCCAACACACAGCTGGGGGCCTCTGGCCAGCCAGCATCTCAGTGCCAAGACTAGAAGCTGCGGCACAGCCAAAGCGAGCTCCTCTGCCACCAACTCCCACCTCCAGTGAGCTCAGAGGGCGGTCGGGCCCCCACAATCACCAGACCTGTCAGACGCCTCTGGAAGCCCGTCCGATGACACCTTGGGAAACCCCGCCCACCACGACTCGGGCGCTCACCTCAACAGAGACAGCACGCGCATAACCGCACCGTGGACGACCGTCTTGGTGGAGAGGTCCAAGGGGCCGACGGCCACGTCCAGCAGCTGCTGCACCATCGCCAAGGGCTGCCCATCCAGACACATGGCAACGGCCTGCTCCTGGACCTTGGCCTTCTCGGACCGGGAGAGGTCATAGAAGTCAGCATAGCGCCGCAGCTGGTCCTGTGGAGAGACAGGCAGAGGGGACGTGAGCAGGCGCTGTGCGCGGGGGTGGCGGCTGGCCCTCTAAATTCAGAGAGGATGCCCAGGATGGAGGCCATGGGCACAGGCCAGAGGGCATCCTGTGGCCCAAGAGCCGAGAAGCAGGAGCCCCGCCTCCTCCAGATAGTTACGGGCTGTTTTCCCCAGCAGTCGATCAGGACACTTCTGGTGTGGAAGAGCCCTCCAACCAGGGTCCACTGGCACCTCTCCTGGTCAGTGCAGGGACCTGCCCAGGAACACCGAGTGGTGTGTCCCTCCCTCCCTCTGCGTCTGTACACACACTCGCTCCCTCACACCCACACACATCCATACAAACACACACACATGCATACACACATGTGTGCACATGCACACAATCCATACACACACGTGTGTACGCATGCACACACCCACACACATCCATACAAACACACACATCCATATAAACACACACATATGTGCGCATGTACCCACATCCATACAAACACGTATGTGCGCATGCACATACCCACACACATCCATACAAACACACACATCCATACAAATACACACACATATGTGCACATGCACACACACACACACACGCATCCCAAGAACCTCAGTGCAGGTTTAAGGTACTAACACCTAAAACGGCACTAGCCCGTGTGGGACACTGCAGAAGAGTGTGTGTGTGCGTGTGCGTGCATGCATGCATGCATGTGTGTTGGGGACAGGATCAGGGGGCAGCTAGAGGAAGAAGACAGTGGCAGCACCCGCAGGCCGGATGGGCAGGCAGTGAATCTGCAGCCAGTCAGACGGGCCGAGTGACCTCACCTGCTCGCTGCTCTTTAGGGATGTGATGAAGCTGTGCTGGAGGGTCTGCAGGTGAGCGAGCGACTGCTCCAGGTGGCTCAGGGCATCCTCATAGTGGGCGGGGGAAGCAGCGGGGTCCTCCGCATCCTGCTCCAGATTTCTCTTCCTCCGCTTCTCAATAAAATGCTTAAGGGAAGCAACCGCCTTCCTCGTCATCTCTGTGCGGGCATCCACTGTCAGCTGGGGTGGGAAGAAAAGCCAGTCTTTGGGTCCTGCCAGGGAAATGCAACCAAGGGGCCTCCCATCCCAGCCCCCGCTCCTCGGCGCCTCCTCGCAGCCCCCCCAACCCTGGGCAAACCAGCCCAACCTCTCTTCTGGCCCTGGGGACCATTCGTGCCCCCTTACCGTCCAGACTGAACCTCCCGCCCCTCAGCCCCGACCAATGCCACCCCCCCCCCTGCCCCCGTGTCCATGAAGGCCTCGAGGCCCCTCCCCCAGTCCACCCTCCTCTCAGCCTCAAAGTGATCTTCCTAAAACCAGAGCGACTCACACCCACTCCCATAGCTCCCCATTGCCTACGGGATCCAAGAGAAAACGCCCTCTCTGGCCCCTTTTCAGTCTTGTTCTGCCCCCAGGAGCCCCTTGGCTGCCCTCCGCACCCTCCAGCCTCCACCTGCTGTCTCCAGCATTCTCCCAGCTGTCCTCCATGCCTCCCCACCTTCTACGGGAAGCTGTCCCTGACCCCTCAGTCCTGGGGGGGTTGGGGGGGGAGCCGGGTATTCGGTCTTCATTCAGACGAGTGGCGTGACAAGGCCGTGCCCTCACCTGCTCCTGAACCGGACTGGAGTGAGGTGGTGCCACACAAAGCTGTGAGCCTCCCTATCTCTTCAGAATCATCAAAGCCCAGAGGCCAGACAAGGGCTGGCACCATAGGTGACGGCCCAGGATGCCGTGGGGGACCCTGGCCTTTCTAAAGTCAGGTCCTTCCCAGGCCTCAGTTTGAGGTCACGCCCATTCAATGCCTAAGGGGCAGGTAAGAATTGAGCCAAAGATGGCCCCGGTGCCATCCCAAACATGGGGGGGGGGCACAGCAGGAGAGGATGCTAAGGTCTCCCTGGCCCATCTGAGGTGGTGCTGCATCTGAGGGTGGGGACCGTGCTTTGCCCTCCTTGGTATCCCGAGAGGCAACACAGGCCCCGCACACCGCCAGCTGCTGCCTGGCACGCAATAAGCACTGGGTGTATGTCCAAAGCCATTCACGGCACATATTACTAGTACGTGTGCCTCCATTCAGGAAATGCAACAGGTATTTCCTAAGGACCTACCACGGGGAGAAAGCCGACAATGGCACCAGACACAGAGGGGGCACAAGACGCTAGCCTGGTGCCTGCCCCCCACGTCCTCAGAATCCTCCACTCCTCATCCTCCCCCTCTCCCCGCCCCCCCATCTGCTGGGCTCTGCCCCCGGGGAGATGGGCTTAGACAGCCTCCTCCCTCTGTGTGGGCTGCCCCGGCAGGGGGCAAACTTCCTAAGAGAAGGGCTCTTGTCTGCGGGCCTGGCTTTGGATCCTCGGTGCTGGGCAGAGGGCCCAGGCCACAGCTGGCCCTTAGCCAATGCTCCCTCTCTCTTGTAGAAGGGATCGCAAGACATGGAGAGAGCGCAGACTGGAATCAGGTGGGGGGAGGGGGGGCGCATGGCTTGGCTGGATCGTTTTACAGGCCTGGGATCAGGAGAGGCAAAAAGAGCCAGGAGGCCGCGGCCCTGGCCATGGGGTGTCCTCAGGGGTGTGTGGTCAAAGGGACAGACTGCCAAGGGGAGGATTCCGTTAGCTCCTGGAGGCCGAGGGAGCCCCCGGAGCCCACCATGGTTGAGGGAGGGGCATCTGCCCGGAGCTGGGATCCCCAGATGAGAGCGTGCAGAGGGAGAAGAGAAGGGGCCCACGTCTAAGTGATGCACAAAGACGAGGCGCCCGCACTCAAGACTACGGGGTCTTTGGCAGAGTCCCAGAGGAGGGGTGAGGAGGCCTGCAAAGAGCTGGCCCAAGGACATCTGCATTCCCTGGACCCTGGACCCTGACCTGGGGGAAAGCGCTGCGGGCTTAAGTCCCGCTAAGGACCCCGTCCTCCAGGGGGACCCCTTCCTCTGACAGCTCGGCTGCTCTCCCTGTAACGGGCACACCCAGGGCACCTGCTCCGGGCCGGCTCCTGCTTCTCTGCACGGTCTCTACGCCTGGCTCTGGACCCTCCCCGACTCCCCTTTGTCCAGCTTGACTGGAACAGAAGCTCCCTGAGGGCAGGGGTCATTCCCAGAGCTTAGCCAAGCCCTGGCACAAAGTGAACTCCTAAGAAATGCTTGTTCGCTTGCTGACTCCCACTTCAAATAATCTTTAGCCAAACGCTTTTTAAAAAACCCAACACATCCCGACATTTATTAACAGAATCCCATATAAACCAATCTGGGGCCATGTTCATTATTCAGGGAGGCCACGACTCTGCCAGAAATCGAGCCACATTAACAGCGGAGGAGCCTGGGCCATTCCCCGGCTGCCCAGGGGTTTATTTGACTCCGGTCATGATTGCTTTTTTCCAAATGACAAAAACATGTCCATTACCCAAGGCCCTCGGACACTTTTACAGCAACGAAATTAAATGCAGTAGTTTTTAAAAACGAATTGTCTTCCGATATAAACAAATGACCAGGTGCAGACTGCCCCCTAGGAGAGCCACGTTGCTCGCGCCTGCTCCTGAAGGATCTTCTGCGAGGGACACGGGTGACATACAACTTAGACGCGATTCCCAAATTGAGGGGGATCCGGCCCGATTCTGTCTAAATTAGCGAGCCTGAGAGTGAGCACGAGGCCCTCGGGAGAGGATGGAGGGAGGGACTCCAAGGCCAGGCAGTGACGAGCAGTGCTCTAAGCTGGGAGGTCATGACTCGGAGCGGTCAACAGTCACCCCCTCCCTGAATGACCTTGGCTTTTCTTACAGGGGTCACCCTGACTCTGTCCAGCATACAGAGAGAGGCTCTTGGGGACCCAAGTCCAAACCCCGACACATGCTGGCTGGGTGACCCTCCTTCCCCCGAGGTACAAGCGAGCGTGACCTGTGCCCAGGGAGAAGAGGGCCAGCCCTGGACGGCCGCACGGCCCTGGGGAGCCCAGCTCGGGACTCTGAGGGACGCACAGCAGGGGCCAGCCGGCACTAGCGATGGGCACATCCTGTCCCAGGGAAACCCTGGGCGTGCTCCCTGCCCAAAATAGCTTCCTTTCCTCAGGCAGAATCTTGGGGACGGATGGGGAAACTGAGGCCCAGCGTCACACAGCAAGTCTTTGCCGGAGGCCAGAGCTGAGCCCAGGTCTTCCTGGGCCGGCCCTGGGAGATCCAAAGACAGACAAGAAAGCCCTGTTCTTAAGGACCTTACATTCTGCTGCCAAGAGGAGAGAAAGGGAGGCCACGTGAGACACGGACACGCAGCGATCCTGAGTCAGCAGAGGACGAGGGGGTTCGGATGGGGCCCCGAGGAGGGCTGGGGCCTACGCTGGGACTTCAAGGAGCCCAGGAAGTCCATAAGGCCGAGGGGACCGGGGAGGACACTGCTGGCACGGTTGTCCTCCCATGCAGGGATGGTTGGCAGGGCCACAGATGGTGACGGGGGAGAAACACGCGCTGCATCACCGCGCCAGGAAGGGGAGGGAGCACCTGCAGAGTGTGTACATACGGTAGGGGAGGCGAGAGCGGCACCGAGGGGCAGTGAGGTGGCCAGGAGGATGGAGGGGCCTCCATGGAAACGGGGGCCCGGAGGGGGCTGCTTGGCTCCTGCTTTGGGCACTGTGGGGGAAGGAAGATAAAGCGAGGTCTCTTCTGACTGTGCTGGGCTTTGGAAACGCTCAGTGGGCAGCTGTCAAATGTGTGCCTCTATCAGAGTCAATGCATGCTGGTGGCCCAAAGCAGGGGACAATCTCTTTAAGGAGAGCTCCGGCCACAAAGCCAACAGCTGCTCGTGGGGCAGGAAAAGCCTTCACCCATCGAGTGAGCTGGTCAACAATAACAAGGCAAAATGTATATCGTCCTGCTTTGGGCATAGAAATAAAGTCAATTTGTAGATGTTCAAAAGGTGTATATGCCAAAAGGCGCCCTCCATATGCTTTAGCACGGAAGGCGTGTTGATTGTAAGACTGACACGTGGAGCAGCCCGAGCAGATTCGAGAGGCTGTGTTAGTTATTCCTGGTGCTAACCAGGTCCTTCTAACTGAGTCCACAATGTCCCGTGTGCCAACATGGCCTTTCTTGTGAATAGAGAGGCAGAACTGGTGATAGAATTTCCGGGGGAGAAGTGGTTTTCCCTCCGAAGACATCCAGACTCCATTGATCTGTTTAGCCTTGAATCTCTCTTTCCACCTTTCTATGTCGGAATCATCATAAGTTAGGTGGAGAGAAACACCCTCAGAAGGTGAGAGGTTAAATACATGGTCAGGGGCTTCTGGAGCAGCGAGCTTGGGCGCTGAATCAGCTCGTGCATTCCCCTTTGAAACAGGATCACTATTCCCTGCGTGGGCAGGGCAATGTACAAGGGCTAGAGCAGAGGGAAGTTTCGGGGCAGATAGGAGGGCCTTGATAAGGTCTTCATTAGCAAAAGCTTTGCCAGAAGATGTTTCTCTCCACCTAACTTATAGTCCAGTTTCTTCCTCTCTCACTCCAAAAATGGTCTGGTGTCATATTAGCCCTAATGCATGCACCTGGCTTAATTTAACTTGGCTTCTTCACTCAATCTGGTGGCATGGTCAGAATCCATCCACCTGAGGCCTAGCACAATTATTAGATGTCTATGCACCACGAGATGTGGTATGGTAACCTTTCTATAACATTTTCAGGCATCATCATGGACACATAACTAGATTTGGCCTTGATCCAGACATATAGTGTGTGATGAAATAATGAGATTTAGCAGATACTCAAAGACCCACCTGGAGATTAATCTAGACTGACTGAATCAAGTGAGAGGGATTGACTGCTGATTAGCCCACTTCAAGTTCACTGGATTGTAACCACACCTGGCTAGCCCTGAAGAAGGTGTTGTTCTCAGAAGCTAGACTGTGAACTCACCTGGAGAACTCACCTGGAGAACACCTTCAAAGCCAATGGATTTGGATGAGCCAACCAGTCAGCTTGAAGCAGTGTGTAAGGACTGCCTCTGTGCCAGACCTATAAAAAGCTTCCACAGTCAGCTTGCTGGGGGTTCCTGATTAAAACAGGCTCGTGGAGGAGGACTTGAGGAAGAACCCAACCAGGCTGGAACTCTAGGCTAAACAGGCTTTTTCTTAACTTTCTGAACTCCTTGTGAATATCTGTAGGCTTTAATAAATGTTTAATGCCCAAAGACTGGTGCTGAAGCTTCTAATTTAAGGCGATCACACAATATAGATTTTAAACATCACAAGTGGTAAAAGTGTTAGTAACGTCGTAACTGTCTCAATTTTGTATTGTGTATGGATATGAGTATCCTCCAAATGGGGGACTCCAATAAGTTGTATATATATCAAGTTTAGATTTGTTTTGTATATTTTGAAGAACTTTCATTGTTTAATTTAAACATTTTTGGACAATGCTATGCTAAAGATGAATGAAAATCCAGCAGTTCCAGAGACAGCCAGAATCCAGACCAGAGTCCAGTTCCCCTGATGACATCAAAACCCTCCTTTGAAGACAAGATTTTAAGGACTTTAAATGGACATTTTTGTTGTTTGTTTTTCCCGCTGTTGCTATATACATCATCCGTAATATGTATTTTCCCTTTCCTATATTGCTACTAGTATACTGTTTGTCAGCACTGGTTATGATATTCTGGTTTATTTATTTACTGTTTTTGTACCCCAAATACCTAACAGAACCCAGCACATTAGAGGCACTTAATATATGATGACTGAATTGAATTGAATGATGATAATTCCATGGCTGGTGCACTGCTCCATAAATGCATACTGACTGAAAAAAAGAGGTTTTCACCTACTTGAATGTCCACTAATAGCATAGATATAAAAGGAAGCCATTGCTCAGTTCCCCCAAAACATGAAGAAAGGTAAACCGTGGTGGGAGGGAGTCCCATTCGTTCCAAAAGAAAGCTCTAAAGACTCTTGATAAAAATTGGATAAGAATTTTACCGACGCAGCCGAGTTCTGCGCCAGGCCCCTCCCTGGCAGGCCCTGGGACATCTCCCCAGTGCCTGTGGGTAGGGGAGGCTTGCTCCCGGTCCCTGTGAATGAGTATCTGCTCCCCCTTGAGTCGACACTGTGGCTGCCAAAGTCTGGTTCTGAAGGAAAAGCTGCAAAGTGCGTAGGAACACTTGGATTTTGCAGTTTTACCACCAAACACAGGCTGGGGGAACATCTGGTGTTTTGCAAACTTGGGAAAAGCCCGCTGCACTGGCTTGTTTAGAAGGCACATCTGACAGGTGGGTGCCATCTCTGCCCAATGGGGAGCGCCCAACCTGGGAGGGCAACTGCAACTGCTCAACTCCATTTCCTTCTTTGTTTTGTTTTTTTCCATGCAAACCTCGGTAATGAAGTAAAGGGGCCAAGTGGAAGCGAAGCCCCATCTGACTGCAGGTGTCAGCTCAGCGGCGCTCCCCAGCCTCAAGATCCCTCCCACCCCTGCCGGGGCCTTGAAGCCAGGAAGCAGAAAGCCTGCTCTCGGTGAGCTCGTCTCACGGGGAAAGGACCCTCAAACAGCTCCTCTGGAGACGGGCCGAAGGGCCAAAGAAAGTGAGGAGGGAGGCGAGGATGGGGCCCCAGCCTGCCAGCTCCCCAGAGCTCAGTGATGGCCCTCCCCTCGGACCACTGCGGGGCCTCAGACGGGGTCTTGGCGGCCTCGAGGCCGGCCAGCAGCTGCACACGAGGGCCATCTGTGGGACACCCTGCAGACAACAACCTCATGTGACCGGAAACCCAGCCCTCCTCACACCAGGCCACCCCCCCCCCCCCGCTCCTCTGGGTCCTGCTGTCCGGGCCCCGGGGTAACAGGGCCATGCCTTTCTCCGGGACAAGAACCCTGACCCAAGGCTCGGTGCCAGGGTAGGGAAAAGCAGGCCCTGCCTCCAGGAGCACAGGCTGCCTTCAGATGGTGGGAAACGAGGGGGCTCGAAGGGCCCCAATAGGCCCCTGGATCTCTGGGTCTCACTTTCCTCTTCTGTGAAATGGGGACAACCCAATCTGTACCATCTCCCTCCCAAGGCTGGGGAGGGTCACAGGCCTCCGAGCGAGGAAGGGCAGGGGATGACGTCCTTCTTCTGGCCAGGTAGACCCAGGCCCGGGCCCCGGCCTGTCTTAGAGGAGGGGGTCTCCTCCATAGCTGCAGACCCTCAGGGGTCCTAGAAACAGTGGATATTATTATTTACCACCTTGTAGGGATGATGCTTCCAAAGGGCTTTCCCGGGACCTGGCACACAGTAGGTGCCTAATCAGTGCTGTTGCCCTCCCTTCTCTTCCCTTCACCCACATCGGCACGCATTCACTGTGCATGTACTTGTCTCTCCCACTAGAACGTAAGGTCCCTGTAAGGAGGAACTACTTCTTTCTCGCTATTTGTGTCCCTGGTGCTCAGCACATGCCTGGCCACATGTCATGACGAACATCATTATGACATTTGAACAGGTTACTTAGATGATGTCAGCTGCCCCGGAAGCAGCTTTCAAAGGTGGGAGCTGCAGAGATTATCGGCCCTGCATCACAGAGAGGAAACTGAGGTGCCTCACGGCAGGAGACATCGCCCCCAGGGCCCCAGCCAGGGCCCCGTTCAGAAGCCTGTGGTCCTTGGGAGGATGGTTCTAAAAGGAAAGGCGTGGGGGCCCCAAGCTTGGGCTGCCCCCCAGTGCATAGTTCAGGGCCTGGCTGTTCAGTCTAAGGCTAAATCAATCACACCTGGACAAGCACGGTGACCATGAAAAGAAGCCCTTCCCAGGTCTCAATGTCCCCGTCTAGCTCAGAGGTCACAGCCCCTGAGGCTGAGACACCTCCCCGGGGGCCACCCCAAGCATCTCACCAAAAACGGACCTTCCGCTTCTCAGGGATCTGTGAAATTACCTTGGTCACGGCCTTTGGAGAAAACGTCATGGCGTCCAACACGGTGAGGAGGTCACCCGGGAGGAGGCGATCAAAGTACTTGGCGCATGCATCATAGGCGTGGAGCCACTCTGGGACGGACTCGGGGGCCTTCTTGATGAGCTGAGGGTCACCCCTCCAAAACAGCTTTTGCAGCCAGACGGTATAGAGGGCACTTGGGGAGAGCACGGAGCCGTCCGGTTCAGGGATTTTGGAAGCCAGCTTGGAAATGGAGAGGATGTTCTGACTGGTAAGGACGGGCTCCAGGGCGTCCAGAGGACTGGCATTGTCGTCGGTCAGCTTCTTGTAATTCAGACCTTTGGTGGAAGGAGGAGACAGTCAGTGAGCACTGGCCACAGCCTAACCACAGCCCAAAGCCCGCGGCGTCCAAGAGTGCAGGCGGCTCGGGTAGACACCCGGGCACAGACGAAGTGGCAAGAGAGAGCAGAGAGGCATGGAGGACGGGAGAGATACCCAATCACCCAGGGCACGGAGACAGGTTGGAGACTTGGGGAAGGCCCAAAGAAGGGGGGCAGGCTGGGGCAGCTGCAGAGGGAACCTCCCAAGGAAGGAGAAGGACCACCTCTGACCCAGGGAGGAGGCGTTAGGGTGGCCACACAGGGGTCGAAGGTCACAGGATCACAAAGACAGAGTGAGCTGGCCCCTCCCCCTCCACGGGGCCCCCACAGGTGCAGAACATTGCACGGAACATGCAATTCTTCACAAGGTATGGACTAGGTTTGCTTGTTGCCTTTTCCTTTTTTAAATTCTGTTGGGAGGAGGGAAGGGGAAGGACCGGGAGAGATCTGGATGATATAAAAACAGGAGTCGCCACTAAAAGGGGCATAACTGTCTAGAAGGGAAGCGTTCCCTGCCCCGGGCGACGCGGGAGTCTTGGCTTGGCCTTCATCTCTTACCTGGGGCGACCACCTTGAGTTTCTTCAGCAGCCGAACGTGCGTATCTGGCGGGATGGCACGTTTGCCAAAGCCCGGGCAGCCACAGGTTGCCAGGAGAGTGAAGAAGTAGAGCAGCCTTTCGTGATCGGTGCCCCCGATGGCTGGGTACACATACTTGGCCATGCGCTCCTGGAAGACGGCCGGCTCGGCCTGCAAGGTCTCGAAGAGCCCCAGGGTGTGGGCTCTGCCTTCTATCTCGGCCGTGGACAAGCTGCGATTCAAAGACAGAGGCAGAGACGACTGGCCAGCAGCCCTGGGCAGAGAGAGCCCGGGCACCGGGGCTGTGGGGCAAGCAGATGCTTGGCACCACACAGGGCTGGCGATCTGCTCTGGGGAGGGAATCCCTAATGGACAGATAACCCAGCACACCTAGGAAGAGCCCTGGAGGCTGGAGAGACACAGGCCCTGGCTTCTAGGGGCCCTTAGAGAGAGGGGGAAATAGATGTTAGGCCAACAGCTATCACACAAGGCAACAAAATGTCACAGTTCTATAAAACGCCACACAGATCTGAGAAAAGGAGCTGTGCTTCAGACAGCAGGACCATGGTGGGGCTGTCTGGTCCAGGACTTGTAAGGTGGGCAAGGGTCACAGCGATAGGGATGGGGCAGGGGCAGGAACCAGAGCCAGGACCGAGCAAGGGGAGGCATCAAGCACCAGACTGGGGCCCGGAGAGTACCGAGGCCAGCCAGGCAAGGAGAAGGGCGTGGCGGCCCACGTGGGCAGTGGGGGGCAAGCCGCTGGATGACACCCCAAGGGCTTTCCATCTCATGCTCTCAGCCTTGGCCAACCGTCCATCAGCTTCCTTGGGGAAGGACATGGGTTCCTTACTGAGAGGGAGGGAAAGGATGATAGTGAACCCCCTAGCCACTCGGGGGGCCCAGCTGAGGGGCCGTTCTTCCAGAAGAACTGAGTTTGCCCAACACACACGGAAGCAATGGCTCTTTCTTAACGTCTCAGCTTCGCAGCCCCCTCGGCCTTTTCCCATAAGCTCAGACCTCCCCTGCCCCTTCCTGCTCTGGTCCTCTCTGCGACCAGCCTGGAGGGGGTCCCTCAAGCCGCCGGACAGAATTCCAGCGTGATCCATCCAATGTGCATTTACTGCGCACAGAGCAAGGCAAGAGCCACACCAAGTCATCCTGTGTGAGGCGCACAGACATCGGAGGGAGAGGAATGGGCAAAAGCAACAAGGCCACAGCAGCGGCAAGCAGACGGACAAAGTCCCTGGCCCAGGGTCTGTGTGACATCCTGTGGATCTGAGAACCAGCCTCTGCCTGTGTCTGAGACTGAGACTCCAAAGGGACGACTTAGGGCCAGCGTTGAAGAGGAAGGGCCTTCCTGCCCTCGGGACACTGCAGAATTCTTTTGATGACCCCAGCCCACAAAAGCCCACGTCGTTATACCCAAAGTCGGCCCTGCTGTCACATGGCCACGAGACACGGAGGGCCAAGGTCTATGAAAAGCTGGCAGCAATCGTCACCAGAGGGAAAACAGGTGGAGTCGGGAAGAGAGATCCCAGGCCTCGCAGAAGCAGGACAAGCTGGCAACGGGGGCTTCAATCAAACTGCCGGGCATGCCTGACCATGACAAGAGTGCCAAGGGAGGTGGCCCGGCTGGGCATGGGGAGTCTGTCGGCCGGACAGGAAGTCTGTTCGCAGAGGGGTGCCCCAGGAATGTGTGCAGGGCTACACCCACACGGCTTAGCATTTGTGCCGGATCGAGGCAGATGTGGCCGGCTGAGCAGAAAGCACTTTGTGAGGCTGAAAGTCCTCCAAGAATGTGAGTTAACGGCATGATTATCAGTCATTTTAAAATTAAAATTCAGCTAGTGTTGATTAAGAAGTGATTCTGCACCAGATCCCAGGATAGGATGGAGGTGCACTCTACAGGGATGAAGGATGGGACGCCTCTTTGCACAGAGGGGAGGTTCAGCAGATCCATCACAGTGGCACAGTGGATAAAGGAGGACCTGAGTTTAAGTCCAGCCTCAGACACTTGACAGTTACTAGCTGTGTGACCTTGGACAAGTCACTTAACCCTCATTGCCCTGCAAAAAAAAAAAAAAAAAGAAAAAGAAAAAGAAAAGAAAAATACAACTTAAGGTAGCCTGTGATGGGGGAGACGGGAGATCTAGCGGGTATGCTATAGGGAAGCCTGGGAAGGAAAGCATGTTCTCAGGAACCTGGGAAAGGCGCTGTGGAGGAGATGAAAACTCATATCACAACGGTTCATTCCACTCAAATGGACCCGCTAGGCAGGTTCAGAAAGAGGAATACCTCCTCCCCAAGAAGACAGAAGAGGATCGGCTGAAGCTCTCCGAACACACGAGGCACAGGTCAGAACCATGGGAAACATCGCGTCACCAAGATTAGAAACAGGCACAAGCCATCAGATTTGCTGAAGGCAAGCCAGTGGTTTCTTTCAAGATGGTGCCTACGGAATGGCCAGGACCTAAGGGTGGACCCAAAAGGCCCCCCCCCCCCCGCCCCCCGCCATGGGTAACATTGGTACAAATACAACCAACCATATGTGAGCAAAGACAGACCACTGAGTCACGTGGCTCTACTTAGAGAAAAGAAGGGGTTTGTGAGGGCACTTCGAGGTCAGGTCACAAGGACAGAAAGTTACCCTCACACAGCCCAGACTTAGGGAACAAAGTCAACTGTTGAAGGAAACGGGGGAAACTGTCTAACGAATCATTGCCACTTGCTGGTGGCTAGCATCATACAGCAAAAGCTTTCCCACGCAGACGGAGGATGATGCCCACCCTACAAATAAGAGCTCTCCCAACATCCTTAAGTACCCAAATAAAAGAACAGAGCATTAGCGAGGTGGAATCGTTCACAATCAGGAGAGACCACACTGACTGACAAACACTCAGGTTTGTTGTCATACACAGCCCTCATCCTCTCCAGACTCCTCAGAATGGCTGAGATGAGGACCGTCCCCTCACCCAGCCTGCTCCTGGCGTAGTCCTGGGGTGCTTCGTGGGAGCGGGCATCTTGCCACGCTTCTTTGGCCTCAGGAATCCCTCATCTGGATAAGCCAAGCAATAAGACGGGGAATGTGAAGTTGTGAAGAATGGCAGGTTGGCGCCTTGTCACAGGACCAACTCCTCTGGAGATGAGGAGCCCAGTACGAAACAGGAGGCCGGCAGGCCCAAGGGGCTCGGGGGGTGGCTTCCCTTGTAAGTTTCCTGCTATCCTCACTGCTTATGGTCAAGCCCTGGCTCCATCTTCCTAGGGAGGAGCTGAGACTAAGTGGTTCTGCCCAGGTCACCCGGCCACTCAGCGCTGACCGGCCAGCTCTAAGACACGGGGAGGTCGGCCTAATGTCTCCTTCGACGCTCGAGGCCACCGGAGCCTCCTATCTGCTGGATGCTTCCGATGTTCAGAGCCACCACAGGCTATTGGGCGCATACGAGGGCATCACAACCCCCACCAAGTTAGAACGTCTCAGAGTCAGAAGAGACAACAGTGGCCACCCAGTCCTAAATGTAGGGGAACAAGGATCCTCTGGAAGCATCTCCACCCACCACAGCCATCCATCTTCTGCTGAGACTTCTGGGCAGGGGAGCTCTTCTGGTTCACCGTCCCGTGAGCTACACGCTGCTCCCTGCAGAGCGAGGTCAACAGCTCTAACCTTTGGAGGACAGCATCCCTAGGTCTTTCACTCAACTATCATATGACTATTTTACAAATGAGGAACCGACTCGGGAAATTTGCAAGGCTTGCCCAAGGTCATCTAGCCACAAAGAAAAAAAAACAACAATCTCCAGACTGGTATGAGAAATTAATCCCAAATATATTTTCCCCCCAAATTCACTTGAAAACATTTCAAGTCAAGCATAGGAATTGGAAAGTAAAACTGCATGGAAAAGCAAGGCAGATCCTCCCTCCCAACAGAGGTGTACACGCCCCACATCAACCACGAAACGGGTGGCGTCCAAGAGGCCGTCCAAACCACAGAACTGTATCTGACATTGCCCCTGAGTAGATGTCAGTCCTGGCCCCATCACACAGGGATTCTACCATCATCCTTTGCCCTAACACTCCGTGTACTAGAACCTTTGGGGGACCGCGACACAATGAAAGAGAGTAACTCTCATGTTCTCTCCTTTAAACAGAGGGTAATCTCAATCGTCTCCAAATGACATTCCCCCCATCGCCCACCCCTAGATCTCACTGTGCCCACAATTAGGTCTGTCTCATCAGCAATTTGGGTTAATTATCTTGTCAAGATTGACACATGGATTGAAATACCTTTCCTGACACATGATAAATACAGACACCTCCTTCCCCTGTAAATTACAATGTGCTAACATCTTTTACAAATGTCTGTGATCAATAGCCCATTTTAATGGTCTCCCGAGAAAGGAGCCGTTATCTCTCCCCTTGCAACACGAAATGAAATCTTCGAAAAGCATTCCAAGGAATCCGCATCCAAAGGCCACCGATGGATGCCAGGCAATCACTGCTGGCTTTTCTTTAACGAAATAAATGATTACCCTCATAAACAGCTGAGTGCCTTTCTCCCCCCCTCCAAGTTTTAGCTATAAAACAGCTTATACAAATAGGGAATATTTGACTATCAAAGATTAACTATTGGCATAAACTAGCTTTTAGCAGCACACAATGCACAAGGCATGAATTATTAATGCTAATCCTATGATTAAGGTGTACTATAATGGCTTCAAGTTGTCAATCACGCCAGGAAGAAGACAGATTCAAGCAAAGCGTCCGTGGAAGGGCCTAGTGCAATTATAGGACAAATAATTTATTTAAATGTATTTAGTCTCCTCTCAAGCTGCAATGAATACTAACTCGAGCAGCAGAGGAGAAAGCGATTGGGGGGTGCAGCCTGGCTGCCTTCCTTTCCTTCACAGAAATAGTTCTGAATTTCAGTAACTCTTCGCTAACTATCTCTTTCATCCATATCTACCCTGGGGTTTCTGGGCCGTGCGCCTGAAGGCCAATGCCCAGTACACATGAAGACGGAAAGAAGATTAAGACTGGGTCGATTACTCTTTCAAAGTCCTCCTAAGAGAGCCCCTTGGGCCGTGGGGGACCTAAGCTTCTCGAGGCTCTGATAGCAGGGCACCGACTCCCACTGAGGTCCCGCCACGGGAAAGACTCGGAACGTGGCCCAAACGTGGCCAAGCTGGGCTCAGAGCTGCCCCGGAGCCACAGGGTTTAGAGGTAGGGGACATCACAGATGACCTTCTAATTCAACTACCAGATTCTGTAGGGGAGGGAAGTGAGGCCCGGAGAGGATGAGGCAGTGCTGGGTCAGGGGGCGCAGCACCAGGGGGCGAGTGAGAGCCTCAGTTAAAGTGAGGAGAGATCGGCTCCAAGCTCACCCTGGATGCTCGCCTGCTGGCTGTGGCCCGGCACATCCTGGCATGTATCTGGCCTCAGTTTCCCCATCTGCAGAACAGTGATAGCTACAAGATGATGCTTATAAAGAGCTCAGCGAAACCTCAGACACTCAATAAACGTCTGTTACTATGACTACCTCAAGGAGCACCATGGGAGGCATGGAGAGGTGGCCTTTTACATCAGAGAAGAGCCTTGGGGTGAGGCGAGAAGCATCAGGGGCTCATAGGGACAGAGGGAGGACTATCTCTTTCTTGGCAGACACTGGTGAAAACACAGACTGAAGAAAGTACAACCCCAACCTTTGGGTAGATGGTGACCACAGCATCCATCCACATTGGGCCACATGGCCCCCCCCCACCAGGAGCTGGAGGAGCTGGAGACCTCTCCTCTCCCACCTGCCATCCCCTGCTCCCAGCTCTCTCTGGGTACAAGTCCTTGCTGTTCTCAGGGTTTGATGTCCTAGCATAATGACATCCACAATTAGGCGCATTCGGAGGACGCTGTCATCCACGGGACATCCTTCGTGGGCCTGAGCTTGGGGCTGGATCCTCGGTCTCAGTGGGCCACCCCTCCCGGCACCAACAGCCTTGTTTGGTATGTGACGAATGACCTTGATTCAAAGTGGAAGACAATGCAGCAAAGGGCCTGGGAGGCCACCGTGGCCTCAGTGAGGTGCGACTATGCCTTCAGTACTTAGACACCTCGTGATCCAGGCCTTTGCCGCCCACGCAGGACCCATCTCCTCAGCCTCTCCACGATCCGGTCTGGGGGCTTATCTCGTCTCTGGGCTTCCTCCGTGTGCCTCAGGGATGGAGGCGTAAGGACCCCAGGGAGGGAGGGGGCCACTGGTCTTCAGGGGAGGAAACAGCGCTTCATGGCCACTTTCCCATTTCTCCTTGAAAGCCCTCGGGATGACACCACACTAAGCTCGCCCCAAATGGGCTCCACTCTGCTCAGCATCCCTGAGTTACCTGGCAGGGCTGCCCATAGCGATCTCTCCTCCTCCATGGAACTTTACGGTCGAGTCTCTATTCCAAACCAGTGTTGTCTTTGGCAGCTCTGTCTCCACTGGGCAAATAAGCCCAATGTTTGCTGATCAAGACGCCTTCTGGGCTCCTCTGAGCTCCTTGTTTTAGCAACTATTTCACCCTGGTCTAACTTCTGAATGAAATCACATCCACATCCACAGACACCTTGGTACTCTAAAACACAGATTTAATAACCGTCCATGTGAGGAAATTCTCAGGAGTGCTCTTAAGAACTAAAGAAAAGACAAGATCAGAGAGCTTGGGGTTGCCAGGGAAGCCAGAGGCCAGCCCGTCCCATGCAGACCCCAGAAAGAATCCACTGGAAAACAAGGTTGTGCAGCAGGTCGCAGGCCCCTCTGGGGGCACCACCGGACCCATACCAGGACACTGCAACGGCCTCCTAGTGGACACTCCCAGCTCCCAGCCACCCATGCAGAGTGGGCTGAGAGGGAAGGGCACCTGCACAAAGCTGGCATCCACAGGTAGGGAGGCTGGGCGTGCCCCAAAAAGAGGAGCAGCCAGCAGCAGAAGGCGCACCTTGCACCCAGGTGCGAAGCAGGATCTCACGTCCAGCATACTGATCAGGCCTCAGAGGAATAACCAGGGCAGGATTACCAAGCCAAAGGGGAGGCTGGATCTGCTGCATGGAACTGTCACAGCTTTCCAAGCACCTGACGGGGGCCCGGTCCGGCAGCAAACCCAGGTCAGGAACTCGCAGAGCTCGACCAGGCAGGCAGCCGTCAGACCCGGCCCTGGAGCAGATGCCTCTGGGAGCAGGGATGGCTCACGGGTCCCCAGCCTGTCCCTGAGATCCTAGAATAACACGACACTCACGAGCCCAGAAAAGCAGCAACAGAACCAGCCCACAGCTAACCTCCCAAGGGCCACAGAGCCCAGAAGTAACATCAAGACCAGAGCTGGGCCATGGGCTGGAAGAATGAGCAAACACACACACACACACATGCAAACGCGCATACATGTGCACACGCACACACACACACACACACACACACACACACACCATGAACCATGACAGCAGCAGCAGGAAAGCTCAGAAGACAATGACTCCAAGACATTGCCAAGCAAAGCCTCAGAGGAACCCTTGGCTCGGGCACAGAGCCAGCCACGATTCCTAGGAAGGAAGAAGCGAGAGCTTTTAAAAAGCTGGTATAAATGAAATGCGAGCCCTTGAGGAAAAGAGGGAAAAAAATGAGAGCTGTGGAAGAAAGAACTGGAAAGAGAATTAGCAGCTGGGCATGAGAGGCACCAGACCTGCCCGAGCCACAAACTCCCTAAACATCAGAATGGATCAAACAGAAGGCGATGATTCCACGAGGCCACAAGAAACAGAGAAGAACAATAGCAGAGCGAGGAAACAAACCGAGGAGAGAACATCTGAGGACGGTCGGACTCCCCAAACACCGTAACAGGACAAGGAGGGGGCATCTGAGGCGATGCCCCCACCTGGAGAATGGAGGAACCCGTTGTGGTGTGTAATGGTCATGGAATCCTCTTGGGCGGCGCTCTTGCCAGCGTGACAACCCAGCGGGAGTCCAGAGGACCACGCATGAAGCGTGCTACTCACCCTGATGGAGGTGAAGGGTGCAGAACGCACGATGAGAGAAGCACACGTGGGGAAAGCTGTTCTGAACGCCCATACGTGGTTCTAATTCATTTGGGAGGAGGGATTGGGATGGGGGAGGGATGGGGAAAAGGCAGATGACGACTGATTAAAACAAGTAAAATAGCTATTAATTTATTCAAAGCTAGAAAGAGAGAAGCAACACTTTAGGTCAATCCCTGATGAACGACAGGAGGACAGGGACAAGAATCACAACTTGCTGTCGCTCAGTCCTGCGGTCATGTCCGACTCTTGGCGGCCTCGCAGACCACAGCACGCCAGCACCTCCTCTCCCTGCCCCGCCCCAAGTCTGTCCGAATTTCTGTTCGCTGTTTCCATGACGCTCTCTATCCATCCCGTCCTCTGCCATGCCCTTCTCCCACCTTCCATCATCCCCAACATCAGGCTCTTCTCCAACAAGTCCCATCTTCTCATTATGTGGCCAAAGGATTTCAGCTTCAGCATTGGACCTTCCGGTGAAGGGCCCGAATGAGACTGAGTCTGAGCTGACGTGACCTTGCTGTCCTAGGGCCTCTCAGAATTCTTCTCCAGCTCCCCAGTGCCAAAGCATGGATTCCGGGGCGCCCACCTCTCCTCACAGTCTAGCTCTCACAGCCATACCCTGCTCCTGGAACAACCACACCTTTGCCAGCAAGGGGAGGGCTCTGCTTCTTGGCATGCGTCCAGATTTGCCGAGGCCTCCTTCCGAGGAGGAAGCGTCTCTGGATTGCACAGCCGCGGTCACTGCCTGCAGAGATCTCTGAGCCCAAGAATCACAGCGCATACCGAGGAGCAAACTTGGGGTGCTCTTCACCAGTGAGCTGCCCATGAACCTCGGGCACTCTGAGGCCAGCAAAGTCCTGAAATGAGGACTAGCCGCTGAACGGCTGTGGCTGCAGAGCTCCGCCCAGGTCCTCAGCACCCCACCTGTGTGGAAGAGGACACGGCAACAGTCACTGCCCTCCCCACGCGGCTCCGGGGGGAGCCCAGCTGAGTCACTTGTCTGCTTGGGACCTTCTGATCCCCTTCCCCTTCATATGTGCTCTCCAGCTTTCACTGGTCCATCTGAGGAGAGCCCTTGACCAACTGAGAAATGAGCCAGAGAAATGGGACCACGGTGGGCTTTGGGAAACAAGGAGACGG
Source organism: Dromiciops gliroides (assembly GCF_019393635.1). NCBI lineage: Eukaryota > Metazoa > Chordata > Mammalia > Microbiotheria > Microbiotheriidae > Dromiciops > Dromiciops gliroides. The sequence goes on from NC_057862.1 coordinate 693,934,868, forward strand.
GACCGCGGGCCACACTGGCACTGCCCCCCTGCCAGCACACCTAGCTCCGAAGGCCACGGAGCCACCCAGGGCTCTTTCTCCTCCCTGCTGCCAAGGTCGAGTCGGATTGGACGCAGTCACCAAAGTAGAGCCAGAGCAACAGACCTGGAGTCAGGAAGACCTGAGTTCAAATCTGACCTCAGACACTCACTAGCTCTGTTATCCCAGGCAAGTCACTTAGGCCTGTTTGCCTCAGTCTCCTCCTCTTTAAGATGGGTTTCATAACAGCCCCTACCTCCCAGGGTTGTTGTGAGGACCAAATGAGGTAACATTTGTAAAGCCAGGTGCCTGACACACAGTAGGTGTGCTATAAAAGCCAGCTTTACCATCACTATGGCTACTGTTCTCTGAGATCTATCGGATCCCCGAGCCATGGAGATCCCTGGATAAGATGAGGCTCAAATGAGACACCTAAACGCTACCTACAGGGTGCCGGAGGGGAGGCAGCTGGGTGGCTCAGGGAATAGCGCCCTGGGCCTGGAGAGCTCGAGCCCCGCCTCAGACGCTGTCTCACTGTGTGGCCCTAGGCAAGTCCTTGCACCTCTGTCTGCCTTACTCCGCTGGAGAAGGAAATGGCCAACCACTCCGGTACCTTGGCCAAGAAAACCCACATATGGCACCAATGTGCCGTGGCCCACGGGCCACAGAGCCAGACACCACCAAACCGTGAGCTTGAGAGCCGAGATGGTTTAAAGATGGCAGAGGCTGGAAAGGATGCCACAATCCAGAGTGGGTGACGAGGGCTGAGCCAGCGCAGTGGCCAGGTGAGGGGAGAAGGGAACGGGCAGGATGCGCAGGGAGGGTGGAGCTGCCACGACTCTTTAGTGAGCGTGACAGCAAGCGCCTTCTGAAACAAGGCCTTCTGCAGACACCGGGCTCCCCGTGCATCCCCTCCCCCACTCTGCCACCCATCAGAACCTACAAGATGGGACGACCTGAGACTCCCGGCACAGGCACCTAAAAGGATTCCGCTGTCGCTCCTGGCTGCTTCTGCCTCGCTGCTCACACTCATGTGCCACGCTAAGGGAGGGGTGGTCCTATCAGAGAGAGCAGAGCACGGTGCCCGTGGACAGAGTAAACATCAGTCTGTAAAAGGCGAGGACCACCGCTCAGCCAACAAGAGGGAAAACAAGAGGGAAGGCACCCGCTGTGGCTCCCATCCACAGGAGGGTCTCTGAGATTCTGGAATACGGCTTGTCTGTGAGTCCTGGACCAAGAGAAAACCTGAGCCACACGTCACTCCCAGGATTGGCAGAGGACAGGCAATAACCCACGGCCTTGAGGGAAGAAGCGCCCACTTACCCACTGTCGGTGAACAGGAACTCCAGGTGAGTCATGTAAACTTCCCAACGTGGCACGTTATACCGCTGGGCCAAAGACAGCGCGATGCCGTAGACATTGTTCTCAAGTGTCCTTCAAGGATGACCAGTCCCGAGGGAGGAAAGAGAAAAGGTCACCATGAGCCACACAAAAACATCTGAGGCCTCTCTCTCTGGTCATTCATGAGACGCATCCCCGAGTCTGATCTTGGCGGGCTTGCCTGGTGGTCAGCGTCAGGGCACCGGGATATCCCTCGGGGCCCACACCCAAGGAGAAAAACCCAGCGAGGCTCCACGTTCCTGACCTTCCCACTTCAGTCTGAAGGGTGCCCTTCAACACCACTTGGGAGTCCGGCTCCACAGTACATTAACAATGCCCTTGCCCTTGGCCAAGTTATCTGGAGACAGGAGGGGCCCATGGGGGGCACAGCGAAGCCTCCCCGGACACTCCCAGGAGCTGGGGGATCCACGAGCGCCCCCTCCAAGTCCCCGAGACAAGAACTTCTCTAGGCCCAGCTCCTCCTTCATCACAATGTTATCCCAATGCCCTCTAAGGGGGAGGGGGCGGGAAAACCCCTCCAGCTGTCGCAGACGAGAGCTGGACAGCCCCACTCGCCCGGACGCCTCTTCCCAGCACGGGTCTGTGTCAGTGGGAGGCCTCGGGACACTGAGTCTGTTTAATGAACTGGGGGCCCTGGGCAGGCGTCGCAGCTCCTAACTCACTGCCTGGGTGACCTCCGTTTTCTGTGAGGATGAGGAGAGAAAGGGCCTGGGGGAGACCTGAGGCCCGTCCAGCTCTGCCTCTCCTGGTCCTGCACGAGCACCCTCAGCTGATGCTTCACTGGACCAGGAAAGGACGAGAGGTCCTCCGAGGACAGAAGCAAGCTCTGGCAAACGGGTGGGGAGGGCTTACAGGGCAATGCCACATGGGGACGTGGCCTGAGGCCAGCCAGGCCCGTGTGTTCAGTGGGGCTCATGGCCAGGAGACCGGCCACCAGGGGCGGCATCTTTTGGCCACGGCGGCTATGAAGCCATCCACGGAGGTGTGGGGTGCTGAGAAGAACATGGCTGAGCCAAGAGAACTCTGGGAACATCCGAGTCCTGGACTTTACACAGACCAGACCCTTCCTGCCAAAGGGAGGCTGGGGGAAGGAGCGTTTCCACCGTTCGTCATAAAGCAGATTTAAAAGGCACAATTATTTTCCATTTTGCTTTTCTGCACACACGCAAATCAGGAAGTAACGGAAGCCTGAGAACAATCTCTGAATGCGGTGAATCAAAGGGAAAGCCTTTTTCCAATGAGCTGAACGAGGGCACCACCAGCAAATGACCAGGTCAGTCTCATTTGGGAGAATTAATTTTCTCAGGGCTGTCCCTTTTCCCTTTAAACACTGACGACTCACTTGGATCTGCCCTTCGGTGAGTCCTGACTGAGCCTGCCCCGGGAACAAGGCCCCCTCCATCCTCAGAAGCTGCCGCTCTCTCTCGTTGGGGAACACCCAACACTGCCTCTCCACAGGGCTAACGGGGCCCTGCTCCTTGGCATCACCCCAGGGTGGGCCTCCCGAGCCCTCCATCCCCTGGCTGAAGCCTCCCTTTCCTGGAGAACACCCGCTTCCCCCCGCAGCCAAACAAGGCGACTGGCTGACCCTGCCTCGTTCTCCCAGGCCTAGATGTTTGAGCTCAGAAACAGCCTTCCCAACGCCACCGGCTCCGGCTCTGGCTCCCGCCTCGTCCCTGCCAGGCACTGCCGCTCTCCCTCATATCTCTACTGATCCGCCCAGCCCCAGGGATGGCTCCCTCTCTGAATTCCTTGGGCCACTTCTCCCAGGCATCATCTACTTCCCAATTAACAGGTGTCAGAATGGTTCATCCCTCTGGCTCACGCATCCCCCCAAACCATAAGCGCTCTGAAAGCAGTGGCTAGGACAGAGGGACGGCTGCTTGCCTCAAGTGCTGAACACACAGGTGAAGGGAGCAAGATAAAAATGGATCCAACCTGGATGTGCAGTGAGCTTTGGGGGAGACCTACGGCTGGTCCTGGTGGTCGGGGACTTAAGGGAAGAAGTAGGCCCTGAGGGGTCACTAACCTCACGTTGTTTGGAGAAGACACAGGGAAATCGGGGCCCTGAACTCCGGGACTGTAGGGAGCGCCTTCAGACTCCCGACATGACACACGGACTTCTCGAGAGCTCAACACTATTTGTAACCTCGCTGAGCGCATTTCTTGGGGCCTTTCACAGTAGAGAACTGGGCTGAGGGCTCCTCAGAGAGGCTCAGAGCCTCCCCTCCTGCCTCCCCGGCCCCCCAGCACCCCCTTACTCCGACTTGACCAGGAGATGCTGTTATCACAACTGTGATAGCCAGCCTCCAGAGGCTGGCTGCTTCCTGCCTGTCCAGTCATGCCTCCTGCCTGCTTGTCCTCTGGGATCCAGGGATGCCGGCCCACTTGGGCCTGGAGTTCTCCCCGGCCCCTTCCTCAGGCCCTGCTCCCTTCATTCCTCCGTGCCAGGGCCCTCCCTCTGGGGCTCACTGGCAGCTGACTCAGGTGATGAGGGCCCAGCACACAGTAGGTGCTTAGAGGCCGGCTGCCTTGGCCAGCGGACTTCCGCATGTAGCCTCTCCTCCTGAGACCCCCACCCCGCTACACCTGAATACATCCAAATACACCAAAACAGATCCCTTAGCACCGAGCCTGGCTTCCTCAGAATGTGCTGACTGGACCTGCCTTGGGATGGACAGAGGTCTGGGGAAAGGAAATGTCAGAGATCTCGCCTCCAGACAGCTGACTATAGTCGCACCACACCCCCTTCCTAGGCAGACACGGGGGATGGGGAATGGGGGAAGGTGAGGGGACATGAAGAGGGGAGGAGGAGGGGCAGGAGAGGAAGAAGGGAAAGAAGAGGACGAGAGAGAGGAGGAGAAGGAGGAGGAGGAAGACGAGGAGAGGGAGGGGAGAGTGCCCTGCGTGGCCTGACGTCTGACAGCATCCGCCCAGCAGCCCCATGAAAGGTCAGCGCTGCCGGCCACACAGCACGTGGGCGACATCTGAGGCCGGAGGTCGCCGCTCCTTACTCTGCCAGCCCGAGGATGGTCTCTCTCTTGTACTGGTCATCTGTGGTGAAGCGGGCCACGTCCACGCCCTTGCGCAGGCCCTGGAGCAGCTGGGCCTGGGTGAGATCCAGGAGTCGCTCGTGGTAGAAGCCCAGGTGCTGCACCAGCGCCCCGAGGTCTTCGGGCCAGGCCTGGCCGTCCCGCTCAGAGACATGCTTGGTGACCATCTGGATGAGTTCGCTGGGATTGGCCTGAAGCAACAAACGCACACAGGTCAGGCGGGAGGCGGCCCCGCGGTCTGGAAGCCCTTTCTCCTCACACCCACCCTCCCAGCACCGGGCGGCAGAGACCACGGGGCCTGTTTTAGAGATGAGAAAACCCAGGCTGAGAAGAGTAAGCGGCGGCAGAAAAGGAAGACACCGAATGGGGAGTCAGAGGATAACCGGGAAGGCTCGGGAACATTCACACAGCCCGTTTGTCCTACCAACATGGGTCTATTTGTAACACTTGGCACTTTTCATCATCCCTGGCTCCGGACAAGTCTCCTCTATAAGTATAGAGGACCGGCAGCAGCAGCATCCCCAGCCCAGGCCCAGGCCTCTGTGCCAAAGGCCCACGCTGCCTGCTGCCTGGCGCTGCTGCCCTGCACCCCCGGGAAACTCCCAGGGGACACTCAGATCTCAGGTTGGGTGGCCCTCTTTTGCATGACAACCAAAACAATCAGTGACTAGAAGCAAAACCCAGAATTCCCTACAAGAGAGAAGGCATGAAGGAGGGATTCATACGCCCCATATGTTTGCATTAGAGCAGAGGGGTGCATTTGGGGTGGGGACTAAGAGCTAAGCAGCCGCAGCAGCCCATGGTCCCCAGGGCTGCCAGAGACTTCTCCCCCAGGTGCCAGGCTGGGCCTCTCCAGGAAGCCTTTGGCCCCTGGGGATGGCTCCATTCTGAGCTCACGCCCTGGGCTAGCCAAGCGTGGGCCAGGCCCCCACTCTGACCAGCCATGAGAAGATCTCCCCCACCATCAGTATCCTCCAAACCCATCCACCCCCCTCCCTCCTGGGACGTGGGCCCCTGGGCATTAGAGCGGGGGTGGGGGCTCTCATCCCACAATCCCTGCAGGCTGTGGGGTGGCTGAGCAACCTTCCCCAAATTCTGCAACGACCCTCACCCCCAACCAACTGCAGAACCAGGGTTTGCTCAGCAGCCTGGCCCGCTCGGTGACCAGAGCACAGGGTGAAGCGCCTTCCGAGAGGCCGGCAAAGCATTCACTCGATCCTGCCCGAGGAGGCTGCGCACACTTTGGTCCAGCGAGCTGGGAGCCGCCTCTGAGCCCCCACACCCCCGCCCCTGGGCGCTGGGGGCCACTTCCTAATTAGAGCAGACCCTCATGCTGGGAGGGAGCCCATTACTCCCCCATGCGGAGGGCTCTTCCATGTCGGGAATGCACTAGGAAGTCCCACCTGACACTTTCTTGGTTGATCCCATTACGGGAGGATGTGGGCAAGCCGATAAAAGGTAGTGAAGGAGATCTCTCCCGACTTGGGCAGATGGGCTTATGACAAAGGAAGGCCCGGTGACTTCTGCACACAGTAGGGAAGCAGGTCTGGGGATGGAAAAGCTCTGAATCTGGAGTTGGGGCCACAGCTGTGCAACTCTGGGCACGCCAGTTAAGCTCTCTGTACCCAATTTTCCCATCAGCAGAAATGGGCACAGGGGCAGCTAGGTGGCACAGTGGATAGGGCACCAGGCCTGGAGTCAGGAGGACCCAAGTTCAAATCCAGCCTCAGATCCTTACTAGCTGGGTGATCCTGGGCAGGTCACTCAACCCTTATTGCCTCCAAAAAACAAACAAACAAAAGAAAGAAATGGGGACAATACTTGCGGGGCAGGGAAAAGAGCCCCTTCCCAGCAGGACAGTTATAGGATCCAATGGGCCTGATCTAAACGGTTCTGTAGGCCGGGGCTTCTTCAACTTTTTCCACCAGAGACCCCAGGTCTATAGGTCTATAAAACAGGGAGACACAGCCTTTTACCATTGCCAAGTCTTCCCCGACTGCCCACATTCAGTTAGGTTAGCCCACGGTGTAAGAGGCTTTGCTGTGAACAACTATCCTGGTCACCTCGAGGGAGTAGGGGGACAGGCATGAGCAAGGGGTTGTGGGGGGGAGAGGAAGCAAGCAATAAACATTTATGAGGCACCTACTATGCACCAGGCACCACAGCAAGTGCCGGGGATACAAAAAGAGGCAAAAGATGGTCCCTGCCCTCAAGGAGCTGAGTCTCAGGGGAGAGACAACCTACACACAAATACATGCAAAGAAGAGGGAAATAATGAGAAGGGGAGGAGCTGGAAGCAAGGGGCGTCAGGGAAGGCTTCCTGGAGGTGGCAGCCTTTCAGGCCTGGGGGCAGCCAGAGAGAAGGCCGGAGATGAGAGAATGCCGCCGGACCCCAGGAGGGAGGGAGGAGGGGGCAGTTATGAAGGGCTCCCAATGGCGGAATGCTTTGTGTTGGGGCTCCTGGAGCCAGCAGGGAGCCCCTGAGGAGGGGGGCGATGTGGTCAGAATGAGGCGGGCAGAGCCTGCCCAAGCAGCCACCGTGCTGTGCAGGTGGGGGCTGAGGAGGGTCTGCACCTAGGTGGGGCCGGCAGAGGAGAGAAGGGGCACATCAGAGATGCTGCAGAGGTGAGATCACAGGCATCGGCAACAGCTAAGATCTGGGGGGCCGGGAGGGATAAGGGAGGGTGGAGGCCAGGATGACTCCTCCCTTGGGAGCCTGGGAGACTGGGCGGGGGGCACTGCCCTCGACAGGTGGGGAGAGGGAGTGGAGGCCCCCGGGAAGGGGCCCTTCCCCAGAGTTTTGCCAAAGCGCAGAAGAGAAATCAAGGCCAGTCAGCGGGGATGGCAGGGCCAAGTGAGGGGTTTCTGAGGAAGAGCAAGACCTGGGTGTGTCTGTGGGCAGGAGCCTGAGATCAGGAGAGGCCCATGTGGAAGGTAGAGGGACCCCCCGAAGGAAGCCAGGGCAGGCATCCCGGCTACCCTCGCAACTGTCATTCCCAGGGCCCACACCAGGCTCTTGCTGCTGCTACACAACCCACTCCTAAGACTGACCAGAGGCACCAGCTGCCCACTGTGCCCCCTGCCCCCCAGAGGCTGCCCTTCCCCCACCTGTCGCCAGAGCTGGGCATGAAGCCGGGCTTCCGTGTGCCGTCAGGGACTGGCCGTGCTTGGGAAAGGAGCGACAAGGGAGCCTCGGCCCCCTCTCCCACCCCAGACTCCTGCTTTTTCAGTTTTCCTCACGAATCTCAGCCAGACGCACAATACTGTGTTCCTGCCACATGCGGCCTCCCTGCTCTGCAGGCTGTGGGAATTCTGGGAGTGAAAGGAGGGGAAGGACAAGGCATCTGTCTACATACACCAGACAATTAAAAGATAAGAGCACTTTGACATCAAGGCGATTAACAAAGATGCCCAAGTGGCACCAACAGAATCACTGCCATTGTATCTGCCTTTCACTCGCTGCTAATAGGGAAAGATGGCATCTCGAATTCTACGCCTGCCCGCCCTGCGCCTGCAACATCTACGCCGCCTCGCACCATCCCCATGTAGCCCCTATTCACGGCATAATGGCCAATTCATATTTATTACTCGGCTTAAATGAGAAGTGACCTGGAACATCTGAGAACAAACAGCGCGGCTCCCACACACAAAACAGCCAATCTTGTACAGAAAAGCATTCTAAAGTAAGCAAGGAGAGGCTGCCAAGGAGTCCCCCGAAACAGCGGGGACCGGGCTGACCCAGCCAGAGGCCCGCGAGGCCGTCCCAGCGAGGCCGTCCCAGCGAGGCCAGGGGCATGCCAAAGGTCACCGAGCCAGCCGACGGCAGAGCCAGGCTCCGAGGCGGGGGCTCCAAACTCGAGCCCAGGGCTCCAGGACCCAGTGACGGAGGGTTCCAGTGCCTCCATCACTGATTCTCAGGGGCAGGGCGAGGCAGAGGAGACAGGACAAAGGGCTGGGGGACCCGCGCATCTGCAGGTGGGCTGGAAGCTAAGAGAGACGAATCGGATGAGCCACGGTGAAGTCTGCTCGGCGCTTGTGCAAATACTACCTCATTGGACCCTCACGACAACCCTGGGAGCAGGTGCTGCCATAATTCCCATTTTACAGATGGGGAAACCGAGGCAAGCACAGAGACCTATCCAGGGTCAGATGGCCGGCCAGTGTCTGGGGCCCATTGGAACGCAGCCCTGCGCACTGTGGCACCTCTTGTGGCTCTGACTGGAACTGCAGCTTCCCCCTGTGAGGTGTGTGAGCACCTGCACCTGCTGTACGGACACAGGAAACCGAGGCTCAGAGCGGACGTGCGTCTCACCCCACGTCCTTCAACCAGTGGTGCCAGAGCCAAGAATGGAAGCCGGGCTTTCGGGTGCCTGCCTTTCACCTCATGCTGCTCTGGGGTCGTCACCGAGCACGTCCCTCAGCCTCTGCAGCAAGCGGCTGACCATGGCTACTCCGGGAAGCTGTCAGCGCAGCTGCTGAGGAGCCCAGCCTGTATCTGTCAGTGTGCCAACCAGCACTGAATAAGTGCCTTCTGTGTGTCAGGCACTGTGCCAAGCTCTGGGGACCCCAGGAGAGATGAGACACTCCCTGCCGTCCAGGCACTTAGCAATCTGGAGGAGACGATGTACGACCACACAGGTACCACGTGAGCCACAGCAGGATCAAGAGGAGAAGAACTAGAATTGGGAGGGGTCGGGGCAGGAGAGCCAAGAAGGCCTGGTTGGAGGAGGGGGAAAGTAGTCCAGGCAGGGTCCTGCGCTGTGATGGGGAGTGAGGAGGAAGACTGGAAGGGGAGGAGGGGGCTCTGGAGGGCAAACAGAGCCTGCTGAGCCACAGGGAGCCAGCCGCTGGATCTCATCAAGGCCACCAACTCTGGCCACCTGGACTTCCCACGCAGGGCCTGCCAGGACGTAAGCAAGGCTGGCTTCCAGGGCCTTCTTAGAGCGTGTCTGGTGACAGAGAAGACTTAAATACCGATTATTGGGGGGATGACAAGGGTATTTCCCTTCCTGTTTCCTCATTCTCTGCCAGGTCAAGCCAGCGTGGAAGGGCACTGCTGATAATGAGACTGGCTGAACCTTCTCAAAGTTGTTCAGACCCCCCCAGGTGGGGAAGCTCAGGTCTGGGTGGGGGTAGATCCTTGGTCCAGCTCTCCTCACGCTCTTCATTCTCTCATTAACCAGTCGGAACACTCGGCCAGAAGCGACCACTCCTCCGGGGGCACAGAAGGGTCCAGGGGCATCCCTCTTTGGCTCGGGACCAATCCCGTTATTGATTACTCACCAGCACGATGAATAAGATGATGAATGTTCTCATGGGAAGGCTGCGTGGAGTCTCTGGCCTGGAGATAAACGGCGCATACTGCGATTACCAGGTAAGTCCCACGGCAGCCTGTGTTTGGGTCCCATTCTAACCTCAAAGGGAGACGCAATTCTTTTCAAAGTGCCATTCAGAATGAGAAAAGGACCTCTGCAAAATCCCAATTGTCACCTCCTCTCTTCTCATTGTCCACGGACCGATGACCTAGGGAAGGGGCCATGTCAGCAGATGGACAAGACCTTACCCTACCTGGAGGTCCTCAACCAAAGACTGGGCGACCACCGGCAGGGGAGCTAGAGGGGGATTCTAGCTCAAGAAGAGACGGCGCTAGAAGGCGTCCAGACGGTGATCTCACCGATGCGAGTACTCCCTCAGGGCAGATAGCAGCCCCCGAACACCGTGCATCCGGGGAGATTCTACTTCAAGCCACTCCAGGGGTCTCCAAAGAAGAGCTACACAACACGTCAGGGCCACTTCTCCTGTCGCGGGCCCTATCCCTGGCCCAATCCCTCATTTCTCCGTCTCAATGGTCCGATTCTGGCCTGCCCCCACATCCAAGAACACCTTCCGGGCTGACAGGACCTCTGCCCTCGTTGCACAGAAGTCACAGCTGGAATTTAGTCCCACCACACGTCTCTGCGACGGCCTAGGGGTCACAGGCTTCCTCAGACACTGCGCCACTGCGAGATCTGCCACGGTGCAGCCAGGGGATCAGATGTGGGCGTTCTGTGTCATGCAGCAGCTTGGGACTGCTAGGGGTTACCAAGCAGCCAACCAGCCCTGCGTGACCCGAGCCCTCCACGCATCGCCCGCTGTCCCCTCAGCCCAGCTGAGATCCACGTGCCAGTGTCCTCTCTCTGTGGACTGGTCACCCACCAGCGTGCCAGCTCAGACCCCGGCTAATCTCTCTCAAGTCCCTGAAGCTGGATGCCATCAGCAGTGTATTGTTTAAAACATAACCCGGTCCTTCCTCCCTTTTGGGCCCCAGCAGGACTGCCCCCACGACAGCAGGGGTGACGGCATGGTGCTCTCTCTCTGATGACTCACTGAATGTCAAGCATCAGAGGGTCACTGGTCAGTATTTATCGAGGAGGCCCGCCTGCCTTCCACAGGTAGCAGGAGCCTTCGCTCAGGAGGACAGGCCTCAATCTGGGCTTCACTCGGCCTGCCTACTTCTGTCCGTCCCTGGAAGCAGGGCTCCCAGCCCCCCTATTCCTCATGACCAAGCCCTGCAGCAGAGCCGGCACCCAGAAATCACATCCATGTGAGCCCCGCATCCTCCTGGGCCACAGAAAGAGACACTCTGGATGGGGAGGGAGCCCCGGTAACTGGGTGCCAAGCCGTGGGCAGCCACCGAGAAGCCCCGGTCCTGCTCCTGACAGTCGCTAGGCCAAGTCGGTCCCCAAGAGCCGGCAGAGCCCAGACAGAGACAGACGGGGCAGGAGACTCCAAGGCCAAGGTCCCTCTTTCGATGCTAATTAATTCCCTTCTCTTCAGCTGCAGCTTTGTTAATGCAGAGGAACCAGTGAGAAGGAAGGAGGGAGGGTCCCGGGGGAGGGGAACGGGGGCGGCCTGGCCCACAGGAAAAGAGCCCCACACTTCCCCGCCGTGGAGGCCCAGAGGGTCTGCCCCTCTGCTCCACATGACGGGCCCTGAACAAGCCTGCTGGCCCTCCCGTCTAATCCAGCTGGCACTGGCCCTATCATCGACCCGGGGGCAGGGGCTCCAGGCCCGTCCTCCCTCCCCAGCCGTCTCCTGAAGAGGGCCGGGGTCATGCCTTCTCGCCCAGGAGCAAGGCCCCTGGCCTGCTCAGGGCACAGGCTGGGTCGGCCCACGCTGATGAACTCACCCTGTAGAGGGGATGACATCTGTCCTGGAAACAGGGGACCAAGTGCGAGTAGATCTGCAGGCTGTAATAGTAAGCGGCCAGCTGCAGAGACAAGGCCGACTGCGGCTGCTTCTCAAGGCATTTGTTGGCATCGATCACCTGGAAGGGAAGGGCAGCGGGTGACGCCGAGAGCAGATTTACAAGCCAAGGGTCCTGACCGTGAAACACCCGAGACAGGACGATGAGGGCCAGGTTCAGCAAAGCCCCCGGCCCTCCGATGACCGAGGCTCAGAGCACGGATGGACGACGGCCGTGATGACCCCGAAGGACACCTTCTCTCCCAGGAAGCTCCCATCTCTCACACCAGGCCCCTCCTCCCGCTCTCCCTGCCCCCAGCCACTCCCACTCCCACTCCCAGCCCCCGCCCCACTGCTGCCAATGTGGACCACCCCACCCCTGCACTCCATCCATTCCAAAGGCTCCCTACTACCTCTAGAATGAAATATCAACTTTTTATTGGGTAAAGCCCTTCACCGTGTGGTCCCAGGCTGTCTTTGCAAACCCCCAGTGCCGCCCCCCACCCCCTGCAGAACTTCTCTGGGAGCTCCACAGAACACTCCATCTCCCACCTCCACACCTTTGCCCAGAATTTCTGCCTCACAGCATCCCTTCCCCCTCAGGACAGGCCCTAAACACCCACTTCTCCATGGAGGTCCACCCGCCCTGTTGGGGCCTCCCTCCCTCCAAGTATTCTACTGACCCGCAGTGACCCTGTACACACTTCTGGCTCCCTACTCAGATCCCAGCCCTGGGCCTGGCCCACACAGGTGTGCACAAGCCTAAGGGACCGACTCCCTGACTGACAACTAACAAAGGGCTTTCCTATGAGGTGGGGACTCACGGCATGAAGAAGCCGAGGCCCCCAGGATAGAGCCGACCTGTCCAGCGCCGAGCTGCTAAAGGCTCCAGGAAAGGTCTGCCCCCGGGGGCTCTTGCTGGCCAGAGCCAGCCCTCTCTGCTCGGCCCCATGAATCTGCCTGCCCCAGAACTGGACTGAGCACTGGATGGGACCAAACACCGTCTCTTCCACAGATTCACAAGCTGTGGGCCCCCACTGACCGCTGCCGGAGATGCTCCCAGCACTGGCTAACCTCACCAACATTACTGCGCGCTCCCAGAATGGAATTCTGGTGCCCCTTCAACAGAGTCACCATGGAAAGGTCACGGGGCTGCTGTGTGACAACTCACCTGGGGCAGGGCAAGCAGGTAAGCCAAGGCCAAGGTCATGTCATGTGGGAAAGCATCGCTGGCCAGCTGTAAGAGAACTGGGAGGGAAGAAAGGACAACGTGAGCCTGTGCCGTCTGCCAGCGCCCTGGTCTGGACGGGGGGCCGTCCAGCAAGAGCGCAGCCTTGATGCAGGGGGGCCCAGCTGCCCGGCCTCTGCACAGGCCACATGGGGCCACACCACACCCCACAGCTGCCTGCCTCCAATGTCGTTATTGAGAACGACGCTCGGGCCTCAAGGAAACATTCCAGGGGCCGAGAACAAGCCAGTCTTAACAATGGTGGACCCTGACTTCATTGAAAAGCTACAGTGGGATAAACAGAGAGCTTCCCTTTGAAATTTAGGACCAATGCTCAGTGGGATGTCTGAGCTCAGGCAGACTCATCTTTAAAAGTGACAGGGATCTGGTGGACTCGATAAAGATCCACACTGGAGAAGTAACAACACAACGCAGCAGGCTCTGTGCCAAGCTCTGGGGCAGAGAAGAAACGTGACAAGACGACTTTTGCAATAACTATCAAATGTCCAGATTTGTGGAGCCATCAGCATAGTCACTCTTGCTAAAAGTCCCATCAGGAACAGTCTATTAACCTATAATCAACTGGACGGCTCGGAGGGTTATTCAGTCCCCGCCATGTCAGCTGCCCCCAGCTGCATTCTCGAAGGAGGTATTCAGAATATAAAGGACGCCCATCCAGAGGTGAATTACTTAGTAGCCAGAAGAGTTTGTTAAGCTCCAATGAGGTGCCCAGAATCGTGCGAGGCATTGGGGGTGCAGAGAAAAAAATGAAACAGGCCCTGCCTCAGGAAGCTTGACATCTAAAGGAAAAGACAGGTTACAAGCCTGGGGTCCCGAGCCACACTTCGGTTAAGGGAGCCCTCTCCCCTTGTTTTATTTTCACTCCCCAACCCTCCCACCCAATCACCCGGGGTAGCCAGAGAGTGCTCACCCAGTGTGGGTAAGCTGCTGAGCGTGAGGCCAAGCAGGCCTGAGCCCCTGCCCTGGCCTTCTGCTTGCCAAGGTGCCTGGCACAGCCATCCAACACTATGATGCACCATAAGGCTCTCTAGGCTAGGCCAAATATCTGGAGCCTGTGGCCCATCATCCCAGACTGTAGCTGAACCTCGTCCATGTGTCATCTCCCCCAATGGGACAATAAGCGCTGGGGCAGCAAGGACTCTCTCTGTGTCACTGGCTCTCGGCACAGTGCTTGGCACATCATAAACACTTAATAAATGCTTTCTCACCAATGCAAGCGGTCAGTAATTTCCCAACACAAGCTTTGCCATGCTACCCAGCCCCCATTTCTGAAGTCCTGGGGTGAAATGAATTCAAATCAGTGGAAGAAACCCTTGATAAAGTGAATGTTGGCTAAACATGTTGTTGTCCAGTCGTTCAGTCCCGTCTGACTCTGTGACCCCAAGGACCACAGCACTCCAGGCCCTTCTCCCCTCCACCATCTCCTGACGTCCGGCCAAGTCCATGTTCAGTTCTTCCATGACACCATCCATCCATCGCATCCTCTGCCTTCAGTCTTTCCCAACATCAGGGTCTTTTTCAATGAATCCTATCTTCTCATTAAGTGACCAAAGGATTTAAGCTTCAGTACTTGACCTCCCAGTGAAGAGCCTGAATTCATTTCTTTAAAAACTGACTGATTTGACCTCTTTGCTGTCCACGAGACTCTCAAAAAGTCTTCTCCAGCCCCACACTTCAGAAGTGTCAGTTCTCCCACCTGTACATTGCTCCTGGGAAACCCATTATTTGTCTCTGAATTTTTGTCATCAAGGCCACATCTCTACTTTGTGGTCTGCAGTCCATATTTGCTATAACTTTTCTTCCCAGGAGCGAGTGTCTTTTCACTTCATGGCTGTCGTCACTGTCTGCAGGAATCTTTGAGCCCAAGAAGAGAAAATCTGATGCTGCTCCCACTTCTTCTCTTTCTACTTTCCAGGAAGTGATGGGACCAGTGGCCAAGATCTTCAAGCCAGCTCTTACCCTCTCCTCTTTCACCCTCATGAAGAAGCTTCTGAAATCCTCTTCCCTTTCTGCCATCAAGAGTGGTACGGTCTACGTATCTGAGATAGTTGATCATTCTCCCAACAATCTTAATTATGGCTTCTGATTCATCCAGCCTGGCATTTTGCATGATGCCCTCTACAGACATCAAATACATAAGGTGACGTTCTACAGCCCTGTGGTGTTCCTTTTCTGACCTTAAATCAATCCCTTGTTCCATGTTCAGTTCTAATTGTGACTTTTTGGCCTGCATGCCAGTTCCTCAGCAGACAAGCTGATCTGTCCTCCCATCTCCGAGGACCTGCCACAGTTCATGTGATCCTCCCAGTCAAAGGCTGTAGCGTTGTCAGTGAAGCAGAAGTAGAGGCTTCTCTGGACCTCCCTTGCTTTCTCATAATCCAGCAGATGCTGGCAGTTTGGTCTGTTTCCTCAGGCTCTGAGAACCAGTGGGCTTTCCTGGTAACTCTTGGTTCTCCTGTTGCTGATGCCCAGCTCACAGAATCTGAAGCATAACCTTGCTGGTGTGTGAAATGAGCTCAAGTGCTCAGTAATCTGAACGTTCTTTGGCAATGCCCTTCTTCAGGATTGGCACATAAACTGATCTCTTCCAATCCAGTGGCCACTGCAGAGTTTTCCGAATTTGTTGGTACACTGAGTGTAGCACTTTAAGAGCTTCATCTTTTAGGATTTTACATAGCACAGCTAGAATTCCATCACCTTCACTACACTTATTATTAGCGTGAGAAATAATTATTAATAATTGATGTCTTGGGGGACCCAGTGATCTCCCCTTCTTTCTTAGTCCTTTCCTCCCCCCACTCCCACTTCGAAGTCCAGTTCTCCTTGAGAGATTCCATCCAATCTCTTCTTCTGAGCCAAGCCCAACCCAAGCTTACAAAGAATCTTGGGTAGAAACAGGCCCCTTTGTCTAGACAACAGGATTTTGCTGAAGATATGTGGACTGCACAACCACATCTAGGCAGAAACTATTTTGCTCTGTATCAGCCTGGGGGGGAAGTCTCACACATTCTTTCTCTGATGTCATTAACCAAGAGTTGAGTGGCCTAAGTCATGCATCTCCGGACTTTGTTTTTTATTTTTTTATTTTTGGGTGAGGCAATTGGGGTTAAGTGACTTGCCCAGGGTCATACAGCTAGCAAGTGTCAAGTGTCTGAGGTCAGATTTGAACTCAGGTCCTCCTGAACCCAGGGACGGTGCTCTATCTACTGTGCCACCTAGCTGCCCCTGGACTTCATTTTAATATAACACACCCCTAATCATGCCAACCAACTGGATTTGACTGCTATGTAATGAATGCCACTGCCATTAGGGTCTTTGGTCTGAGGGAGATAGCCAAGACACCTCTTAATAATAACCTGCTACTCTATTCACAAAATGATTAAATTACCCAGAAACTACGTCTCTCATGTTTTTCATCATCACATCTGCAATGGTTCCTAGGGCTCACTCTACTTCATTCTTCACAATGTCTGGCTGTGGATCGGTAACCACAGCATGGGCGTTACTGGGGATGAGAAGGTTTTCTTACCTAGTCATTCTATGTATTCTTCCCACCTCTTTCTAATCTCTTCCACTTCTGTTAAGCCCCTACCACTTTTTTCTTTTATGTGCCCATTTTTGCATGAAACTTTCCTTTGATAGCTCTAATTTTCTTGAAGAGATATCTTGTTTTCTTGAAAAGACTCTACTAATTTTCTTCCATTTCTTTGCATTGTTCTCTCCTTACTATTCTCTGGAATTCTGCATCCACTTGGTCCTATTTTTTGCCTTTCACCTTTCCCTTTCTCTTTCCTTCTCTCCTCAGATCTTTGCAAAGCCTCATCAGACCGCCATTTTGCTTTTTAGCTCTTCTTTATCTTTGGGATGTTTTTTGTTGCTGCCTCCTGTACAGTATTGCAAATCTGTTGTTCTTCAGACACTCTATTTACCAGATCTAATCCCTTAAGTCTACTCATCACCTCCTCTTCACATTCATAAGGGAAATTATTTGGGTCATACCTATATGGACCGATGGTTTCCCCTAGGGGTTCCCGCTACTGCTCATGAAGAGCTAGTACAGCTGAAGGGTTCATCCCCCACCATCAGGTTGAGCCTCCCTGGATCTGGCCAGGCTAGTCCTTGGCCAAGGGATCATTCAGCCAGAGTTTGAGCTCCACAGGTAGAGCCTTCCAGGATCCTTGGTCATGCTATGACAAGGCATTAGAGGATGACTTGACACACGACAAAATTATGTTCTTAAACCTAAGGGCCCCGATGAGATGGCGTCTTATTGTACACATTCTGCCCATCAGGTCACATGTGGCCATACAAGGAGAAAGGTCAATCAAGGAGCCAAAGAAAAGGAGGAAAGAAAGGAAGAAGGGGGAATGGGCAACAGGAGGGTTCACTGATAGTCACAAATGACTGGAAGGACTGAGGTCACCAGCGGTTCCTCTCTAGAGGATTGTGGGAAAACATGGGCAAGGAGCACAGATGGGTGTGGCTACTGATGGCATCAAGACCCAAGACCCTTCCCAGCTGTCCTACCAACACAAATGTTTTAATTGGTGCAGAGCCAGGTATCTTAAGGACCCTCTGGGACAAATATTACTGCTCGCCTATTGTACTGGGTGCATGACCGAGTTCTCCAAGCATTGACAGAGAAAGCAAACAATCTGTCCTGAAAAAATCCCACACAGGAAAGGTAAAAGATGACTGTTTCCAGCAGAACATTTCCTTCTAAATGATGGATGACAGTCTCTTCTTCCCTTAACAGCTACCATTTTTGAAACAGCAGAAAAATTATGCTCAATACTAAATAATTACAATTTTTAATGAATCAACTGCATCTGGACATGCTGCCTAATTGAACCAAATACAAAACTGCAGACTTACAGAGTCACACCTGATTATCCGACACAGGCCTGCTCCCACATTTCTTATTGTTATTTAGCATTTTTATTCACTGAACGCTTTCTAACCATCATAATTAGTTATTCTTCACAACCCATAGCTACCAAAATCTGCTTCTCATTATGCAAAGGAGAACTCAGAGACAAGGACAGCCCTGCTGCCTGTGTGGTCCCTTGTGCCCCGAGCCCTTCTCGCATGTGCCCCGGGGTGTCGGGGTGAACAATTGCCCTCTGCACCAACCTGCAGCAGCTCGAGCCGGCACTCCTTCCTGAGAGCTGAACCTCGGCGCTGCTGTCCAGCCCCAGCTCCCCCTCCTCACTAAGCTACTTTCTTTATCTTCACAGGGAATGGGCAAGGGGGAGGAGTAGGAGGACAGGGAGGGAGGGAGAGGGGGGAAGGGGGAAGCAGAGAGACAGAGAGAGACACACGCGCACACACAGAGACAGGGTTCACTACAAAATTCTGCTGTGTCCAGCTCTTCTGAAAGGCACACTGGGATGGAGAAGTGGGTGGAGCCCTGCTTTGGGAGTCTGAGGGCCCAGGGCCAAATGCTGCCTCTGTCCCCAGCCGAGTGACCCTGTACAAGTCACTTCATCCATCTGGGCCTCAGTTTCCTCATAAGAAGAGGGGGTTAGAGGAGCTGATCACTGAGGTGCCCTGAAGTTCTAAGCTGGGGAGTCAGAAAACCTGGATTCGAAACCCAGGTCAAGTCCTATGTCAACAAACCACCTCGCCCCCGAGCCTCAATGTCCCTCTCAGCAAAAGGAATCTTAACCAATGCATGTACTGTATATTTAGCTGCACTGTTGCCCCCAGAGGGAAAGGGCTTTGCAACAGAACGTCATCTTTCCCTCCAACTTAGCCGCAGGAGGAATCCTTTGGGGGGGTCCCAGGGGTGACGTTTGGGGTCCTTTGCTACTTCTTGTTTTCGTGCATGATTTGGATGAAGGTAAAGAGGGCAGGCTCATCAACATGCAGATGGCACTGAGCTGGGAGGGCGGCTAGCACCCAAGGTGACACAAGAACCTGTAAGGATGAGGGCATCGGACTGAAGAGCCTTTTCAATTTTTACTGGTATCTTTTGCTTTTACACCACCTTCATTTACACATATATCCTTCTCCTACCTAGGAATACAAGTCATCCCTTGCAACTAAGATACAAAAAGGAAAAAATTACCCTTCAAGGGGAATGGATGAATAGTAATAATATTATGAAAATATAAATTGTCCAGATTAATAAAAGGGGATTAAAGAAACAAGAATTAAAATGACCCTGAGATACCACCTCATGCCTATCAAATTAGCTAACCTGGCAAAAAAGGAAAAGGGTGAACGTTGAGGGAATGAGGGAATGTTGGGATACCGAGGAACTTCTGGTGAAGTAGCGACTCGGCCCAACCATTCTGGAGAACAATTTAGAACTGTGTCCAAAGGGCCGTCAAACTGCGCATACTCTTGGACCCAGGAGTACCACACTACGAGGTCTGTATCCCAAAGAGATCAAAGAAAAGGAAAAGGACCTGTATAGACACAAATATTCACGGCAGCTCCCTTTGTGGTAGCAAAGCATTGGACATCGGTGGGGATGCCCTTCAATTAGGGAAGGGCTGAACAAGCTGTGGTATATGATGGTGATGGAGTACTACTGTGCTAAGAAATGACGAGGGAGACGGCTTCAGAAAACCTTGAGATGACTTACATGAAGCAATGAAAAGTGACCTGAGCAGAACCAGGAGACCGCACGCAGAAGCAGCAATCTTGGAAGGATGACCAGCTGGAAATGACTTACTCTGATCAAAACAACAATCCAAGACAACTCCAAAGGACTTACAAGGAAAAATGTTAACTACTTCCAGAGGGAGAACTAAAGACATCTGAATGTGGACTGAAGACTTGGTTTTTCGCTTTCTTTATTTTTCTTGCTTTTATTTTGCAACACGGCTAATACTGAAATGTGTTTTGCCTGATTTCACATGTATAATTGATATCACATTTCTTGCCTTCTCAAGGCGTGAGGAACAGGAAGAAGCAAAACAATCTGCTCAAAATTAAAAAAAAATCTTAAGAATAAATAATAAGTGTATTGAAAAAAAAATTTAAATGCACTTCAGCCAAACTAACAACCGAGTCTGCCAGCAATCTCCCACCCATATGTGGAAGGGAGGAGTTTATTTTCTCCTATTTTCTACAGGAACGAGTCAAGCAAACATGCATTTACTCATCACTTAACTCTGTACCGAGAACCGTGCTAAGCCCTAGGAATGCAAACAGACAAAAAGAAAGACAACCCCAGCCTCAAAGCTGCCATTTTACTGAGGGAAAGACAGCACATCAAAGGGAGCTGAAAAGTGGAGAGAGGAGGAGGAGGGACCTGCAAGAGGCCTGGAGGCAAAGCCTGGGAAAGGAAGAGAAGAAAGGGAAGAGGGCAGGCCGGCCGGCGGGGCAGCCCTCACCCAGAGGCCAAAGGAGCCGGCCCTGGGGAGGAGGCCGAGGAGACCAGCGGCAAAGCCCCAACGGGTGGGGAGCATTGTCTGGGGCTGCCGCCCTCAAAGGTTCCATGTCCACAATGGTCTTCCCCACCTGCATCACTGTCTCTGTCCTACTCGGGTCACTCTGCGTCCGTTCACACACATCCTCTCCCCAGACTCCCTGGAGTCCTGGCTCCTATCCTTCCTTGGCAGTCACATTCCATCACATGGATAAGATGCATTTTGGGTCATTCCGGAACCTCTGGACATTCTCCGTTTCCCGGTCTCAGCTACTGCACCGCGGGCCGGCATGGATGCTTGGCGCACAGGGTCCTTCTTTGTTCCTCAGACTTCCTGGGGTTGCCCACCTGCCAGAGCCATGCAGAGGGCTCTGGGTCAGCCGGCCTGGCACCGAGGCACTCCGTCAGACCGAGTCCACACCGTTTGCCCGATGGTTGGGCCACATCCCTGGGCCACCACAGGGGCTGCCCTTGTCCACTTGTTGGCAGGAGGGAAAGCCCGGCTCCACTGGCTTCGCTTCTCCTGCTGGGTCAGACTGTCCCTCCTTAGGAGCCTGGTGTTCTTTTGAGGAGGCTTCTCCTCCTACACTTGAGCCAGTCCCTGCACATCTGTGATGTCGGGCACTTACCAGAGGTTTCTGACCCAAGTGTGGTTTCTTCCTTTCTCATCTGACCACCGGCTTCCTCCACAACGTCCCTCTCATGTAATCCAAATGCTCTATTGGACGTCACGGGATGGTCTCCACTGCTTGTCTGGCCTGTGGACGGCGACCGCTCCCTTGCAGATGAGCCGTGGCCCTGCGGCTGCGTGTGCCACATCCACGGAGCCTTCGTGTGGCTGCTCATTCACACACGTGCTCCACTCAAGTCCCTTAAGCCAAGGCCTCTGTCACTCTTCTTGGGGCTGGGGATGTTGGGGGGGGGAGGGTCAGTCTCCACTACCTAGGACAGCGTCTGACACGTGGTTGGCACCTAACCCCAGGGGATCGCTGGCCCAGAGTGCCTAGCAGGGTTGTTCGTTCCATCCCTGGGCCGCCTCTCCAGGGGCAAGGCTGTCATCCTGCCGCTCACATGGCCCACAGACACGGGTGTCCCTGCTCTCACCGAGGAGGCTGGCCGTGGGGCCTCAGACCAGAAGCCATCGGCTCAGGGACTTCTCCTCACCCTGCACAAGATCCCTCTGGGACCTTTCAAGTCGATAACCAGGCCCAGCTGGACACTGCCAATGCCCCTTGAAATGACAATAACAGCAAGAGCAATAATGGGGGTGATGGATAAAGAGCGCACTTCAGGGCTGACAAGCCCAGCCCTGGGAAGGAAGCAGCAGGAGCAACGGCAATAGGAGGCATACTGACCGAGTGCTGAGCCGCTTACCAAAGTCCAGGGAAGCCCGCCTTGGCTTGGGCCCCTGAGAACAAAGCAAGGGGATTCTGGGAATCCGGGGTGAGGGGCATTAGAACAAAAACGGCACACATGGATTAAGTACCAGCTCTGCACACGGCACAGCTCTGCGTCAGGGGGCACAGGGACAAAGCACAAAGCAGCCTCTGCCCCAACAGAGTCTCCATTCAGAGGTCGCGCCTGGTGACTTGTGGAGCTGGTCCTAGGGCTTGGCAGCTGAGCAAGGCAGACGGGAGGAGGAAGCGCATGCCAGGCTTGGGGGACTACTGCAGCAAAGGCACGGTGGTGGGAGATGACAGCTTGACCACCACGGACCAGCCTAAGAAGGGGAGGAAAGCGAAATCCGTCTGGGGAAGTGGACGGAACTGGATGGAGCACAGCTCCAAAGGCTCCATCCTCCACACAACAGGGAGCCACTGAGGATTGTGGAGCAAAGGGCAACCACGGCTCAAGCCACGTTCATCCCGCTTCTCAGAGAGGCATCGGGTGGATACAGGGTTGGGCCAGGTGTGCTTTAACATTCCTCTCAGAATAAGAGCTGGTCCCAGTTTACTGAATGCACGGTTTAATTTGCAATGCTGATTCTGGAAGCTCCAGAACAAGCCTCCCCAGAAAATCGGATGAAATTTCTTTGTGGCACAGAATGACTGCCTGCCTCCGGAAACTGCAGGGTGATGAATTCCATTTCAGAGCTGAAGTCGCCCAGGGAAAGTGCCCATGTTATTGATTTAGAAATCATGAGCCATCCCACCATTTGCTGAGTTAAATAAGTGATGGCTGCTCTTTTCCTGGCGTTCTCCTCGACTCTGAACTTGGGAACTCTCCGGAGTCAGATGTGGTGGAAGGTTCAATTTGCACTGGCCTTGTTTGCAGGCCAGCATCGAGAACCACATTTGACAGGGATTTTCCATTTGTGTTACTTAACCTGAGCCGGGCTTCGGTTTTGAGGCGTTTCTGACCAAGACTTCCTACGTGGAGACAGTCCGACGTGTCGGTGTGAAGAGTCCAGAGCCTGGCACCCACGTGCGGCTGCATGTCTTATCACAGGCCTCGGTCCTCCTGCGTCCGGCTGACAACGTGCTCTGATTAACACGGACCCCTTCTGAGAAGGTGCCCACTGAGTGACAACATAGCTACTTCTTGCTTCATGTGAGTGAAGAGGACCACAGACCAGCCCTCCCCTTGCGGGCCTCCACGTGGGCCTCCAGCTCCTGGTGTGGGACTGCACCTATGCTGCTGCCACAGCCACAACTGCCACCCCGGCCACCACCTGCCAGGAGTCAGAGGCCCAGCTGGAGCTCAGGCTGGCGCTGGCCCTGTGGCCTGGCCACCTGGAGTGGAATTTGTGTCATAAGAATTAGTGTAAGAACTGTCTGGAGGAGAGAGGCCCACCCAAGGTGGCTGCGGCTCTCCCAGAGCTTAGGAGCCACTTCAGGGAAGTGGACTCCCGCCCACGGGCACACTGCAGCACTGTCTCCTGCCCTGGGGCCCAAGCTCCGAGCGCACGCATGGCCAAACACACTGGGCTGAGAACCTCTGCCTTCCCCCCGCTAGGCCCGGCCCATATGCTGCCCTGGCCAGGCTTCCCCAAGAATCCAGAAAATGGGCAGGGCTGGCCCTGCTTGCCTTGGACCCCCCCACCCCAGGCTGGCCATCCAGCACCCCTGCTTTCACCAGAGCAGATTGTCATGAATGAAGCCCTGAGGGAGAGACCCACTGGCCCTCTCCCGGACAGGAGCACTGCCTGACCCCTTCCCATGTGCGTCCTGGATGACCCTAGCAACGCTAACAATAAGCAGCATTTATACAGCACATCAGAGCTTGCCAAGCACCTGCTCGCACCAGCCCCTTAGGTCCTGTTTCCCATCCCTGAGAGCAAGTCAGGGTGGTGACCTAGTGGCCACCTGCATGTCTCCCCCAGGCCCTTTCCCACAAGCCTTTGGGCCACCACTATGGTGACCCTTCCGAGTCAGAAAAAATACAGGCTTATACAGGAAAACCTGCTGCTGAAGACTGGGCTTTGGGGCAGGCAGCACCTTATATCAGGGCAGCCTAGTGTGAACGCACCCACGCCCAGACTTAACGCTCCTCGTCATGATGGCTGGCAGACCTGTGTGTGGGTGTGGGTGTGTGAGTGTGTGTGTGTGTGTGTGTGTGTGTATACGTGTGTGTGGGTGTGTGAGTGTGTGTGTACGGGTGTGGGGGGGTGTGTGTGGGGGTGTGTGTATGTGTGTGAGTGAGTGTAAGTATGTACATGTGTGAGTGTGTATAAGTGTATATGCGTGACTATATCTGAGTGTGTGTTTGGTAGGTGAGTGTGTATAAGTGAGAGTGTCTGTGTGTATGTGTGGGTGAGGGTAATGGAGGAGAGAGGCCCACCCAAGGTGGCTGCGGCTCTCCCAGCACGCATGCACCTTAGGACAATAGCAGAGTGCTCCCAAGGAGTCAGGGGATCATGTCAGCTGCCCAGGAGAACCCGAGCCCCCGACTCGCTCAGCTGCCAACAACACAGTGGGATCAGCACTGAGCTGTCTAAAGAATGGTACCATTTGAACAGGCTCAATTCCGACTCTGATGGGGAGATGAAAACCTCAGGAAGAAGCAAACAGCAGAGAATTCAACCGCAGGCCTTGGGCCAAAGCTGGGATCAGCAGGTGCAGGCAGCCAAGAGAACGCCCCGGGCACCAGGACAGAGGAGGGGTCGGTCGTGTCCTCTTGGAAGACCGCTTAGTGGAGGGGCAGAGGATGGGGGCAGAGCCCAGCGAGAGGGCCGTGGGTGAGTCACCTCGTCTCTCTGGGCCTCGGTTTCTGTATCCGTAGCACAAGAGCTGGATGAGAGGATCTCCAATGTACCCCTTCTCTCCACCAGCAGCCCCTTGGAGGGACCGGTGGGAGGCCGTGAGCAGCGGAGGAGCCCGAGCAGACAGGCCACCTTCCCGAGCCGGGTGCCACGGTCATGGGCTGCCTAAAGCTAAGTAAGCTATGGCCCACTCAGAACCTCCATCTCCCACTCTGGGAGATTCCAGGGGTAACGTCTGTGCTCACGCGGCTTCTCATTGTGAGGAAAAGCCTGATAAGCCTTAAAGGCCCAGAGAAACATTGGGGGAAGCGGGGATGGGGATGAGGAAGAGGAGGGAAGAATGAAGGGGGCAGGAAGAGGAGGAGGGGTGCCCCAGCCCTGCCCCCGAGCCCTCCGGAATGTTCAGAGACAAACTTGCCTTCATCCTCTCCCACTCCCCACTGGCACTGACTGAACCCTGGCTGCCCCCGACACCGCAGCCGCCCTGGCCACCCTTCCAAGACCCTTCCCCCGTACTCCGCCTCCCGCCTGCGCCCCATCCTCAGAGGCGGACACAGGCTCACGATTCTCTCCTCCCACCACCTTTCCCTCAGTCCCTCGACCCCCTCCCCTGCCCCACCTCAGCCTGGCACAGAGGCCCAGCCTGGACCTCGCCACCGCCCACAAATGGGGACCGCCAGGTGTGAGAATTCTGGTCTCCTCCTCTAACCGTCATCGCTCAGTCCCTCGGCCAGCCATGCTCTGCTCCTATCCCCATCCCACGTCCTCGCTGACCCCACTCAACTCAACGGTCTGCCAAGTGCACCCGGCCAAGCCTCAGCCTCGCACCCCTCCCATCACGCGTCGCCTTCACTCCTTCACGGGCTGCTGGACAAAGGGGAAGAAAATCATGGCTCCGGCCTGACTGGGCCCACGACAGATTCACGTCCTGCAAGCCCAGTGGGCCCTCACTGCGGCCAGGCGGAACTCCCTCTCCCTCTCCTGAGCAGCTCTGCCACATCCTCCCTCCCTCCCTCCTCAAACTTCCATGGCTCCCCCACTCCCCACACTCCAAGCTGAGAACAGGCTCCTGTGGCCAATGATGAGCTCCCTCTTCCTCCTCTCCCATCACTTCTGGCCCATCTCCTCCCTCACTCCTGTCTCTGATGACAAAAGTGGTCTGTCTTCTCACCTGCCCAAGGGCTCCCCTCCCCTCCCATCGCCCCCTTTCTCATCCCCGCTCTCCCTTGTCTTCATCTCACCCTCCCTCCTGCCTGCAGACACGCCCATGTCCCCCCATCCTCCAAACCCCTCCCTTGATCCTTGCACACCCACTATCTTCTCCTGTGTCTACAATTGGCGCCTCTGCTTCCCCCCTCCCAGCTAGTCCCTAACCCCCTACAACCTGACGGCAAACCTCACCCCTGTCCGCTCTCTCCAAAGCTAGATACCCTCTTCTCCCCCTTTATCCGCCCAGGCCTCTCTGCAGCCTGTGACACCGCCGGTCACTCTTTCGTCCTCGATGTTCTTTTTGCTCAGGTCACACGGCCCACCCCCTTCCTGGTTTTCCTCCTCCATCTCCAGACCACCCCCTCCCACCTCTGGCGTCCAGGGCATGGTCCTGCCCCTCTGGACAACTTCACTTGGGGATCTCATCAGTGGCCGTGGGCTTAATGACCATCTCACATCTACTCATCCTGCCTCAAACACCCGATCTTGCCCCTCCACCTGCCTCCAGACATCTCACACCGGGTACCCGAAGGGAATCTTGAGTTCACTGTGTCCAGAATAGAACTCACCATCCATTCCCTCCAGGCTCCGTGCCCCCCTCCGTATCTCGCTTCAGAGGCCACACCATCCTCCCGGTTCCTCAGGCCCACACCCAGGAGCCATCCCAGACTCCTCCCTCTTTCACCCCCAAGCCAAGATGGTGCCAAGGCCTTCGACGGCCTCCCACGACTTCCCATCTGTGACCTCTCTTGGACACGCCCCTTCTCTCCTCTGCCCCTGCCCCCACCCCGGCGCAGTCCCTCTTCCCCCCACACCTGGGCTACTGCACCCACGGCCGGAGGCCTGCCAGGCTCAGGTCTCTCCCTCTCCTGCATCCAGCCACCAAAGGGCGCAGTCTGACCGTCGTGACACCGATCGCACCCGTAAACTCCAGTGCCCGCCCGCCACTCGCAGGATCACATGCAAAATGCTCCGTTTGGTGAGTAAGGCCCTGCAGACCCCAGCCCACTCCTCCCCGACCTCCCTCCCTCCACACTCTCCACCAACAAGATCCTTCACACCTCCCCGCTCCGGGCATTTTCTCTGCTCAGACCGGCCCGGAAGGCCGTCCCTCATCCGCTCTGACTCCCGGCCTTCCCGGCTTCCTTGAAGGGCCTACTGCAATCCCACCTTCCGAGTGAAGTCTCCCCCATTAGACTGTCAGATCCCTGAGGGCAGGGATTATCCTCGACCACCTTCTGTAGCTCCGCAGCTTAGCCCAGTGCCCGGCGAGGCACGGAACAACCAGTCAGTGATGGACTGATTGATTGATTGATGAAAGGGGAGGAGGAGATGTCTATTACGGATGAGGAAACTGAGGCTCAGAAGAATGAAGTGACCGGCCAACGGTCACACAGCTAATTAGGCACGAAGCCAAGACTTCACTGGGGTGTTCTGACCCTGGGCCGAGGGTGCCTTCTAGTCATTTCTCAGATACTTTTCCACGGGAAGGAGGATAATGAAGAACAGAATTTGAGGCAGCCAACATCTTCCCAGTGAGATTTCAGCTCCATCCCATGCTACGCTCACCCCAAAGCGGGCCTGCGGCTTGGGGACTCCTCCATCAGAGTGAGTGGCTGACACTTCCCCGAGGTGGGGGAAACTAGCCACTGGATGGGTCTCCCACCCCGCTGGCGAGAGCCAGGAATGAACGGGGTGTCTGCACCCCAAGGAGAGGCCTCACAAAGGGCAGACAGTGACGGGCCCCTGCCAGGGGGCCCTCAGGGGAGGCCCTGGTGCCCCAGGGAGGTGCCTGTCGAGGCACGAAGGGGCTCAGGAGCAGGGCAAGGAGGACCCTCCTGAGCGGCAATGAGATGAGAAATCACAGGGATCTGCAGGCCCAGCCCAAAGAACTTAGAACAACATGAGCAGGCCCTTTGTTCTGGTCTGCTTTCTTACCGTCCGTTGTGGGAAATCCTCCATCTCCCTCATTCTCGGTTTCCGCTAATTTCCCCGTTCTCAGCAAGACCTCTGCGAAGCTCTCGGCCGCGATGTGCTGGTACGTAGTATAGGTCACTTCAGACTAGGAAAAATGAGGTGCAGAAGCCAAGGTGAGCAGGATTTCATCGAGGAGTCCACATTCTCTGACTTAGCATTTCAGGGCCTCATTTTCAAAAACAAATGATTTGGGCTAAAACAGAACAGCTCCCCTGGTGATCCTCAGGCCTGGCAGACAACGGGGAAATGAGGAGTTGGGCCAGGGGAGCACCTGCCATCTCAGGAAGAAAGGATTTGCTGTGGCAACCTCAAACACCGCCAAGACGGCCAGAAAAACCGCGCGGGCAGCTGGCGCTGGGCTCCCTCGCGCCTCGCACTCACCTCGGAGACAAAGGGACTGGCCAGGAGAGACTCGTAGAATGGATGGCAGCCTTGCTTCTCCAGGCCCGCGTTGGCACCTGCTCCCCTGCCATAAATGTCACCAAAGTCTTGGCCCTGTGTGGAGCCAAGTGGGGGACAAAGCATCAGAAACAGCAGTCTGGGGCCCGGAAAAACCACTGCCTTACCACATGGGGCCCAGAGAGAGACCCGAGGGAAATTCGACAGGCCCAGCCCAACTAGCACGTGGCCAGGGACCAACGGCATCCCACCACCATCACTAGACTGGCCGTGGCCATCCATGAGGACTGGCCTGTGGGCAGAGCGGCCACCAAGACAGCTCAGCCTCCAGCCTTGCTCTGGGGCCATCACGAGGCTACAAGCAAGCTCTGAAAGCGCAGTGACTGCCCGTGTATGCTTGACCTTTGGAGCATGGTCCAGCACTGATGGATGGGAGAAAAGGTCAGAGCCAACAAGAGGAGCCACGCCCACCTAGGGAGACAGGAGGCACAGAAGGAAAAGAAGAGAAGCGGCAGAGCAGGAAGGAAGTGGCACACCTGAGGCGCGCCAGGCTCTGAAAGATGCGCCTCGGCCCCTCCTACAGAGCTGACACAGGAGCCAAGGAGAGGGAGGAGCAGCTCAGGGGCACAGAACCCACACCGATGATGGGGCGATGGACGGCTGTCGTGGGATGCCCCTTCTAAGGTATGCGCGTCAGACACACCCACTTCTCTTCTAAAGAAGGGAGCACGCTGCCTGCCACCCCCGGCCACCAGCTGCTGGGTCTCTCTGGCAAATGAGCCATCTCGGCTGGGGGGGCAGGATCACCCGAGAATGCCGAGCCAGACTGAGGACGGCAGAGTCTGATGTGGGGGGACGGCCTCTGCCGCAACATCCTTACGTGCAGAGGTCGGAGGTACGCCAAGGACTTCTTCCACCATTGCCCATCGCTGACGGCGTGTAGCACAGCCTTGGTGGTGGTGGTGGTGTTCGAGAGGACCTTCATGGTGGTGGCCGTGGTCCAGTGCAGCAGATCCCCCGAGTGGCTGGTAGGGAGGCCGGCCTCATCCTGTCAGTCCGCGTGAAAATGGCAAGCGTTAAAACCTGGAAGGGAGAGTCTCTTCATGCCCAACACCACAGAGTCCACCTAGTTCAACATGACCCGTCCACACCAGCCCCATCCCATTCTAAAGATGTGGTAACTAAGGCTCAGACACAGCAAAAGAACTTGTGTAACTCCTTCAATCCATCGATTCTAGGGGGGCCAACATGACAACCCAGGCCACAGGACAGCAGAGCCATCAGGGAAGGCTACCAAGCCAACTCCTTCACCTCCGAGAGAGGGAAAAGGACTTTGTCAAACGTCGCAGAGCTAGGAGAAAGCAGCAGTGAGGGGGAAGAGTGATGGCAAGTACAGTTAAAAACTAAGGTTGATAATTCAATCCTAAATAATAAGCCCAAAAAAAAAAAAAAAACCCCAATCATAGCAAAAAACCGCAAAATCTATTAAGGAAAATAACACTGCAAAAACATACCAAAATTTTTATGATAGCACTAAAAGTAGTACTTGGTTTAAAAAAAACACAGAATTTTAATTAAATATGTATTATCTATGAGAAACACAATCAGTGAATTGAGTATGAGACTAAAACCCAAGAAAATCAGCAAATTAATGATAAGCTGAAAAGTGGAAATTCCAAAAATTAAAGGAACAATAAGTAAATCTGAAAAAACAAAAAGACTGAGATGATGAACTAGGACCTATTTTAAGACAAAATAGATAAAAAATTAGTTAATTTGATTTTTTAAAGGGAGAAGATGAGTAAATTACCAATACCAAAAAAAGAAAAAAAGGATTATTTTGCAATGAATGGAAGAGAAGTAACAAAAAAGTAGTAAAAACTATTATACTCAGGGGCAGCTAGGTGGCACAGTGGATAAAGCACTGGCCCTAGATTCAGGAGGACCTGAGTTCAAATCCAGCCTCAGACACTTGACAATTTCTAGCTGTGTGACCCTAGGCAAGCCACTTAACCCTCATTGCCCCCCCCAAAAAATGTATATATACATATATAATACTCAATCATATGTTAACAAAACCGTTTTTTAATTTGTTTGCTAAAATATAAAATTAAGATTAACAAAAAAGAAAATTTAAACAAGCACGTCTCAGAGAAAAATTAAACAAGACATAAATGAATTCCTATTGAAAAGCACACTGATATTGGATGAATTTACATATGAATTGCATTAAATATTTACATGACAATTAGCCCCTATGCAAACTCAGGTCCAGCTAGTTGTAAAACTATGATTCTATTTCTGTGAGGGAAACTATGGTAGTGATTCCCTAAGCAAGGGAAGGATAAAATTTTGTTTTGTTTTGTTTTTGTTTTTGGTGGGGCAATGAAGGTTAAGTGACTTGCCCAGAGTCACACAGTTAGTAAGTGTAAAGTGTCTAAGGCCGAATTTGAACTCGGGTCCTCCTGAATCCAGGGCCAGTGCTTTATCCACTGCGCCAACCAAGCTGCCCTGATAAATTTTTAAGAAAGAAAATTATAATCAATATCACTAGTTAATTTAATATAAAAATACTGAAATAATAGCAAAGAAGTTAAAGCAATATATTCACAAAAGTATCTGCTATGATGAGTGTGAATTTATAACAGAAGCAAATAGATGGTTCAATATTAGGAAAACTGTAACCACAATAAATCAATGTCAATAAGAAAATTTTAAAATCACAGATCAGTAGACACAAATCCTCAATAAAATGAAGAATTTGTTCATTTTATAAAAACAAAATGAGAAAAAAAAAGGATTTTTCTTGAAAATGATCAAAAGCAGTAATCTAAGATCAAAAGCTAGTATTATTTGTAACATAAAAAGACTAGAAGCCTTCTCCATAGCATAATGGGTAAAGCAAGGATAGCCATTATTTCTATAACTTATATAAAAAGAATAGACAAACATGAGGCAAAATTATCTCTACATGCAAAGGATATTGTGGCTTACTGAAGGAATTAAAAATGCAATGAAAAATTTAATTCAAGCAACTGATATTCTATAAAGTAGTAGGATATAAAACAAACCCAAATAAATTATTTTGCTAACAAACCCCAGAAGAGAGAGAATTCATTAAAATAACTGCAAAATATACAAAATATTTGTCACACAAAAAACTTACAAAACAACAAAAAAGATCTTAAACCACTGGAAAGACATTCATTATCCATAACTGAGTTATTCCAATATAATGAAAATGACAACATTACTTAAAATAATTTACAGATTTAGTGCCCTATAAATCAAACTACCAAGGGATCACTATATAGAACTTAACAAAATAACAACAAAATTCATTTGGAGGAATTGAAGCCCTAGCATATCAAGGAGAAAAATGGCGGTGGGGGTGGACCATGAACAGCCGGGCCTCTCAATTAGGCTCCCGTCTGGCTCCGAAGCATGAGGCTGATGCTGTTTGGCCGGCTGGGGGGGGGGGGGCTCCCAGTTACCTCTCATTTCCAGCCTGTCACCACCCAGCTCCTACTTATCTTCCCAGGTTTATCACCCACCACTCTGCTTCTGAGCCGCGCATGCAGAATCACAGAATGTGAGCCGTGGGAAGGACCTCAGCAGCCACCATCCAGCCCCACCCATCCATGGAAGAAAGGCCACTATGAACGTGCTCCTGGCCATCCCACCTCTGGCCTCTATGCTGCCTGGGCACGAAGCGCCCGGCTCTCCTTCTCAGCGTCCCGAGTGCCCTCCCAAGCTCAGTTCTAAGGCATCTCTGGGCTCGGGGCTGTCCGTGCGGCTAGCCCGAATGGACCTTGTGCCCGTGCATGTATATATGTGCAGGTCCCCACGTGACAGGGGCAGGTGGGCACTGTTTCCCTCTCAGAATGCAAACTCCTCAGGAGCAGGGACCACTTCATGGAGGCTCTCCAAAGCACTCGCTAGCAGCGCATCTTACATACGGATGAGTGGTGAGGGCCACCCGCAGGCAGGCCCTGAGCAGAGGAAGGAGGCCGGCCACAGCCTCTGGGGAAAGAGCTGGTGCTTGACTCTCAAAAGCAGAAGGATAGGCAGGTGCTTCTCCGGCATGGAAGTAACAGCCCCATGAAGTAAGTAAGGGCACTCTGGCCCAAGCTGAGGCCGCTGCTTGGAAGAGGGACCCAAGAGAAGAGGAGCGGAGGGCAGGCTGGGAGGGCCTGAGGGGACGGCCCCCAGTCAGCCCAAACATTTCTAGCAGCCCCTTTTCTGAGGACCCACACAACAAAGGACAGCTGTGGACAGCAGGAAGAGGGAAGGAATTGCTAGCAGCCTGCCAAGCCCTGACTCAGAGAAGGAAGCAGGACCAAGGACAGCACCCAGAGCTCCAGGCCAGGCCCAATCTGGGTGGGAGGCGGCTCTCCTGTGCTCTCCCCTCCCCTCCCTGCTTTTTCTTCTCCTCTCTCCCCTCCTCTCCCTTCCCCTCCCTCCCCTTTGTCCCCTCCTCTCTCCTCTCTCTCCCCTCCTCTCTCCTCTCTCCCCTCCCTCCCCTTTGTCCCCTCCTCTCTCCTCTCTCTCCCCTCCTCTCTCCTCTCTCCCCTCCTCTCTCCTCTCCCTCCCCTTTGTCCCCTCCTTTCTCCTCTCTCCCCTCCTCTCCCCTCTCCCCTCTCCCTCCCCTTTGTCCCCTCCTCTCTCCTCTTTCCCCTCCTCTCCCCTCTCCCTCCCCTTTGTCCCCTCCTCTCTCCTCTCTCCCCTCTTCTCCCCTCCCCTCCCCTTTGTCCCCTCCTCTCCTCTCCCCTCTCCTAAAATACCTTTTACACCTTAGATTCACATCCCAAATATCCTAATATAGAGCAGAGAGCCTGACAATAGAACATCTATGTTTTATGAAATGGTACATGTTAACAGCTGCATCGCCTGAAGCCATGAGGCAGGAAATCCATATTAAAAACAACTAGAGGACATTAAACAAACACCTTCCCAAAGGTGTTTATTCCATAAAATCCCAGGTGCAGAGTTTGAAGGGCAGAACAGCTGGGCCTCCCATGACCAAGAGAGCCACAGCACGGGCCAGGTGAGCATCCAAGGGGAAAAGCTGCAAGGCCCATCTGGGACCCCTGCCACACCCTAGCTCAGTCAGAGAAGGGCCGAGTGTGGAGGGGCACAGGCCACCGAGGGCAAGACATCCTGCCCCCAGCCCACCAGAGAGAAGAGCAGCGGAGGCTGGCACAGGGAAAGGTACCTGGGCAGCCACCCAGCTAAGGAGGAGGCCTGGCATCAATTCAAGGGCACCCACCCACCCACAATGATGCAGATCTGCCCCCTCCAGGGGCGAGTAGGTGGGGGGCTGGGAGCACACTCTCCAGACAGCAGCAGCTAATGGGTGAATTCCACCAAAGGCTTCTGGGAAAAGAGAAGGCGTGGAAGGAGCAGCAGGAGGACTTCCTCACCTAAAGATGGGATCAAACAGGCTGTCTGAAGGGCCCTGGAACGGGGAAGAAGCCCAGACATTTGGGAAGATCAGAGGAAGGGGAAGAGACAGAGCAGAGAAGAAGGGCCCAGCTAGAAGTGGATGCGAGGAGAAAAGGAGAAAGGCTAGAGGAAAAGGCCCTGAGGAGAGATGAGAGGAGGAGAGGGGGAGGAGAGGGGGAAAAAGAGGAGGAGGAGGCGGGAGATAAGGAGGAAGAAGGGGAGGAAGAGGCTGAGGAAGAGGAAGAGGAGGAGGAGGGGGAAGGGAGTTGAGCCTTCATTCCCATTAGCCCAAACTTAGAATTTCTCTGTCTGTCTGATTCAGCCTTAGCCTGGGTCAGTCTTTGAGAAAGATTTCCCACACTAGTTGATTTCTGGATGAGGAAGTAGACAAGGGGAAAAACCTTGGTCTCAATAATCCTCTGTCTGTCCTGGAGGGTGACCACGTGCCGCTGTGATGTCCAGAGAGATGGAGAAGAAAAGGATAAACTTCTGTGGGATCCAAATGGGGAGAAATCCCCTCCTCGGAGGGGCTGGAAATTCTGCCAGACGGCTTCCCTTCCCATGCTCAGACCCCGGGATCACAAGGACACTTAGATTCATGGAATGTGGGAGGTCCCCTTTCGTGGGTGGGGAACCCCTAGCTGAGAGGGAAACTGAGGGGGGCCAATGGTCAGGCCATGAGCTCCCCTCGAGGCTGAGCCCCTGAACAGGGCCTGGAGGAAGGTCAATAGTCAATATGGAGATGCCTATGTCAGGAGGAGGAAATCCAGCGAGTGCCAAGGATTTTCATTCTTCCACCGAATCTTTATTGAGGGCTTGTCATGAGTGAGACAGAAAGCGGAAGGGACAGTGGCTGCCCTGAGGAGGTGAAACCAAAGGAGAGGAGACAGTGACAAGGGCTATAAGAGGAGGCAACGTGTGATAAGAATCATACAAGGGGGAGAAATTAAAGCAGGAGAACCAGGAACATCATTTTCTTTCCACTCACTGAAGGAACAAGGCAGCGGCCTTAAGAGACCATCTTCAAACATGAAAGAAAAATCAGCAAAAACCCACAGATTTCATTGGGTTGGAGAGCAGTAATCTGGGGCAGAGAAAGACATGTCTGGAAAAATATTATTTCCAAGGGGATTCAGATAACAGGTCTGGATAAAGCCAGACCATCTTTTTTTATTATTATTTTTACTCAGCCATTACTGGAACTTGAAGACAAGGCTATTAAAAATAAATCGGGCCTAAGAAGACAGAGTGGCAGCGGAGAAATGCTCCAATCTACACAACCACCAAAGGCCTGGACCCAAGCTCCCGCAGGCCTTTTCTGACTGGACCAAGGGAGGCGCTCTCCGCGAGAGCAGGAGAGAACAAGCGAGGAAAAGCCCTGAGCCAGGCCCGCACTGCCTCCAGTCACTGACAGCCCCCCTCCAAGCAGCTCCTCGTCTAAGAGGCCCACGGAACCAAGCCCTGCTGAGTGGCCACTGTGCCAGACACCGGGCCTGCCAGGAACCCTCAGAGGGAGGGACTGCCATTCTCTCCATTTTACAGCTGAGAAGCCTGAGGCAAACAGAGGTGAAGTAACTTCCACCACAGTGAGTGACTCAGGCCAGATCTGAACTCAGGTCTTCCCGAGTCCAAGCCCTGAGATCAATCCACTGAACCACCTAGCTTGCCTCCAATAAGCGAGCAAAAGGAGAGGCAGACAGACAGACAAATGGACAGATGGACGGACAGACAGATGGATGGACAGACAGATAGAAAGGCAGGCAGATGGACAGACAGACAGATGGACAAATAGACAGACAGATGGACGGACAGACAGATGAACACACAGATGGACGGACAGACAGACAGAGCCAGGCCAGCACACCACCTTCCATAGCCATGGTTCCTGGCTGTATCCCACACTTCATGTTGGGGTGTACCCAACATGTACAGTCAATTGTTTTTTAGCAGCTCCCATCTTTGCTCTTGCACCAAAGTCCACTGCTGGTTAATGTGGGAAAAGCTGGGAATCTCTCTGTGAGAAGGCCCCCCGCCCCCCCCACCCCCCCACCCCCACCCCCACCCCCCGCCACTGCTCCAGACCGGACCTATTTCTGAACTCCACAATGATCCCGAAGCCTCTGTCTAAGCACACAATCAGTAATTAGCTGCTCCATCACAACGCCCCTCCCCAGTCCTGATAAATAAATCTGTAGCCACTTATAACAGTCACATTTCACCAGGCGGTAAAAATGTGTTTGCTTTTCCTTCTCTTTTAAAGAGAGCCTTGTGTGGGCCCATTTCGGGCCCTAATTAGCTCTTCCAGGGGTGGGGGAAGGGCAGTCCGCAGTAAGTGGCGTGACGAATGGGAGCAGAACAAGCCACTGCATTTAAGGAGCGTGATAACCAACATTAATAAGAAAAGAGAAATCTGTGATTTTCCGCTTGTCCTCAAATTGCTCGTTCAGCCCCAGTTCCAAACAAACAGCTCATTGGCAGGCTGCAGGACATGCTGGTGCAAACAGCAGAGCTGCCGCAGGGCAGTTCAAGTCTAACCTTCCTTGAACAGATAAAGAAAACCATGGTTTGGCTGATGTAATGAAAGTGTTAAGCATGAGGCAGATTCCAGGGAGCCCTGATGAGCCCCTGGAACACGCTCCTTTGCAGCTGTTCCTGGGAATCTCCCAGGGCCCAGCTGTAGCTGAACCCCATGTTCTGGTGACAAGGTGATAAAGGAGTCTGCAGGAGTCAAAGGCGTGGCGCCCTCCCAGAGAGGAAGCGGGAATGTGGGGGACACACAGCAAGGCTCCGAAGCCATGCCCAGAGCACAGCAGGATGGCCCACGCTCAGGAGGTACAACAGAGTAGGGGCTGCCGCGGTGGAGAGGGGCCTACTCTAAAACAGGGCAGGGGCCCGGCAAGGCAGGCCAAAGTCTGGCCAGGCTGGGCTTCCAGCGGGGCCTCACACATCACCACCCTGTATTTTACAGAAAGAGCCCAGGGAGGAGACAAGGGAATAAATGAAGTAGAGATCAAGTGCCAAGCCCTGTGCTAGGTAAACTCTGAGGATATGGCGGAAAAGCCTGGCACTCCCTTCCCTGGGGGCTCAGTCCAGTGGAGAGACCACACCTAGGGAAGGTTCCAACTCAAAGTCACATGGAAAGACCCAGGGTACTTAGGGGGCGGTGGCAAAGCACGCAGTCAGGCCTCTTCTTCCAAGCCATTTCCATGGATAATTGTGCCGGTTTCTGAGTAGGGTCAGCAGCAGGGCTGAGGATGCTGGGGGGCCAGAACCTTCGCTTCCGGGTCTTAGAGGCTGTGGCTGCAACCCCTGAAGGAGCCATCAGTCCCGAGGCAGCATCTGCACAGGGGCTGCCGCCCAGCAGGACGGCCAGAAAGGGGCCATTCCGAAGGCCCAGAGGGATCGGGTCTGAGGGGGGCTGGCGGTCAAGGAAGACAGCGTGGTCTCGCCCTGCTGCCTCCTGTTGCTGGCTCGGGGGGCCGTCTGCTAGGGGGCTGGGGGGTTGGCCCCTTCTCCAAGGGGATGGCGTTTCTGGTGGCAGGTGATGAGGAAGGCTGCGGGGGTTGGGCTGGAAGCACAGCTGGTGATTCAAAGGGCAAACTTGTCCACGTCTCACACCTGGTACCAGGCAGAGACATGATTTGAATTCGGGTCCTTGGACTCCTAATTCAGAGTTCATCCCAAGGCACAATGTAAAGTGTTGTGGCCATAAGAGGCTACTGAGGTAAAGCAAACCCCTGACGGTCCCTCCACTGCTGCCATGGAGCCGACAAGTCTTCAGAGGTCTCTGTTATTCTCCTGAGGACCTTGCTCTCAGGATCACGGGCACCACGCTCCCGCAGACCCACCGTCCTCCATGAGGGCCTCCACGCCCAGCTGTCCGAGCCTCGCTGCCCCGGGGCGTCCAAGCACCTCCTCCTGAGGTCAGGAGATTCAGACTCTGTGGCCTGAGGCGGGTTTCTCAGTGATGCTGATGTGACCCCGCCCCCCCCTCCCCCCCCCCCCACACACACACAGAGCTCAGAAGATGTTGGGAACAATGACTCCCAAGCCAGCTCTCCTTGTCTGGGTGATCCTTGGGTCTGCGCACACACCGTGACCCCTCAGACACCCGTCAGATCCTCAAAGAGAGAAGACCAGTAATGGAGCACGCTCTTGCGCCCTTTGCCTGTGGGCATTTGGGAAGCATTTAACAGAAGAGAATGAAATGTTCCCGAGGAACAGCCTGCTCCGTGGAAAGCGCTGGGTTCGAATCCTGACTCCAGTACCCTGAGGAGGCCATTGAGACTCCAAGCCCTGATCTCCTCCTCTGTAAAGGGAGATAATGACATCTTCTGATGCCATTTACAGAGAGATCACCAAGCAAAGTCCTTCGGAGGCTACAGAAATGTCAGTTATTAGGACCAAAGCGTCTCCCGCACACATCAAAAGGCATCAGATCTAGAACAAACGAGCTCCCTTCCTGCCCATTTCTGCGCCCACCATCCTCCTGTCTGCGGCCCATTACACTCAGACCCTGCCCCAGGGGCCCGAGGCTCAGAAGGTGAGTCTGGCCGGGCCAGCACCCCATGCCCCCTCATCTCTTCTCTCCTCCTTCCCACTGTGAGGGCAGGGACTGTCTCACCTACTTTAATGGGCATCCTGGCACACAGTAAGTGCTTACTAAATGCTTTTCCTTTCATTCATTCATTCACTGATTCACTCTATTAAATGGACCACGAATACCAACATCAATTGAGGCAAAATTAGGGCCAGGCAGTCACAGCCCAAAGACCCTTAAGGTGACAGGAGATCCCAGAGATCACGTGGGACCCTGACCCTAACATCTGCTCCAACAAATCCTGTACAAAAACCAGGAACTCCCAGAGCCACCATCTCTCTGAGCTCACGGCCCTTATTCAGACAGAGCTCCATCCCCACCATCACAGGTGAAGCTGCCATCTTTGTGGTCATCATCACCCCCACCTTCTTCATCACCCCCACCTTCTTCATCACCCCCACCTTCTTCATCACCCCCACCTTCTTCATCACCCCCACCTTCTTCATCACCCCTACCTTCTTCACCATCTTCTTCATCACCCCCATCTTCTTCTTCATCACCCCCATCTTCTTCATCACCCCCATCCTCTTCATCACCCCCATCTTCTTCATCACCACCATCTTCTTCATCACCCCCATCCTCTTCATCACCCCCATCTTCTTCATCACCACCTTCTTCATCACCACCTTCTTCATCACCCCCATCTTCTTCTTCATCACCCCCATCTTCTTCTTCATCACCCCCATCTTCTTCTTCATCACCCATCTTCATCACCCCCATCTTCTTCTTCATCACCACCATCTTCTTCATCACCCCCATCTTCATCACCCCCATCTTCTTCTTCATCACCACCATCTTCTTCATCACCCCCATCTTCTTCTTCATCACCCATCTTCATCACCCCCATCTTCTTCTTCATCACCACCATCTTCTTCATCACCCCCATCTTCTTCATCACCCCCATCTTCTTCATCACCCCCATCCTCTTCATCACCCCCATCTTCTTCATCACCCCCATCCTCTTCATCACCCCCATCTTCTTCATCACCCCCATCCTCTTCATCACCCCCATCCTCTTCATCACCCCCATCTTCTTCATCACCCCCATCCTCTTCATCACCCCCATCTTCTTCATCATCACCACCTTCTTCATCACCACCTTCTTCATCACCCCCATCTTCTTCTTCATCACCCCCATCTTCTTCTTCATCACCCCCATCTTCTTCTTCATCACCCATCTTCATCACCCCCATCTTCTTCTTCATCACCACCATCTTCTTCATCACCCCCATCTTCATCACCCCCATCTTCTTCTTCATCACCACCATCTTCTTCATCACCCCCATCTTCTTCTTCATCACCACCATCTTCTTCATCACCCCCATCTTCTTCATCACCCCCATCCTCTTCATCACCCCCATCTTCTTCATCACCCCCATCCTCTTCATCACCCCCATCTTCTTCATCACCCCCATCCTCTTCATCACCCCCATCCTCTTCATCACCCCCATCTTCTTCATCACCCCCATCTTCTTCATCACCACCATCCTCTTCATCACCCCCATCCTCTTCATCACCCCCATCTTCTTCATCACCCCCATCTTCTTCATCACCGTCAGCATTGTCATCGTCATCACGGCAACTGCCCTGAAGGACCACAGAGGTGCCTGAATCTACACTACCAGGGATGAGCTGTGGGGAAGCCTGAAAAATGGCTCTTCCATGCATTCGTTCCCAGGGATAACAGGACTCAGTGGCCCACTGGGCCTGACAGGCCCTCCTCCTCAAAGCCCGGAGTGCCTGAGAAAGGAAGGAGGCTGACCCTTGGGCAGGACGCGAAGAGACAACAGGTAAGTGGGGTCCCTGGGACCCTTTGGCGGGCTGCTGATACCTGGCGGGGAGCCCTTCATTCTCTCCAAGGTTACAAAGAAGACCAGTCACATTTTAGACTCAAAACCGACGCTGGAGAAGGCCAGAATTCTGAGGAATTCTGGGACCGTGATCGAGTAGAAAGTTGCTTCCCTCAGCACCAAGAGACCCCAGGCAGAAGGAGAGATGCAGGCGGGGACTCGCCTGATACACAAGGCGGCTTTGGCAGCTGGGTCCCAGGCGATCAAGAGGTCCAGCTTCCTTCTGTGACAAGT
Organism: Dromiciops gliroides; assembly: GCF_019393635.1. Classification (NCBI taxonomy): domain Eukaryota; kingdom Metazoa; phylum Chordata; class Mammalia; order Microbiotheria; family Microbiotheriidae; genus Dromiciops; species Dromiciops gliroides. The sequence goes on from NC_057862.1 coordinate 693,975,109, forward strand.
CAAATTAAATGTGGTTGCCCTATTACTGTTCCACGTGTAGGGAAAATGAGCTGGGGTTTATCATACATTTGTTACTTAGAAATCAGAGGCTGCTGTACCAGTTTGGGGCATGATGCACTTACTAAAGTATATTAAATATTAGTAAAGAGAGCTTACAAGGCTCTGAAAGATGGGAAAGCCTAGAGAAGACAGAAAATGGGGAACCCCAGAGGGCTATGTCTGCACTCACCCTGTTCCCTCGCTGAAAGAGAGCAAGGGTCTCTGCAAGCTTGCTGCAGGCAGGAGCAGAGCCCGCCCATACCCACCGCTCAAAGCTCATTGGCTCCCATCACTCAAATCTATGGGGTCACTGGACAAACAGTTCTGCTGAGGTCAGAGAACAGATCCTCTGGCGGGAACAAGGCTGTCAGGTGGGTGTGGTTCTGAGTGAGGTAACTTCCTGACTCTGGGCTTACCTTAAGAAAGGACAGGGGCAGCCAGGTGGCGCAGTGGATAGAGCACCAGTCCTAGATTCAGGAGGACCTGAGTTCAAATCCAACCTCAGATACTTAACACTTACTAGCTGTGTGACCCTGGGCAAGTCACTTAACCCCAATTGCCCTGCCAAAAAAAAAAAAGGACAGGCCTGGGGGCAGCTAGGTGGTGCAGTGGATAAAGCACTGGCCCTGGATTCAGGAGGACCTGAGTTCAAATTCAGCCTCAGACTCTTGACACTTACTAGCTGCATGACCTTGGGCAAGTCACTTAACCCTCATTGCCCTCTTCCCTCCCCCAAAAAAAGGACAGGCCCAGTTCTCTCAGCAGCCTCTGAAGAGTCCCCAAACCCCATTCTTTTCTCACACTTCTTTCTAACACTGTTTCAGGGCTAGATGTGCAGTTATTGTTAAAAAGAAAAGAACTGTCTGGTTTTCTTCAACTTTTTCCCCTCCCTTCCTTTGTGCTAAGAGGGGCAGCAGAGGCATGCAGGGGAAATACAGTTAATATCAAAACAAAAGACTTCAAAAATATGTTATTTTTTTTTTAAAAAACAGGAAGATGGTATAGAAGTAGCCACAGAGGCAGCAGCTAGGTGATGCAGTAGATAAAGCACCGGCCCTGGAGTCAGGAGGACCTGAGTTCAAATCTGGCCTCAAACACTTGACACTTACTAGCTGTGTGATCCTGGGCAAGTCAATTAACCCCCACTGCCCCACCAAAAAAAAAAAAAAAAGAAAGAAAAAAGAAGTAGACACAGCTCTGGCCTCTTGTGGCTCTGGGCCTTCTCTCTGGACGTTTCCCCATACCCAGAACACTTGCTCACCTCATCTTGACCCACTGACCTCCCCAGCTTCTTTTAAGTCCCAACTAAGATCCCACCTTGGAACAGGAAGACTTACCCCAACTCCTCCTACTCCTTGTGCCTCTCGCCTGTTGGTTATTCCCTATTTATCCAGCTTACTTGTACATAGAAGCCAAATCAAGCCCAGCTAAGAGATAGAAGGTATGGACGACCTCCCTGGGAGCTCTAGACATTTTCCCCAATAGTCACAAGAAAACTTAGCAACATACACGTGTTCCACCAAGGCAGAAAAGGGCTCGCCTTTCGATGGAGGAGAAAATGGAAGCCCAGCAGGGGTGCCTCACACACCTCCCAGAAGCCTGCCCCTTGAAGACATTCTACGAGAAATCTCATCATAGGGTGAGCAATGAGCCCCTGGATACCTCTCCAGGTACGCGATGTCAGGCAAGAGCAGGACGCAGCTAGCCGGGGCAGTTCCTGCATCACAGAAGTGTCTCTATCCTGCCCAGGCTTCAGAAGCCGCCAGACTATGGCACAGCCGGCCCAATACCATCCCAGCCTCCTAAAGTGGCCTGTGGGGGCCCACCTCCCTCCTCATTGGCTCCCCCTCGCCAGGCTAGGGTGGTCTCCACAGTCAGCGCACAGGAGACCCAACCAGCCAAAGGGGGCCTGGAGTGGGATTCCCATCTGCAAAGGACAATGGCATTCACTTGGAATCACAACACATCCCGGTCTGCTGCGTGACTCATGAGCAAGAGTTTACCCACCCACCAAAAGGAGGCTGATAAGTACACCTGCCTCCCAGCTGGTTGTGAGGACTGAATGAGATATCTGCAAGCACTCAGTGTGGTGCTTGACCCACAGCAAGCGCTTAGTAAAGCAGCGAGTGGGCAATGGGCAGAGCGCTGGGCCTGGGGTCAGGAAAACTCCTCTTCATGAGTTCAAATCCAGCCTCAGACAATTCCTAGCTGTGTGACCCTGGGCAAGTCTCTTCACCCGGTCTGCCTCAGTTTCTTTTTTTTTTTCGTTTGGTGAGGCAATGAGGGTTAAGTGACTTGCCCAGGGTCACACAGCTAGTGTCAAGTGTCTGGATTTGAACTCAGGTCCTCCTGACTCCAGGGCCAGTGCTCTATCCACTGCACCACCTAGCTGCTCCTGTCTCAGTTTCCTCATCTGTAAAATAAGCTGGAAAAGGAATGGCCAACCATCCAGTACCTGTGCCAAATGGGGTCAGAGAGAGTCAGACAGGACTGAAATGGCTGACAGGCACTTAACAGAATGCTTATTCCCGCCCCCACCCTGGCCCATGAGGCCTCGGCTTCATGGCTTACCTCCAGAGGCCCCTTGTTAAGACACTGTGCTGGTAAGATGGAAACATTCGGGTTTTCTCCTCCTTCTGACGGATACATCTGGAAGTTCACCCTCTGATACAGAATCTGCAAGGAGACCAGGGGACGGTCAGTGATGGCACAACAGTGAGGCCCCGGAAGTTCTCCACCCAGGTCACAGTCACCACTGTTTTGACTTTAATAAGCAACATGAATCTCAAGCCGTCCTCGGCCTCCTCCCCCATCTCCATCGGGCCTGAACCTGGGTCTTCTAGGAATACAGAGGCTTCCTAATGGAGTAAATCCTGGCCTGGCATATGAAAGACGGCACAGACCTGGCGCAGGAGACCTTTGGGGGGCCAGCACCCGGACTGGGCTCTGTTTCACTGGGTCAAGTTACTGAACTGCCCAACATCGGGTGAGATACAAACGCCTGAGGGGCCATTTTGGCCTTGTCTTTGTACCCTCGATGGTCAGAACAGTCCATGCCCCACGGCAGGTGCGGAACAAAAGCCGGTCAACTGGCTCACCCTTCTTGCTGCCTCCCAGAAAACTGTACAAGTTTGTGCCCAGCTCCCACCCCCAGATCTCTTGCTCCCACTTGTCTCTTTTTTTTTTCCTTTTTTTCTTTTTCTTTTTTTTTAATAAAGTATTTTATTTTTTCCAGTTACATGTAAAGATAGTTCTCAACTTTTGTTTATACAAGCTTTCCAATTTCAGATTTTTCTCCCTCCCTTCCCTCCCTCCCCCCTCCCCTAGACAGCAGGCAATCTGATATAGGTTTTTATATATATATATATATATATATATATATATATATATATATATATATATATATATATATATATATATATATATACACACACACACACACATATATACATATATATATAAATATATATAATAACATTAATCCTATTTCTGCATTAGTCATGTTATAAGAGAAAAATCAGAGCAATGAGGAAAAACCTCAAAATAGAAAAACAACAGCACCAAAAACAAAAGAAATAGTATGGTTCAATCAGCATCTACTCCATAGTTCTTTTTTTTTTCCCTGAATTTGGAGATCCTCTTCCATCACAAGTCCCCTGGAACTCGTCTGTACCATCCCACTTGTCTCTTAACTAGTTCATCTACAAACTGAAATGAGGCCTCCTCTGGGAGGCTCTCCTCTCAAGGATTCTGGGACATGCCCAGCTCAATTTCCCCTGGTCCTCCCCCTCTCTGGCCACTCCCCAGTCCCTTTCGCTGGACTGTCTTCCACATCATGCCCTCCACCCATGGGTGGCCCCCAGCGTCCTGTCCTCCTCTCATCCCTCTAGGTGACTTCACTGCATGATCTCAGCAGCTTTTGGCACGTGATTCTCAGGTCTACCTTCCCTGCCCCAACCTCTCAGCTGACTGCCAGTCCCAAACCTCTAACTGCCTACTGGATGTCTGAAACCGGGTGTCCAGGAGACACCTGAACCTCAGAATGTCAAAACTGAACTCATTACCTTTCCCTCCAGACCCCTCTCTCCTCCTACCTGCCCTATTACATCAAGGACAACACACTCCTCCCGCACATAGGAATCATCCTGGACTCCTCACTCTCTTAGCCCCCAAATCCAATACAGTGCCAAGGCCTGTCGATTTCACCTCTGCAGCATCTCTGGTCAATTTCACCTCTGCAGCATCTCTGGTCAATTTCACCTCTGCAGCACCTCTGGTCAATTTCACCTCTGCAGCACCTCTGGTCAATTTCACCTCTGCAGCATCTCTGGTCGATTTCACCTCTGCAGCATCTCTTGTTGGTTTCACCACGCCAGCATCTGCCCACTACACCTCCTTTTCTCCTGACACCGCCACTCACCTTGCACTGGCCCTCATCACCTCCCTGCAATACCTGCTGGGGGGGTCTGACTGCCTCAAGCCTCTCCCCATTATAGTCCAGCCTCCATTCAATCACCAAAGTGAGTTTTCCTAAAGTGAAGGTCCAATCTTGTCACCCCCAGCTCAATAAACTCCAGTGGCTCCCGACAGCCTCTGCAGTCCAATGCAAAATGCTCTTTGGCATTCAAAGGTCTTCAAACCCATCCCTCTCCTCCCTGTCCAGGCTTCTAACACCTTACTCCTCCATCCAGTACCACAAGTCTCCTCACTGTTCCAACAAGACCCTCCATCTCCTGGATCTGGCTGGTTTCTCTGGCTGTCCTCCATGCCAGGAATGCTCTCCTTCCTCGTCTCCACCAAGAGGCTTCCCTGCCTTAATGAAGTCCCAACAAAAATCCCACTTTGTAGAGGAAGCCTTTCCCAATCCCCCCCCTTAATTCTAGCATCTTCTCTCTGCTGAGTATTTCCAATTTGTGCTGCATGTCACTTGTTTACATATTTACTTGCTGTCTCCCCGTTAGACTGTAAGTTCCTTGAGGGCAGGGAATGTCCTTTGCCTCTTTTTGTATGCCCAGTGCTTTACACCATACGTGGCACCTAGTGGGGACTTGATACATGTTTACTGATAGGTGATGACCAAACATGTCAGGTACCTAATAGATGTCCCTTTTTAATGACCACAGCACAGACAGGTGTATAACAAACGTCTCATAAAGTGCTTTTATAACACAATCAGACCTTCTCCCATCAGAGACTTACTTCTGTCTGGAGAGAACTGCTTGCTGCCAGAAGACCCTCAATGGAGCTGGGAGGACAATGTGTTAGGGCAAAAGCCATGAGCTCCTGGCGAGCAGCCAAGTCCTGGAAGTTTTCGCACTGCCCCAGCTGGCTGCAGACATCCCAGCTTGGAGAGTAGCCTGAAAAGGGAAGCAGCACGAGAGAGAAGAATTCTGGGAGTGCTCCCGAGGCGAGTCTGAGCAAGCCTAAAGACGCAGGAAGGCCCATCAGGCCAGTAAACCACATGGCCAATAAGTGACCAAGCGAGCGGCTCCCCAGCTCGAGGCTGCTCCAGCGAGCTCTGGGATGGGACAGAGAAGCAGGCCCTGCGGAGCTCTGCCAGCTCAGAGGGCCAGGAGAGGCGGTGGCAGCAGCAGCATCGTTGTTACTGTTTGAGTCACTGCTACCATGGTTCTAATTACTGCCATCATCATTCTTGCCACCCTCACCATTCCTACTGTTACCATTGGTGGTGGTGATTAAGGCACTGAGGCCACGCCTCTTCTGGCTCCAGGTCCGGGTCAGCCCCTGCGTCCCCCTGCCCTGTCTCCTTCTAAAGGCCCAATCACTAAGACGGAGATGGGAAATCTAAAGAATAACAGGAGAGTTTGAACACCAAGGGCTGATCCTTCTCCTCACTACATAAAGAAGTTACGACTGAGTTGAAGACAAAGCGTCATGGTGGTCCGAAGACAACAGCCCTTTCCCCAGAAAGCAAGAACTGTTTGGGATTCAGGGCCCCCGAATCTAGCAGGAAACGGCCCATGGGGGCTGACTGAGAGGGGCCTTCCAAAGGGATGGAAACACGACTCAGCCCAAGAGGCCTCACCAGCGACTCCCACAGCCTCCCCTCGGGCCCAGACTGGAGCGATGGCCTCGTTCTTTGAGGGGGCGCTTAGCCACCATCCTGGGGCAGGCCCCTGCTCCAGAGCACCAAGTTACAAGTTGCTTGACCAACCATGGCAATGGCCATGCAGCTTCCCAGGGCAGGAGCTGTGGCCGCAGACTCCCTCCCACCCTCCAGAGACTGGACTCTCCGTTTCAGCTCAGGAGGCCTAAGATTTTGGCAGCACGTACTTCGAATATCCTCCATAGGAATGTTCTACTTGTAACCCAAAGACCAACACAAAAGACCAGAAAGCTCAGTAGGTGTTCGTGTGATGAGGGACAAATCCCTAAACAATTTAACATAAAATGGTGAACATGGTTTTAACACAGCATGAGAAAAACCAACCCAACTCAGCCAAGAAAAGGGCCCCGGTGGCCAGAGTGACCCCAGAGGCCGGCATGTCTGACCAGCAGGCACAGGCCAGTGAGCAGCATCAAGTGTAAGAGGCCTCCTAAGCTCCGAACACAGCATGGGACTGACCGGCCAGACCCTGCCCGTCATGCCCAGTGGCTGAGGGCCCGGGCCGAGCCAGCCCAGGGCGCGCCTACGTTACCTGTCGCCATCAGCTCCTGACAGTGCATGCTCGCCGCTTTGTAGTCCTGGAAGTGAAGAGCTTGTTGGACCAAAAGCACCAAAACCTGCCCCTTCCTTTCTTGGTGGTCCTCACCTGGAAGCAGAAACCAGCACTGGGGTCACTGGTGCAGTCAACTCTCAGAGGGCTCAGCAACAGGGTCTTTCAGAATGGGATGCACCAGAGCAAAGGGAGGGGCCGGGGGCCAGCCCCTGAGATAGGCCGTCCTGGCCTAGGAGGGCTATGGGGCCCCCTTCCCTCCCAGGAGCCCCCGCCCCAGGGCCAGACTTTCAGCACAGTCAAAGCCGGGTCTAGCCTCCATCAGGTTCAGGGATGAAGGCCCAGGGAACAGGCTAGGAGGGTATGAGTTAAGGCCCCGCATGCATCAGGGACTGATGACTCATTCCTCAGATGGATAAACAAGTCCACAGAATGAATGGCACAGGCTGGGGGCTGGGTGATCACTCCCTGTGACGGAGGGACTGGGCTGAGGCAAAGTGGCTCCAGAAAGAGATTTTAAACAGCCCCAACATCTATGTCACAGGACGACTCTTCTACGGTAACCACAAGAACACTGCCGAATACAGTGTAACGCAATTATCAAATTAAGTTTTTAAATGGTTTCTTCCAAGAGGCTAATTACAGAAGAAATCGCCTGGGAATACACAATGAATGATGTGTCTTTTATAATAAATGTTCTTGCAAATTAACACTCAGTAATCGTGGGCAGCACAAATAAAGGCCCTCTGCATTTGCTAAGTTTTCATTTTTTCTCCCCATTGTGGATTAATAAAAAACATTTCTATAGCAGCGATATGTTCAACAACATAGAAAGCAAAGTCATTACAGCCTCATATGTAAAGGGGAATGCAGTTAACGTGTCTTTACCAGCTTTTACCCAGGAAAAAAATACAAATTGTTCTTAAGTCACTATTTCTGGCTCATGTGACTCCAGACAGTTTACTTCTTGCCCCTGTGCTGGTGTTCAGAGCATTTCACAGAATCCCCAGCTTTGTCCCACACAGAAAGCCCCCAGGGCCAGCAGGATGGACCCCTCCCCCTGGCCTCCCCACTGCCCAGCTTCTGCCCACAGACTGCCAGTGAGGCCCAGGGTGGGAGCCTCCTGAGGACGCTACCGCTGCTTCTGGAGCGCTCTGCGGGGTCAGGAAGATCCCCCCATGGCCCACCTCAGGGGGCCCTTCCAAGCCCCGGGCTCAGCTGCCGGCTCTCTTCCCAGCCTTCGTTTTCCCAAAGGAAATGTTCGTCAGACTATTATGGCCCTGCACAAGTGAGCACGTGCTGGCCGTAAGAATGCCCTCCCCTCATTTGCATCACCTCAGCAGGAGGTGCTGGGGGCCTGAGTGAGAGGATGTGGGCAGACGGGGGAGATGGTAAAGCTTGTGCTGACATAGTGCCTTCTGTCTGCAGGGCATCCTGTGTGGTAAAGCAGTGTGTGTGTCTGTGTCTGTGAGTGTATAAGACTGTGTGCATCTGTGTGAATGTATGTGAGTGTATGTGAAGCAGGGTGTATCTGTGAATTTGTGTCGAGTGTGTGTATCTGAGTGTGTGTGTGAAACAGTATGTACATCTGTGTGAGTGTATAAGAGTGTGTGCGTCTGTGTGAATGTATGTCAGTGTATGTGAAGTAGTGTGTCTATTTGTGTTGAGTGTGTATATCCGAGTGTGTGTGCATGAAGCAGTGTGTACATCTGTGTGAGTGTATGAGTATGTGCATCTGTGAGTGTATGTGAAGCAGTGTGTGTCTATTTGTGTTGAGTGTGTGTATCCGAGTGTGTGTGCATGAAGCAGTGTGTACATCTGTGTGAGTGTATGAGTGTGTGCGTCTGTGAGTGTATGTGAAGCAGTGTGTGTATTTGTGTTGAGTGTATATGTGTGTGTGTGTGCGTGCGTGCATATGCATGTGCATGAAGCAGTGTGCGTATCATCTCCTCTGATCTTCACCTGACTCCATGAACAAGGAAGGATAGCGCTTGGCACCCAGAATAGCGGGCAGACAAGAAAGGTGTTGGGAAGGAAGGATGGCGAGTCGCATTTTAGAGCTGGGGCGCTGGGATTCACCGTCACAGAGAGGATAACCAAGCGGAGGAGACGGGAGGGAACGGAGGGGAGGCCCCACCACACTGAGCAGTCAGGACAAGCAGGCTGAGAAGGGGGGTGGGGGGACACCATCCCAGAGGACGATAACAGGGTGAGCCAGGAGAGAAGCAGGACGCGGGCTCTGGGAGAAAGGTCCGGCCGAGTGCTGGGGTCTGGGGCCCAACCGGGATGGGGGAGGGGAGGGAGGACCTCAGCTTGGCGGAAGGGCAAAGGCTCCCCTGGGTTTCGTCACTGCTTAGGGAGCATCCTTAGGCAGTGGAGGAGAGACTCTGCTGAGCACAAGGGTGGCTGTAAGGACGTCACCGATGGACAGAAAGGTTGCGAAGTCTCTGTGGGCAGAGTTAATTAGGGACAGGGGTCAGATGGCAGAGCCTGTAGTGACCCTGCTGGACGGGGTGGGCGTCCTCCTCCAGAGGCATGAGCAGGAACAGCAAGGAGGCACCGGGGAGCCACCCAGAGTGTGGGAAGCCACAAGGAGGGAAGGGGTGAAGGGGACACAAGGGTCACTGACAGGGTCTGGCTGAGCTGGTCAACCAGAGAACTGAGACGGGGCAGGACTGAGAGAACAAGGACAAACGGAAGGCCCGAAGCTCAGGGGAAGAGCCCGGGCCGAGGAGGAGGGGATGGGCGCGGGCTGACGGGTCTGGAGGTACAATGGCTGGGGTGTGACGGCTGAAGTGAAGTGAGGCTGGAGGTCACAGGGCTCTGGAGGTCACAGGGCTCTGGAGGCCGAGGGAGGGGGCACTGACTGGCAGCCCTGAGCTCTGAGCACAGGGATTCAAACAAGATGACCATCCCCCGGCCCCAGGACTGCCCCGCCCCGAGAATGGAAATAATGAAAGAGAATTCAGCCAAAAGCTTTTTAATCCAACTGGCTGAGAATGGGGGAGATTCGAGCCCAGGGGAGTGTGGCTGCCCTCCTTCCTGCCCACAAGCTCCAGGTGAGGAAGGGCCCAGAGCGAGCACGCCCAGTCCCTCCCCCCCCCCCTTGACTGGAAGCTCTGTGGGGGAGACTCTTTTTGCTTCCATTTCTATCCCCAGCCCTTCACACAGGGCCTGACTCACAGTAAGGGGGAAGCTAATGTAATGTAGAGGGGGGAGAGAGAGAGGGAGGGAGACTGGGGGGGGGGAGGGGGAGGGAGGGAGAGAAGAAGGAAGGGAGGGAGGAAGGAGGGAGGGAAGGAGGGAGGAAGGAAGGGAGGAAGGAAGGGAGGAAGGAAGGGAGGGAGGGAGGGAGGGAGGGAGGGAGGGAGGAAGGGAGGGAGGGAGGGAGGGAGGAAGGGAGGAAGGGAGGGAGGGAGGGAGGGAGGGAGGGAGGGAGGGAGGGAGGAAGGAGGGAGGAAGGAGGGAGGAAGGGAGGGAGGAAGGAGGGAGGAAGGGAGGGAGGAAGGAGGGAAGGAGGGAGGAAGGAGGGAGGAAGGGAGGAAGGAGGGAAGGAGGGAGGAAGGGAGGAAGGAGGGAAGGAGGGAGGAAAGGAGGGAAGGAGGGAGGAAAGGAGGGAAGGAGGGAGGGAAGGAGGGAGGAAAGGAGGGAAGGAGGGAGGGAGGGAGGGAGGGAGGAAGGAGGGAGGGAGGGAGGGAGGAAGGAGGGAGGGAGGGAGGGAGGAAGGAGGGAGGGAGGGAGGGAGGGAGGGAGGGAGGGAGGGAGGAAGGAGGGAGGGAGGGAGACAGACCCTGCCCTCAGGAAGCCTTAATCTAACAAGAGAAGAAAACTCACAAAGCTGGGGTGGGCGGGGCACGCTGCAGGGAAGGTGTGAGCACAGGTGTGAGCAGGGGATGGAGCTGAGGGCAGGCCTGGGCCCCTCATTACACAAAGGACAGCTCTCCCCCTCTGCTTTCCCCTCTGAGGGAGGGGCCCCAGAGGCAGGGAGCTCTCCATAGATGGGAACCCTGGGGCTCACCGGATGGGAGGTTCCCGGGCCAGGATGGAGAAGCCCGGGCAGTGCCCCAGGAACGCCCCTGCTGCTTCCCACGACTTCAGAATCAGGCGCTGAGACCATCCTAGGCCACAACCAGATTCCATCTGCTCCCTCCTAGGCTAGAAGTCAAGTCAGCAAGCACTTAGTACGTCTGCCGACATTATGGAAAGATTACCCTGTGTTGAACCTTGGGTACACGTCATCCGATGTACCGGGGCCTCCGGACCCTTACGGGAGACCTTCAGGGGCGCACTCTCGCGTTTGCTGGTCCTGACCAACTTGAAAATCCCATGAAACTCATACAATCCAGCACCAGGCCCCACTTTCCTCCCAAGCCACCCGCCCTCACCCACTCCGCCCCCAAACTGTCCGGTGCCCTCTCCACACAGGCCGCCACCATAACTATACTAAAGCTTAGATCGGACCCCATCACATCGCTGTTCAATATGCCCGGGATACAATGCTAGAGGTCCCTGCCACCCCCCCACACACACACACATACCCCCCCACACACAAATGAGCTAAATGACTCTGGCAGGAGCTTGAATGCAGTGTCCCCTAAAGAGAGAGCCACCCCAGCACATCGACACTAAAGGGCTTCAGAGGACGTCTACACCAGCCCTTGGCTTCCAAAAAGGGAAGTGCTCAAACCGTCCAGGCAGACCTTTGTCTCCCGATTCTAAAAAGCGACAGCCCATTGTCCTGTCCTACGCTCGTTTTTATTACTAGATAAATTCACACTCTTCTTTCTGGTCATAACAAGTGTCACGGAGCCAACAGAGCCAGCCTTTCTCAACTCTAACTGTGCATAATGCCAGCCTGGGGAGAAAACCCATTTCCAATGTAATTGCTTTGGAAAGGTCTGCCCAGGCTTTCACAGTCTACACGGGAGGGCAGCCGGCACTGCCAAGCCCCAGACTCTTTTATAAGATGACGTGGGGACAACTGTTTCCATTTCATTTTCACTTGATTTCAAAATTTGAAATAAAAAATATACAAAAGCCAAATTCATACTACTTTCCCAAGAAGGAGGTGAGATTTTACAGAGATGATTACATGAGCAATATTGTGGAAAACACAGGGGGAAATCGTGGTTTTCAGAGGGTTTTTTTAAAGTGCCGATGGAAGAAAATGCTAGCTTTCACCCGGACAAAGAAATGAAGAGAGCAGCCCAGACAGTTCATTACAGATGACACCCTCTGACAACCTCTGATTTCTTCCCAGTGTTGGACATGATGACGACCCATCCGGAAGTATGTGAACAAGTAAATGCAAGAAGGTTCTTCTTAGTCAGCCTGCCAAGGCTCCGGAGCAGAAGCGACAGTGGAGGCCGGGCATCCAGGGACAGCGTGAGGAGTCGCGGCTCACCCCAGGCTTGGTGCCTCCACTCACCTCTGAGGCCACGCCTGAGGTCACACATGGCCCATGTTTGTTCTCACTCCCAGGACACAGAGCTGCCGTCTGAGACAGGGGTGGTTCCTGCCAGAACTCGCCAAGGGACAAGCCCGCTGGACAAGAGCGGTCAGGAAGGCTGAATGTCCAAATGGGCCAACAGGAGCAAAAGGCTTCAGGAAGGTCTGCCCTGGCTCCCACAGTCAGCACCGGTAACTGGGCAGGAGGGGGCCTCACTGCCAAAGCCCCAGACTCTTCAGAAGAAGACTCACTGGGCACAATTATTTCTATCTCACTTCTCACATGACCAAAATTCAAAGTAAAAAAACACGCTGCACATCTAATTCGTGTGACTTTTCAGAGAAAGTCACTGGATCAGGAAAACGATGTGAGTCAGACAGGCAGAACAGCTGCTTTCTGGCTGGGGCTCAGCTGGGACCGTCAGAGGAGGCCCTGACCACGGGCAGGGTTTGTGTGACAAAGCCTCTTAGGACACGGATGCAGGAGGGAGGGGAGGGAGGCCCCCTGGGGACTGTGAGTGCCTGGACCCAAAGCGTGGGCACGCAGGCTCGGGCAGCCATCTGCAAGACCTCCTGGCAGGGTCTGAGGGACCCGGAGAAAGTCCGAGATGGCACACTCATCACAACTGCAGGTGACACAAAGCCGAGGGGAAGACGAACGGCTGTCATCTGTCACAGCAACGCATGACGAGCTACTGAGGCACAGAGTGGGGGCAGCTCCAGGAGTGGGGGCCCCAGCCCAGAAAGAACTACAGGCCCTGGGCAGGAAGACCCTCTGCAGCCCCTGCCACAGTGCAGGGCTGAGGTGGTGAGGGCCTGCGGCAGAGGAGAAGGGGGCAGATGCGACAGATGCAGCAAACCTGAAACCTGCGGGTGAAATCGGCAGGTCTTGGCAACCGACTGAAAGGAGGGGACGAGGGGGATGAGGGGGAGTGGGGGAGGAATTGGGAGAGGGCGGGAGGCCTGGCAGGAGGCACCACTCCAAGGCGGGCAGAGACGGGCCTTCATCCTGCCATTGCCCTGGGACCACAGGCCACTCAGGGACGTGGCAGTGGATGGGGCACGGCCGGGAGGGAGCTCTGAGCACTCGCCCACAGACACAGAGACAAAAGTTCAGAGGGCTCAGCCGAGGAGTCCCCAAAAGGGAGAAGACTGAGCCAGAGAGTGGGGCTGGAGCTGAGTCAGGACGCAGGGGCCTGGTGGGCCGCCACGTCCACCATCACTGCACTCTGAGAGGCGGCCAGGGCTGAGAGTCGGCCGAGGGTCTGGCTTTTTCACACTGCAGACGTGCCGCTCGGCCACTCCAGCCAACACCCCCCATAAAGTGTCCTCTCGGGCCCCACAGCCTTTCCCCAGGAGGCCCCACACCAAAGGGTGGGCCGGGAAGGACAAAGAGAGAGACAGTCAGACAGTCAGAACTGCTCCTGACAGTGATGCGTCGCCACACAGACATTGCCCACCCAGCCTCCATCTCAACCACAAGAAACCTCGTCACTGGGAAACTCACTGTCCTGCCAGCCTGGTGGGGCGGCCCGGTCCTCCACCCCGTGCATCCCCCGGGTGCCCGCTGTGCCCCCTGACTGGAGGGCTGGCAGCTGGAGCAGAGTCCCCCCAGAGACTCCACATCGGGCGGTGCCTCAAGCCAGCCATCCACTCTCCGTGACCTGGACTCCATCCTGGCCCCAGGCCAGAGCCCTCCTACCCCCTCTCACTTTTCAGTTCTGTTCTGAATGGTCACTAGATGGTATGCTCCCTGAGGCCAGGGACTCTCCATTTCTTACTAGTATCCTCAGCGCTCAGGCCAGTGCCTGGAACAAAGGGGGCACTTCATCACTCTTTACTGACTGACTGACAGGAGCTGCCAGTCACTGGAGGCGGCTGTCCAGAGGCTCACAGACCGGCTCACCCTGCAGGTCATCTGCTCCAACCCCTTCATGAATATTTGAGAAAACTGAGGCCGGGGGAAGTCCAGGGACCTGCCTGAGGTCACTTAAGGCAAGAGGAGAAAGGAGGAAGGGGAAGATGTGGGGCTCAAAGACCCTCTTCCTCCTAGGCCACAGCTGCGGCACCGGGGCTCACTATGAATGACAGGTGCTGGCCCCTCTCCAGGAGGGATGATCTCCCCGGGGGAAGGGTCTCCTACACACAGCAAGCAGAGAGGAGAGAGATCATATCGACACGGTGCCCCTCCAAGGCTCTAATGACAGAGGATGCGTCTGCCTGGGTGTGCATGTGTGTGTGTCTGGGTGTGCCCACGTGTGTTCTGCGTGGGAGTGCACCCATTATGAATGTGTCTATCTGTGTCCGTGCGCATGTGTTCACGTGTATATATGTATCGTGTGTGGCCATGTGTATAGGGGGTAAGTGCATCCATTATGAATGTGTGTCTGTTTCTGTGTATGCATGTCCACGTTTGTGTGTGTGTGTGTGTGTGTGTGTGTGTGTGTGTGGCCACATGTTCGTGTGTGTGAGTGCACCCATTATGAATGAGGGTGTTTATCCATGTCCGTATATGCGTGTCTGAGTGGAGGGTCAGCAGAGAAGTCAGCGCTGGAAGGGCCACAAAGACCCACGCACCCCATTACCTTGTGGGGAGGGGCACTCTCCAAAGCTAGGAGAGGAAGACTGGCCCCCAGCACTGCTGACTCCTGGCCTAGTGGCCTGGCCAGCCCCCTGCACTGGCGCCATTACAGGCGTGTCAGGCCCCTGCTACGATGCCCCCACAGTGCCTACAAAATGCTTGTCCCCTGCAGACAGACACCTGGAGGGCTGCCCATAACCCACGGTGACTTACCTGCTACCTGCAGCAGGCTGGCCAGTCCCAGGACTTTGGTGGACTGCTTGTAGCAGGTCGGGGCCTGGGCAATGCATTCCCTGATGAGGCTGAGGCGATCCGGGCACAGGCGCACTGAGAGAGAAGCGAGAGAAGCTGTAGTGATTAAAAAGGTCTGCAGCAGGGGGCAGCTGGGTGGCCCAGTGGATAAAGCACTGGCCCTGAATTCAGGAGGACCCGAGTTCAAATCTGGCCTCAGATACTTGCTAGCTGTGTGACCCTGGGCAAGTCACTTCACCTTGTCTGCTTCAGTTTCCTCATGTGTCAAATGAGCTGGAGAAGGAAATGGCCAAGCCCTCCAGTATCGTGGCCAAAAAGACCCCAAATGGGGTCATGGAGAGTCAGCCATGACTGAAACAACTCAACAACAGTAACAAGTTCACACACCCGAACTACACTGACCAGGGCTCATCCGAGTATTTCCCCGGGAGGACAAACAAGAGGAACTCACCTTGCAAAGGCAGGCTCTTTACCCCAAACTCTTCAAGGTGCCCGAGGGCACGAATGAGATCAAGCTCCTTCTGAATGGCGCTGGGACAGTCTGTGATCAGCTGCAAGCAGGACCTAGGAAAGAAAGACGGTCAGGAAGCCGGGGGAAGGGACACGGGACCGCTGGTGCCATGGCTGAGAAGCGGTCTGCTAGACAGAGGGCAGCGGGCCTGGAGTCGGAAGGCAGGAACTGTGGGCCCTCTCTCTGAGTCTATCTCCTAAGGTGGAGGCGGATGGCGGTCTGCACCGGCGGAAGGAAGGCCTCCAGAGATAAAGCCACCGGCCCCTGGCACGGCACTGGTTTGGAACACGTGGCTATTCGGGTTGGGTTGTTTTCTGTAACCCAATCGGTTAAAGCTCTCTGCCCGCCAGGTGCGGGAGATTCCTAGGCGGGAAGCTGACCCGGGTGGCCCCTGGACGCTCAAGCAGTCCATTCGTTATAACGACTGGCTCAAAAGTTGTGGAGTAAGTGTGATCCTGGGGCATCCTGGGCTTTGTCACCCCCAGAACACAGCAGGTGCTTCATCAGTGCCGGACGCCTCCTATCGTTGGCGCCACCACTCCAAACTCTGCTCACCCCATCAGAGCAGAGCCTTCCCCCTTCATCTCCTCAACAACAAATGCACGCCCGCCGCGGTGGGCAGAATCTTGGCGTGGTCTGGATGGTTGCTGAGGGGTCAGGACCACACTCAGAGACTTAAGACCTCCTGCTGTGGGAAAGCTAGCCACCAAGGTGGCTGGTCTGAGATTTGGGATCGGGACATTTCTGTCCCGTCTGTCTCCTCACCCTGACCCTCATTCCCAAGTATCACTTATTCGTTCACCTCCCGTCCAGGGAGGACTGACCGGGGGTGGGGGTGGAGGGGAGGACTAAGGCTGAGCATGCTAAACGAGGAAGGGCAGTGGGTGCACTGCTGAAAAGCCTGTGGCCTTTAGACCCGTGATTCTGCCCCCCCAAGCCTCTGTTTCCCCATCTGTGAAATAAGAAGGCTGCTCCCACCGACAGCAGCCACCTCAACCAACCCCCTCATTTTACAGACAAGAAGACTGAGGCCCAGCCACATAAACTGACCCACCCCAGGTGGCCCAGGAAGCAAAGGGCAGGGCCCGTGGCCAGGCCCAAGCCTGGGCCTCCAAGCTTCTCAAGCCGCTCTGGGCTCACACATTTCACAGGTTCTGGGACCTTCTGACAGGCCTTTAGGCGTCTGTGGCAATCCAAAATCTCCATAAATGGGAACCAGAGGAAAGGAAGAAATGAACAGGGGGCAGCACAAAGGAAAACCAGACAGAGAGCTCACAGAGGCAATGAAGAAAAGTTCAGGAAAGTGCAGTCGGGCAGATGCCAGCAGGGCCAGGAAGGAGAACGCAAGGAGGAAACCCCCGTGCGACCTTGGGGTCTTCCCAGACAGGATCCCTGCACTGGGGCCGACATTCACCAAGGCCTCCCCTCCTGCCCTCTGGGGGCCGGGGGCTTTCACTGGGCGATGTGTCCCCAGAGTGATGGCGAAGGGCACGAGGCTGCGGCTGCGCCTCAGAACCTCTCCTTCTACAAGGATGCTCTGCCTCTGGTGCAGGGCTGGGGGCTGGGGGGCAGCGCGGACAGCGGCGCAGGCGGGGCAGGGGAGGCTCGACTTTTACAGGAGAATCCCCAGCGGCCTCCTGCCAAAAATAATTAGAGCAAACCAAAGCCTGGGCCTCAAAGGCGATTGCATTTGGTATTTTCTTCCTGTGAAGGAAAACCGAGGATCCCTTAAGGGAGAAAGGAAAATGCGTTAAGTGCTTTAAACAATTTTGTCAAGTTTAATAACACAGTTGGAGGAAAGATGATTAGCTCCCAGAGAAGGGATCAATCCAAGAAAATGAAGTTTCCTTCCACCTTGCTGGGAAAAGCACAAGGCTTGGTTTCCCGCTGTCTGCGGCGGGCGGGTGAGGGGCTGGCCGGCCGCAGAACGAATAAAGCTTCCGGCCCAGGGAAGCCAAACTGGCCCCGTCCCACAGGGAGCCCCCACTTCTGGGTAAATGACAATAAGCTCCGCCACGTGACGTGTTCGTTTGGAAAGGGCGAGCAGGCCCTCACAAGATCAGCCCCCCTCCCCATCCTCAGACTCTTCGTGTCACAGACACGAGTCACGCGGCTTTCAGAAGAGAAGGTCTGCTTAATTGCGATCATTCCCACTCCTCAGATGGGAAAACGGAGGCCCAGGGACACCGCTGGTGTGTGGCTGAGATGGGCCTGAATCCCAGACCTGACAGGCAGGTGAGGGGAGTCATGACAAAGGGAAGAAGGGACCCAAACTCAGGCGGGCACAAGGCCTCTCCCTCTAAATGACCAGTCACCAAGCAATGCGTAAGCACGTCCTCTGAGCCGGGCGTGGCCGGCGTGGGCACTCCAGAGGGGCATCGGACAGGGAGCTCCTCTGGCCTGCACCGGTGTAAAGACAGAGCCAGCCCCAAAGGGCTCCTCTTCGGCTCTGTCCAGAGACCTCCCGGGAGCTGGCGATCACCCACAGCTTAGCATGATCACAGGCTGTTAATTTAAACTTTGGGCAGTTTCCAAATTGCAATTTTCCATAGAGAAAATCTAGAGAAAGGCAGGCTGACATGGGACTGTTACCGTACCAAGTACGGCCATGGTGGAAACCTACCATGGGCAGACCTGTGGCCAGCCCCTCTTTGGGGCAACAGAGCCACAGAAGCTCACAGCCCAGACCTAGAGAGAGCCCTGAATGATGAGTCCTGCGGGTGGGCCCTGGCTACTGACTCTGGTGGGGCCTTGGCCAAGTCACTGAGCTTCTAGGACACAACGAGGGTGTCTAAGTCTGCACGGCAAGGCCAGCGTCAGCCAAGTGGCCCCCACACACGTAAGATCAGTAAATAAACGCCTGACTGACTGACTGATGCCAGACCGCCAAGGGGCTGACTTGCACAGTCTGGCCACCATGGAGGTGGGGCCCTGCAGCCTCCCCGCCTCTCAAAGATCCCTCGTCACCTCCAGCCTCCAACCCAGCCTCCCCTGACCCGGCCTAGGGGATCCCTTCTGTGCCGGCATAAGCCGCTCCTCCCCAAGTGGTGACCTCAGAGTCCGAGTCTGCCCGTGTGTATGATGACGAGGCTGGACGAGGAGCCCTCGTCCCGGTGCTGATATTCTATGCTCGTGATTCAGAAGAACCTCAGAGCTTCGGGTCTGGCCCCTGGACTCCACTGAGGCTGCAGGGATTATTCCCACTTGGGAGCCCCAACAGCTGCTATTCACCCACACTGGGAAGCAGCCAGGTAACGGGGCTCCAACAGCTCCCTCTGTGATCCAGTCTAGCAGCAGCCCATGAAAAGACCAGCATCACAGAAGTGCTGGTTAGCAGCAAGGATGGGGCGGGGGAAGAGGAGGACCGGGTCCCCCCACATTAAGATGCATGTTCTTGACACCCCGGAAGGCCGCCCCACCCCAGCACTAGAAGGCGGCCAGCCAAGAACCCGCTTTCTAACACGGCATCACAGACACGAATAGACGCTTGTAAACAAAGGAAGGCCAAGCCTCTACCTGGCCAAGTCCATGCAGCTGTCGGAGAGGCTGGTGGAAGAGTTGAAGTACTCTCGGCTGGCGGCCAACACCAAGGCCACGCTCTTCTCGTAGCTGACCCTGAAGGGAGCCTTCCCTTTGTGGGGGCCGCTCCCGGCAGCACTGCACTGCATCATCTGGCCCGCCAAGAGGATCGTGTCCAGGTGGCTGGAGCACAGGAGGCTCTCGGTGAAGATCTGCACAAACAGGGGATACGGATCAGGCAGCAGGACAGCAAGAGACCTTCCACAAACCCAGAGGACAAGTCCCCAAACGCCAGCTCGGAGGGAGGAAAACCCGCCTCACCCAGTGCCCAAATGAACGACATTTCAGCTCACAAACCGAGCCCTGCGTCTGACACAGCCCACATCAAAGAGCCGGCTCCAAACTGGAAGATGACCCCATGTCCCGGCCCTGCCCACCCCGAGGCCCAGTCATCCGTCTCCCACACTCAGGCTGGCCTGCTTGACCCGCTAACAAAACCAGAAATGGAAGGAGGGTTTCATGTAAAAACGACTGTGTTCTCCCAGACACCTGACAGGGCCATCAACGTGAAACTAATGGGCAATAATCAGACGGTTTGCAACTAAGGCAGTTTGTGTTCAGACTCAGGCTTTCCCAAAAGCAAGACGGAGACTTGTTCTGGGCCTCCAGCGAGTGATCGAGTCTGAGGGACCCTTTAAGAACAACACTCATGACTGTCATGAACCCCTTCCTGGATGGGAGTCGGGGGGACAACAGCCCCAGGATGAAACAACCAGCCTCCCCAGGGAGAAGAGGCAGCAGCCTTGCCCCTCCTGAGAAGGAAGAACGAGAACCCCACAATGGAGAGCCTTCCGATCTCCCAGCGTGACATAGCGTCAGGATGTAAAATCCTAGATCTGCAGCTGCTGCCTGTCTGCCTCCTTTATTTTTCAGGCAAGGATACTGAGGCCCAGGGTGGTTAAACGACTTGCCCTAGGTGGCAGAGATAGTAAGTTTTAGAAGCAGGATTTGAACCCAGGACCAGCGCGTTTTGCCTTGGGCCACACCCTCTACAAAGATAGCTGGACAATGGCCCATCTTAAAAGCAAGGTCCCTGACACAATCACAAATGCCTTACCTCCCTCTACTTCTCAAAAATTGAACCCATGAGGTCCTGAAGGAAAGTGCAGGAAAATGTGATTCCCTTTTCCCTCTCCCCAGAATCACTCAAAACGTACTGCCTGGGGGGCAGGGGAGGGAAGGAATGGCATTTCAAGTCCTAATGGCGTCTCTTACAGCCCACTTTAAGAGCTTCCTCAAATTCTTTGTTAAGGCTTTCAAATGCCTCCCCAGGTGATGAAGACTGGAAGCTATAATAAAATGAGTTGAAGATAGTATTAAACTTTTAAAGGATGTCAAATTTCTGAGATGGATGACTCCATGAAGAAACTTATTCAAGGCCCACACACTTAGTGTAGAATATTAAAGGAAATATGCAAATACACAAAACACAGGCAAAACTCTAGTGCAACTTAATAACAGTGTTTCAGGACTTTGTCCCAGACACAAAATGGCACAGTCTCTCCTCCTCAGACAACGTGCAAACAGAAAACTGAAGAGGGACCATGCAGGGCCTGCCAGGGACCCGCAGGTGATGGAACTCGGAGCTCCATCAGGGAGGCCGCCAACCTTCAGCTGCATGGGTGACTGCACTGGTGCAACATCTCCAACACCACGACAAGACCGCGGCTTTTCATGGTGCTCTCACACTATCAACGGCCTCTGCTTTGGGACGCCTTGGGTCAGGGCACCCAACCCGGCTTCGGCTGGCATCCACCCAGCGGGAATGTTCAAAGGGAAGACTTTCTGGTTGGGATCGATAACCCAGAAATGGCTTCCGTTGTTTACAGAATGCCGGTGGTCATCCTCCACCAGAAGCCCTAGGGCTTGCCTCTAAGTAACTAAGAGATGGGTCTAATGACCAGTGAAGGCCACACTGGACCTCAGGGCCGCCCTCTGTCACAGTACCAGACGACCGGGAATGAATGGATCAGAGGAGGAGAATAGTGACCTCATAGCAAGCCTCTGGTTCCAAGCAGGTGTAGACCGTCCGCTGCATAGCCAGCATATCCTGCAGCAGCATCTTCCAGTGAGACTCACTGACCGGGGGCTGCCTACAAGAAAAGAAACAGTGTTTCACGCATGACCCTCAGTCACAGAGTCCAGGCTCTGTTCTTTGTTCAGCCCTGCCCGGATGAGAGGCTCTGGAGAGTGAGCGAGTGAATGAATGAATGCTAAGAGGATCTACTTTGAAAACACGCTTGGGACCCAGACTTCCAGGTGAGAGACCGATCAGGGTGGCTGAAGAGCTGGCCAGCGTCCCCTTGGCCCCATCCCCCACGGATGCCAAAGCTCACAGGTCTCCTTCGGAGGATCTAGAACTGAACAGATGGAAGAGAGAGGAAGCGTGCTGTCGGTCAGCACCTGGGTGTGAGGGCAGTGCCCACAAAATGCCCAAGGAAGCTCTCAGAAGGGCACTGGAGGCGATATTCTGCAGGCTGACCTGACCCCGCTGGACGTTCACCACAGAATCACTGGCCCCAGAAGCTCCCTCGGCCCCTGGGCCTCCAGCCTCTGATTGGCTCCTTTGAAGGCTGAGGAACGGCTCCACCCCCGACTCAGCAGACCCTCTACCAAAGCCCCTAGGCCAGGGCCCTCCCTCCCCACCAGAACGGAAGCGCCCCGAGAGCAGGGACTGTTCTTGCTTCTGCTCCCAGTGTTCCCGGTGCTTTGCCCAGGGCTCAGCACATCGCAAGCACCTCACAAACGCTACCAGTCACGGGTTGGAGTCTATGGCCAGAAAAGTCTCCTCCACTCTCGGATTCCTTAGGAAGGAAGTACCCGGAGGCCGGACTGTTTTCTCATTTGAAACCTTTCACCACCAGCAGCATTAGGCCATCTCACCGGCTCCTCACAGCCACCCTGGAGGGAGGCGAGATGATCATCTCCACCGAGCTCCTGACAGACAGCGATTTTAAGTCTGTATTTGCTGAAATCGCTGAATAGAAGTTATCTTCAGATGCTTGGTTCAGAACACGACAAAAGTTAAAACCTGAGCAGCACTGACTGAAAAGTTTCTAATTCTTCCAACCTGATTTCCCACAAAATTGGATCATTTCCTTCAGAATCTGAAAAAACAACGAGCTTTCAGAAAAGGCCCAGAATCCCCTCATCTGCAGCTCTGTGGAACTCTCCAGAAGGGGAGGAAATGCAGGAAACACAGGGAAGACTTGGGGGAATCTGGTCTAGTGCGCCGCTCTAGGGTGAGTGAATTCAGAGCCACGTGGGGAAGCTCTACAGATCTGCTACATGCCAGGAGCACTAAAACCCTAACTGGGGGCCACGACCCCGGGGCCCAAACCACCCCCACCACCCATCCTGCATGCTTCTCATCTACCTTCACCCATGGAGCACCTGCCAACAGCTGCTACCCAGCCACACTCATGGCCCAGTGACAAAAGCACTCTTAGTTACCTCTTAGCCTCTGCATTCCCGTGGCACTGCACCCGAGAGTACTGGTAACGGCCCTTGCCACCAGCCCCTCCTGTCTCTCTCTCGTCCCCAGTCATCTCAACCTTACACCCCAAGACCTGCTCCAGATGGGGAGAAGTCCAGCCACTTCTCCGTCCCATCTCCTGGCTCCTTTCAGACATCCCTGCAACCACTCCCAGTACGGGTTGTGCCTTCTCTCACACCCCTCAGCTTCCAGGGGTCCGGTCCCCATTGCCACCTCCGGTCTCTATCACCATCACTCAGTAACCGCTGCTATCACCCAACCCAGATCCTGGCCGCCATTATCTACCAGGCCCAGGCCCCCCTCCCTGCTTCCCCAGTGAGTTCAGTGCCAGGCTCCCAGACTTTCTCTGCTCCCCAACTCTTCCGTCAGCCCAGCTCCTGATGCACCCTCAAACCCCAGGTCCTCCACTAGCCCTCCGTGGCACAGAGATTACCCCAGCCTTGCCAACACCCATGAGAGCTTTATCCAAACACACTCTCCCATCGCTCCATCTCTCTACGCCTCACTCCTCCCTGGGCTCTCCTCCCTTCCCGACCTGGACCACTCAGTGACACTCGTCTGCTCTTCAATATCCCATATCCCCTGGTCCTCTCGCCTTGCACTGCCAGCCTCTCTACTCCTCTTCATGTGCCTGAGCTGGACGGCACTGAGTGTGGTGCCTGGCACAGAGTAGGTATTTAATCAGTGCTTATGGACAGAACCCACAAGCATGCTGAACCACATCCCCTGCAAATTCGGGTTGTCGAGGGCCCCAAACCAAGAAGAGGATCCCTCCATTCCTCCCAAATGGATTCTCTAGCCTGCCTGCACAAGGGCTTTCCCCAAACTTTGAGCATCACCTGCACCCCTCCTCCATCTTTCTCAGCTCAGCTTTACTGAATACAAGAATCGAGGCTCCGCACCAAGGACCAGCTCTCTTCCCCTCCCTCCACATGACATGGCCCACCCTTCTCTGCTGGCTCCAGGTAAGGCCCCTTCCTCACACCCTTGGGCCTGAGCCCCCTCATATGCTCCCACAGATCGCCCCCACTGCCCCACGGGGCTTCCTGAAGCTTCTGGGAGCAAAGACAAACTCTTCTGATTGACACGTCAGGTCCCTACAACCTGTCCCTTTCCAACCTTTCCTGTCTTCTTACATCTGACTCTGCTTCCCTGGCACCCTGGCCCACCCCTCACTGTTACACCACACATGCACACATGCACATGCACATGCACACACGCACACACACAATGCTCTATCTCCAGTTGCTGGGCCAAGCCATCACCTAGGCCCTAAGGTCTCTCCAAGGACCACTCGCTTCCCTGGAGACTCAGGGCTCCCCTTGTCAATGGAGCCTTCATGGCGCCTGCATCAGCAGGGAAGCCGGGCCCAGATGACCCTTCACTTGCCAAGGGACGCTCCTTTCTCTCGCTAGTCCTTGGCACCTATCGCCTTCCGTCTACCCTGAAACGCTGACTCATTGCTCCCTGTGGACCGGCCCCTCAGGACAGGGATGCTCAGCACAGGGAAGTGCTTCCTTGAAGTCCATTCACTGACCCACAAGCACACAGTAGGCGTCTCATGAATGCCCATGGCAGTTTCCTTCACTCCTGGCTCTGACCTGCTCCACACACCCCAGAAACAGGCATTTAATGATGAGCATTTCCATGAATGTTCCCAAGGTATTTTGCGGGAACTGGCAGTGCCATCCATCACCCTTATGAAGACACGCCAAGAGCCCGCTGTGGTGGGAGAACATAGCCCCTGCCAGACGGACCCCAGGACAGAGTGGGTGTGGCTGGGACCTCAGCTCCCTGGGAACACTCCCGATGACGGGGCGCTCACTACACCGAGTCTCCAAGCCCAGTCTTGGGGACCTAAACCAGCTCTGACAAGGGTTGGCGCTCCGAGAGCCGGTCAACGGGAGGCCTCAGGACCTAAATGGCCACTTGCCAGCTTCACCTTTTGCTGCCCTTCTCCTCAGTGCAGGATGGGAAGCCAAGGAGTTCTTTTCGGCCTCTTGGGTGTGGCCCCAGAGTGGGCTTCATTCTGGACTAGGGCAATAAGGACAGGTGTCTGAGGAAGGCGGATTAAGTGCCTATTAAACTGTTATGGGCACAACTTCCTAAAGACTGACGTTTTCTCCAGTAATGGCACGGACTAAAGGAATTGTCCCCACATGCATAATAAAAAGGTGCAACACACGGAGAACACAACACACGCTGTCTGGGCCCCGGGCTGACCTTGCCCATGACCACACGAAAGCACAGGCCCACAAGCCACTGAGCTGGTCTGCAGGGAAAATGGCCCCAGGGGGTGCAGGAAGCCCTGACTTCTGGGAGAAGCCCCTCCCCTCTTCGAGAGCCTCTCCCCACAAATCACTCTGGAGTTGTCACCTATGGACTTCTGTAGGTACAAGCTGTGTCCCCAGATGGAACATCAGCTCTTTCCAGGGCAGGGCCCATGTGCACCCTGTGCGTCTGTGCGTGCTTTGACTGTGGGCCCTGGGTGTGCTATGACTGTGCACCCTGTGCATCTGTGTGTGCTCTGACTGTGGGCCCTGGGTGTGCTCTGTGTGACCCGTGTGCTCTCTGACTGTGCACCCCATGTGTGCTATGACTGTGCACCCTGGGTATGTTGTGTGTGACCCATGTGCTCTCTGACTGTGCCTTGTGTGCATTCTGACAGCATACCTTGTGTACTGACTATGCACCCCGTGTAAAATCTGTGCGCCCTGTGTGAGCTCTGTGTGCCATGTACACTCTGTGCCCCACGTGCACTGACTGTGCACCCTGTGTGTACTGACTATGCGCCCTGTTAAAATATTTTTAAATTGACTGGGCCTAATTTGGGGGCTAAAGCTGACTGGAGGACTAAACTGGGGACTTTTGACCATTTGGCTATCTGACTTTGTTAATTTAATGTGGGCCGTTTATAAAGTTCCACCACACTGCTCCCAAACTGATAGACTAAAGATTAAGAAGCCTCTAACTAAATAATCAAAGCAGAGTTTATTTATGAGATACTATTTAAAATTAGGAATACAGGGAAATAAAAATTACAACCTGACTGCTTTCCTGCAGTCTCTTTCCCACCTGCTGCGCTTTGAACTTCTTGAATACAATAAGGGCCTCAGCCGCCTCCAGCCTCAGGGCACGTTACACTTTCCCTGGTTTGTATTAAGGCCTGTAACCTTCTGTCTGTCTGCTCTGTCAGTTTGCCCTTCGGCCTCTCTTTTGCCTGCTCCTAGTCCTTCTCATCTTCTCCTCCATCCTTGTAGCCCCGTCTCTAGTCTCCAATCTTTGCTGTCTCCTCAGCCGCCTCTTGACCTCTTCTTGTCCATCAGAACCCCCGAGTCTTGTCTATCTATCCGTCCTCAGCCCGTCCTCTGGTCTGTCCTTCTTTATCTAGTCCGTCTCCTTCCTTATCTCCTTCCTCTCTCCTGTCTCACTCCCAGGTCTATATATACCTTTTCTTCTCTCCACTCAAATCTCGGGGCTTCTTTCACCCCCACAGACCAAGCTAATCCGCCAGCCAGAGCTGCTGACTGTGTGCCCCAGCACCTAACACAGCTCCTGGCACACAAGAGTAGCTTAACGTGGGGGACAGGGCTGGACTCGGGCAGAAGGAGCAGAGGAGGTGTCCGGAGTAAAGGCGAGGAGCAGCATGGCACGCTGGGCATGGGGAAGTCTGCCCTCCTCTTACATACAATAAGGTCCTTAGGAGGCCCTTTCTCAGGCTCGGAAACAGGTGAGGGGGCAGCGGGGTGGACTCTACCAGCTGATGTAAGCAAGGAGCCCCTTGCAGAGAAGAGTCTCTCCCTGAATTGTGGCCCACGCCCCTTCCTTTGGGGTGGAGCCCTGGGGGGCTCAGAGAAAGCAGACCCCATGGCCAGGGCCTTGTGGTAAAATTACTAGAATTTGGCTGACTCATTTGGGAGGGGCCACGCCTGGCCGGCCCTGAAGTTACGCATGCTACTGAGGTCAGAAGGAGAAGACTCCATAGGCAGTTTTTGAAGGACCTCCCCTTTTGGGGGAGGGAAATGAGACGCTCAGTGAGGGGAGGCTGAGTCTCTCTTCTTCCCGCGCTCGCTCTCTTCTTCCCGCGCTCGCTCTCTTCTTCGCGCGCTCGCTCTCTTCTTCCCGCGCTCGCGCGCTCGCTCTCTTCTTCCCGCGCTCGCGCGCTCGCTCTCTTCTTCCCGCGCTCGCGCGCTCGCTCTCTTCTTCCCGCGCTCGCGCGCTCGCTCTCTTCTTCCCGCGCTCGCGCGCTCGCTCTCTTCTTCCCGCGCTCGCGCGCTCGCTCTCTTCTTCCCGCGCTCGCGCGCTCGCTCTCTTCTTCCCGCGCTCGCGCGCTCGCTCTCTTCTTCCCGCGCTCGCTCTCTTCTTCCCGCGCTCGCTCTCTTCTTCCCGCGCTCGCTCTCTTCTTCCCGCGCTCGCTCTCTTCTTCCCGCGCTCGCTCTCTTCTTCCCGCGCTCGCTCTCTTCTTCCCGCGCTCGCTCTCTTCTTCCCGCGCTCGCTCTCTTCTTCCCGCGCTCGCTCTCTTCTTCCCGCGCTCGCTCTCTTCTTCCCGCGCTCGCTCTCTTCTTCCCTCCGGTGGTTGCGAGCAGCTAGAGCAGACGTCCCAGGTGGTGAGTTAACACAAAAGCCCTGCTTCCTTTTGAATTAGCTTAACTAGAAGCCAGCTGCAGATTGTATAGACTTAGGTTAGGGATAGGAAGATCATCCCTATTTCTTTTCCCCTATTCCCTTAGCTTTGACTTTTATTCATTTCACCTTGGCTGTTTACCTTCTTCTCCTTAATAAAACCTGATTCATCTGTGGAACAGAGGCTGTAAGGCTCCTTTCTTATTGGCCTGGGAGAAATATCTAAAAAGGCGGTTTCGGAGGGGAGGGAGCTTTAAACCTAGAGGTCCCTCATTATCTCCGGGACCCCAATATTTAGGGGAGCCACCCAATTAACTCTTCATATATTAAATTTGGCCCCCACAGTCTCAAGCAGCTCCCCTTTGCTCCTAGCAACCTGCTGCCTCAGTCTCCCCATCTGTCAAATAAGGTTATATAAGTTTGCCCACTTTGTACCCAAGGTGACTGTTAAGATCAAATTAGAAACGAGCATGAAGCCGTTCTAAGAACTAAAACATGCCTCTGCCCATGTACGAACACATCCATACCTGCACACGTATGCACACATGTCACATCATTTAAATGACATGTTTTGTCTGGTTTCATTAGAAAAAGAATCACGACCCTCCCTCATAGCAAAGAACAGCAGAGAAGATTTGCACAGAGTGGAACAAGAGGAACCGTCGCAGACAGAAAGAAGAATAAAATGAAGGGGCGCAGTGATCCAGCTCAGCCAGGCGGAGGGAGGAGATCTGCCCCTGCCCTCGAGAAGAGGTGGGGGGATGCCACTGGTTGGTCACAGGAAGCTGAGGAGATGAGAGGGGAAGAAGCCTCGGGCCACCCAGGCCAACAAGTACCCTCCTTTTAAGCTGTGTTACGAGGGAAGGCTCACTGAGTACCAAGCCCTGGGAGGGAGAAGGGACACGTGCAGAAGTGAATGTCAGGTAAAAACAAAAGGCATCAATAAAACTAAAGAAATGTGTCACCAGAAGTCAGCCAGAGGCCAGGACAGAGCCAGGCCCTGCAGAGCAGCTCAAAGAAAACGATGTGCCCCAAAGCCTGTCCTATGGACGATGGAGCCGACTTGCTTACTCACTTGCGTCCGGTGTGCCTGGTCAGTCGGACCATCAGCTTCCGGGCCTCCTCAGCATGTGCCTGGGTGTTTTTTACGAACGAAATGGGTTTCTGCAGCCCATGCTTCTCCAGAAGCTCGGACACACTGCGGACAACACAACAACAGAACAGTGAGGGGGGCGCCACAGGCCGAGGCACCTGCCCAGTATGTCTAATAAAGTTCCCAGAGGGAATGTGAAAGCCGACCCCCACACACACACACACACACCCAGGCACAGAGGCTAACATGGGAGCGTATGATCTCTGTTACCACAGGCTTCTGTGACCCCTCCGATGATGAACTGTCATCCTAGCACACCAAAGATGCTCCACCCCGCACTGACCCTGGAGCCCAAAGTGAGCCAGAGCAGGCCCGTGGTGCTGGGCTCCAAAGTTTTACCACGGAAAGGACAGTGACCACAAACCACATCACACCAGCACGTAAAAGAAGCAGAGAGCCTGCATTTATGACAGTCAGGCCTCACCAGGCCAGGCTGGCACGATGTGGTGGAAAGCTGGGGCGGGGGACGGTGGGGAAGAAAGAAGACTATCCCCAAGGGCAGGCCCTGCCATTGCTCGTGGGAAATATTTTTGATGACTATGCCAAATGTGGGGGGCTAATCTGACTGGAGGACTAATCTGGGGACCTTTGACTGACGGGCCATCTGACTGCTGTTAATTTAATGTGGGCCGTTTCTAAAGTTCCACCACACTGCTCCACTCCCAAATTGATAAGCAAAATAACAAGAAGCCTCTTAACCAAATACTCAAAGCAGAGTTTATGAGATACTATTGAAAATTAGGAACACAGGGAAATAAAACCGTACAACCTGACTGCTTTCCTGCGGTCTCTTTCCCACCTGCTGGGCCTTAGCCGCCTCTCGCCTCAGGGCACTCAGGACCTTTATTCTAACTCCTCTTAATCTTCACTTTCTCCAACCTATACCCAGTGCTGACCGCTTCTGTGCTCTCCGCTGCCTCCAGTTCTGTCTGTCTGCTCCGCCCTCGGCCGCCTTTGCTGCCCCTCTAATCTTGTCCGCTGGCCTTTGCTCCTTGCTCCTTGCGTTACTGTTCATCTCATCCCTCCTGACAGATTCCCTCTAATCTAACTCCCAGGTCTATATATACCTTTTTTATCTCCACTCAAATCTCGGGGCTTCCTGCACCCACACACCAAGCTAATCCGCTAGCCAGGGCTGCAGCTGGGGGGTGGGGGGGTGGGGTTGGTTCGAGCAGCTTTGCCTCAGCACAGGCTATCTGGGATCTCTCGGATAGCTCCGCTCAGGTTGGAGGGAGCTGGGGGCTTTTTCCCCCCAGCTGTCTGACCTGGCATCTTGTACAGCCCACGGGGCTTTTTGTCTCAGCTGAAGCAGAGGGGGAGGGGAAGAGACCCTGAGGGCCTAAGGCTTTCTAATCTCAGCCTAAAGGTAGGGTCCCCAAATCAAAATAAATTTCCACACTTGGGAACATCCAGGCCAGGCTGCCTCCATGCTACATGAAGAATATGGCTTTTGTTTAAAAAATAAAAAGAAAGGTGTATCCCCGGGACCCCCCCCAAAGGCTCCCTCCGCCCCACCCCAGGCTTCTAAATACCCCTCTGGTCCGGCCTCCCTGGCTCCTCAGCCCGTGCAGCGGACAGGCCAGAACAATGGGAGGCAGACAGACACAAGCCGCCAGGAGGGCGGCGGACAGTCAATCGTACAACAGAGAGGAAGCTCGGGCAGAGCCGACCAACTGAACGGGCTTTGCGGACAACGTGTCCCGGGCAGCCCTCTGGTCACCACAAAGCCAAAGGACAGAAGCTTTCCTCACCTGAGAATCTGCTCCAGCTGGTCCACCTTGTCGTGGAGAGCAGCTGTCACTGCGGTTTTCGGACTAGGACCAAAGGAAAAATGAATGAAAAGGAAGTTTGAACTCTGGGTTCTGATCCCTAGTGACATTGTGTGTGAAACACAAAAGCAGGTGAAGAGAGAAAAGGATAAGACGGCCCAGTAGCCCCACCCCGGCCCAGGAAGCCGTCCCACTGTCCTTGGTACTGAATTCTAGGCCAGCAGCTGGCCATCGCTGGCCCAGTCTCTGGCCTTCCAGCCCCAGGCTCTTGGCCTCCGGACTCAGCTTGACCACCAACCTCTTCCCCAAAATGACCCCGTGTTCTTTTTGTGTGTATTCCCCATGTAGATGTATGTGCATACGGGCACCCACAGGCAAATGATCTGAACTACATTTGGCACATACATATTATGTATTACACGTCACCTCCTGGGGAACGTAAGCCCCAGAACACAGAAATTACTTCACTTTTCTCTCTGTACCCTCAGCACTTGGCGTAGTTACTGGAGCTGCACAGTAACAGACACTCAATCAATTCTTGCCAACTTAAAGGAATCCTGAAGGCAGCGGCCTCTGGAGCAGGCCAAATGCCCAGAGGCCTTTCAGCTGAGTCCCCCCAGAGGCTCTGGGGTGCGTGCCATGCAATCCTCCACAAATGACAAAAGGAACCCCCAAGAACTCCCCTGAGTTCCTCTGGCCCAAAGACTCTGCAATCCTGCTCATCCCAAGGAGGTTACAATGTTAGTTCCCCACAAAAAGAATGACTTTTCATAGCCTGGACAACATAGAAAAGTCCCGACCTCAGGAAGAACTCCTACATTAAAGGAGACTCACGAGTGCGTGTGTGCGCTCGGCGAGTTGTCCACAGAGAAAGGACTTCAGCCACGGAAGGGGACAGGAATGCCAAGGAGAAGGGTACAGTGAGCAAAGGAAGCACCACCCCAATCAGAGGCTGCCATGGGGTGGGGGGGGGGCTAGCTGCCCCCAGAACTCATTCTGCCAGATCCAACGGGATGGCAATGGGGAAGAAGAGCATCTGGAGCTAGAACAGACCTTGGCAGTCATGGGATCCACCATCCAGACCTTACAGAGGGAGGGGATCTGCCAGGAGCACCCCCCTCTCTGTCCTGCCTCAGCAGCTGACCGGATAATGTCAGGCTCCATCTGCCAAAATCTGACTGTGTGACTTGGGGGGGAGTGGGGGGAGGGGGGGGACTGAGCCTCAGAAAGGAGATTCAAGCTTTAGCTGCGACCGCTCCGTCGCCCAGTATTCCCGTGTGGCTCCAGTGCCAGACTGAGCACCTTCACGTATCCGTTCACAAACAGGCGACGCCCTGTGAGTCCTCACCCGTATCCTCTCTGAGGAAGGCATTCTAGAATATCGTAGCAACAGGAGAGCTGGTCGTCCCGCTCACAAGTATAGATACACTCCAGGGCAGCCTCCATCAGCTGGTCCTGGTCCGGGATGATTTTCTGCTGAAGCTGGAGAAAACAAAGCACGCCGGGCTCAACACAAGAGCATCTGTCAACAGATTTACCATCAGCTTGCCCCGGGGAGGAGCGCTGTCCACAGACTCTCAACAAGTGCCATTAATCAGCTGTAAAAACCAATCTGTTGATTTTTTTTTGCTTACAGACTTTTGAGGTCTTTAATAATTCCAAATGAAATCTTGTTTTAATTACAGAACCAGTCAGAGAAGCTAATTTCTAACCTCTCTGCTTTGCATCTGCAGAAAACAGACTCTCCAATTTATGACCCACTGAGGATGAATTGGATCGGGGTAAGCAAAAGGCATGAGAAAGGCAATTCATTACGAGTAATGCTTCCAAGCCTAAAGCCATCTTTTATGTCATTAAATTAGAAATATATATGTAGCTTATAATTTCTAACATTACATCAGCATATATTATAAACCTATTGTTTTTCAATTATTGTTTATAAATCATTCATTTAAACTCACAGTCCAGGATGGAAGAATTCAATTTGAAAAGAATTCTGGAACAGGGCTCACAGTGGAATTAAAAGAGACCTTGCCCAGAGCAGTCCAGGCCCAGAGACCACCCCGGAGGCTGAGAAAAACAGCCGTGTTGGGCCATTCCCTGTAAAGATGCAAAAGCATCAAGGCAGCATCGTGAATCTTGAAGGCGTTTTGACAGCTGTTAAATTAAAAGCCACATATATAAAACATTTCTCCACTTAGATTTACTATTTGTAGCACTGCAGGGAGGTCTGGAACTGTTTTTCTAAAAGTCTTTACCTACAGGAAAGGGCAAACAAATATACTGGGTCACTCCAAACTCCCTTTGGTTTTTTGTCTGTTTGTGTGGCTTCCTAATTTCTAAGCTTGCAAGTTCCCACAAAAAGAAACAACCGCAAGACAGTGAAGAGAACAAAATAACAGAGATTTCACTGGTTAGAAAGATCCAAAATGTGATAAAGCTGAAAAGAAGCAATATGGGGGCAGCTGGGTGGCACAGTGGATAGAGCACCAGCCCTGGAGTCAGGAGGACCTGAGTTCAAATCCGGCCTCAGACACTTAACACTTACTAGCTGTGTGACCCTGGGCAAGTCACTTAACCCCAATTGCCTCACTAAAAAAACAAAAAAAAGTTGAAAAGGAGCGATATGGGCAATCCCCAGGCTGGTCCGACTTGGTTTCGTGAGGGGAAAGCTACATGGATGAGAGCGGGGGTCCAAGAAAGCACTGAAGCTGTGTGTTACCACCGGCCAAATCAGGAAAGCCCTTTGCAAACACATCACAACCTCATACGATTGAGTGCAGGAAGAGGCACAGGAAATCTGGGACTCTTCCTCCCCAGTTTGAGAGAGGACAAAACTGAGGCCCCTCCTGCCATGTCCCCTTCACTCCATCCCTCCCCACTGGAACGCAAGCTCCCTGGGGGCACAGACCATGCAGGAGCCCCAATGAGGAGCCAAGGAGGTGTGCCACCAAGAACCACCCAGCACCTGAAGGCTGGCAAAGCTCTGGAGAACTGCCACCCTCTCCTACGAGGTTCCAGGGGGCAGATGTGGTCTGGTCTGGCTTTGGGCATGCTGGGTGAGGGAGGGGACAGTGAGGAAGGTGCTGCCAGGCCGGTGGAGAGGCTGGGGGCCCTGGGCCAGAGCGCCGTGTGAGTGCAGAGCAGAGGAGCGACGAGGGGTGTGCCGTGCGGCCAAGACAGGGCATTCCAAAAGAAAAGCCAGAAATGAGCCGAGTCTGCCTTTCGGCCAACGTCCACCTGAGCTGCATTTCCACAGAAGAACGCAGAGATCTGTGACCCAACGCAAGGCCATGTGGCAACCCCACCCCTCCCCAGAGAGGGCCGCGGGCCAGGCTACTCACATCCGGTTTAGAATGCTGGAATATCTTCAGGGGGAGCCTCAGGTCCCCCCTGGCCAGAGTCACCACATAGTCTTTGAGCAGCTGGCTGGCCACACCCGGGGACTGCTTCTCCCACCGGTGAAGGAAGGGCACCATCCACTGGTAGGCGTTAGTCACGTACTTCTCCTCTGAAGACTACGAGCCCAATTTAACAAGACCCCATGAGCAAAACCAGCCTCGCATGCCAGCTGCCCGAGTCCCCCTGCAGAGGGCTAGCGTTAGGGTTATCCTAGAGAGCCCCCCTGGCCCAAAGGGAAACAGCGCAGGACGGGGAGAGCCATCCGGCTCACACTTCAATTGGCTCCCTCAAGGACTCCCCTCTGCCCATAGGCTGAGTGCCCCAAGCTGCTGCATGGGGCGGCACACCCACTAGGGAGACCACGAGTCCCCACAAGGGGCGGGAATGAACTGAGCAGGGTCAAGCAAGAGGGCTGGGCTTGGCCTGGGGGAGCTCTCCCAGGCTCCCTCTCAGGCAGGAGGGGTGCCTGTCAGCCAGGCCTGGCCACTCCTGCCTCCCGGGGAGTGCAGGCAGCGAGAGTCCACTCCTCCATGTCCTTTCCACGTGGGGGATCCCTGTGAGCCCAGATGGGGTTCATAGAGCAGACGGACAAAGCAGGGAAACAAGGCTGTGGAGAGAATGTACACTGCAGGAGAGCCTGGTCAGAGACACGGGTACCGCCGCTCGTCCCACAGGGACGCCAAGCACCGCGGGCAGCCGCAGGGAAGGACAGTGATGTGGGGGCCCTGGGCGGGGGGCTCCGGGGGGAAGGGGACCTACGCTTTCCATCAGCAGCCGCAGCTGCTCAATGGCCTGCATCTGCTGGAGATCCTTCAGGGTGAGCGTGAGGTCGCAGCCTGCTTCGTAGACCAAGGTCTCCAGGGTAACCAGGTCATCACAGAGGCGCAGCAGGCCAGGAACGTTCCTCTCCATCCCGAGGCGGATGAGGGACAAGGCACAATCCACCTGCACCAGAGGACAGAGAGGAGGGTGTCTGCCTAGGCCATCCCCAGCGTCCCCGAGGGCGAGGGGAATTCTGGGTGTGCTGACTGGGGTTACACTATGGTCTAACTCGCCAAATCCTGGAGCATCCCTCAAGCCCCCCCAAAACCTTCGATGGCCAATGCAGCCGCCACAAGCACTGTGGCTAGCGGCACCGTACAACTCGCACCTGGTGCTTCTAGCTCGCGGTAAGGCTGACAAAGCTCTCGTTTCAAACTCACCACAGCCCCTCCATAGCCCACATTACAGATGAGGAAGATGAGGGTGAGCTGGTCCAAGCTAAGGCGGAGAGGCCCAAAGAATGCCAGGTCCGCTCACTAGGCCCGGAAAGCGTTGGGGGAGCTCTCTTCCTCCTGAAGCCCCAAGGGCAGGAGGGGCCCAGACTTCCAAAGGCCACAGCTAACAGAAAGCCCGGGGCGGAGAGGTCACGAGTCCAGCCATCCCTCCATTCGCCAACGCCCCAGCAAGACGAGAAGCCCCTCTGAGCCAGCCGCACCTGCCGGGCACAGTGCTCAATCTCCTCTCCCCGAGCGCAGTACCACTGGGTGACCAAGTCGATGGAAGGGCTGGAGGTCCGGTACTTCAATAATTCAGGCTGCGCTTCGTACAAGAACCCACCTTCATCTTGGAGACTCGGCTCCACCACCATTCTGAAAGCAGAAAGAGGGAAACAGAGTCCAACATTAAAGCAGTGTATCCGACCTTCCTGACTGGAGCCCCCAGGCTCCTCGTCTATAAAACGGGCACGGGGCATTCCTCGCCTTGCAGGGGTGGAGGCTGGCGGGCTTGTAAAGAGGAAAGCAGGGGGCAGCTAGGTGGCGCAGTGGATAGAGCACCGGCCCTGGAGTCAGGAGTACCTGAGTTCAAATCCAGCCTCAGACACTTAAAACTTACTAGCTGTGTGACACTGGGCAAGTCACTTAACCCCCGTTGCCTCACTAAAAAAAAAAATAAAATAAAATAAAAAAATAAAGAGGAAAGCAGCAAAAGGAAAAGTTGCTGGAGGATCATTGAGCCAAATACTACTTGTACGTGAGGCAGGAGGTTAATGATAGAGAAACAGTCGTGCCAACCTCATCCAACAGCCTTAAAGACCCAGACCCCGACGTGGCCCCACAAGGAGGCTGGGGCCGCAAGGCCTGCTCGAGCTTCTGAAGAGTCGGCTGGGACTGAGCCCGAGTCCCGGGCCGGGGGCTGGCCCCTCTCCCCCAGCGCGCCTTGGCACTGCCTACAGAAGACTTACTTGCATTCCAGCTCCTCGCACCAATCCTTATCCCGGTGTTTCTGTTCATGCCACGGGATGATGGTCAAGGAACCAGCAGCAAAACTAAAATAGACATTGGAAGAGAAGAATGAAGTCTCTGAGAAGCCTTTTAAACGGACATCCTGTTTTTAATGGCTGCAGCAGAAGACGGTGACAAGAAGAACAAGAACTCACAGTGACGCACCTGACGTGTGTGAACTCACTTGATTCTCCTACTAACCTGGAGAAGTGAGTGCAAATAGTGTACCCGCCCTACCGAAAAGGAAACACGGACCCGGGGTCAGCCAGCGAGCAAGCGTCTGACCCAGGATTTGAGCCCAGCTCTCCCTCAGTCCAAGTCCTATTGTTACACCAGATGTGGAAGTAAAGAAGACAGTCTCGGGGGAAGCCCAATGTGAGAGCCCAGAGAGGGCGAACCTTGAAGGAGGCCCAGGAAACCAAGCGGGAGAGGTGAGGAGAGCGGGGGTGCAGGTCTGGCGGCCAGGGAAAGGGCACAGCTGGGAGATGGAAGGTCGAATACAAAGCCCATCAAGAGGGTCACTGTAGCCAGACTGGAGAGGGTGGACATAAGGTGAGGGGGAGGAAGGGGCCGGAGGGGAG
Source organism: Dromiciops gliroides (assembly GCF_019393635.1). NCBI lineage: Eukaryota > Metazoa > Chordata > Mammalia > Microbiotheria > Microbiotheriidae > Dromiciops > Dromiciops gliroides. The sequence goes on from NC_057862.1 coordinate 694,011,484, forward strand.
GGTTTCTAATGCCCAACTGCCAAGTGTGACCTTGATCTTGTCTGCGGCCTGGCTTCTGACCTCAAAACACCAGTGACCTCCACCTCCAACGTCAATGGGCTCCCCTCCATCCCCTGCCCTCCTCTCCTCTCTAGTGCTTCAGCACTGCTCTCACCGCTCCCCTCTCACACTGCAATTTCCTTTGCAAGATGTTTTGTCCCCACTATTTTCCTCCCAAAACCTCCCCTTCTCCTCACCTCCCCATTACTGTCGAGGGCATCCAGGTGCCATCTTCTCCCCTTCCCTCACATGCCAGTTGGGGCCAAGGCCGGCCCGTTTCACCTTGGCAGCCTCTCTCAAGTACCCGATTCTCTCTCATGACCCCGCAGCCCCTGGTGGCAGGCCCGTGGCACTTCATCCTGGGGACCGTGGCAATAGCTGCCAGGGGTCTTCAGGCCCCGAGTCTTTCACCACTCTAGTCCAACCTTCTCTTCAGCCACAAGAGTGATTTTCCCAAAGCTCAGGTCTGCCTATGTCACTGCCCTGCTCAGCAAACTCCAGGGGCTCCCTAAGGCCTCTGCTTGGCATTCAGTGCCCTTCAAGACCTGGCTACCCCCGCCCCTTACCGGGCTCCTTGTCCTTCACAATTCCCTCTCCCACACACGTTCTATGCAGGTGAAACTCCTCATCTATAAAACGAAGGCATTGGAGAAAAGAATCCTACTCCCAGAACTAAATTCTAGGATCCTGTGATTTCTCTGAAAGGGGAAACAAAATAGATAAACGTGAAAATGAGACAAAACGACCATGTTAAAAGCGGCTACCAAAGCGACTGCATCATTTCCATTTAAAAAGCTATTTTCATCATTTTCATCAGCCTTTCATGCTGCCTCTCTGATTACGAGCCTGATACAAGCTCACCCTGCGCTGGAAAGAAGCGTGGGCTGCAGAGGCACAACAGAGCGTCCTATCAAAGGAAGCTGTTATCATCCCTGATGAAAGATCTGACGGCTTTGCACATGGGCCGGCGGCCTCCGAGGAGCCCTCACCAAGTCCCGTCGGTGCCATCCCTTTAGCCATCACACTCGTCAGGCTAAGACACGCGAGGCTCGTCGCTTCCTCCCAGAGCCCAGGCAGGGCCGGTCAGCAGAGGTGGTCCCCACTTTGGCTGCCAAGGCAGTCTACAACACCTGGGCGGTGGCGGTGGCCATGTGACCTTGCCAGCTCGCCAACGGCTTATGCAGGACAGCTGGGCTCAGGGGAATGGCGAGCCACGTGCTGACGCTCTGCCGGAAGGCCGGCAGCCTCGTCTTAGCCATGAGTCGTGGAACTCGGGTCCGTGCTCATGTGGAGAGAGGTTTCGAGCTGGATTCTTAAAAGCATCAAAGATGAGCGATGACTCAGAAGGTGCCCAGACTGTAGTTACCTCCACATCACGGCACGAGTCCCGGAGGGCAGACTGAAGCCACGCCTGACCCTCAAGACCAGAAGGGCTCCAAGTACAGGGCAGGGACAGAAAGCCTGTCAGGCAGCCTCACCGAGGCCAGGACCAAGAGAACTGGAGACCCAGGCAGGGCCAGTGGGCCATGCAGGAAGGAAGTGTCCAGATGCCCCAGCACCACAGACTGCCCCAGCAAGCGAGCACCGGCCTGCCTAAGGCGACACAGAAGAAACCGAGTTTGAACGACATGGTTCTTAATAGGAATATTCATCAGAGTCATTGCTCCAATGGCGAGGTGAGACGCAAAGTCTACAGAAGCAAACAAGAACGAAGCATCCCCTGCCCCAGCAGGCTGCAAAGATGTCACCCAGAGCAGAGTGTTCTAGGCTGTAATTAAGAAGGAGCACGGACGTGGGGAGTCTTTGTTTTCTTTCTTTTTCCTATTTTTCCCCCTTACCCCAAGAAGGGTTATTGAGTTCTAGCTGCACTTAATGTCAGCATAAAAACCATGCTACGTGGTAAAATGAAAGCATCTTTTTTTTTACCAAATAATGGCTCCTTTTGTTTAATCTGAGCATCCTTTCCATGTGAGCCGAGCTCAGTGTTTTATGCCTAATGAGCCCCCTCAGCTCACTTGAGGAAAGGGAACGTTCTTCTGTCAGAAGTGGGGGGAGCCAAGCTGGAGTAGGGGTAAAAGCCCTGGGGCCTCTCGGGGTAAAAGCAAAGAGCTAAGCGGGCCCAGAGGTCCAAAGTGAGAGATGGAGACGTGCTTGTTCTACACCTCGCTGAAGCAAAATGTTCTGATAAAGAAAAGATGAGGATCCAAAAACGGATGCCTAAATACACAGGCACACACTCACACAGACACACACACACTCACTCACACACATACAGACACACACACAGATACACAGGCACACACTCACACATACATACACACAGATACACACTCACACAGATACACACTGACACAGATACAGACACACACACACACACACACACACTCATATTTTGCTTCACGATGATAAAACGCTAAAAGGAACTCAATAATCAACGTCAGGGGCAGCTAGGGGGTGCTGCAGTGGATAGAGCACCTGCCTTGGAGTCAGGAGGACCTGAGTTCAAATCTGACCTCAGACACTTGACACTTACTAGCTGTGTGACCCTGGGCAAGTCACTTAACCCTCATTACCCTGCCAAAAAAAGAAATACAAAAAAACAAAAACAAAAATCAATGTCAAGCAGGAATTCAAAAGTTCTCCAATGGGGGAAGAAGTCCATCGAATCACATAGAACTCCCTTACAAACCAAAGAACAGCCAAGACTTCTGGGAAATGGCCAACACGGAGACAAAGAATTTGGCTGGTGGCCTGACTCCCTCGTGGCTTGAGGGCACAGCGGTGCCACCCGACGTTCTCCCACCATAGGACCTTGGGGAACTGAGGCAGACCCCTCTTCCGTCCTGCGGTTTCACTGCCTCGTCTGTGACGACAAAGCACCGGCTACCCAGAGGCCAGTGTGACTGGCCCAGAGAGGGTGCTCCTCTGCCAGGTAAGAGCAGCTGGACCGGCCACTGCTCTAAATCCAGGGACGCTGAGATGCCAAAACTACGCCCTCTAATCTGCCCTTGTACCACAGACTGAAAGGTCCGTCACCAATGGAGTGAATTCCAAGAAGAAGGAACCCGAGAGGAGGCCGAGGCGGAGATCACCAAGCCTCGGGCAGTCCCACGAAAGGCCCTTTTGAAGGACGATGGTAAGCAAGGCGCTGCTGCCATTTACGGATTCAGCCCCAAACACATCAAAGAGCCCGCGTGAATCGTGGAAGCATCTCACTCTCCCAACCAGGACGAGTGTCTCCCTCCACCTCCCCAGGGAGGATCATGAAGAGGTCTCTCTGTCTGCCATGATTCTGTGACTGCCAGACCTTGACAAATCCCCCTCAGTCTATCAATTAAACACGACAAACCCATTCTCAGACCGAGCCAAGGGAGAAATCCTTGGCACCTGAAGCCTGCAGCCAAGAGAGCACAAATCCCTGCAAGCTTCTTTGACTAAATCCAATAGAAATCATTACTGAACAGATAATCCTATTACCCAACGGACAGGAGGCTGGACCTAAGAGCAAGGAGTTCGAGTCTGGCCAAGATACCTCCCCTCCCCCAGAACCTCGGTCGTCTCATGTATCATATGAGAAAAGCTACGGCTAGAAGTCTGCCCCCCAGGGCTGTGACAAGGGGCAGCTGAGATCACGGATATAAAAGGCGACAAAAACTCTGAAATTCAAGGTGGCCTGAATTAGATGAAGAAAAAAGGGCACTAAGGACGGGAGGGCCCAGCCGGGCAGAAGGGACCTTGATGGCATCTGGCTCAACATGAACTTCAACAACTCCCACAAAATGACGACTCGACCTGTGCTCGGGGATGCCTCTGAGGGCGAGCCCTCCCCCCAGGAGAGGCCAAAAGTGACAACAGAGTTCCCTACCAGACATTATACCAACGCCAAGTCGGAGCCACTGTAGCCCCCCCCCCCAAGGAGACAGAACAACTGGACCCCATTCTCCATCTCCATGCCCCAGAGAGAGATCGTTATCACCCTGGGAGCCTGGGCCAATCAAATCGGATTTTAACTTCGGAATTTCAAATGCTCAACTCTGGAAACTTGCAACGGATCCCGGAAAATAAGATCAGAGATTGATGGAAAGGGGTCTCACAGGTCATCCAGATCCACCCGAAAGTTTATAGATCAGGAAACTGGGACCAAGAGAGGCTAGGTGCCTTGTCCAAAATCACAGCAGCAATACTGGGTGGAAGGGTGGCTTCTGACCCGGGTCTCCCGGCCCCAGCTCCACATTTCCCAAAGAGAACGAAGGAGGGTCAGAGGTCAGTCTGATGCCAGGAATCGTCATCTCAGAGAAGGATTCGGGACATCAGCATCACATGAGCCCACAAATGCCAAGAGGCCACAGCCAGACCCCAGCAGGCCCAGGCACCTGTTCTGCCCCCGCCTTGGGTGAGCGGGGAGGCTCCCGACGAGTCCAGTCCTGACGCAGTTCTCTGTCCAGCCTGCGAAGCGAGGGCTGACTGAGCAAAGAGTGAGGGAAATGGGAGGGCCTTGGCACACATCCTGCCCCCGACACCTACTTACTTCCTGGGTGTGTGGCCCGGGGAAAGTCACGTCCACCTTCCTCATCTATAAGATGAGGACAACGGCCACTGTTATGAGGAATCTCAAAGGCTTCTTGCAGAAGGTGGCGCGCGAGCTGAGCCCTGAGGCCCAGATAAAGGGGAGCAGAGAGCATTCGTGGCACGGGAGACGGCCAATGCAAAGGAACAAAGATGGCGAACAGAGGGCCACGTGGACGGGACAGCGAGAAGTCCAGTCTGGCCGGAGGATGGGCGAAGGGTGAAATGGACAATGAGGCCGCACGGGCAGGACTGGGACCGAGCAGTCTGGAAGGCACACGGGCCACGGAAGTTTGCCGATAAGGAGGACGCGTGGTCAGAAGTAGGCTGGCCGAGTGGCAGGTGGACAACAGCAGACCTGCAGCAGCTAGACCGCCCCCCCCCCCCCCGCCCAAGCTACTGTCACAGGCTGGGGGGAGGGGACGGAGGCCTGGACCAGCAGGGTTGGGGCTGAGTGAATGGGGAGAAGGAGGTGAAGAGGGGGCATGTTCGAAGGGAAGAAAACACAAGATCTGGGGATAGACGGGATGAGTGAAGTCAATAGCAACAGGAGTCAAGGATGGCATCGTGGATGGGAGCTTGGGTCACGAGAGAACAGGTACGCCTTGGGCAGGAAGAGGAGCAAAGGTGTGTGGGAGGGAAGACAATGAGTTCTGAGCTGGCCACGGTGAGATGGCGGTATCTCTGGGACCCCCGATCCAAAACGTCTGAGAGCCAAGAGACGATATGGGCCTGGGGCTCATCTGCCCAAGAGGGGAATGGGCTCCCCGGGCGGAGGGGAGAGGACGGCCCGCACAGCGCATCCATGTCAAGGCCGGTGCCGACTCTGGGACCTCGGGAGAGTCACTCCCCAGGTAAAAGCCTCACGTTCCTCAGGAGGGAGGGGGAAATGATGGACCTTCAATGGAATACGATTGATTAGGGCAATGTGGGGATTGCTTCCGAGCAGCGGCAAACCTGGCCTTCTCCAGACACACGCTCCTTAAAATCCCTGTCAGGTTTCTGCACCGGGGGCAGAATGAGAAGTCGGACCCAGACAGAAAGGGGGGCCAGGCAAAAAGGCTCTCCCACGGCTTTCCTCGGACAACCCGGTGATTCATAGAGCCAAAGGAGGCCTGGTCCCATCTGACAGAAAAAGGAAGTATCCCCATCGAAGGGACGTGATGAGCAGGTGTGACACAAAGAACACGGGATTTCTACTTAGAAGCCTGGTCCTAATCCCATGAGCCCGAGGCGGTCACCTCCCCCTTGGGCTTGGGGAGCCTCAGCAGGCCAGGCCTGGGCCCTGAAGCCTCAGGGCAGCCCCATTAGGAGGCCGCTATCAGCACAGCCGCAGAGGAGAGCCCCGGCCCACAACGAAGCCAGAGACCACCAGACAAGCAGCAGAAGGCTGCAAATAACACACCTGCAGAATGGGCCGTGAACTCCATTTCCCATATGACGGGAGGCCTTGCTGAGCCCAAGACAGGAGCTACCCGGAGACTCTGTTTGCAAACCAGGAATGTGCCTCGTTATAAAAACAATGTCTGAATAGTCTATATCAGAAATTGGGAAATTATGGTCACAAGCCTATTTGTATGTTAATTGAATATAGTGTGAGAAAGGGATTCATGGGCATCATAGATGCGTATTTACATATTAATGAAATCTTGACTAGGAAGAAACACAGCCAAAAGAAATCATATGGAAAATTTCCCAGAGGTGATTCAACCATTAAGGAGAGACATTTTCATCTACTTTAAAGATCATATGTTCTCAATTTGCTGGTCAGAATGTTTTCAAACATCCTGTAGGAATGTTGGAAGGAAAATTAATTCTGCCTTTCGAATCTGTGAATAAGGAGAGTATCCCTTGGCCCCGCTGGATGGAGTGGACACACACGGGAGTCTCAGGGGGCCTGTGAACAAAACAAAAAGCTGGGCATTCAGAATAAAGTCAGCTCGGGGACACATGCAGGAGGGGCTGGGGCTGCGGCCGGCTCCAGGTTAGATTGGCTGGTGGGGAGTTTTTTATCCTTTAAAAGGGAATCAGTCGCTTTAATTTTAGAAACTCGTTTAGTTCATCACTTCCCTCCCTGCCCAAAACACAGACACAGAGTCAGCTGCTGCGTCTTTATTCGCCAAGGCGTTTCAGCCCTCTCCTACACCAAGCAGAGAAATGGTGGCTTGGTCAGACAAAGAAAGGACAGAGAGACTCTGGGAAGAAGACGCAAGGTCCTGTCCCCTAGGAAACCCCAAACTCCGCCAGGGTTCAAGGGGTCAGCCAAGAGCTGAGCAATGTGACGGCCTGGCCCGGTCTGGTGCAGCTGGGGCGGCGATGCTGCCCATTTGCAAACAGCAGCTGAGGGAAACAAAGGGCTTCTCCCAGCCTTCCAGCACCCCCCAGGGAAGCGGGGCCGAGCAGAGCGGCTCCCTCGTCTGTCTGCAGGCCTGAGCCCCCCACAACACTCCCTGCCCAGCGTGAGGCTTCTCTCGATCCTTCAAAGGTCTGCGGTTCCTTCAGGACCGGTTGGCCCCTCCTCAAACCCCTCTATACCCTAAGGAAGCAGGCTTAACGAGAGCCAGGGCCCAAAAACAGACGTCCCTATGACCCCCTTTCCAAACGAAGCTGTCTGCGCTCAGCCGGCCAACAGGCACCCTTTGTCCCCACTGCCCACCTGGCCGCTCTCCTGGACCCAGGGTCTGATTATCCCTCAAGATGAAATCAGTTCTGCCATCAGATCTCCTCAGCACACTCACATGTCATGAAGTTGGGGGACTGCACCCTGTCATTGCACATACATACATGCACACACGCACATGTACACACGCTCACACACACGCACAACACACATACACATGCACGTGTGTGCACACACGTGTACACACACGCACACATACATACACAAGTGCACACATACGGTGCCAGGTACCCTCCTCCACTGGCCCCTCCCTTCCCTTTTATGTGCTTTCTCCCCCATCAGATCAACAGAGGACAGGGACCATCTTTGGCCTTCTGTGGTGCCCCTGGCACTTAGCGCTGTGACCAGCACACAGCAAACACTTAATCAATGTTTTCTGACGCTGACGTCATCGCAGGCACCTCCCCCCCCATCCAAAGTCTTTTCAATTTCACAGGATGTGCGCACTGTGAGCAGAGCCCCTGGGAACCCCAGGTGGGCTCCGTACAATGACAAGGCATCACTGAGAGACATCGGGGGGAGTGTGACAAATGTGCCTTCAAACCCATTGCAACCTCGACTGCTGAACTACTTTTTTTTTTTTTTGGTGGGGTAATGAGGGTTAAGTGACTTGCCCAGGGTCACACAGCTGGTAAGTATCAAGTGTCTGAGGCTGGATTTTGAACTCAGGTCCTCCTGAATCCAGGGCCGGAGCTCTATCCACTGTGCCACCTAGCTGCCCCTCCTCAATTACTTTCTGATAAGAGACAGAAGTGACTCTGGGCCATCACATCTTTTCCAGACAACATCAGACCTCCCGTATTTTATTTATGTAAATGAATCGCAAAGGCAACACGTCACTATCTCCTGACTCTGCTGAGAAGACGCTCATCCTACTTCCTCAGCTGTGCCCGCCTCGTTTCCACTACAGCCACAAGGCCCTCCCTGCTTCCCCACGGGTCAGCACCATGCTCCAGTCTCCATATCCCTAGGCTCAGGCTCTCACACCCAGGCGGTGCGGCTCCCTGAGGGCGGTCCTGACTTCCATTGGCCTTGCCCTGCGCCCAGCACAAGTCTGAAAAAGGCTTGTGGGAGAAAAAGAGAACCTCTGAGCTGGTGCCCCCAGGGGATGCAAAGTACTTGTTAATGAGGAAAAAGCCTTTGCTTTCACCCCCCAGCCTCAGGCTACTGGATCTCAGGGCTTGTTCAAGGGGCGCACACGTGTGTGCGTGTCACATCCACGTTCCCATGTGTGTGTCTGTACCATCATGTGTGTGCTCACACGTGTGCACCCATACATGCTCTCTCACATACACAGAAGCACATGGTCATACGACACACCTACACGCACATCCATATACATGGGCATGCACAGAAATACATGTACATGTACACTTATACACAAAAACATGCACGTACACAGAGACCACATGCGCACTCACATATATATGTATGCATACGCACACAGACACACATCCATACTCCAGCACTCGCACACGTACATATACATGCATGCATATAGACACACACACATGCATCCACATATATCATCCGGCACACATACATATACATACATACATACATACACATAATCTGGTACTCGCACACATACATATACGTGTATCCATGCATACACAGACACACGTGTATCCACATACATCATCCGGCACACACACATATACATGCATGCATACACACATGCATACACATAATCTGGTACTCACACCCATACATATACTTGTATCCATGCATACACAGACACACACGTGTATCCACATACATCCTCCGGCACTCGCACACATACATACTCACACATACCCAGATAAACACGGGCTCACACAACACACATGTAGACATGCACACAACACATATACAGGAATACACACACACATATGCACACACTCACACACCCCTCTGATGCTCACAGAATCCACCCGTTCCCCATGGCTTTCTGTTGATGTGTTTGGGAAGGTTCTTCGACATGACGTCCAGTGCTCCAAAATATGTCCTCTCACAGATTTTACGGAAAACACAAATGCTGCTTCTGCCTTTCAAGCGTCGGGATTGCTTTCAGACACGGCCTGGGCGCACACGCTGACCTCAGCCCAGATTGACATCTGGTGACCCATCTGCACGGAGCCCTTTTAGGCTTCATGCGGCCTGCAAATTACAGAGCCATCAAAGACAAGGAGTGTTCAGGAGCAAATCACCAGGTGAATGACCGATTCGTAGAGTCACTCAATCTCATAGGGAAAGAAATAGCGCAGTGGGCAAACATGTCTCCCCTGTTCATCATAAAGCTCGCTCTTTACGGGACAGCGGGCCACTGCGTTCTGTCTATTCATCGAAAACGTCAGAAATCTAATTACACTAGAAAATTCAGGAACTGAAAAACACCCTCAGACTCAGGACCACAGACTCTCCCAGTGCGTGCAGGGCGAGACAGGAATGCTCTGACAGATCCAATATCCCATTAACGGGGGGTTTTCCACCTAAGCTTTTTGAGGACTATCAGCTCTCAAAAGCGTAAAAGCCAAAGACCTGGCGTACGCATGGAAGGTGGATTCATCCTGGTCTGTTTGGCCCCAAGAGGCCACATTCAGAACGAGTAGGGAAGGATGGGTTCCCATCAGCCTCCTCGCTGGGCATCACAAGGACGGCCACTTGTTGAGTTTGTCGTTGCACGCTTCAGGCACACAAGTGTAAGCTCTAGGAGGGCAGGAACCTGAGCACCACAGGAAGTAAGCCCTTCCCTCGGCCTCTGCATCACGGCCCCTGGGAGCCCTCTCCACACCTGGCACAGAGCTCTGCACACGATGTAATAAATGACTTGATTCCTCAGGTGGTGGCTGACCTCTGCGGTCTCTTCCTCCAACAGCGGATGAGTCCTACCGCTCTCCGCTAAAACTACACTTAACACGATGGAGTCCCGTCATCACGCTTCACACAGCCGTCCGCGAGCTTCGGCACTCCAGGGTCATGAGAAGGAACATAAACTGTCCTCCGAGGGACACACGGAGGCTCCACCCCAGAAGCGTGTCCCAGGATGGGAGGCCTGAGGTCGCGAGGCCTAAAACGGCTGAAGAGACTCCAAGAGGAAAGTGGCGCTAGAGAACCCTCGGCACTTGAGAAGGTCGGCCACTCTCTGTGCTCCTCTTGCTGTGCCGAGAAATTCCACGCCGGAAAGAGGAGCAGCACGTCTCCCCCAGGCCCCCCCACCCCACGTCTCACAACTGCCCTTTAGAGCTGCTGTCCCCTGGACTCTCCCAACACTGTGCGGGTTCACGGTCCCACCGCATCACCAGGAGGGGGCCTGGACAATTTTCCAAATCTAGAATCAATCGGAGCGCCAGCTTCCTGTCTAAACGCGGTGCATGGCCAAGAGAGCCAGGCTGTGTGTGTGTGTGTGTGTGTGTGTGTGTGTGTGTGTGTATGAGTAAGTCTGCGTGCATGTGTGTGTAAGTCTGTGTGTGTGCAAGTCTGTGTGTGTATATGAGTAAGTCTGCGTGCATGTGTGTGTAAGTCTGTGTGTGTATATGAGTGTCTGCATGCATGTGTGTGTGTACAAGTTTGTGCATACACATACACATCTATGTACACAAAACGGGCAAGCCTGAGAGACCGCCTGCACAGCTGGCACCTGACGTCCCATACACTGGACAAAGGGCCTTCCTCATCCGGGGTCTTTCCAGCCGTGGAGCTAAGCCCGGCCTCTTCTGCGGCCACAGGATCCTGCTCAGGAGCCCTGGCAAGGCTCCGAGGCGCCACATGAGTCGGGTAGAGCGCCCCGTCTGAGTCACTCAGTCATTGCTCCTGTTTGGTCGGCTCGATCCCGAGCCCTCTCTGGTCCCTTGCCCTCACCTCCATGGCCAGCTGCCGTCCCAAAGCTCCAGCCAGTGCTGAGCCCTGGGATGCTGGGCCTCTTCACCCTCCCCAGCCGTGGGAAGGGCCAAGGCCAGCGCGGCCTGTCGCCACCTCCACCAGGACAGAACACACGAGCGTTCAGAGAGGGAAGGGCAGGCCTTGGTGCCACACCGCGAGTCAGCAGAGGACGCTGGCGGAAGGAGCGGCAGGAACTCCCCACGGCAGGCAGGCCGCCAGCACAAGTGTTGGGCATGGGCTCCCTCCCCAGCCCTCCCTCCCACCCTGAATGGCTGGCACGCCCACGCTGTTCACAGCCTGTCTCCACCATTAGAGCAGAAGTTCCTGAGGGCAGACGTCAGGCTTTTTGCCTGTCTTTGTACTCCCAGTGCTTACCACGAGGCCTGGCACAGAGTAAATGCTTGCTGACTGACTGACTGACAACCCTGTGGAACCAGGTCACAAGAGGACCCAGGAAATGAGGCCGGCAGGGCCCAGCTATGGACGCACGGATGACGAGCAAGGGCCTGGAGACAGAGTGCCCCCCGGGGGCAGGCAGGGGACAGATGCTTGGTGGTGATGGTCTGCCGGGACCCAGGGAAATGGGACGCAGGGAGCAGAAGGGCATAGATAGAGGAACCAACGCCGGGGGCTTAGGAGGAGCAGGACAAGGATTGGGGGCCCCAGAGGGCTGCCAGGAACACAATGGAGGGAGGGAGAGACAGAGGGCGAGGTGAAGGGGCGGGAGTGGGTGTCTACAGGGTGGGAAAGGGACGGCGGCCAGCACAGGAGCAGGGTCCAGACTTCCCAACCCCAAGAGCCACAATGTCACCTCTGCCACGCTCACGTCCCAAAGCCAGTCTTATAAACACCACAAAGGCTGTATGTTGTGCAATCCCAAAGTGTCATAGCTGCAGACGGGAGCTCCTCCAAGCAGATGGACAGGTGCTGATAGGAAACCTAAGCTCAGTGTTGTCGCAAAGGCTGATCGTGTATCGGAACGTTCGATGCCTCCGTGAATTAAAGTGACAGCATCAGAGATAACAGCAGCGCACGCTCACGGAGGTCGGCCAGCCGTTGGGCTCCTAACATTTGGTGCATGTTAAATGTCAGGCCCAGAGACATCAAAAATTAAGGGATCCACGGCAAAGATCTCCAAACGGGCTAAGCCACGTGCCAGGTTCTGACATCTCTCCCAACAGTTTTCTACTTTCAATGTTTTCTCCTAACTTTTCCAGATAAGAAGGAAAAAGTAACTAGGAAACTCTAACTCTGAAACCCACGGCTTTGCCCAGCTCGTCCCCACCCCCCCCCACCCTGGGGAGCCCAGGAACTTCCTCTTAGTTTTACCTGCTACATACCAAGGACGCCCCGCCCCCAGCCACACACACACACATGCATGCACACATACACACACTGCACAGACATGTGCATGCACACACGCATACATGCATGCACACATACACACACTGCACAGACATGTGCATGCACACACACACACACACACACACACACACTGTCCAAGCTGAAGATGGCGGCCCTCCTCCCAAACATCCCTCTTTCTTCTGATGCCCCATCGTCCTTCTGAAGGTCTGCAGCCTCTGCATCGCCCTCATGCCACGTTTGTAAACCCACCACATCCCTGCCACCTGGCCGCCACCTTAATCCAGGCCTCACACCCTGCAGCCGGCAGTAGTGCGCAGCCTCCTCGCTGGTCTCCCTGTCTCAAACCTCCCCTCCTCTGGTCCATTCTACGTTGCTGCCAAATGAAGGCTTCTTGGAGGCAAATCAGACCCCACTGACGCCCTCATCCAACGCCCGGAGTCCCCTTTTGCCTCTAGGACAGAACATAAACTCCTGTTTGGCCCACCAAGCCCGGCACCAGGTGGTCCCATCCACTTACGGCCTCCGTGGCCATGGCTCCCCTCCCCAGCTCATCAGACAAGCCTACGCACAGTTCGACAAGGAAGGAGAAGGCCAGCCACTAATGACCAGCTGGCCCGGTCTCGTGCGGGAAGGCTCTTCCTCCTGGTCCCTCTCTTTGGAGAAGCTCCTGTGGCCCCTGCATAGGCCGCCTTGCGCCCTCACACCCTGACTCCTCACCACGCCCCAGGTACTTGTCAGCAGAGCCGGCATCTCCTGTGTCCATGTCTGCATGGATTAGCTTCACGCCCGTACTGTGTAGATGTGTCTACACGTCCGTGCGGTCTCCCCATTAGAACAGAAGCCCCAGCTGAGCAGGGACACGTCTCTCCCTTGTACTTCTTCCATAGTATCTAAGACATGCTACGACTCACAGTCCAGTGGCTCGTTCTGGGGTGACTCAGCCCAAAAGACCTCCAGAAACCACCCACCATTGGCAAGGCCAGAACTAGAGGCCCAAGGGCAGCTGGGCGACACAGTGGATAGAGCACCGGCCCTGGATTCAGGAGGACCTGAGTTCAAATCCGACCTCAGACACTTGACACTTACTGGCTGTATGACCCCGGGCAAAGAAAAAGAAAGAACTAGAGCCATGAGAGCCGCCTCATCGTCCCAGGCCTCGGCCACCCTGCTGATTCCCTCCCAGCACCCAAATCCACACTTGGTGCCTTGCCCTCGGGAGGGGTCCTTGCCCAAACCCATCACGTGCCTCAGCCTGGAACCTCCCTCCCAGTCGAGAAGACCCGACCATGCTCCGTCTCCTCTGGACCCTTTGGCCGACTGAAGCACTTTCCACAGAAGCTCTGTACACCCTTGGCATCCCACCTACAGGCCCCATGGCTCCCCTCTCAGCCGAGGTTCTGCTTCCTATTTCACTAAAAACCTGAGACCCTTTGCTGGGAGCTCCCCTCCCCTCCCGTCACTCAGACACCTTCCACTCCTCCCTCACTCAATGTAGTGGCCCTTTTCCTTATCAAGACTGACCCCCTACTGGGCCGAGAGGTGCGGTTCCATCCCACGTTCTCAGCACGCTGCCCCTCTGCCGTCCCCACTCTCACACCATCAATCTCTCCCTTTCTGCTGGTGGATTCCCTCCTACCTACAGACAAGGCTGTGCCTTCCCAGCCTCCTGCGGTCAATCCATAAGCCCCTGAGACGACCATCTGCGTCTCCTTCCCTCTCACTCATCTTAACTCTCCGACCCCTCTCCTGACTCGTCCTCCAAAGTTACTGACGACCTCTGGACAGCCAAGTCTCAGACCTCTTCTCCATCCTCATGCATGCTGACCTCTCTGGAGCCTCCTGGGACACCGGCCAGCAGCCTCTGACACGCTCTTCTCTCTTGGTCTTCATGCTATGGCTCCTCATTCTCCTCCCGGCCCAATCTTTCTTAGGCTCCTCTGCTAGATCTTCACCCAGGCCACATCTGCTCTCTGTGAGCACCCGAGGGTTCTGTCCTGGACCCTACCCCCAGTGTGGTACATACCCCCATCGGTGCACACTAGACTACACAAACAGCCTGCTGAGAGGTGGGGGGAGGTTCCCAAATCCCCCCAGCTATCAGAAGGATAGTCCCACATCATCCCCTTCCATAAACACCAAGGACCCCCTCTCTCCTCCAGGGTCCACTATCAAATCCTCAGTTTGGCTTCGAAAGGCCTTCAGACCCTCTCTGGTGCTCTTACACATTCCCCACCCCCACCCCAGGCCCACCGCCACATACTCAACAACCAAGGGCCCTTCCCTCACGGCTCATCCTTGAACAAGACACATCAGATCCTGGCTCCTTTGGCGCTCTGAAGTCTAGGGATCCCTTAACAGAATAATGCTCTTAAATGGCTAGAACACGGGGCCTACGAAGGAAACCAATCACACCGAAATACAACTATGAATTTTCTTAAGAAAACAAGTTCGCAGAAGCCCAGGTAGAGGCCCCACCTCAGAGAGCTGCCCGGAGCACCGAGAAGTTGCCCACAGCCATATAGCCCGGCCTGGAAGTGGCTCATCCCACCAAGCACCAAAGCCAGCCCCCTACAAACACCATCCCACACTTCATCCCACCTAAGGAGAGCTGAAGAGCCCTCAAGAAGAAAAGGAGCCGCGTTTATTCCACATGATGTCAGGGAAAGCATTCAGACAATGGGGAAAAGGGTGTAGAGGGCCCCTTCCCCATGGAGCCAAACACAGCACGTTGCCCCCTGGGGAGGAGGTGGCTCCCCTCTCCGTGCCGGCACCCAAAGCCAGGAGGAGCCCAGCCCCTTGGGAGGGACGGTGCCCACACGGCCCCATCGGGCCGGAGGCCGGACCACACGATGTCCAAGGCCGTCCCTGGCTCCTTGACTCTGCCTTTGGGTTGTGCACAACCGGAAAATCTGACACTGGAGACGGCGACTCTTCCCCACTGGAAGAGCGAAGTGTTCAGGGTCCTCCCGTAAGAGCCGACCGCAGCCAGGCTTCATCCAGCTCTAAACAAAGGAAGACGGGCCGGGTTTTCGGATGAGCCAGGTTCTTGTCAGACACGCAGCTTCATCAGGGAATCCGTTCCCCCAGTAAATCACCCTGAATAAGCTCAAAGCAGCACAGCTTGAATTGTGGGTCTAAACAGGAAACAAGCAGACAACAAACCGCCGGCTAAGGGGGTGACATCGCCTTGGGGCTCCTTGAGAAGGGCCTGGAAGAAAGGTCAGGCTTCCCCGACCCCAAACTCCAATCTCTAACCAATGCTGGGATCTGGGGGACACTGCAGATTCCTACGGCTAATGCTGACTCAGTAGTCAAGAAAGGTGGGGGTTGGTTTGCTTTGTTTTGTTTTTAATGCAAGATTCCAATTCAAGAGTCAAAAGATGGCTTTCTTCAGAGACCCAAGGACAACGCCAACACATTTTCCACCACAGGTAAGCAAGGACAGCAGTCTGGGACAGCCCAGAGAGGGGAGAAGCACCCATCCAGGTAACAGACCCACAAGACATCATTCGTCTGGATTCTTTCAAAGACGCCCTTCCGGATAGAGGAAGATCACCACCAAAGAGAACCTCTTTCCGTTTCAGGATAAATTCTTACGCTGACAAAACAGCTACAATCCTTGTGGTGGTGGCCCCCACGTGTCCACCTGGCCCGGCCACAGGGAAAGGTGCAAGTGAGCTCCCCGTTTGTCTCTCTGATAATCCCCAGTGGATTCTGGATTCATCTGGACTCACGCAATGGTCTAGACCAACTTGTTTTTCATCCCTATGGTTCAATTCTGAGCTTAAGATCCAGAATCGCTGCACATTCGGACAATGGCATAGGCTCAATCCTGACCAGACAATCTTGACCTTTTGACTTGACCCTCTTCTGAAGAATGGGCAAGCAGTGAGCCTGGTGGTTTGGGTGTCCTGAGTCACAGAGACCCACCCCCAGTCAAGTGAGAATGCCCTCCTTTCCTGGAACGTGCCAGGGACCGTGAGCTCTTAGCACCTGACCAGGTCAAGGCGCCTCAGGACTCACCGGAGACACACACACTTCTCTGGCTGGGATCTAGAATTCTAGAGAGACGGAGCAGAGCCCAGAAAGGCCAGGTGCTCCCTGAAAGGAATGCCATGAACTGCATTCACTCTCGGGGTGAAATCAGTTTCCATGGGAACACGTCTCTAAAATTATAATGTAAGTCAAAAGAAAGTACAAACGACCCAAGGAGGCTTCTGGGCTGCCAGGGACAGGGCCTTCCCCTGCCACAACTTGGAGAGTCTCCCAGGGGGACTGAGACAGCAAGGGAAGTGCCCGGGGCCACCGCGCCAGGACGGATTGGGCCAAGGCTTGCGCTGAGGTCTTCTGGACTTACGAGCGGCTCTCAGCCGTTACGCCACGTACCGTTGCCCCCAGGAAGACAGACTCTCCCTAAGGACATCTGGTTCAGTGCCTGGCACACAGTAAGTGTCTAATAAATGCTGCCCCAAAGGCTCCCATGGGGAGAGGGGCAAGCAGGGAAGACCCTCAGGGAGACCGCCCATGACTGCCTGGGTCTCTTCTGTCATCAATCAAGACACAGCACACACATAGCGCAATGATCAGGATAAGAGAACGAGAGAAAGAGGGGAGCCCAGCCCTCCTCCTCCTCCTCCTCCTCCCCCTTCCTCGCAGTCTGGGGGCAAACAAACAGGGCACCTTCTCAGGACAAAGAGTGAGGTAAGACACCATCCTTAAAGACAACGGCCCCCAAATGGGAAGGAGCGCCCAGATCTGTCCTCCCGATGCCCCAGGGCACAAGGAGCACCGCGGCCAGATGAGACTGGACATCAGGAAGAGCTGGCCAACCATGAGAACGGTGCCACGGCAGGAAGGGCAGCCCCGAAGGGCAGCATGTGCCCTACCACGGGTGGTCGAGCAGAGGCTGGACGGCGCCACGCAGTGATGGAGGCTGAGGCCCTGCTAGCTCACAGTCTGGGATTCTCGGTAAGAAGAAAGTCACAGACACCTGCGCAGTGAGAGTAGAGGGCGGGAAGCAAAGGCGATGGCCCTCGAGTGGGCGAAGGCAGAATAGGCAGGCCGTGAAGACGGGGAGGAGGGTTGTGCAATGATTAGCAGATGCAAGCAGAGAAACGGGGGAGCTCTCCGTGACGGACACAGAGCCAAGAAGCGCCGCACATGACTACGGCCACCCGCAATGGGGACGCACCGGACCCTGCCCCGGCCACACGTGACTACGGCTGCCCACAATGGGGACATGCCAGACCCTGCCCTGGCCACACACGACTATGGCCACCCGCAATGGGGATGCGCCAGACCCTGCCCCGGCCACCCCCTGGGCCAAGGCACACAGCATTAGACAGCTCCAGAGCCTGGGCAGGCTTTGCTGACTTTTTCTTCTCTTCTTCCTCTTCTTTGCTTTTTTCTTTAAAAATATTTGTTGTATGGGATGACTAAAGATACCGGGGAAATTCTGGGAACATAAAAAACCTTATTTTTTATAACATGCTGTGATGGTGACAATCACCCTGTTCAGTTCCCACACTTTATGCTGGGTCCATTTTTTCTATTAATTGGAATGATAATCTACAAAAAAAAAACACTCAAAGAAACAATGGAAAAACCGAACAAGCACAAAGAGATTCCAAACCCTGATGAATATCTATAGAAACTGTTTCTAAGCCAGGCACCCATTTGCTTCCGTGTCCCAGTGCCTGAATGTGGGCACCCTGGTGTTTTCATGCCCTCCTCATCTGGGGTCCATGGGCATCCCTGAACCTTGGGCTCTTGGATGGACCATGGAGGGAACTCCCAGTATGAAAATGCTCTGCACTCCTGCACCTCGCCATCCCCCCTGGACCTCTGACAATCTGAGGGAGATGCCCAGAGCATCGACAAAGGCCAGGTGATTTGCCCCGACTCCCACAGTCAGGAGCACGCGTGAGAGGCAGAACTCAATCCCAGGCCCCCTGGGCCCCGGGGCCAGGCCTCCCCTAAGACACCATTAGGGCAATAACACCTCCCTCTGCTCGCGCCCCTAAGTTAATCCAGGCCCCTCCTCGGAGGGGATCTGAATCTAGGTCTCCCGACGTCCAGGGCAGGGCCCTGGGGATCACACATGGTGTGCGGAAGCAGGTGACGTGCGAGCAAAAGTGCCAGCCTTTGAGGGCTTTGGGCCTCCAAAGTCGGCGTCCTTACCGAGCTTCCGGGAGCAGGGCCGCGTACTCGTGCGGAGAAGTGGTCTCTGGGAAGTTGGAGAGGATGGCAAGGCGATGGGCCAGCAGCTCCGCGCCGTGGTACGTGAACAGGATGCCCAAGGCCTGGACGTTACTCTCCTGTACAAAGGGGGAATCAGGCGTTGGCTGCGATAAAGGGAGGGAGGCAGGAAGGGAAGAGGTCAAGGAGAAGGGGGGGAGACGGAGGAAGGGGAGGAAAAGGAGGAGGGAGAGAGGGGGAAGAAGGGGGGAGGGAAGCTTCTCTTGCAGGTCCTCATTAAAAGCCTTCCTTCGAAAACCCCCAAAGTCCCTCACAATAACAGGATCACCTCTCTCTCATCCCTGCTACTGAGCCATCCAGCCAAATGGCCAATGTTTCAGGACCGACAAATAAAAATGTTCAGTGGCCCGCGTCCTGATTTCCTCATGTGTAAAATGGGAATACCAAAGCAGGCGGCTGACAGGACATAACCTTCCCAGTGTGGAAGCTCCCTCTCCCAGGGCGGGTGGGCACACTCAGGGACCAATGTCCCTTCCCAGTATCACCTGGGGCCCAGAGGAGAGGAGAGGCTGGCCCAGGGCCCCACAGCCCATAGGGGTCAGGCCCACTCTCAGCCCACGACCGAGCTGCCGCCCTCCCGCCATGATCGCTGGGGTCTATTAGTCACTGAGGCGCTGCACGGCACAAAAACCCAATTACCCGGGCGTAGGTTCTTGCTGAGAGAACAATATTCTGATTTCTGAACTTCTTGAAGAATGCGGCATCATAGCTCTGCTCGGCTGCCTGGGGCGCTCCCAGGATTTCCTGAGGGGAAACAGCGATTTAGTGAAAAGTCTTCTCAACAGGCACCTGGGCCGCTGAAATCACTGAGCCCGGAACGAATGACCGGCCCCTGTCTGGGCTCTTGGGCTGCAATTCCCACCTTAACCTCCGGTATAAAGCCTGGCCATGCGACCCTGGCATTCACTCAACCAACCGGACAACTGAGAACCCCACCGGATAGGGTAGTATAAGCAAAAGCGGCCAGCAGGCACATCCCACCTCCGAGGAGGCCGGGGCATCGAGGGGTTAGTGCTCCTAGGCCAGAGACAAGGCCTGGCTTCCCCTGGTGCCCCACAGGGCAGGCTCTGGGACTCCACCCCAGAAACCCCCAGCATCGAGGGAAATTCCCAAGTGACAGGTTATGGTGATGGGCAAAGGTTAGTGAATAAGCGACCATGGCACCAAGGGCAGCCACGGCTTCGAGGGCCGTGACCGCGGGTCGATCCTCGGCCCCGCAGTCGTACCCGGATTAGAAGATAAGCTCCCTGAGGGAGGAGCTGGAAGGCTTTGCACCCAAATCCCCATGCCAGGGCTGCACACCAGGAGCGAGGAGCAGGGTTTCCAGAGCAGTCGTGGGAGGTGGGGAGGAGCCCCCTGCCTGGCACCAGACAGCAGAACCGGACCCACCGGCTGAAGGCTGCCGAGAGGCCGACTTTGCCCTGATGTCAGGGAGAACAAGCTGCCAGCTGACTGGCGCACCCAAGAGGGGAAGATGCAGATTCCCCCTCACTGGAGGGCCAGGGGTGTGGGGGGTGGGGGCGACAGGACCCCTTGTCAGCTACGCCCCAGGGCCCGTCCAGCACAGAAATTATGTGCCACTAGGAAGAGGTCATAGCGGAGAGCTGCAGCAGGCCGCAGACGCCCTCCAGTCCTCTCCTCTCATTTACAGACGAGGAAACTGAGGCCCCCAGAGACGCTGGGTGACTTGGCCAGAGCTGTCCATGTGGTAACGTTGGTGGGAGTCAAGCCCAGACCCTGGGCCTCGAGTCCGGGCACTCAGGGTTTAGTCTTGTAGAGTCTGACAAGAGTAGAAAGAAGGCACCCGAGGTTGTGTGTGGCACAGCCAGATCATCAGACTGGCTGGGGACTGTGAGGGTGTCCCCTGAGCTTGTCTTGTTGAGTTGCCCTATTTTCCCGAGCATGAAGGAGGCCCCAAATGCGTCAAGGACGAAGCTCCCCAGCTGTGCTGACACCACGGGTCAGATGCATCCCAAACTGGATCCCCTCGTGGCCTTGGCAGTCAGGACAGCGCCAGCCAGTCTGCCAAGGGAAAAGCCTTGCTCCCCCCTTTGGGAGGGGCTTGTCCTTCCCCTCCTGTGCCACACTCCTCTGGGGGGAGAGTCCAGCGCCTCCTCCTCCACCCTTTGGCCCGCTGTCCTAAACACGCAAGTCCCTCTATGGGCTGTGAACGCTGCCTCGTTTAACCTAAGTTTTGTGAAGTTGTGGTGCCCAGCGACAGATGCCCGGAGAAGCGGCCATGCGGACTAGCTAGGCAGCACAGGGAGGCTATCATCACTGAGGGGTAACAGAAGCCCAAGAGTTCACAGCACTTCCTCGTCCTGCCCGTCCCTCCTTGGACCCTGGCCCTGGATGTTTGACTTAAGATGCAGGGAGAAAAGCGTTTCAGACAGGCCTGAGTTTCACCCATGTGTCCAGGGAGCAGTGGTGAGAACCCCGCTGTCCTCTGGACCTCCCCGACGCTGTCTGCAGGCCTGTGTCCAGTCGCAGCAGCCACAGTTCAGGAAGGTCATGGACAAGCTGGAGTGACCCACGAAGTAAGCCAGGCTGCATGAGCGGCCAGGCCTGGTCGGCCCAGGGATGAGGATCCTCGGGGGAGGGGGAGCTGTGCTCAGGCATTCGGAAGGTTCTTGTGTGGAGGGGGCCGGATGTCTTCAGGGGGGCCTCGGAGGCAGAGGCAGGAGGAGCGACATGAGTCAGACGGAGGTTAGTTTGGGGAATCATCGCAGTCACAGACAAGCACCTTCCCAGCATGGCCCGGGCTGCCTGGGCAGGGGGCGGGTCCCCCTCCTTGCGGGGCCGCTTGTAAGTATGTTATCAGAGGAGTCTTTGCTCCCAGGGCATGTCAGAAGGCCCCTTGTGTCCCTTCTGAGCCTCCAGCTCCGTAGTTCTGAAGGGCACCAGGCTGGCGTAGCCAGATCCGAGGGTCTGCTCTGAGAAGATGGTGAGTCATCTGGGCGGACCCGGGTCAGAGCTATGGGGCACCCCACTGAAGAGGGGGTGGGACGTGGTAGTGATGCAGGGTGGCAGGAGAGGGCCCAAGGCCAGGAGGATGCAAGAAAAACCAGTGACAAATGACATGAAAGGACTAGAGAAAGACAAGCACAAAGGCGCCGCTGGGTCAGGCAAACGAAGAGAAAACAGCGGCTCACTCCAGACAGGGCGAAGGGCTGGGCACCCAGGGCAGGGAGACCCAGGCCCCCAGCTCCCCGAGTCCTCAGCGGCAGCACTGCCCATCCCCACCGCGGCCCCTGAAGGCCCCTCCCATGTGACCGGGAAGAGCCAGAGAGCAGACCCTCACCTCGTATGTGGCCAGCCGGTCCAGGTAGGTCAGTAACTTCAGTCTGCACCGACACAGCTCCTTCTGCTCCAGCGTTAACCTGTCAAAGGTCAGAGGAAGTGCGTCAGCCCCCGACACCCCAACAGACTCAGTGGCCCAGACATGACATTCATTCTGCTCGGCCCCACAGGGCAGGACTAGAACCGAGGGAAGAGGCCACCACTTGGTCAAGGGAAGAGCCGCTACCAATTAGGCCTCCCACAATGGAGCAATCGTCCCCGCCTGGGGAGGAGGGGACCAGGGAGTGGGGCGAGACAGACGCCTCCGGGGGCAGCTGCTCTCCCCTGGGCCCACACCAACAAGGCCAGGGCACCCCACTCACTGTGAAAAGTTCACTAAGTGGAGCAGCTCCTGCCTCTTTCTGAGCCCCCTCTCCCTCGTGGCATCAACGTCCTCCGCCGGTGATAGGAGGTCCTCATAGGGCAGCTCAGCAATGTCGGCGTCCCCGGGCAAGATAAACCTGGAAGGAAGGAAGACGGGAAACCCAGCCCCGGGCTGGTGAAAAAGAGAATTCTCTAAAACCTCATCTACTGGGGCAGCTTTTACCCTCTCCCTTCTGTTTTTTGTGATGACTATCGATTTTCAGAAGGCGTAGCGATAAATTCATTATCGGAAGATCAGCTTTGCTTCTGCAATAAGCCTCATTGATCCACAAAGGCCTCGCTGAATCTCCTCCAAAGCCATCCATCTTCCTCACGGCAGGGAACCGGCAGCCGCGCAGGACGGAGGAAAGGCCGCTTGTCCCAAGGGTCGGCCTGTAGCATGCGCCCACGCAAGGCGGGCAGCCTGCGCCTCCGCGGCTGCCCCTGCAAGCTAGCTCCAGGTCAGTCTGTCTGTCCCAGGCAGAGTGCTGAGGGGCAGAGACCTTGGGCCTCACCCAGAACAAGGCCCTTGCTTTACAGAAGGGAGACCACGCAGATCGAATCGCGTGTTGAAAAGAGGCTGAATCACGACCAAACCCAGGTCTCCTAAAGCCTGGGCCGGGGCGGCCGCTTCTCATCACGTGCACAAACACTAACGTTAACACTTAGTATCTGACCGCGGCAGCCGGCGGAGTGGCAGCAAAGGGAGGGCAGAGGGTTCCCATCGAGCCTCGTTAGCCAGGCCTGGCCAAGGAAAGGCTCTCTCTGCCTCAGTCACCTCACATGTAAAATGAGGAAAGGACGCCTCTACCAGCTGCCGCCCTGGGCTCCAGGGAAGCTCAGATGAGACGATGGACAGACCGCGCAGTGCAGACCACAGAGCGCCAAATAAGGTCAGTGAGGCCTCGGCCGAGAAGGAGACGGCCTGGGCCAACCCTCCGGCCGTGAGGCCCCTGACAAGACTGCCCTGAGGATCCCTGAGGGGCCTAATGAAGGGGGGAGCTCACAGACGCACGCCGACGGCCAGAGACACGGCCGACACACACCTGCCATCGTCCTCCGCTTTCCCGATGGCCACAAGAGCCTCCAGGTCTGTGCCCTTTAAGCCGTACTGAAGTAACTCCTTTGCCGCCTCGACGTTCTCAGGGACTCTTTCCAAACATTCGTGGAGGACCCAAGAACGCTTCTTAATCTTACTCTGGAAACAAAGCACAGACACAGAGAAAATGAGCCCACAGCAAGGCACGCTCAACTGCAGAGCCGGGAGCTGCCATCCACACACAGGATGGCCCTGCATTCAGGGGTCCAAGAAGCCTGAGTCTGGACCACCCACGTGTGCAGAGGCCACGTGTGCAGAGGCTACATGTGTGGAGGCCACTTGTGCAGAGGCCACACATGTGCAGAGGCCATGTGTGCAGAGGCTACGTGTGTGTGAGGCCACTTGTGCAGAGGCCACATGTGTAGAGACCACTTGTGCAGAGGCCATGTGTGTAGAGGCCACATGTGCAGAGGCTACACGTGCAGAGGCCGCAATGCCCCTGCTAACCTGAAGTGCCACGACCATGGCAGGAACGGGCCCCTAATCCCTCGTTTTTCTAAGGCATCCCCCTGAAGCACAAGCAGATGTAGGGGACATCGAGGAAGCACACTGGGGAGAGCTCTTACAGACCTTGCCAGCTTGTGCCAGGGTCACGGGCACCAGTGTGCTACCAAGTCAGGATGAGGCTCTGAACACACAGGAAAGCTCCCAGGCCACACCAGGCCTGCAGGAAGCCCAGGACGTTTTCCCACTATAACCAACCTTTCTCTCCCTCCTAGAGAAATGCTCACAGCCACCCACGTATCTGGCAGAGTCAGAGTCACCCTCCCCATTATCCTCTGTACCCAATCAGCTGCTGAGCCTTTCCCATCGTCTCTTTGAAATGTCCTCGGTCCTCGTTCCCCAGCCCTGCAGTCACGGGTCTGACTCAAGAACATCCAGCCTCCCCCCTCAATTGTGGCCAGTGTCTCTGCCTCGTCCTCTCGCCTCCAGGCTCCTTCTCCTGCCCCATGGTCCCTCATCCACACAGCCGAGACTACCCAATGTGCTTTCCTCAACCTTCGTGCCCGCACCTGCTCAAAAGCCACAGCCCATTGCCAAAGAAAATCAGGCCCATCAGATGGGTCCTCAAAACTCAACTCACCTTGGGGGCCTCATCTGCCCCCCTTCCTCAGTGCTCTCCAACCCAGAGCCCAGACACAGCCAGAAGCCAATCAGTCCCAAGCAAGTCTGACTCTCCTGACCTCCACAGCAACGCCCCTGCCCGCCCCCCTCACCACCAGGCTCTGTGCCTTGCCAGGCAATTCAAGTCAGTCGGATATTAAGTCCCAAGCATATGCAAAGCGCCTGACTCCTACCAAGAAAGGTTCAGGACTTTGGTCAAACTGGATCCCTCCTTAGGAAATCCCAGCTTAAGAACAGGTCCTCAGGCCCTTCTCCCCTTACTACAGAGAGCCAAGTGCCTAGTGCTTCAAACCCAGCCTTGGGCATCTCTTCGGGTAGGGCTGGGTCATAAGGTTCATGTTTTCTGTCCTCTCTTGCCACAAGTTTATGAACCCCCAAGGGCAGGGGCTACGGCTCAGGATTCTCTTTAGCTGTATGTGTGTAGCCAAGGGCCTGACCACCAGAAGTTCTGACCTGGTCACTGACTTTTGTCACTTCAAGCCCCAGGCATACCCAGAGGGCATCCTTTAATGTGGGCACAAAGAACCCCACTGGCTGCTGCTGATCTGCCAGCACTTGATAAGTACTTAACAACATGACCGAGGAGAGAAAATTAATTGGGTGAGACCATCTCCTCTTAAAATGGTCACTCTGTCTTTACACTTAGTCTCCTCTCTCCATCTTTCACTTAAAAATTCTTTTTACCTTTTTTGTCTTGTTAAAGAACAAAAACACTTAAGAAGGATAAGAATATAAAAGTAAATCAGAGCCAAAAAAAGTCTTAGACATCTTCTAGTCCAGGGGTTCTCAGTTTGAGGATCATGAACTTTATTTTAAATTTTTTGTTAATCCTTTGTTTCCTTTGTAATCCTTTGGGTTTTTTTTTAATTTTATGCATTTAAAAACACTATTATGAGGCAGGATTCATAAGCTAAACAAGGCTGCCCCAGGGGCCTAAGACACAGAAAAAAACTTAACAAATCATGATTTACATATTAATAACAAGAACAAAATCACATAACTATATAAAGAGAAAAGAAATTTTTGAGAAGATATACCCCATTCCTGTTTAAAAAAAACACACTACACTTACTAGCTGTGTGACCCTAAGCAAGTCACTTAACCCTCACTGCCCCACAAAAAACAAACAAGCAAACAAAAAAACACTGGAAAATACAGGAATAAAGGGATCTTTCCTTAATATGATAAGCAGCATGTAGCTAAAACCAAAAGTCAACATTATCTGTAATGACAGTAAACTAGAAGTCTTTCTGATTAGGTCAGGGGTAAAACAAGGGTGTCCATTATCACCAATATTATTGGATAGAGTGCTGGAAATGCTAGCTAAAGAGGTAAGACAAAAATAAAAAAGTTAAAGGATTAAGGATAGGGAAAGAGAAAAAAATAACACTTTTTGCAGATGATATGATGGTTTGGAAAACTCAAGAGTTAACTAAAAAATAATTAAAAGTGAGAAATCCCATTTAAAATAACTAAAGAATACAAAAAATACTTGGAATCTATCTACCAAGACATACACAAAAACTATATAAATACAACTATAAAATACTCATAAAGACAGATCTAAACAACAGGAGAAATACTGCTCGTGGAAAGGGCAAGCCAATAAAATGAAAATGAAAATAATATCTAAATTAATTTACTTATTCAATACCAGTCCAAACAAACTACCAAAGGATTCCTTTTTAGATCTAGAAAAAAAAATAATGAAATTCATCTGGAGAAACAAGTGGTCAAAAAACTCAAGGAAAATAATGGAAAAAAAAAGTGGAAAGGAAGGAGGTGTAGCAATCTCAAATTATTCTAAAATACAGTAATCGCTGAAACAATTTGGTCCTAGTCAAGAAATAAAGAGGTCTATTAATTACACAAAATATAAAAGCAAATAAGCAGATTAGGCTAATGTTTGTCAAACCCAAAGATTCCGGGAAAGCGAGAAAGCCATCTCAGGGAAATTAAGTATAGAACACCATCACACCACATATAAGTTCCAAATGAGTACATGACTTAGAAATAAAGGATAGTATTAAAAGCAGATTAGAGACGCAAAGAATAAATTAACTAATAAATATATGGATAGAGGAAGATAGGAAAGTTCACAGGAGATAAAATTCCAAAGTGTGATTATATAGAATTAGAACATTTTATGCATGCACAAAACCAATGCAGTTAAAATTGGAATAGAAGCAAATAAATGGGCAAAAAAAACCTTTAAGTTTTTCTGATAAAGTCTCGTCTCTCACATATATGTATATGTGTACATATATATATATACACAGATATACACGTATTCCAAATATGGAACTGATTAAAATTTACAAGAATAAGAGCCATACCCCAATTTATAAATGCTCAAAGTATATAAGCAGTCAGTTTTAAAGGAAGAAATAAAAGCTACCGAGAGCCACATCATTAACAATTAGAGAAATGCAAATTGAAACATCTCTGTGGTTCTACCTCACACCATGAGATTGGCCAAGTTGACAAAAAGGAAAATAACAAGCGCAGGAGAGGGTGCGGGAAAATAGGTTCATTAATGCACTGCTGGTCAAACTGTGAACTGGTTCCGCCATTATGAAAAGTAATTTGGAACTAATTCCAAAAGGTTGCTAAGCAGTGTGACCTTTGATGCAGCAATACCACTATGAGGTCTATACTCAGATCAAAGAAAAAGGAAGCAGACGTATGTGCACAAAAGTATTCACAGCAGCTTATTTTGTGGTGGCAAAGAATTAAAAACTAAGAGGGCGTCCATCAAATGGCAAGTGCTGAAAAATGAGGGTTTATCAATGCGATGGAATTCTGTTGTCCTACAAAAAAAGATCATGCGAGGAGAGTTTCAGAGAAACCCGTGAAGACTTAGATGAAGTGATATTGGGAAATGAGCAGAAACAGGAGAACTGTGTAAACAATACCAATATTGTAAAGACAAATCATGTTTAAAGACTTAAAAAACTCTCATTAATGCAATGAACAACCACGATGAAAGATGCTGCCCCCCTCTTGAGAGAGAGAAGAGACCATAACCTCAGGAGGCAGAATGAGACGAGGGCTTTGTGGCACAGCTAAAAGGGGGAAGGCGTTTGGCTTGACTATGCACGTCTGTTAGAAAAGTCCTATTTTTCCTCCTTTTTCAAGAGAGGAAGGTACACAGGTGGATTTTTTTGTTCACTGACAAAAAATTAATTAAATTTAAAAAAAAACAAACCCTGGTCTAATCCAGCCCCCTCATTTTATACAGATGAAGAGGGTGAGGTCCAGAGAGGTGGTGATTAACACAAGGTCACACAGCAAGTCTGTGGCTAAGCCAGAAGGAGGACTCGGCCTCAGGGGTACCAGGCTCACGGTCTTTCCTATGCATCAAGCTACAAAGCTCCCCATGGAGAAAGGGGTACCCCCTTAGCACCAAGCTGATGAAAATGATACCTAATGTGTCTCTACCAAGAGCTACTCGCTCCAGTTTCTTAATCACTGAATAAAATATAAGTACAACAGCCTGTCCTCGATGGAGCCGGCATCCTGACAGTAGAGTGAGGCAAGTTTTGGTCTCCCCTTCCTTCTATATTGCTGGTGAAGGCAGAAAAGGGACGCTGCCTCCACCCCCTACACACACACACACACACACATGCATGTACACACAGGCACACATGCACACACTCACACAAGTGCACATACAAACACAAACACACACGCATATACACACATACACACATGCACGTACTCACACAAGCGCACACGCGCACATATGTACACACATACACACATGCACGCACTCACACAAGCGTGCACACGCACATATGTACACACATGCACATACTCGCACAAGCGCACACGTATGCACTCAGACAGGCGAACACGCATACACATGTATGCACTCAAAGCGCACACATATATACACGCGCACACATGTACGCACTCGCACAAGCGCACACATGCACACACGCATATGCATGTACTCACACAAGCACACGCACACACACACACACCAGTTTAATTGGTTCAGGAGATCTCACTCACCAAGTAATTCTGAATAGAAGCGATGTTGACCGTGGACTTCCTCCACTGCCTCTGATAGACGAGGTCAGTATCCAGCCCATAGGTCTGAGCCAGAGACAGGGCTTCCTGGTACTCTTCGTTCTCAATCTAAAGCAGCAAATGCACATGAGCCCACGTTAGTTCCCGAGTAGGCCAACGGTGCCCGGGACTCACCCTCTCCCCTTGCAGGGTCTACATTCATGGCATTCAGCACCCATTGGCCATGGCAGGGAAGAGAAGTCAACACAGCTGGACAGAGGAAGCCACTGGGCCCCAAGACAACACCCTGAGTGTTAGCTAGGACTCACACCAGTTCCCAAAGGAAGATGGGGAACCTGTAACCAAGTGGAAAAGTAAAAAGAAAACCACCAGAGCCTGGGCCAGAAGCAGGAGTGGAGCAGGAGTGACCAAGGAAGCCACAAGGGGCTGGAGTGGGGACTCCCTGGGTACAGACGCCTCCCTGTGCCAGGGCAGTGAGAGGGGAGGTCATGTCCCAGGGTCACTTGGCCCGAAGGCTCTTTAAGGTATACAAGAGCCCTCCTGGCTGGCACAAGGGGCTACTTAATGATGCAAGGGCAGCAGGTGAGGGGAAGGGGGGACTGTGAAAGGTGACGGCGCCCCCAAACCTAGATTCCTGACTTGCATGTGCTCCCGTCCCCAAGGGCACTGTGGTGCGGACAGTCCTTTCAGTGACCGCTCCATGCCCACAGCCTCCCCCTCCCCAAACCCCCCCCCCCCCCGGCCTGGGCCCCTGGCGGCCAGGTCGCGCTCACCTTGCGCTGGTAGAGCTCCTCGGGAGTGGTGGACCTCAGGCTCACCAGGCGGTAGTTCTTGGTGATGGTCCGAGGGCGCTTGCGAGGCGGAGCAAAGCGCTCCATCTCAGTCACAAAGTAGAGGCCTTGCTTGATGTAACCGAAGTATCGAGCCTTGGCAGACGTTCCATCCTCAGAGTCGGAATCCCCGTCTCCCTCCTCTTCTTCCTCGGGCCTGCTCTCCAGACGGGATCTCTTCGGAGCCAGCCTGATCTCACACTGCAGGGGAAGGGCACACAGCGCGGTGAGTAACACCCTTCCAGGGCCTGGGGCAGGGACAGGGTCTGCACCGGCACCTCCTCAGCACACAGACCTTCAGGCCACCAGAGATCGGCACCTTCTCTGCAGCTCACAGCCTCGGCGCGCCCCTGGACAGCCTGGGTCAGAGGGGGGGACGCCAGATCAGGCCTTCCTGCCCCAAGACCAGCTCTCTGTCCCCTCCTCCTGACGCGGAGAGAAAAGCCCCTACAGGATGCTCGCTTCAGCCTTGATCTTTCCCTGTGACTGAGGAAGGGCATCCGATCTGGAAGCCATGGCTCCTGGGCATCGGGCCCATCTGCAGAGACGGCTTTGAACAGCACACCTTTGGGGCAGCCTTGCAAAACCTACGAGGGCCCCGTGTCCACATCCCGCTCTGAGGCCAAGAATGGAGAGGTCCACGAAGCCCCATTCATGGCTCAGACCCATGGGCTGGATCCTGACCTCGTCTAGCAGGGGCAGTGGAGGACGCTCACAGTCAATGTGGCTTCTATTCAGGATGACTTGGTGAGATGGCCTGAGAGTCTAAGATTCTGAGATGGGGGTGGTCTCGTGGAGGGGACACCTCACAGCCCAAGCATACAAATCTCTTTCCCTTTGGTCTGCCGTCTTCCTGCCCATGAAGGACGGCCCGATGACTGGTGTCTTTAAAAATCTGGGACAAAAGGAGGAGGGTATTCGCGGGCTTTAATGAGAAGGCCTCATTCTTCCCCCCTTTCTCTCCAAAAACTGAGCAGCAGCTCTGGGACAAGAGGAAACAGAGAGGCCTGGTTGTCAAAGATAACTAGGATTCCAGAGAAGAGACAGCCTTTGATTTGAAGCCACATTTCTCTTGAGAATATCTTTAGCGGCAAACAGTTGTCATTTTGCATTGACATGAAAACTACTGAAGGGCCTGAACCCACAAAGGTTCTAATTCTGAATTTTAAGTGACCGATCTAAACTTCCAAGCACCGAATCAGTTTTTAAATTCCTTCTGCCTCAGGGAAAAAACTGCAGAGAAATCTTCTCATTTAAAGGAGCAGATTCCTGAAGTAGCCTGGGAATGGCCCCTGGGTGGACAGGAATCACTCGGCATCTTTGGCCTCCACCCCAGGCTGTGCCCGGCATCAGAAAGCGCAAGAGAAGCCAGATTTGTCGCCTTAGGAAAAAGCAAACCTTCCAACGAGACTCCAAGGACTCGCTTCTCCCAAATGATAGGGTCTGCCCATGGCCGCCCAGGGGCCTGTGCCCCTGGGCCCCAGCCTGGGAGTCGCCATGGATTCCCCACCACCTCTCGCCCCTCACACCCAGGCTGCTGCCTTCATCCATCTCTCAGACACAGCGCCTTCTCTCCTCTGATGCTACCCCACCTGGGGCAGCCCCCATCACCGCGCGCCTGGAGCGTGAGCGGTAGCTGTTGGGGGCGTCTGCCTGCCCCAAGTCTCTCCCCACTGTGGTTCGTCCTCCACTCAGCCACCACAGGGATGTTCCCACTATGGGGTAAGGACTATTAACATTTACACTGGCCAGCAGAGAGAGGAGCCATGAGGCGTGGCTGCTGCCTGAGTGGCGCTGGGGGGACAGAGATGGCTGGAGAGATCGGAGCCACCTCTCAGCCTCCCTCCGGGGATCACCCCGATAAGGGAACTTCCCAGTCGGTCCCTCCACCACCCATCTCCTGTCCAAGGACTTCTCTCTTGGTCTCCTTTCTCTAGCGCCTAAATCAAAGATGATTTTATTCTAACTGGATTTGTGGGCAAGAGGGTGCAATTCTTTAAAGAGGGATTCCTGGGGACCCCCACCACCCATTCCCCATGACACTCCTAAAGTGCGGCTCTGACCAGTCCCCGTCCCCTACTCCACAGCCCCAGGAGCAAACACAAAAGGCTCTTTGGCATTCAAAGCCCTCCCTCACCTGCCCCCTCTTCTTCCACCTCATTCCCCTACACGGACTCAGCCAGAGACTCCGGCCTCCCGGCTGCTCCGTGGACAAGACCCGGCGTCTCCCAGGCGTCCCCCATGCCTGGCGCTCCCCCTCCTCCACTCCAACCCCTAACCTCCCTGGCTTCCTTCACCACTCACCCCAAGACCCCCTGGAGCAAGAAGCCTTCCCCTGGCCTCTTTACTCTCCCTGCCTTCCCTCTGAGGCTGCTCCCCAATTTTCTGGATGGTTGCTTTGTCCATAGTTGCCTGAACCTCTCCCTGAGGCGACTGTCAGCCCCATGAGGGCAGGGACGGGATCATGCCTGCCTTTATCTCCCCAGAGCTTAGTATACAGTAGGGGCTTAACGAGTGCTCTCTGGCTGGCTCCACCAGGTGACTTTCTTCACATTACCCTGAATCCCTCCCTTACGGACAGGCTGGTTGTCCCAGATGAGACGACATTACCTCCAAGCTCAAAAATCCTCCATCGTGAGCAGCAGTGACCTGGGGGCACGGTTCAAACCACTCACAGGATGTCCCCAGCAAATTCCTCAGGGTTTTCACAGATGACACCGTCAAGGCACCCGAGCAGCGCACCAAGGTCACGGCGTGGC
Source organism: Dromiciops gliroides (assembly GCF_019393635.1). Classification (NCBI taxonomy): domain Eukaryota; kingdom Metazoa; phylum Chordata; class Mammalia; order Microbiotheria; family Microbiotheriidae; genus Dromiciops; species Dromiciops gliroides. The sequence continues at coordinate 694,043,803 of NC_057862.1, forward strand.
CTGCCCACCAGCTCACGTCTGCCAGCGGATAAAAGGATTCCTTATCTGAAGAAACAAAAAGCGTGGTCAGGCAGCAAGGCAGAACAACAAAGGGGGAAAAACTGCAGTCCATCAAACCCAGTGACAAAATTAAACACCTCATACCTTTCAACTCAGATTCTCTTGGAGGCGTTTAACATAAGAACTCAGTGTAAACACGGCCAATGGCATGTAATGGAGCAGGCCAGCGGTGGGGCAAGAGGGAGTGACCTCAGACAAGCAGGCTGAAAGCTGCTCTGCCACCCCCAGACGTGAGCAGGAGTAGGAGGTGGCCCCCCATCTGCAGTCAGACCCCACGTAGGAACGCCCGATCCACAGGAGGCCAAGAGGGCCCATAGGTGCCCACATGCACACGCACACAAGCATACACACACATATGCACACACACATGCACACGCACATACATAGAAGGAATAATGGATAAACAGCAGGACAAGCACTGAGCTTAAGGCCAAGGTTCTGAGTTCAAATGCTGACTCTGGACAAGTCCCTCCCCATCTCTGGCCTTGGTCTCTTTTTCTGTAAAATCTTACACTCCCCTTCCGTCTCTAAATCCATCCTCCTGTGGAACTGAGGTGTCTGCACGCCTGGCTAAGGACTGTGCAAGGCAATAACCTCTTGGGAAACTGTGCCTCGGTCAGCATTTATTAGCAACTACTATGTGCCAGGCCCTGTGCCAAGCACTAGAGATACAGAAAAGCAGACGGCTCCTGATCCCAAGGGGCTCCTGTCTCATGGGGGAGACAACCCATAAAAAGCAGCTGTTGGGGAGCGGGCGGAGGGTACATTGGCCTATAGGCAAGAGGAGTCTCTAAGCCAGCGGGAAAGGAGGAAGTGGAGGCTCTGGTAGGGGCTCCCCAATCAGAGGGAAAGAAGGGTCGAGGAGGCTGAGGAAGTGGGAGTTTCAGAGCTGATGCAACTGCCCGGGAGGCTGAGTTACCAGAGACAAAGACGACCGTCCAGGAGGACAGCCGGGTGGGCAGGGATGATGGTCACTGTGATACCAAGGGCACTGACTGCCCAGAAACTGCCTGCCAACCATGGGCTTCCCAACAGCCCACTTGTTCAAAAGCTAACGACAGTAATAACAATAATACTCGGGAGTCAAAGAGACGTTTCCAGAATGTTTGACGGTTTGCAAAAGGCTTCCTGTACACCCTTCTGAGGAAGCCAGGTGGCACAGTGCTCAAAGCGCTAGACTAGGAACCAGCAAGAGCTGAGTCCAAATCCCACCTCAGACATGTTAGCTGTGTGACCCTGGGCAAGTCATTTAACCTACACCCACCCCAGCTTCCCAATCTTTAAAATGGGTGTGATAACAGCACCTCCCTTTGCAGGGTTGTTGTGAGAATAAAATGAATGGATATTGATAGAGCACGACATAAATGCCAGTTACTATTGTTGTTAATTATCAACGACCAAGAGAAAGCGCGGGAGGAAGCAGAGCCCAGAAAGATAGCAGACAGAGTCGAGACCTAGAGAGAGGCTGAGAAGGATTGGGCTGTGAGCTCAGGGCACAGCCTGTGGGTCTGAATGAGAGAGAAAAGCATCCATGAAGCCTTCCCTCCCATACTCCCCCAGCTAAAAGGGGTCTCAGCCACCTCCTATGTTTGCTCCCTTCCCTCCTTCCTTCTTTTCTTCCTTTCTTCCTTCTTGCCTCCCTTCCTTCCATTTCTTCCTTCCTTCTTGCCTTCCTTCCTTCCTTTCTCAAATACTTACTTTTAACCTTTAAGAGTTCCAAATTCTCTTCCTCTTCCTGCCACTCCTCCACCCAGTGAGAAGGTAAAGTAAATATGGTATCAAATTATAAATGTGAAATCATGAAAAACATATTTCCATGTTATGCATGTCACAAAAAACCCAAGACAAGGAAAATGAGAAAACCAAACTTCAATTTGCATCATCATTTCATCGGTTCTTTCTCCGGGGGGTGGATGGCATTTTCCTCATGGGTCATTTGTAACTGTCTTGTAACACTGTATTAATCAGAATAGCCAAGTCTTTCACGATATGATGTCGTTGCTTCAGTGTACAATGATCTCCTAATTCTTCTTAACTTTGCATCAGTTCATATAAGTCTTCCCAAGTTTTTCTGAAACCATCATCACAATCATATACAACTTGTGCAGCCATTCCCTAATTGCTGGACATCCCCTCAATTTCCAATTCTTTGCCATCACAAAGAGAGCTGCTCTAAATATTTCTGTACAAATAGGTCCTTTTCCTTTTACTTTGATCTCTTTGGAATACAGACCTAGCATTGGTGTTGCTGGGTCAAAGGGTAGGCAGTTTGAAAGCCCTTTAGGCATTTCCAAATTGTTCTCCGGAATGGTTGGATCAGTTCGCCACTCCACCAACAATTCACTAATGTATCCATTTTCCCACGTTTCTGCTAGCATTTGTCATTTCTGATAGATGTGAGGTGGTACCTCAGAAATTAAAGTTTTAATCTGTATTTTTCTAATCAAGTGATTTACAGCATTTTCATGACTACAGATAGCTCTGATATCTTCTTCTGAAAACAGCCTGTTCATATTCTTTACCATTTATCAACTGGGGAATGGCTCTTATTTTTAGAAATTTGGCTTAGTTCCCTATATATTTGAGAAAAGAGGTCTTAATCAGAAACTTCCTATAAAAAAATTTGATATTGCTTCCTTGTCTATGTTTAGCAAATGGTTTCTTTGATTATTTCTGAGATTTATTTTTGCTTTGCTTTGTCTGAGAGGATGATTGCCATCCGTGGATTTATTTCAGCTAAAGCACAATAGATTCTGCTTCAGCCCTTTATTTTAACTGTGTATGTTTCTATTTCAAGTTGTATCTTGTAAACAACATATTGCTGGATTCTGGTTTCTAAGCTATTCTATCTGTCTGTTTTATAAGTGAGTTCATCCCATTCACATTCACAGTTATGATCACTGGCTCTTTATTTCCCTCCACCCCATTTTCTTCTACTTATCATTCTCTCCTTTTTTTTTTTTTTTTTTTTGCAGGTAATGGGGGTTAAGTGACTTTCCCAGGGTTCACAGCTAGTATCAAGTGTCTGAGTCCAGATTTGAACTCGGGTCCTCCTGAATCCAGGGCTGGTGCTTTATCCACTGCGCCATTTAGCTGCCCCATTCTCTCTCTTTTTATCCTGTCCCTCCTCAAAAGTTGAAGGAATTATTTTCTTCAGTGAATTTATATATCTCCTTTTCCATCTGACCTATTCTGCTTTTTAAAGAGTTCTTCTCTTCAGCGGACTTTTGTGTCCCTTTTATCATTTGGCCAATTCTGTTTATCAAGGGGTTATTTTCTTTATTTTTATGCCTCTTTTACCAAGCTGTTAATGTTCTTTTAATAATTTTCTGGAATCGTTTTCATTTCTATTCCCAATTTTTCCTCTACCATGCTTAGCTCCTTCTTCAGCAGTTTTAGGAATTCTTGTTTGGCTTGAGTTCGGTTAGCATTTGAGGCCTTGCTTGTCACTGTTTTCATATTGTTACTGTCTTGTGAATGTGTGCCTTGGTTTTCCCCGACACCATAATACCTTTTTATGGTCAGATTCTTTTTTTGCTATTTGTTCATGTTTCCAACCTATTTCTTGTCTTTGAACTTTAACTTAAAGTTGGGCTAGGATCACCTGGGGTGGAGAAGTACTGTCCTAAGCATCAGGCTGTTTTATGCTGCTGTTTTCAGAGCTAGTTCTGGGAGTCTGCAAGTTTTTGGTGTTTGGGTGGGTGGGGGAGTGATGAAAGGAGAGGTGTGGTCTCACTCTCCTGGTCTGTGCTCTGGTCTTTGTCCAGGAAGGACCCCTATTCTTCTGCCATCACAAACAATGGTAATGTTATTTGCCTTGGAACGGACAGCAGGGCCCTTGCTGCCATGTGACCGACACAAGTACTCCTCTCTACCATAGAACTGTGACCCAGAACTGAGTAGGGACAAGAGGTGCCAATCAGTGCCAGTTGTATCCAGTGCCAGCAAAGAGTCCCTTGCAATCTTTCTAACCACTTGTCCAACCCCCTTACCGTCTCTGGGCTGAGAACTCCCAAAGCTGCTGCCACCACCACTACAACAACCACTTCTAAGACCCACAGCTGGTGCTTCTACCGTGCTCTGGGCCAGCTTCCACCCTGGTACCAAAGACCTCTCCTGCCAACCTTCTAAAAGGCCTTAGGCTGGAAAAATGTCTGCCCCAACCCTTCCTGGCTTTGCCGTACTAGACTTCGACTTGAGGAGTTCTCTTAAAGTTGTTTGGAGGAGAATTCAGCTGGGTGCTGGCCTGTATTCTGCCATCTTGGCTCTGCCCCTCCTCCTACTTCCCACAGCCCCTTCACTAGACCTCTCCTCCCCCAGCTCCCACCTGGCTTTGCTTTATAATCACGCCCCACCCCCTTGCCCAATCAGACTGAGGAGGACTGGGGCTCCAGCAATCTTTGTGGCTCTCAGACACATGGAAGGAGCTTGATAAATGTCTGTTCAATTGTCTTGTTGAATAAATCCACTTGAATCTCTACAAACTTCAAACACAAAGCATATTGGTGCTGACCAGTACACATAATAGAGACTGTGAGAAACCCTTGAATACCACCTCTTTTCAGTAGTTCAGCCTCAGCACAAGAGGCGCCCATCCACCCTGCACAGCAGCTTGGGGGGTGGGTGTCACATCCTCTCATGCACTTTCAGCTCTGCAAACTCACCTTTTATTTTTTTCCTTTTCTCAGTAGAGAGTCTCCAACTGGGGTTGATTTCATCATAACCTGGCTAAGAATAAAAATCACAGACAGTCATTACAGACAGAGGCTGCAGCTAGACAAGCCTCAAGGCCTTACCAATCTGACTCCTTAAAAACCGGGCCTTAGGGTGGCCCAATGTGGCCTTTCCCATATCAAAGCCCAACTTGGAACTTTTCCCTCTTGACCAAACCTTGGAAAAGTCCTGCTTTTGCCCTTTAAAAGTCATACGAAGCTAGATGGTGCAGTGGATAGAGCACTGGCCCTGGATCCAGGAGGACCTGAGTTCCAGTCCAGCCTCAGCTATTTAACACTTGCAGGCTGTGTGACCCTAAGTAAGTCACTTAACCCCTGATTGTCTCAAACATCCGGGGCCATCTCCAGTCATCCTGAGGTATATCTTGCCACTGGACCCAGATGGTTCTGGAGGAGAGAGTGAGGCTGGTGACTCTGCATAGCCCTGCCTCACTTAAATCCAATTCACTGCAAGTCACGACGTCACCTCCCGATGTCACGGTCTTCTCCGAGAATGAAGGACAAACAACAACCCTATTGCTAAGCAATCGTACTCTCCCTGCTCCTTCACTCTCTCCCGAGGCTCTTCCAGACCTTTCCGTCCACCCTCCTCCTCTCCTGCCCCTCCCCCAAGCCTCTCCTCTTTTACAGAAAAGAACGCAGACCCTTCCCGGTGAGCTCCCTCCTCCTCCCCTCCCCTCCCTCCACCTTCACCCCGGCCCCTACTTCCCTTGGGGATCTCCTCGGCTCCTGTGCATTGAAGGAGCATCTCTATGCTGAGGATTCTCACATCTGCCTTTCCTGCCCCAACCTCTCTGCTGGCCTCCATGTCTGCCTCTATCTCTTCCCAAAGGAGAGCCCTCCTCTTCAAGGTGGTCTCTCAGGCAGAAGCTGCCCCCTCCTCTAAACCAGGGTGGCGCCATTCGATCTCTCCCAGTAACCCAAACCAGCCCGGCTCAAGACTGTTGTCAGCCAGGTCCAGTGATCTTGGATGAGGAAAGACTTAGGCTCACCATGGCAGCCAGAGACCCAACATTCATCAACACTGAAGCAATTAAGGATAAACTCAAATGAAACTGTGCCCGTGGAAAATGAGCGTCTCCACCCACCCTCACCCCACAGGGAAAGGACCCGGAGGAGTCACAGCAAAAAGCGGTACCTGCTCCTCTTGACGCCACTGCCCCAGCTGTTTGAGAGACGGGACGCTCCAGAAGCTCAGCTTCCCTGAGAAGTGAATGGCAGCCAGAATCGTCCCATCGGGGGAGAGGCTCATCTTGTAGACCCCATCCTGGCCAAGAACAGGAGAGGCAAGGTCAGGGCAAGGTTGGGGCGAGGACAGGCAAGGACAGGCGAGGACAGGCGAGCACTCTGCCTATTTCCTGCCTGTCTCTATCCACCTCCTGGTAACTGGATGGGTTCGCTAGGCTGGACCAGGGAACTGCAAAGGCTGTGAGTTTCTGTCCTCAAGGAGTCACAGCCACGGTCACTGGGGTGACACTGAGAAAGGCCAGATGTGCCCAAGGCGTGAAGGTGCGCATGTTTGTTCCAGGGCACGGCCAGTGTGGAGCATCTGGATTCATCTCCATCTAATAGCCACTTAGTAAGCACCAACTGTATGTCTGGCCCTGGGCTTTCGATACGTGTGCCAGGACTGGCAGGAGGCGCCAGTCCCTCGGAGAGGCACCCTCTGCCCTCCCCAAGGTTACAGATCTCACCTCCGTGGGCCACACTGTCCCAGTGGCTTTCCCATGTGGCTGCTCCGGCCCAGCAGGGGAAGAGTCAGTACTCCCAAGTCCACCCCGTAAGCTGGGAAGCTACAAATAAAACCCATTGAAGGTTCTTCTCTTCTAAGTCAGGTTCACAATAAAGAGGAACCTTTCAAACATAATCCCTCACACTACATTAGCACCTGTAAGGAAAGCGAATAACAGCAGCCTCCTCTTTGCTCTCACATCTGAATTCGGTGCCTGAACAGCAGGAAAACGTAAAGAAAGCTCAGTAGTCACTTTTGTTTAAAATGTGTCTGGGCGTTGCCTTTGTTGTTGTAGCTGTTGAGTCATTTTTCAGTCCTGTCTGATACTTCGTGACCCACTGGGAGATTTCTTGGCAGAGACAATAGAGGGGCTGGCCATTTCCTTCTCCAGGTCATTTTACAGAGGAGGAAACTGAGGCAAGCAGGGTGAAGTGACTTGCCCAGGGTCTCACAGCTAGGATGTGTCTGAGGCCAGATTTGAACTCAGGTCCTCCTGCCTCCAGGCAGAGCCTTTTACACTTGAAGAGTTGGCCAAGGATGCACCACAAAGCAAAAAGTGGAGAGTTCTAGACTCAATAATAAAATCCAACTTGGCCTTCTTTCCCTGGGTCAATGCCAGGGTCAGTGGCTCTGATGCCAAGGAGCGGGGGGACCCCTGAATATCTATCTTGGAGCCCCCTCCCTGCTAATCAGAGGGATCTGCTTTGTTCTCTCTGAAGCTCTTCTCCCCCACTTGCTGATCTGGAGACCAAAGAGACCTGGGATCGATGACTGCCTCTCCCACTTAGGGACCGTTATCAGCTGGCTGGGTGGCCACGGATGGGTCACTTACCCTCTGACTCTTAAGGTGGAGAACCTGCGGCCCCTAGCCCCGGGGTGACTGCTGCGCTGCCCCTGGTGCCGTGCCCACCCCGACTCTCCTCCACTGCCCACCTCACTGCCTGCCCCCTCTGCAGCTGAATGAACACCAGGTCTGGACTCCCGAGAGCTGTCCTAGGTGCTGAGCTCCAGTCTCCAGATGGGACATCCTCAGAGTCCTCAGACTGACTGATGGGGGCCCTGGAAGCCCCAAGGTCTGGGCCCACAGCTGGCTCCTCACTCCCACAGTCGCCCATGGGGACGGACCTCAGACAACTGACATCACTTCTCTGGCCTGGCATTCCTCCTCTGAAAAAGGGGAAAGTCGTTCCATGGAGCAGGGGGCCCTGGGCTGGGCCCTGGGACACAGAGATGGGGGAAAACTCAGTTCCTGCCCTCAAAAGGCTCCTGTTTTACTATGGGGAACAGCTGGGAAGGAGAAAAGAGCCCACAACAGGCTCGCACTAGAACTAAGAGTTCCACAGCCTTTGGGAGAATCCTGACCAGCCCAGCAAACAGTTAAGGGCCATTCTGTACAGGCCACTAGGGGGTGCCAGAGTGCACAGAGAAGGGGCCCGGAGTCTGGCATCCAGAAGAAGAGGGTTCAAATCCAGCCTCAGACACTTACTACCTGTGGGGCCTTGGACAAGTCAATGCTCTGTGCCTCCGTTTCCTCAACTGTAAACTGATGCTAAAAGGAGCCCCTACCTCCCAGGTTGAGGTGAAGACCCAATGAGATACTGCGTGCACACCGCTACGCAAGCCCACCCAAGCCAGCAAGCCAGCAGTAGCAGCAACAGGACCAAAGTCAGTCTCCGGGGTCTGGAAGGGCCCCTGTGGAAGGGTCAAGGGGACACAGGCAGAGGCAAAGTGCAAATCAACAGAACATGCTGACTTTGCTCCCGCTTCTCCTAACCACTCACTAGCAAACGCCACAGAACCACGGAAGCGATGCCAGGCGAGGGAATTTTGAGGGAGAATTCCAGGATTTCAGCCGGGGAAGGGACCCCGGGGTCATCTTGTTCTCCCCACAGCTCAGAAAGAATCCTCACTTCCACGACCCCCTTGGGTGTGCAGTCCTTGCTTTGGAAACACGGCCAGTGAAAACAGCCCTGGCCCTGGGTTCAAGTCCTCCATAGGACGCCTACAACTTCCGTGACCTTGTGCAAGTCCCGCCACCTCTGTGGGCCCCAGTTTCCTCATCTGTAAAAGGAAGGGACTAGACGAGCCCACTTCTGAAGCTCCTTCCAGCCCTGAAGGAAGTCAGACCCCAGTATTTCCTGATGTCCCTCAGCCCTTCCTCATGTGCACGCCCCACGGTTCTTCACTGTGCTGGTCGACCTCCAGCCTGAATAAAGGCTCCTGGGTGTGCTCTGAGGAGCTTCCCATGATCCCCCAGGGCAAGGCCTTGCCCACCCGACCCCCCCCCCAGCCATCAGACAAAGCTCCTCCTGACCACGCCTCCTAGGAGGTAAGAGCCCGAGGGTAAAGCACCTCTCCTGGCAGGTCCCCGGGGGTCCGAGCTGGGGCTCCGAGCTGGGGCTCCATGTCCCCTCCTTGCCGTACCCCCAGAGTCCCACACTGAGCAGCCTTTACATACACGTGTTGAACAGAGCAGACCCTTTCCTCAAGTCAGTGATAAAGCTAAGAAAGAGCCCAGGGTCCAGAGATGCCCCCCACCCTCCCGCCCACAGGGCCCCCCCTCACAGACAGCCTTCTGAGTGGACACTACAAACTTGCCCCAGGCAGTGGCCAACCAGTCCAGCTTCCTTTCACGCACAGGGAGGCCCACAAAGCCGGGCCCAGCAGGACACCCTCCTGCACCTGCTCTCCCTCCGAGAGGCCAGGAAGGGCCTCACTGATGACTGTGCATTCTCAGCGCCCGGCCCACAGTAGGTGCTTCACAAGTCCCTGCTGTGATAGCTTTTTCAGGGTTTGTTTCATTCTGGAGACTGGCCCAGCACCCTCCACGGGCATGAGGGGTGCTCCTGAAGCATTGGGCTGCATTACGAGCAGCCACAGGAGAGACCCGCATGGGAGGGCCCCAGCACAGAAGACGGCGTGCCCACAGATAAATACAGGGGCCGAGGGAGGGACTGGTGCTTGGGCTGAAGCCCAATGGACCGCGGGAAATTAAGGGTGCCCGGCTTTGCTGCCGATGCCCTGCCATGCCAAAAGCACACGATGACCCTGCCCAGAGTTCAATGCCCGCCATCCCCGGGATTCACCAAAGGCTAATCGCACCAGCAGGTCAGAGCCCACAGAGCCACCAACCCTTGATGACTTAGCAGACAGGCATTGCCCCTGTGACTCCAGCTAACAAACCTCTCCCAGTCTGGTCCCTGTGAAAGGAGTCAGACAGCCTGCCAGGGGCGCCCTCTGCGCGTTCTAAGCCTGGGGAGGGTCTGCTGGGAGACCCTGGCACCTTGTGGCGGCAGGCGTGGATGAGGTCAGGGCAGGGAGGGGACAAGAGATGCTTGCTGATTTGGAAAGGGAGTTAGGCTAAAGCTAAGGCTCGCCGGAGGCAATGGTGAGCCGGCACGCACATGCCGGGCGTAGGGAGCCACAAAAAGGATCCCCAAAGGAACGCGCTGCCCATGATGGGCTGGGCAGCAGCCCCAGGGGCCGGGCTCCCCGGGCCAGGGCTCTGAGAGCCAGGACAGGGTTTCCCCAGGACCCCCTGCCACACGGGGGTCAGACCCTGATGCTTCTGCCCAAAGAAGGTCAGGCCGTTACCTGCTCTTGCCCCTGTCGGCCGTAGAGCTTCACGTTGAAAATCCTCAGCAGTCCCAGTGTCTTTGGTGCCTAGGAGACAAGGGCAGAGGTCAGAGGGCAGTGACGGCCAGCCCAGCCCAAAGACAGGCCCGGCCAAGCGGGCACCGAGGACAGACTGGAGGAGGCGGCTCCGGGGAAGGGGGCCTGGAGGAGGCAGCTCCGGGGGAGGGGGCCCAGCTTGGGGTAAGCTGGCACCTCTAGGAACACCAAGGCAGCCCGACCTGGAGCTGCACCCATGGGGCTGAGAGGGGTCTCCCCTCCCCGGCTGCCTCTGCCCACCTCACCCACAGCAGGCCGTCCCCCATTCCTCCTGTCTCTCCCTCCTCTGGACCTAGTCTCCCCTAGACTGGAAGCTCCTGGGGAGAAGGACTGTCCTTTACCTTGCTCTGAATCCCCAGCACTTAGCACAATGCCTGGCACACAGCAGGCAATTAATAAATGGGCAATGACTGACTGACTGACATCTTCATCATGTGAACAGTCCCTCAAGAAGTATGGCTGCCAAACTCCCTGGAGGTCTCCAAGCAGAATGGGACTAAGGATTTGGGGAAGGGTTCACCACAGGCCTGGGAGCCCCTTCCAACTCTGACCCCCCTCTGCTCCTGGGGCCTCGCCCCAATAATTACCAGTTATTCATTTTGTCTTTACTTTTATATAAACGCATCTACCCACATGCTGCCCCCTCCCCCCTTTCCATCACTCAGTGAGTCAGTCAACGAGCACCCTCACTCAGTGCCTCCTCGGTGACAGGGAGGTGCTGTTGGAAGCACTGGAGCAGGGGCAGCTAAGTGGCACAGTGGATAGAGCACCAGCCCTGGAGTCAGGAAGACCTGAGTTCAAATCCTGCCTCAGACACTTGACACTTACTAGCTGTGTGACCCTGGGCAAGTCACAACCCCAACTGCCTCACCAAAAAATTAAAAATTTTAAAATTAAAAAAAAAAAAAAAGGAAGCACCGGAGCCACTCATCCCTGCTTAGAAGACAGCTCCTTCATGATCCCTGCACATCTAGCACACAGAAGGTGCTCAATAAATGCTTGCTGACTGACTGAATAAAGGACAAACCACCTAGTTACCAGGTGCCAAGCACTGGGGACACGAACACAAAATCCAGGGCAAGGGTTAGGCATGTGGGCAGCACAGAGAGCTGGGTGAAAGGCCGGGAGGACCTGAGTTCAAATCCAGCCTCAGACTCTCATCCGCTCTAGGAGCCCCGCCAGTCACTTCCCTTGTCAGCGCCAACTCCCTCATCAGTAACCAGGAGGCAATGACAGCAGCCACCTCCCAGGACTGTGAGAGAAGAGTAATTTATGAAGGTCGTCACCATGGAGGCGACCTCTGCCCTGAGCACCTGACGTTCAGGTGGCAGAGAGAAGGCGTGGTCAGGACGTGGCTGGTGAGCGGGGCCAGCAGGAGCAGGCGGCCGAGGAACACGAGGGGAGGCGGCCGGCCAGGAAGGGGCCGTGAAAGGGCTAAGTCCTTCAGAGAGGGGGCACCGGAGAGAGCCAGGGACTCCAGAAAGGGACGTCGCCCCTGGCTTTCCTGATCAGGGAGGTGACAGGAACTCAGGAGGCTTCCTGAGCTTACTCCCCTGCCTGCTCCACTCTCTGGACAGGCCAAGCAAGGACATTCCGCCTCCTGGCCAGGGAGGAGCCCTAAGCTGGAGAATTCTTTGGGGCCAAAGCTTTAAGATGTGGGAGGGCTGCAATCTGCCCTGGAGAAAGGCCACAGGCCTCTGCCAGCAGGGATGTGCACTGGCTATTGAGGTGAGGCTCCTAAGAGTGCACTTGTGCAGATGGGCACACACCGGACAGTCTGACTGAATTAGGGCATGAGCCCCTCACCGGGTACCTGCTGTCTTGGTCCTACTCTTCAGCTCCCTCCTCCCCTGGCAGGGTGCCTGATACACAGGTGGCTCCTAATACACACTCATGGATTAACTGGAGAACGGACACTAGCCAGGGTCACGGAGCATTTGCTTTTCCTGGCTTGGTCCCAAGCAGCTCGCCCGGCCGCCCCTTGGCCGCTGCCTCCTCCCCAGGTGCCACAAGTCTCCCACGGGCCCCTGGCACAGGGACCTGCTGCTGTCTTCCATTGGATTATCTCCCTCAGGCCAGGGCAGGAGATCTATCCAAAGTGCCCAGGTAAGCTGCTGACAGTCGCCCATAAACATGGATCAAGCAGCAAACTCCCCCAAAGCCACCTGAAGCCCCTCGATTCCGATCCTTTCCGGCAGCCACCTGATAAGGGGGGGCTCCGCCAAACACAGGATCCTTGGAGGCACCTGATGTGCCACAAAACGACTGAGGTTTGCTGAGTCTCCACCCGGGCCCCGCGAGGGCCGGCGGCTGCGGTCACTCACCACGGCAAGGCCATCTCCGCTGCTGCTGACCGGCTTGTAATATGGCGATCCGGACAGGACTCTCCAAGCAGAGAGACCCCAGGCACGGGCATGCGGAGTGCCCACTTCATCGGTCTCACAGCCTCCCACCAGCAAAAGCCTGGATGGAAAGGAGAAGCAAGCAATCAGTTCTAACACCCAAGAGCAAGCACAGAGGGGTCAAGGCCAATGCCAAACTACAAGGCCGCTGACTGCACTGGACATCAAGCGAGCTGCGCCTTGCAGGAGGGCAAAGGCAGCGGGCCCCCTTCCCCCACCCCAAGTCCTCCAGCCCAGGCCAGATGGAAGAACACAGGGCATTTTCCCCACCAGTCACAGGGTCTCCCCCCGCCTACAGAACCACCTCAGCGAGCCCAAACAACAGAAAACGAGGTTTCCTGGAATAGTCGGCCCCTGACCTGCTCAGACGGGCGAATGACTGACCTCAGGCCCCACAGAGAGGGCATCTGTACCGACTGGAGTAAGGAACAGCACCCCAAAAGCTCCTACATCAATGAAGACACAGGTCGTCCACCACCACCCAATAAGTATGCTAACTGTTGTGAACGTGGTCACAACAATGATGGAAAATGGGAGCAGCTGATGGGAAACAGGGCACAAGGTGGGGGGGGGGGACACCATTATGAACTGCTGGCTTTGATCTTACTGCTGTCCTGAGCCAGCAGCCAGGAGAGAGGGTCACTGATGCAGCCTCATAAACGTTCAGAAACAGCACACCTGGAGAAACGCTCATGAATTCAATCAAGGGGCAGGCATGCTCTGTGCAAAACTCCAACCCTCCACTTGCGATTCTTCCCAGACCTTTTAAATGGAAGGTTCTAGGCAAACGGAGAGAATACCACACCTGGAATCACTTCAAGCAGAGAGAGAACAGAGTGGAGAACATCGGGCTAATGCATCGTCCCATGCAGCACCATATGGGTGCAGAGTAGAGGCAGGATGGAGGGAGGAAAGGAAGAAAAGAGGAAGGAAACAGGAGACGGGCCTTCAGTCATGTGATGGGCTAGAGTGCAGAAGACAGTGCAGAACTAGGCTACAAAGCAGGGACCCTCGATAATAAGCAGAAACGTTGGCCAATGGAAAGAGATTTAGCTGAAAACAAGATGCAGAAACAACTGAGCAGAGTAGCACGGTGTTCAACAAACTAGGAAGCCGCCTGGTGGAGATGAGGAGCAGAACAGCATCCTATACCACATACCATATAGAGAAGCCCCAAATGGATGAAGGGATGACCCAGACGGAGAACTTCAGCTCGTTTTTTAAAAGATCAGAGGAGAAAGGAAGAAAAACCTTTCACAACTGTAATGAGGGGGAAAAGTCTTAATTCTCTAGGGATAGAGATGATCCTGGACAATGCTGACTACATCAATGTTTAAAGTTTTTCTATACAAGCAGAATAAATGCAGTTAAGATTTTATGGGAGGGGGCAGCTAGGTGGCACCGTGGATAAAGCACCAGCCCTGGATTTGGGAGGACCTGAATTCAAATCTGGCCTCAATACTTGATACTTACTAGCTGTGTGACCCTGGGCAAGTCACTTAACCCTCATTGCCCCATCAAAAAAATAAATATATTTTATGGGAAACAACCCATTAGGGGAAATCTTTGCAGCAAATTTCTCTGATAAAGGTCTGATATCCAAAATACATAGTGAATTGATACATCACATAAGAACAAGAACCATTCGCCAACAGATAAGTAATCAAAGGATATGACCAGGCAATTCTCATAGAGGACACAAAAGCCATCAGAAAGCTTATAGAAAGGGGCAGCTAGGTGGCGCAGTGGATAGAGCACCGGCCCTGGAGTCAGGAGGACCTGAGTTCAAATCCGGCCTCAGACACTTAACATTTACTAGCTGTGTGACCCTGGGCAAGTCACTTAACCCCAAATGCCTCACTAAAAAAAATTTCATAAATTAAAAAAAAAAGCTTATAGAAAATGTTCAAAATCATTATAAGAGAAATGTGCATCAAAACAGTTCTGAAGCTCTAATTCACATTGATCAGACTGGTAAAGGTCAGGGTCTGGAGAAGACAGGGGCCTGAAGGTGTGACTGGAAGCTCTGTGAACAGGTCCAACCCTCCCTGAAAACCATCTGGGATTCCGCCCCACAGTCGCTAACCTGCACTCACCATCCGCTGCCACGATTCTGCCAAAGGAAGGGCACATGCGCTAGGGAGGGCAGGTACAGAGGGGAAGGATCACAGGTACAAGAGGATGCACAAGAGCGCAAAGTACTGCAAACGAAACACGTGCTTCCAAAGTAGGGAATGGCTAAGCAGCTGCATAGGGCGTCATGGAAGGTGACTGCACCATGAGAAATCTTGAAAATGATGGATTCTGAAAGACACAGCAAAACTGGCACATGTCACACGGAGTGCAAGCAGCAGGAGCAGGGCGACCATCTGAGAGAGCAGTGCAAGGATAACATACAGGAAAACGAGCCAGCCGACACCTGTGCCCCCTGAAGACGACTGGCGACTTCCCGCCTTCCGCCAGAGAGGGGTGAGCCAGAAGCGCAGAATAAGGGAGGAGCTGCCTGAGGGGACCTGGGGCTCAGCTGGCCTGTTCTACTCTACGTTGTTGAGAGGAGGGCTTCTATCGGAAGGGGAGGTGGTGGAGCAGTGGGTAGGGATAATGTGCAAAAGAAAAAAAGTCAGTAAAAGAAAGTTTAAACGCGTGTGAAAGGGCACCACAGAGCGCTTTGGTTGTTGCCTTATTAGATTTCATTCACCTGTAGTTGTTTTTTTGTTTGTTTTCCGCGGGGCAATGGGGGTTAAGTGACTTGCCCAGGGTCACACAGCCAGAAAGTGTCAAGTGTCTGAGGCCGGTTTGAACTCAGGTCCTCCTGAATCCAGGGCCGGCCCTTTATCCACTGCGCCACCTAGCTGCCCCATGTGTGTAGTTGTTAAAGACATTCACAGTATCTTATACAATCTTCCCTTCCTTCTTCCATTAGGTTCCCAATGTTAAAAGAACGCTTTGTTTCTTTTTTGAAAGAGGGGATGGTCTTGCTCAGCTAGAGGCAGTGGGTGCGAGTGACAAGGCGGCCGACTTCAGCACCAGAAACAAGTCCATTCTAAGAAGGAAAGTGGGCCAGAACTGGAATGGGCCCAGTCCCAATGGAGCAAGCTCACTGGGGTGCTTTGGAAGCCACGCTGTGGGCATGGGCAGGAAGCGCAATCCTTAGAGGTGCCATCCGACTCAGGGACATGAGAGAAGCCTGACTTCTCTGACACTCAGCATCCCTGACCTTTCATCCACAATAACAACTTTAAAAAGGCTGAAGTTCCAAAATAGCCTCGGCCGAGCCCAAGCCAAGAGCCCAGCCTGGACAGCGCGGAGGGTTCCCCGATTCTTCAGTAAGAACAGAGAAGGGAAAGACATCCTCCAGACAAGCACAATGAGGCACTTTATGACCAAGGGCAGAACTGACTCAGAAAGACAGCCCTGAACCATTGAAAGAAAGGTTGAACTAGGCTTGTGGACACGGGCTCATCTGTTCTGGGAAGATTTCTCAGCAGCCAATCAGAGGGAAGCGAGCCCCGGCTCAGAAGGGAAGCGGTCACCATGATCCCCAAACCCTTCCACAGGGCTCCCAAATGGGCAAGGGTTGGGTCACTCCAGATATTTGGGCTTTGGGGTGATTTCCCAAAAAGCAGTGGGCAGACCGGAGTCCAGTGAAAACCCAGGGGCCAAATTCCTCTGATTAATTAGAATCAAATAGATAAATCCGTGTGTATTTCAGAATTTTGTCTTGAGTCTTTTCCAAGAGCAAAACATGTCATTGCAACACGTGAGGGAGTAAAGGACCAAGGCGTAGTTACCGTGGAAAGTGCTGATAGAAGGAAGTCTCAAACAAAAAGGGCAGAGCCATTCTCCGGATAATTAAACAAAACAACGTTCCCACATTATCCTGCACCACTTCTTCCCAGGGCTCACAGTGAATACTCTGGGAGGCCAGAGGAGCGAGAGGTGGTGGCTCAGTGGGTAGTGATAGCTATGCCATGACGCTCCCTCAAACAGGCAGGAGAGGGGAGTGCCAGAGTCACTGGTGCGGGGCCCGGGTCCATCACTCTGATGGTCAGGCTCTGCCCCAGGTGGGCTGAAGTGAAAAGTACAGCAGCGGGCACCTGAGACAGGATGCCTGCCTGCCCACCCAAGAAGTCGGCAGAGGGCAGCTGAGAGAGAATGCCTGCCATTCGAGAGGTGACCCCATTTGGGGTTTTCTCGGCAGAGATCCTGGAGTGGTTTGCACTCCAGGCAAACAGGGGAAAGGGGCTTGTCCAGGGCCACACGGCTAGGACACGTCTGAGGCTGTATTTGAGCTCGGGTCTTTTCAACCCCAGGCCCAACGCTCCATCCACCGCACCACCTAGCTGCCCCCAAGAGCTGGGCAGAAGGCAGCGGAACGGAACAAAGAAAGGCTGGTTAGAGTGCACCCAGCCAGAGCTTTGATCGGCTCCAGGTGACAGGGGGACGCAGAGAGGGAAGGGATGTACGAGGGCCATGTAGGATAGAGGGGGCCCAGGTTACAGGGAAAGACCGGAGGCCCAGCTTGCTCATCGGTCAAACTGATCGCAGAACGAGATAATATCTGTAGGCACACTGCAGAATGCCAGCTCCTACCACAACTAATGAGCCAGGAAAGACACCAAGGCCGAGGCCCTACCGGTGAGAGCCCCAGGAAACCAGGGACCCTGAGCCGCAGGCCTGCTGCAGGGAAGGGGTAGAGCAGTCACACTCTAGGGCCGCCCCACAATCCATCTGGGGCCCAATAAACTTTTCCCTTTTTAGCCAAATAACTGTTGGCAGAAAGCACCACCTGGTGGCAGAAAACAAGGTGACACCTCAGGAAGCTGGGGAGCCCATCTCAGGGGGATGTAGAATCAGTGTGGCAGTAAGACCTCCACTGCCCACTGTGGCCTCTCCATCACCAGGGCAGACAGACGAGGGTGGGGGAAGCCCCCTGGGGACTTGTGGGGAGGGAACCTGCCACCGGCCACCCCTCAGGCTGTCTGCCCTGGAGCTGCATTGCCACAGATGGAGTCGGGCAATTTCACTCAGCAAGCACTGATTAGACACCAGCTGTGTACCAGGCAATTGGGAGAAAACCATCCCCACCCCCTGCAAGGAAGATAATCCACTATGGGATGCCCAGGGAGCCAGGGAACACACCCCCTTTGGGCCCCCTAGTCGGGCCATGAGAGCCACTTCAGGGGCCGTGATGCTCCCCACCCACCAGATAGGACCCTCAACATCCATGACTCCCTCAGAGGGGAAGGGGCTCCTCCACATAATGGGTCACGGATGGGAGGGGATGAGGGAGAGAATGTAACAGGAAATGAGATCATGTCAAAACAAAAGAGATTTACAAAAATCCTAATTGAAAAACCCACTATGCAGGAACACCATGTCAGGAGGAAAGATTCTCTTGGGACAGTCTACACAGACCCATCTCCTTTGCCCCAAATGCCCTCTCCCCCTACACTGTCCAGGGGGATTTCTGCCTGCCTTTCAAAGTCCGGCTGGGCTGCCCGTCCCGCCCTGCACTGACCACCTCTGGCCTCTGATCTCTTGCACCAAACACTTCACGCACACCTTGGCTGTATCTCAGTCACGCACAGCTGGGTCACCATTATCTGTGCCCCCTATCCTCCTGTTGGAGAAGAGATTGCAAAGAGAGCAGGGGTCAGGGCCAGCCCTGCATAAAAGCCCCGAATAAACATTTGCTGAGTTTGTGGGTTAGAGTTTGTAATTCTAACCAATCCCTCGTGGGTATCCAAGTTATTATGAAAGAGAAAAAAATGGGATGAAGCCAGATATACTCGTGAAGCTGTCAGATGCAAAAGAAACTTCTTCCTTACTAAGCATCCTGAAAGGATGGCAATGCAGGGAGGGAGAGAGGGAGGAAGGGAAGAAGGAAAGAAGAAAGAGAGAGGGAGAGAGGAAGGGGGAAGGAAGCATGCATTAAGCAAATACTATGTGCCAGGCACCGGGCTAAGCACTTTACGAAGAGTAGCTCATTTGGTCCTCACAACAGGAAGTGCTATTAATATCCCCATTTTACCGGTGAGTAAACTAAGGCAGGGAGAGGCCCAGTGACTTGTCCAGGATCACACAACTAGCAAATATCTGAGGCAGGATTTGAACCCAGATCTTCCTGGCTGCCCTACAGGCAAGAGCACCAGACTGGGAGTCAGAAGAAGTGGGCCCAAATCCAGCCGCTTACTACCAGAATGGCCTTCCTCATACATACAATGAAAGGGCTGCCCGAGCTGATTTCTCTGCAAGGCCTCCTCTCCTCACAGCCTAGCAGATCCCAAGGGAAAAGGGGGGGGGGGGTTTGCCATCACCTTGTTCCTCCCTATGGGGAGGGGTCCTGCCCTTTTCCCCTCCTCCCACATGCCACCTTTTCCTGGCATCCCCTCCTCCCCCCTTGTCCTGCTATGATAAGGACCGGGACTTCTCTGATTCCCACAGGCGAGCTCACTCCTCTAATAATGGACCTGGTTTCCATGTAAGGTTGGTGAAGGTGTCATCTCCTGTAGATGACCATCAGGACCCGGAGAGGAGATGCTCATAAGGAAAGGGAGAGCTCTGCCCAGCATTCTCTGCTTGTTACAAGGATCCAGTGGCTTCCGAGGCACCACGGCGTCATGGCCACCTTGGACGGCCCTGTCCAACAGAGGACCACGCGTGGAGCCGGATCGTCGGCCAGAGGCAGGACCACTCCCTCCCCTCCAACAGGGGCATGACTAACCCTGCTGTGACTACTTCCAGGGGCTCCCAAACGATGAAGAACATGAGGGACTTTAAAGCAACATAGAAACCCTTAAGATTATCGTTATCAGAGGTGGGTCCCTCTCTGGAAGACTTGGAGAAAGCCATGGCCAAGAGTCACGCGGGACGAAAAACCATTAAGGAGCCCAACTCTGCTCAGAGGAGGGGCAGGTCCTGCAACAAACAGCCTTGGAACCCCCGGTGCATGTCCCCACTCAGCCAATAATCTGCTACTTGACTACGACAACACCTCAGCTTGTCCAAGCATGCATCAGCTGAAGGGTTTTCAAGGTCTATGGACACCACGACTAGGGTATAGCGCCCTCTGAAATGGCGTGCACTAGTCCCCACCCAACAGAAGCCCTCGAGAGACTGAGAAGACAGCAACAAAGACACTTTTCAATTGTTTTAAATTAAAGGGACCTGTATAAATAAAACCCACACCGCCAAGAATAGAAGAGATGCTGAAAACTGGAGAGAAACCTGTCACAGACAGTCTCCCAGAGAGGGTGTGATTGGGTCAAAACACTGCTGTGGTCTAGGAAATATTGAACTGGTTGATTCAGAAAAACAAGGAGAGGGGGCAGCTAGGGGGCGCAGTGGATAAAGCACCCGCCTTGAATTCAGGAGGACCTGAGTTCAAATTCAGCCTCAGTCACTTGACACTTACTAGCTGTGTGACCCTGGGCAAGTCACTTAACCCTCACTGCCTCGCCCAAAAATAGAAAGACATGGAGAAACTTGGACCTATGAAGGAAGATGCTGGCCAGCTCCTGAGAGAGGACGGGTGGAACTATACACTGCATGGTCTTAAATATATATGGATGAATTCATATATGTGTGTGTGTGTGTGTGTGTGTGTGTGTGTGTGTGTGTGTGTGTGTGTGTTTATAGATAGCTGTGTATATGGATTGTTGATTAGGAAACATGAACTTGCAAATGGAAGCCAGAGTCCCCAGGGCTTACAGAGGTCTGCATGTTTATGACAGTGCAACAAGAGAGGAGGGGGAGTGGGCAGCAGGGGAGAGGTACAAAGCCCCTCCCACAGGGGAGGAGCAAGGCCCCCATGAAGATAGGATTGTTCCGGGGCTAGGACTGTTAGAGTTTGAACTGGCCAGCTGATGTGGGTCTTCTTAAGACCCAACTTGAAGCAGGAGAGAGAAGCCCAGTGGGCATGGCTGCTGCCTGAGTGGCAGGAGCGGGGCTGAGATGGCTCCAGAAGTGGGAGCTGCCTCTCAGCCACCACCAGTGGGGGACAATCTTCCCTTGGGTGATCACCCCAAAAAGGGAACTTTCTACAGCCAGATGATCACCCCATTGGTCCTCTAGAAAGGTATCTGCTTCTCCCCATGAGAAGTCCAAGGATTTCTCTCTTGGTTTCCTTTCCCGAGCACTAAATAAATATTATTTTATTCTAATTGGATTTGTGTGGGAGAGGGTGTCATTCTTTAAAGAGGAATTCCTAAGAACCCCAAACCACCCCATCCCCCACTAATTTCCCCCACAACAGGATGGTCTGCATATCTACAGGGTCCCAGCTGCAGAAGCCAATTTCCCAGCCTGGCAAAGACTGGCTGGCACCTGTCTTGCCTCCCAAGGACACACAGGGAATCCAGCTTGGGGTACAAACAAATGATGTCAGGGGTCCAGTGTTTCTGGAAAACATGACGACTCAAGGAGACAAGTTAAGGGGACCCCTTAACTGCCCTTAACATCATATACATTGGCATTTAATTGCAGTCTTCTTGTGTGAGTGTGTGTGTGTTGGGGGAGTAAAAAGTGCCCGGCAGAGAACAAAAGAAAGCCTACAAAGAAGCAAAGAAAAGCCGGCAGCTTGGGAAACAACATGCAGTATTTATTCTAGAGATTTTCCTGAAATGGAAGCTTATATTGAACCCTCTTGCGTTCTGCTGCGCACAGGGCAACGTTCTTGGTTTTCTCTTCTCATTTTGTATTCAGGTTTAAGATGGGGGCAGCACGGGGGAGGGGTCCTCCAGGAAAAGCAGCCTCTGAGCTTAGGCTCCCCAACAGAACCAGATTTCCCATTCCTCTTCTCTAACGTTTTCTCCAGAAATCAAAGCACAGGGATGTCGTCAAGGTCAGAAAGAAATCGTGGGCTTTACAACAGGAAGGGCCTTTGGCAATCAGTGGGCTCCACCCCCTCGACCTCCATCCCCAAAGACTGGTTCAGCCACCTTCAAAGGACGCCCTTGTAAAGAAAGACAAACGCTGTGCCTGCTTCACATTCCAATTAACTCTGCTGCTTCTCCTATGACACAAATGGGAACCCACATGCCCTCAACACATTCTGTTCTAAACTTAAATAATGGACTTTTAAAACTCTTAGTTCCATTCCCTCGGGTTAATCAAGAGAGAATGAGCCCATCTAGGTCAGTGTGAAAACATCCTTCCTCATGTGCCTCAGCAGACCTCAGAAGGAGAGGAGAAAGTCTTCTTTTTACACATCAAAACACGGGATTTTCATCAACACTCGAGAGGTTTTGTTTCTCTACCTCTCCTATAATTACACATTTTTCATCTTTTCCACTTGATTATCGAAAGCTCTAAAAGTCCTTTCTGGGAATTAAACCCTATACCCTGATGGGGGGTGGGAGGGAGCAATGGTTTTGGAAACAGAGGCCCCCTCTGCGTCCCTAGGGAACTCTCCCCTCACTTGACGTCAGTTTTCTCATCAACCGAACGGGACAGTTGGACTCACGGACCTCTGAGGTTCCTGCCAGCCCCATGCCTACGACCAAAGACAGATGGCTCAATGGCCTACATTCCAATGGAGAGGGCTCAGTGCTCCCTTGCCCAGGGAAAGCAAAAATGCAAAAAAGCCAATGGCAAGAGGCACCAGCACAATGAGAAGCAACTGCAGAGACTCCAGCCTGGCCCAAACCACCTCTTAAAAGCTGCATCTCAATAAATCTTTTCTCAGAGATTCAGGAAAGCCCATCACATCCACAGGAGTACATTTATAATTGAAAAGATTTTTTTTAAGACAAATGAAACTTAGTGACAGATGAAATGAAGCTACTGCCTCAAGTTAAACAACAATAAAAAAAATTCTTCTCTCAGAGAGGGAAAAATAAATCATGAGCAAAACATAATTTAAAATGTTAAAAGGTCTTCCAAGAGTCAGCCCAAGATGGCCGCAATGCATCCTAGTTGGAGGGACCCAGTCACTACTCCCAAAGACTACTGGGGTGAAGGACCACTTTCGAATAATAATTTGATATAATAATAATTCTTTGGTAAGGTCAAAAGAAAGGGTAAAAACTCTTCTTTTTCTCCATTTGACAGGAAGCTGGAAGCCAGACGCTGCTACAAAGTCCCCTTAAGCAAAGCACGTTTTTAGCCGCCTGGAGCAGGCTCAAAACTCAAGACCTTTTAGTCAAGAGTCAAGTGTTGGCCAAGAACACAGAACACACAGGAAAATCCTTACCCTCCACTATGAACAAACTGGCCCCAAGGCAGCCATCTCTAGAAATCCAGAGCATGAGGCTCCACTCTAGAATCACGTATAAAGAGCCCCAGACAAAAGGGCCGCTCTCCTGGAGCACAGGAAGACCACCACAATTCAGAAGATGGCTCTGGGCTCTAAGGAGGAAGAATGCTACCAAATGTCAAGAAATGAAAAACTGAAAAGCAAAAAGAGCAAGCCACTCTATTCAGGGTCAACTCTATTACTGCCATGCCAACTCTCCAGGCATGCTGCCGCACACTGATCTCCCAAAGGCCACTGATTCCTCCATTACCGATAGCAGCAATCACCCTCCACGGCTGGACCAAATGAAAACACCGTGATCATTAGCCGACAAGTCCAGCCAAAAGCATCAAGAGGCTTCCTGGAAGCAGTCTGCCACAAAACAATAAACTCTGTCTCGAGAATCCATGAAAAATTTACTAGCACAATTTTATATGTAGCTGTTCCTTTAGTGTCTAATATGAGAAACACTAAAAAACCCCATTCCCCTCTGCTAGCGAGAGAAAGGTAAGTGATTGCTACCCACCCAATGTGGTCTACAGAATCATCCCAGAACCATTCACAAGGGCCAAAAACCACTCTCCACTAATAATAACAGCTTTCATTGATAAAGCATTTCAAACCTGCAGAGCACTTTATATATGTCAGTCAATGGGCATTTATTAAGCACCTACTATGTGCCAGGCACAAAAAAGGCAAAAACTGGGCCCTGCCCTGGAGGAGGTCACAACCAGCAAACAACTATGCACAAACAAGCTTTAGACAGGATAAGTAAGAAATCGTCAAAAGAGAGAAGGCCTTGGAATGAAGAGGGTTGGGGAAGGCTTCCTGGAGAAGGTGGGATTTAAGTCAGGACTTCAAGGAAGCCGGGGAGGTAGGTATTTGGAGCAGAGGAAGGAGAACGTTCCAGGCCTGGGGGAAAGTCGGTGAAGATGCCTGGAGTCAGAAGACAGGAGATGGAGCAGCTCGTTTGAGAAACAGGCAAGGTTAATGGCATGGAATTGCAGAGGACATCACAGGAAGTGAGGAGTGAGAAAACTATAAGGGGAGAGAAGGTCTGGCTTTGAATGCCAAACCAAGAATTTCATATTTGCTGCTGCAGATGCTAGGGAGCCATAGGAGTTTTTTGAATAGGGGGAGTGACATGGTCAGGCCTGCACTTGGTGACTTGATGGAGGATGGACTGGAGAGGGGAGAGACCTGAGACAGGCAGACTCTCTCCCCAGCAACTACTGCACTAGTCTAGGTGTGAGATGAGGGCCTGCACCAGGGTGGGGACCATGTCAGAGGAGAGAAGGGAGCTTATCTGACAGATGCTGCAGAAGTGAAACTGACCAGAGATGCTGCAGAGGTGAAACTGACCAGAGATGCTGCAGAGGTGAAACTGACCAGAGATGCTACAGAGGTGAAACTGACCAGAGATGCTACAGAGGTGAAACTGACCAGAGATGTGGCCAAGGCGAAATTAACAGGCCTTGGCACTGTTTTTGTTTTGTTTTGTTTTGTTTTGTTTTGTTTTGTGGGATGGAAAGTTGAGAGAGAGTTTCAAGCCTGAGGGAGGGTGGTACTGCCCTCAACAGTCATAGGGAAGGGAGGCGGGGAGGCCATGTTCTGGACAGTTGAGTTTCAGATGTCCCCTGTATGTCTAGTTGCAGAGCTCTGGAAGGCCGCTGGAGAGGAGAGGTCGGAGGTCAGCAGAGGGCTCAGGGCAGGATGGGCAGATTTGAGAATCATCAGCACAGACAGTCATCAAGCCCACGGGAGCTGATGAGCTCACCAAGGGAAACTGTCTAGAGGGAGAAGAGAAGAGGCCCAGGACAGAGCCCTGCGGATACCTGTGGTTACTGAGGGCATGATCTGGAGGAAGATCCAGCAAAAAAAGACAAGAGTGATCAGAGAGGGAGGAGAGGGACCAGGAGGGCAAGCGGGGGAGTCCCAAAAACCTGGCAAGAAGAGGGTATCAAGGAGGAGGCCACAGTGAGGTCATGGAGAACGGGGGCTGAGAAAAGGCCACTGGGTTTGGTGACTAAGAGATCATCAGTGACTTTAGAGAGAGGAGCGTAGGTGGAACGAGGTGGTCAGAAGCCAGACCGTAAGGGGTTAATAAGAGAGCAAGAGGAAGGGAGGGGGAGGACACTAAAAGAGCAGAAGAGACAGAGGACTACGGAAGGGTCAAGGGGTTTTTGGATAATGGGGAAACATGGGCGTGTCTGCGGACAGGAGGGAAGGAGCCAATAGAGGGGGAGAGACTGAAGAAGCCAGGGCACTGGAGAGTGCCCATGTCCAGAACCTCTAAGATGTGTGGGGCACTTCCCCTGCCCCAGTGCCTGTGAGGTGGGCCTATGACCATCCCCACTGTGCAGCCCCTGGTTACAAGCTTTCTCTGCCTCACTGAATGAAACAACAAGAGACAATCTCTCAGAATCACTGTACCCAATGTAATGATCACAATGGACACAAGCTGATAAACAGAGCGCCGCTGCTGGCACCGAAGAGCGCACCAAAGGAGGAGCCAGCTCCCCCGACCAGAGAAAACAAGCCAGTATGGATGACTCCAGTGCAGCTCTGCCTGGGCCCCCTCGGTCACCTCATCCAAGACAACTGAGCTTCGCACATCAAGATGAGCCTATTCACTTTCTAGATGCATAATCCAAATTTGAGAATTAATATGAGTCACGCATGAACAATACAAGATGTGAAGTGTCGAGGCTGACACTGCCACAGGTGCCCTCTTTGTGAGAAGCCGGCCCAGTGAGACTTCCTATCCTAGGATGAGGTGCTTATTTTATAAGCAAGAGGACACTTGGACTCATGGAAGAGCCTGTTACCATCCTTCTGACCTGTGTGACAAGTGAAACTATGTGTGGGGGGGAGCTAGGTGGCGCAGTGGATAAAGCACCAGCCCTGGATTCAGGAGGACCTGAGTTCAAATCCTGCCTCAGGCACTTGACACTTACTAGCTATATGACCCTGGGCAAGTCACTTAACCCTCATTGCCCCACAAAAAAACAAACACAAAAATACAAAAACTATACGTGTGGTCGCCTTTTTTCTGTTGCAATTTTGGGGGAAATTAGCTGGGGTTCCTAATATAGTTGTTACTTATAAATGAGAAGCTTTAGCACCAGTATGGGGGCATTAGGCATTTATTAAAGCATACCAAGTATTAGTAAAAAGAGAACGCCTGGGTCAGAAAGTTAAGAGAAGGCCTATCTAGCCCAGAGCTCCAGCCTGGCCGGCTTCTGCCACCTGGAGTGCCTCAGAGAGAGTCTGAGAGTAACTCCATGTAGAAGCTGCCTCTAGGTCTCCGGAAGAGGCGGTCCTTACACACTGCTCCAAGCTCATTGGCTACCATCAACCAAATCTACTGGTTCGAGGACTTTAGTGTGGCCCCATGCTGAGATCAGAGTTCATCCCCTCTGAGGGCCAGGCAGGTGTGATTTTCACTGAATTAATGTTAAGTGAGTTAATCAGCAGAGTCAGTCAATCCAATCAGTCCCCCTGTTTAGGGGGGCCTTTGGGCGTTCCCCAAACCCGATTATTTCCTCACACACGCACAGGAACATCCTTCAAACTTACACAAAGAAAGGACTGCGGCACAGCAAAGGCCCAGCGTCTCTGTCCAGACAAACCCAACACCCCCCAAAGCTGTTGCTGGACTCCTGTTCTGGCGCACACAACACCCTGGAGCCCCCGGACACAAGACCAACCCATGCTGTGGCGAGGCAACCAAGGGACAGCAGCAGGCCCAGTGAGCCAGGGCCAGACCAGGCCCCCCCCACTCCTCTGGGCCACCTGCTCAAAGGTGACAGACGCCAGCCCCAGTAGGCCGGGCAGATGCCCCCAAGCTCTCGGGAGTACCGGAGCCGAGATGCACACTCTACTCTCCAAGTCACACCGGGGGATGGATGCCCGCTCTGGGCACAACAATGCACACAGAGCCTTCACAAAGGGCGTGGGGTCCAGAGACCACCCACAGTGCTCCGGTCAGGGCCAATAAGGACCACAGGATCCCTGAACTTCAGTGGGGGCAGGGAGCTTGGCTCCCACTGCACTCGACCCTTACCCACCCAACATCTCTCCTGTGCCCTTCCAGCCAAGGCCTCATCCCACCTCTGCTGGCAGACTCAGAGCGTGGGAGAATCTACTGCCCCCTAGGCAGCCCCTCCCTCTCTCAGACATCTCTGGTGGTTAGGAAACTAAACCAGCTTTCTTTTTCCTTTCCTCTCGAATCTGCAGCGATTTCTAAAAGTCATTCTCAACTTTTTTTTTTAATTTAGAAAAAAATAATCAGTTGAAAAGTATCTGCTCATCTCCCCAGCCAGGGAGGGCTCCCCCAGGGGCCAGGTTTCCAGGAAGCTGCTAAGCGAGCAACGTGTCGCTGGGGAAGCAGGTTGCCCACCCTGGGTGTGTCCCTCAAGTTCCCAGCTGGGCTCAGGGCAGTCCCGGAGCGAGAGGCCACTGCCGCCCTGCCCCGGGAGTCCAGAGGCACAGGCTCTCCGAGGGAGCAGGGGCAGGTGCACTCTTCTCACCGCACCCCCAGCCGTCAGCGCTGTCCTGAGCTCCGCGCCCCACCCGACTGCGCACTCACCTGTGGCCTGGATGGTAGATGGCGGTGCAGACCCCATGGGGGTAGTGACTGCTGAAGCTGAAGCTGTGACTCTCCTGGTAGCTCTGGTTGGTGCCCACACTGAGCGAGGAAAGAAGAGAAAGCCCCCCCATTACACAAGGTCAGAGGGGACAAGGCTTCCCAGGGGCACTGGGCCACCCCCAAGGCCTGGCTTTACCTCACGAGGTAGCTCCTCAGCTCTCCTCGGTAGTTAATGACCAGCAGCTCCGCGGACCACTGGGCACTGGCTTTGTACTCTAGAAATATCAACCCCGCAATGGCACAGCTGAGATCCCGGGGACAAGTGGAGGCCTGCAGAAGAGAAGACCAGAGCCCGCTAGTCAGTGACCGGAAGTGTGGGCAGACCAACGCCGATCGGTGATGGAGGGCGGCACCGAGGATGAGCGGCACTGGCATATGGGGGCACCACCAAGCTGGAGCAGCAGGGCCCCCGGGAGAGAACCGGGAGGCAGCCTGGGCCGGGGCGGGCCGAACACCAGCACCATCCTGATGGGCACGGCCCAGGAGCCTTGGGAACAGCAGTGCTGCTCCAGCCCCGCCCTTGGTCAGAGAGGGGACGAGCCCAAGGCCCACAGGTGGTAAGAGGCCAAGCAGACCCAAGCCCGGCCAAAGGCAGGGACAGGAGCCCTGCCTCCCTCCTTGCTCCCCCCTCCCCTGGCCAGACTTGCCTGACCCCCCAAAGAAGGCTCAGTACCGTACCGGGGGGATGACGAAGAGCTCGCTGCCCATGAGGTCAAACACCCTGACGGTGCCCGTGCTCTCGGCATAAGCCAACAGCGTGCAGTCATAACTCCATGCCACCCGTCTCCACTGAGGGCTAGGATCCTTGGGAACTACAAAGGAAGAGGCCCAGGCCTTGAGTAACAGAGATGGAGAAGGATGGCCCACCTCGGCCTACCCGTCACAGCTGGTGAGGGAGACCCTCCCCGCCCGCAGACCCTGCCCCCACCCACTTCCCGAGATGGGAGCCAACCCTCTGACATCCTCACCCCTCCGCCTTCGGTCTGACCAGCCAGCTGTGGGAGAGGGAGGCAAATTGGCAGCACTCGAGGCTCCCCCTCGTCCCAGGCCCGAGCCCCTGCCCACAACTACGGTGCCTCTTAGGTCTGGCAAGAATAAGCCTCAAACTGTGATTAAGAGGCCAAGGACGCATGAAGCAAACCGTGTGCAATTCCACCCCAGATGGCTGGACACCCTCGAAAATGCCTCCAAAACCTGCTCAGCACATCAACAACTGAGACGCAGACTTCCAGAAGGAGGCGAGGCCTTCACCGGGAGAGAGCTGGGGGCTGCACCTACGAGGAGCGCCTGATCAACCACAGCGCCGGCCCCAAACGTTCCTCCTCTGAAGTACGCAGCCGGGCACCAGAGGCTGACGGCGGCGAGCAGAGTGCCCGGCTGCACCAAGCCAGGGTAGGATAAAGAGGAGCGGCCGTCATCATTAGAGACAGAGCCTCAGGAGGCAGTGGAGAGAGCCCGAGAGCAAGAGAGAGCCCGAGAGAGCCCGAGAGCAAGAGCGAGCCCGAGAGAGCGAGAGCAAGAGCGAGCCCGAGAGAGCGAGAGCAAGAGCGAGCCCGAGAGAGCGAGAGCAAGAGCGAGCCCGAGAGAGCGAGAGCAAGAGCGAGCCCGAGAGAGCGAGAGCAAGAGCGAGCCCGAGAGAGCGAGAGCAAGAGCGAGCCCGAGAGAGCGAGAGCAAGAGCGAGCCCGAGAGAGCGAGAGCAAGAGCGAGCCCGAGAGAGCGAGAGCAAGAGCGAGCCCGAGAGAGCGAGAGCAAGAGCGAGCCCGAGAGAGCGAGAGCAAGAGCGAGCCCGAGAGAGCGAGAGCAAGAGCGAGCCCGAGAGAGCGAGAGCAAGAGCGAGCCCGAGAGAGCGAGAGCAAGAGCGAGCCCGAGAGAGCGAGAGCAAGAGAGAGCCCGAGAGAGCGAGAGCAAGAGAGAGCCCGAGAGAGCGAGAGCAAGAGAGAGCCCGAGAGAGCGAGAGCAAGAGAGAGCCCGAGAGAGCGAGAGCAAGAGAGAGCCCGAGAGAGCGAGAGAGAGCCCGAGAGAGCGAGAGCAAGAGAGAGCCCGAGAGCAAGAGAGAGCCCGAGGGAGCGAGAGCAAGAGCGAGCCCGAGAGCAAGAGCGAGCCCGAGAGAGCCTGAGAGAAAGAGCGAGCCCGAGAGAGCGAGAGCAAGAGCGAGCCCGAGAGAGCGAGAGCAAGAGAGAGCCCGAGAGCAAGAGCGAGCCCGAGGGAGCGAGAGCAAGAGAGAGCCCGAGGGAGCGAGAGCAAGAGAGAGCCCGAGGGAGCGAGAGCAAGAGAGAGCCCGAGGGAGCGAGAGCAAGAGCGAGCCCGAGAGCAAGAGTGAGCCCGAGAGCAAGAGCGAGCCCGAGAGCAAGCCCGAGAGCATGCGGGCATCCAGGCCCGCCCACTCACTCTGTAAAAGAGGACCCAAGCCCAGAACCGCAGATCCAGGATGGGATAGGAGGCATCAGTGTCCCCGGGGGCCCAACAGGGAAGGGGGCAGGTGGATATAAGAAACGGATCAGAAAATGGCTGCAATTTCCCCCTGCCCTTTTAAGCCAGAGACAGAGGGGGCAGAGGGGGCAGGGGGGCAGAGGGACCACCCTCTGCTGTGTGCTCATTGCTCATCTTTCCAACTAAACTGTAAACCCAGAGGGTGGAGATTCTGGCTCACTCTTCCTTGTGATGCCTTGCACTCTGCATGTCATAGGCATTTAATAAATGCTGGCTGGAAGATTCAGGGATCACAGAGGAAGACTCCTTCACTTTACTGTAATGATTGGAATGGCGCCACCTGCTGGAGACTTACTGTAGGAAAGCTCCACCATGAGGAGAAAGTGCCTGAGGGCAAGACATGTGGCTTTTCTTTGGCGTCAGGAAGTGATGTTTGCTTGTGGGAGGAAGAGGGGGAGAGGCTGGGGCTCTCCCTCTTGGTCGTGAGGACTCTGGTGGAGAGCTGAGCTAAAGATGCACGCTCCCTTTGATAGATAGATGAATCTAGGCCTTTCTCTTTCTCTTCACCAAATTCTTATTCTCCTTAATAAATGCTTAAAAATCTAAGCTGTTGAAAAAGCTTATAATTTGTTGGCGACCACTCATTAGATATTTTAGACAGGCTAGCTAGAATTTTAGCGCCTTACATCACAAATGAGAAAATGGAGACCCAGGAAAATGA
Source organism: Dromiciops gliroides (assembly GCF_019393635.1). NCBI lineage: Eukaryota > Metazoa > Chordata > Mammalia > Microbiotheria > Microbiotheriidae > Dromiciops > Dromiciops gliroides. The sequence continues at coordinate 694,074,442 of NC_057862.1, forward strand.
ATTCATCTGCCCAGGGTTGCGTGGGCAGTGAGGGCCAAAGCACCCATGCCGACCAGGGGCTGAGTGACCCCAACATACATCAGCAGTCATTTGTGAGGGCCTGGGGATTCAGCGTGGGAACTTCTTTGGAAAGCATGGTCACCCTCATCTCTGATTTAGCCACCACGTCCAGGGAGCTGCCTGAAGCAAATGCCCGGCCTCTGTGGGTCAGGGACTCAGGGGCAGGTTCTCTGACCATTCAAGGGATGCATCTAAAGGTACGTTTGTCTCCTGCTACTCAGAAGCTCCATGGTCTGCCACACACCCCTGAGGACGGCCAGTGAGGGGTGTGTGCTTGTGCATCCGTGCACTCACACGTGGAGTCACCTAATGATTTGGGCCTTTCCCCCTTGCTGAGGGCTTTGAGGGAACAGCCCCCCAGTTAGCCCTTGCTCCCCACATGCCCCGGCTCCACCCCTGACTCTCCACCTTGCCACCACGCCATCCCCTCCATGCCCCTGGGAAGACTCCTACCTCTTACCCATGGTCAGTGACTGCATTCCTGCGTCCCCCCCACTCGGCCTGACTCATGCCCCCCCATCTGACCTGGCTGATGATGAAGGGTGGCCAAGAGCCAAGCTGAATAGGGGGATGCCCCATTATCAGCTGTGCCAGGTGGGAGTGCCCTTCAGCCAGGTCAGCGGGAGGAGGTGCAGGGCGGGTAGCCATCAGCCAGGGACGGGGGTGGGGAGAGACAACAGTCAGGTCGAATTGGCGGACAGGGCATAAGTCAGGGTGAATGGGAGGGATGCCCCATTATCAGCCGAGCCAGATGGGAGGTGGCTACCAGCCAGGACAGATAGGGTCCCCAGACTAGAACACTTAGCTCTTGCTGGTCACCCAGAAGTCTCCAACATCTTTGTGGGGTGAAAGGAAAACCAGGGGACAAGAAGAGGGAGTCGTAGCTTCCCCAGATGTGGGAAGCCAGGGGTGCCTCTAGTTTGAGGCCATGACCCCACCCCCCCAGCTGGAGGTGTCAGGGTAACCTTGGGCTGGACGTTGCCATTAACCAGTCAAGGGCTCTGGGCATGGGGAGAAGGGTCGAGGGCCACCCTCAGGGCACAAACGTGAGGTGGAGGCCAGGGAGGGAGCAGAGGCCCCTCCCCTCCCAGGCCTCCTGAAGTTAGCTCTGCCTGGTCCGAGTCCCAAAGGAGGCAAGGCAGGGGACATTTCCCCTCACCCCTCCCGGGAGGGTCCATGGGCCAGATCAAGGTGACGGGGCCAACAACCCTCCTCTACAGGAGGGTGGAGCCCGAGGCCTCCCCAGGCAGCCCCGCCTGCCTCAGAAAATGTCCAGCCCATAGAACAGCATGGGGAGGGGGCGGGGTGGGGGGGAGATGACGGAGCAGCCAGAAAACGAGCGGTGCCAGAACAAGAATGAGGAGGGAACAGGCAGCCACGAGGCCTGCGGAGCACATGACCCCTGCCCCACACATTTGTGTCCTGCTGGGGCCAAGGCAAAGTGATGGAGAAGTCCAGACAAAAGGAGACAGTCCCTGCCCTAGAGGAGCCTGTACTGGGCTGGGGAGGGGAGGGCAGAGGGGGGAAAACATTCCCCGAGCACCTACTATGCGCCGCACTGCGCTAAGCGCTTCATAAATATTCTCTCATTTGCTCCTTGTACCAACCCCGGCTGGTACAAGGCTATTGTTTCATCCCCATTTTACAGAGGAGGAAACTAAGCCACCCAATAGGAAGTAAATGGGGCTGAATTTGATCTCGGGTCTTCTGGGCCCCAGGCCCAGGGCTTCACCCACTGCCCACCCTCAGTGCCGTTCTTTCAAAAGAGGCCTGGGCTCAGAAATGGCCATTTTCCTGATGCCGTCTGGGCCTCTCGTGCAGCTCACTGAGGGGAACAATGCCACTTACACCTCCGTGGTGCCGAGGGGTACGAGGCAAACCCTTCACAGCAGCGAGCAGGTGGTTTCCCCTTTTACAGAAGAGGGAGCTGAGGGCCAGTGAGGGAGGCCTCTGCTCAAGCAGAGATGCCCGCCCTGCCCGAGACCTGAGGGCTTCCCACCATGTGTGTGTCTGAGAGAGAGAGAGAGAGAGAGAGAGAGAGAGAGAGAGAGCGCGCGCACGTGCACACGCACGCCTGGGTCTGAGCATGTCCAATACACATGAAAATCTAATCTCATTCCCTGGCTCAGTGACAGCCCTGCAGTGTAGGTGGGGCCGTGGAAAGAGCGCTGGCCTGAACATTCAGAAGACCTGGGTTCAAATCCAGCCACAGACACCTGCAGCGAGATCCCAGGCAAGTCACTGGGCCCCTCTCAGCCTGAGTTTCCTGGCCTATGAGATGGGGCTGTGACATGGCCATTATGAGGCTGCTGGGAGGGCCTCTGCAAATCTTACGTGAATGCCACATGAAGGCTCGATGTTATCCACGGGCGTCTCAAGGGACAGCTCGTTCTGAGTTCTCCCATGTGACTCTATAAATGTCGACTAACACTGATGCTCCCTTCTTAACACAGTCCCCTCAGATGGACAAGAGGCGCAGCCCACAACTGACCAGCTGAAAAACGGGCTGAAGGAACTGCCTCCAACCAGCATTTACTACTTGTCTTCCTTCAAACCACAGGACAGCGAGTCATAGAGGGCAGTGTCTCAGAAAACCCCACCTGAGGGTCAGTTCCCCAAAGCCACCGGGAAGCACATCATGGGTACAATGAGGCCGCACCACATAATGGACAAAGGCCTGCCCTAAAGAGGGGGCTAAAAGGATGCGCTCCAAGAGGAGGGAGCCACGGGGGCCACCAAGAAAGGAGCGAGTCACAAGGGGCCACCAAGAGAAGAGCAAGCCATGGGGGCCACTAAGAGGAGTGAGCCACAGGGGCCACAAAGAGAGGAGCGAGCCACAGGGGCCACCGAGAGAGGAGTGACCCATGGGGGCCACCAAGAGAGGAACAAGCCACGGGGGCCACAAAGAGAGGAGCGAGCCACAGGGGCCACCAAGAGAGGAGTGACCCATAGGGGCCACCAAGAGAGGAACGAGCCACGGGGGCCACGAAGAAAGAAGCGAGCCATGGGGGCCACCAAGAGAGGAGCAAGCCACTGGGGCCACAGAGGAGAATGAGCCTTGGGGCCAGAGAGAGGAGTGAGCCACGGGGGCCACTGAGAGGAGTGAGACTCGGGGCCAGAGAGAGCCATAACCAAGGGATGGGATACATGCCCCTCAGCCACACCCCACATCAAGGGACCCTGAGCCTGAGCAAAATGAGTAGCTGACCCAAGGAGGAAACAGGTGAGAGCTGGACAGGCTGAGATTTGCACCCATGGAGGGATGGGACTAACAGAAGATCTCAGATCCAGAAGTGCCTAAAGTTTATAAAGTTATAAACAACAGATAAACGAACTGTCCTTCCAATGCCTGGGCTCTCTTCCTTTTTAAGAGAAAACACAAGATTAAAATTCCATTTCAAAAATAACCAACTCCTACCTGGACATTTCCCGATGATAGATGTAAACTCGTCCTTTGCAGACCTGTAAGACAACAAACCAAGCAGACATCGTCACCACCCCTACGGATGCCCGACAAATGCACCAACCCAGCCTCCTCCTGCACTGGTCGGCCTCAAGAACGAGAGGCTCTGGGTCCGAGGCAGGACTTCCGATTCCCTGGCTCACCTCGGCACTCACTCCACATTGGTCCACAGAAGCAAGACAAGGCCAGGCAGGGAGCCCCAGCACCCACAAAGGGGCTGATCTCCCTGACCTCACTCTACCTCATTTCGGGGGCCACCTCTGGATCTCAGGGCAGGGCCCCAAGTGGATGCCAAAGGAAGAGAAGGGAGGGTGGTAGAAAAGCACAGTAGACACAAAAAAGGACGTCAAAGGAGGAAGAAGCTCAAGGCCCCTCATACCCAGAAGAGATGGTGATGCGGGAGGGAAGGAGCAGCGGCCCAGAGCCCCAGCTTCAGGCCCAGGCTCCCCAGCCTCTCCCTTATGTCACACAGAAGCATCAATGACTTCACTTCTCTCGCATCAGCTTCTAAGCCCTTCAAAGAATCTTGGATGTGATCAAGGCTGATTTTATTCCAAGAAGCGGCTGCTGAGACCCAGGTTCTTAACCTGGGGCCCGTCCTTGCAAAGATTTCAAGAAGTTAATGGACTCCTTGGGAAAAACAAATTACACCTTTATTTTCGCTGACCTCTAACCAAAAGATAGCATTTCCTGCTGTGATTTGAGACCACAATTCTACGGAGGCGGTCAGGGTTCCCCCCACAACGCCAGGGCGGGGGGCCTCACAAAAAGGTGAAGAACTAATGGTTTAGACTTTTTTAAAAAAAGACAAACCTTCTTCACTTCAGGACACAGGACTCCCTGACGAAGCACCCCTTCTCCCCCACACACATCCCTGCACGCAGACCTCTCCTGACTGCCAGGCCCATGACCAACTGCCTAGTGGACATTTTGAAATGGATGCCCGCTAGGCATCTCAAACTCAACATGCCCCAACAGAATTCTTCCTTTCCCAAACGTCCTCATCCTGGTCCCTGCCCTGCTTCTGTCCGGGACGTACCACCCGCCCAGCCGCCCCGTACCAGCCTCCTCAGCTCCTCCCTCTCCCTCCTCCCCACTCACACAGGGACTGCCCCCCACCCCTGTGCAGGCCCTTACCCCCACCACCCCGGACGATGGCAGAAGCCTCTCCACCGGCCAGCCACTCTGTGTGCCTTCTCGTCCCCCTGACCCGCTCAGCAGAGGACCTCGCCCCACATCTCACTGAGAAAACTTCTCTTTAAGGGGGGAACTGTAGCTGTCCCACCTGGACCCAGGGGTGAGCACCCCATCTGCAGGGGGGGGGGGGAATAACGCCCAATCTGCCAGGTTCCCCAAAGGACAAAGCCTCCTCCCAGAGTGTTTCCATAACAGCAGATTCTCGTTTTGCGGGGAAGACATTTTGAAACCATAAAGGGAGACGGCAACATCGGCTGGGACGGCTCCTCCGACAATCAGTGATGCCTCGTCAAACAAGGTAATGCGAGAGAAGCCGACGTGGTGAAGCACACCCAGCGCACACCTTCGGCCGGAAAGGCCCGTGGGTCATCCCTGTGGCTGGCTTCTGTGGGGCCTGCTGTGGCCACCCAGAGCGCTAGAACTGACCTGCCAGGCCACGCATGGCCCGGCTGAACCTCGAGAGGCTTCCCTTGGAGCAGGGTCCTGCACCTTGTAGGGCCACAGACCCTTGGGTATTAGTCTGGTGAAGCCCAGGCCCCTTCCCAGCAATGCTTTTCAATGCACAAAATAAAAGATTACAAAGGAAACCAATTGCTTGGGATCCCCAGTTAAAAAGCCTGATATAGAGAGCCCAGGCCACAGCAGTCCTCGGAGAAAGGTCTCAAGTGCACAGAATGAGTGTGATTCCCAGGGCCCAGGAAATGACAGGTTGAGGGCCAGGAGTCCTACTGTGCGCTCCGCTAAGATATCATCCCCCAAAGCTCATTTAGCAAAATTAAGCTAAGGTCAAGTGGAAAAACCCTTTCATCTCATCTTCCTCCTGGTTCAAATGTGCCAAGGGACATTTTCCCTCGGGTCACACTGAACATCAGCAAAGCCAAGGATTACCTGATCTCCACGCACTGGTCCTGGACAGCGGCCAGGAGCTTCCCGTTGCTGTGGAAGGAAACCGAAGGGTGAGGCTGTGGCCACGTGGGCTTCGCTCCCTCCCTCTGTCCTCAGGGACACCCTCTCACAGCCATCTGAGCTTTGCCCACACCTGCCCACCTCTTGCCCTTCCCTGCTGATCGTGACTCCTCCCCTAAAGTCCTCTTCCGGCCAGATGGTGAGGAGGTGAGACCGGGCCAACAAGGGCCCCTGGGAGGATGGCTCAGAGGCAGATGCAGCCTCAAAAGGTGGACAAGCCTCCTACTCTGTGAAATGGGAAGGGGCCCCAGAAGCCCCCTGGAGGAAAGTGCCAGACAAGCGTGTGCGGACGCCACCCCAGAGCACCTGAGATGCAGCAGGCTTCAAAAGTCACTCAGGGGGAAGGGGGCAGCTAGGTGGCACAGTGGATAAAGCACAGGCCCTGGATTCAGGAGGACCTGAGTTCAAATACAACGTCAGACACTTGACACTTACTAGCTGTGTGACCCTGGACAAGTCACTTAACCCTCACTGCCCCACAAAAAGTCACTCAGCTACAACCACTGAGTCACACCTGAAACCAAGTGTCCTTTCTTTGTCATGACTACAAGCAACGTTATGCTGATGGGAAAGTGTTCAAACCCCTCACGGAGGAGTCCCCCAGGCTCCAAACCATAGTCTCACTCAGGAGATGATTCTGAAATCCAAACTAATGGAGGAAAATCATCGATCCTTACCTGGCAAGCACTAAATGCCAGTTGATCTGCTTATTGATCAAACGAACCAGTCCTTCAGGGAGCAAAAACGTCGTAGGGCTGAAACGACAGGCACATTCCGGTTTGAAAAAAAGTTAGCAGGGCTGCAGGCAGAAAGGCCACAGAGCCTAGATCTACAACCCAAGGGGGTGAGCACTGAATCCAACAGAACCAGGAGGGATCTTAGATCTAGAACCAGGTCCTCAGAACCAATAGGAACCGGCACCCGGAATGCAGAATCACATCAGGGCTCTCAGAGGCCATGTGGGAAGAACACTAGGCTTGGGGCCAGGAGCTGGGTGTGAAATGCATGTGCGAGCGCGCACGCGCACACACACACATTCACTCACACTCATACCACACACTCACACCACACTCACACAAACGCACTCACACCACACACAAACACACTCACACCAACACGCACACACCCACATAAACACACACTCACACAAGCACAAACACACACTCACATACACTCACACCACTCACACTCACACCAAACACACACACCACACACATTCACACAAACACACACTCACACCCTTCCCATCTCCCAGACCAAGGGCCCATGACTCAAAGTGTCCGGGCCTCTGCCATCTCCTGAGGAGTGACCTCCTAAGTCACACATGGGGTGCAGGGGCCTCCACTGTTGGTTGGTTTTGCTGAAATGCTGTTGTTTTCCCTTCTTTCTCATGCTTTGCTACAAAGCAAAGATAAAAACCTGAACCTGCGGCTCAGACCCTTAGCTCCAGGAGGCTGGGGCTGAGGCTGGTCCCAGCCGAGCTTCCTCACAGGCCCAGGGGCAGGATCCTGATCGGGAAACCCCAAGGCTGCTCAGGAGAGCACTGGGTCCATCCCCAGTGGAATGAAGGGGTCACGGGCCACGGCCCGGGGGCGGTGAGAGGCTGGCACCCATCAGGCCCACCCTGGCCACCCGGCTAAAGCCCAGGGTGAGATTATAAAGGGAAGACCAAGGCTGAGGTCGGAGGCCGCACCCCGAGGTCACAGAGTCAGGCGTGTGGGGTGGGGAGAAGCCCTTGTATTTGGAGAGCTCCTAACTTTTAGGGGAGAGGCCGAGTGGGTACAAAACAGGAAGCTCTTCAGACCTCAGGGGCTGCGTCAGGTCATGACTGAGGTGGGAGAACTCCCTTCCCTTACAGGCACCCAGGACCGCGACGGCGCTCACACCCCAAGCACACACGCTGCACCTGCGCAGGGCGGCCCCGGCCTGTTCAGCGGCTTGGGGCCCCCACAGAGCGCAGAAGGCTTACCTGTACCAGATGTATTGCCAGAGGAAGTGCAGAGGGCCTGTGCGAGAAAAGATCGGTAAGTGGGACCTCTAGCAGACCATCAAAAGCCTAGTGGTGCTCTGAGAGGCAGCTCCCCCCACTTCACGTTCATTAGCCACATAAAAAGAAATCCCTTTTACCCTCTGGCAGACTCTCTAAGAATAAGAGAGGAATCACGGGGCCCTTAAACAGAGATAAGGAATTAATCTGCACCTGCTGTGCCCACCGCACTGAAATTCAGGGACAGCAGCCAAGGCTGGCCGGGTTCCACACACACCCACTGAAACTGCTCCGGAACTAGAACAGACTCCGTGATTGAAGGTGCCAAGCTCAGTCTAGAACCTATACAGGAGGACCTTAGAAGGCAAGGGAGTGACCATCTCTTCAGTATCAGGCACCGGCCCTTAGGAGCCCACTTGGGCCCCTCCTCCCAGCCAAGGCTGAGAAAACAATCAGCAATAATGGATTTCAGGGGAGACCCAGAGATCAGGTTTAGTGCTCTCTCTCCCCCACTCCAAAAAGCTCAGCTCCCGTTGTGGATGAGCCCAAGGGAACAAAGGAAATGGAGACAGACTTTCTTATCTAACCCGGGGAAGAACCAATGAGCTCTGATCAACATATAATGAGTGGTCTCTATGTGAGGAGGATAAAACCCTTGGCCACACCAGGGTCACTCTCTTGGACCTCTTAGGACAATGTAGGTCTGAAGGAGGAGACCACGAGAAGTCAAGGAGACGCTCGGTCAATGCTTTACTCATATACAATATTATTAGTAATAAATGCTTACTACCAAAACTGGTAGCAATAATTTTAGGTGACACAACCACCTTCAAATCTGGGCCTTGGGTACTCAGGTGACATTGGCTCTGCAAGCAAACTGCAGATGGCTCAGGGATCAGCACAAGCCTGGGCCGCCCTCTCCCTGTGGCCTCGTCTACCTCAAGTACTGGCTCAAGGAAGAGGAGGAGGAGAGGAAGGAATGAAGAGGAAGGAGGAAAGAAGGAAGAGAGGAGGGAGAGGGAAAGAGAAGAGAAAGGGGAGGGGGAAGTCAGAGTGGGAGAGGGAGGAGGGGGAGGTTGGAGGGGGAAGAGGGGAGGAAGTGGGGGAGGAGAGCAGCCCTTGGCTGGGAAGCTTCTCCAGGTGTGACTGGTCAGTCTGTGAGGAGAACAGGCTGCCCCTGAGGGTGCCCAGCACACCTGACGATGGCCCTGGACCCTAAAGAGCCTCCAGCAGCTGACCGTGGTCCGGGATCCCCCAGAATTCCCAAACCTCAGCCCGCAGTCCTCACCTGTGATCGCTTTTGTGATGACGAAGGACGCGCCGTGTTTTCTGGGGCCTCTGGGCTGCAATCACAAAAATAAAAACACCCCAATCCTTCTGTAGTTGGTGATTTGCTTTAAAGGAAGCCCTCCCCTCCCCTCACTTCACCACAGGGCGGGAGGTGCTTCAGGCGGGTCTCTCTGGCAGCTGAGGGGGGACAAACGGGAACAGAGAGAGCCTAAAAGTGGGGAGACCCTCTCCCCCAGAGGCCAGGCCTGAGGGGAGGCGGGCCTGCACCAGGGAGCAGACACCAGGGCTGGGTGAAAGGTGTTCTGAAGGGAGAACACAAGATCGGCATGAGATCCGATACGTGGGATGGCTGAGGGGGAAGTGAGGATGACACACAGCCTGTGTGAGCCTGGGGACCGGGGGCATGCCTGGTCCTCAACAGGAGCCAGCGATCGTGGAAAGGAGGAGGGCTTGGGAGGAAAGCCTATAATGCCTTAAAAAAGATTCCTGTTGGATTGAAATGAAGAGGGTACAGTACAGACATCTGAGCAAAGGCGCAGTGAGGGCCGGGTGCCCAGCGGGAAATGGGCACCGCCCGGGCAAGGGCCAGGGCAGCAACTGCTTCATGCATGAAAGGCCAGCCTCGGGCCGGCAGGGGCACAGGGCAGACCTGCACTGGGCCCAGGGGGGCCGCCCGGGTCACAGGGCCCGGCCTTCCCTCCCACACACAGCATGGCCTAAGCTCCCCAGCACCACACGGATGATAATAGCCACCCCCCCAAAAAAAGCAGACACCACGGCCAAGCCGTGGTGAGTGTCCACAATGCACTGTCCACATGACGTGGCACAAAAGGTCTGCAAGTCATCCCAGTCCGCTGCAAGGGGTAACTGACCCGAATGCCAGAGGGGAGGACCCAGAGCAGGACATGCACTGAGCCCTGAGGCAGCCCTTGAGCCTCCGCCTCTCCCATAAACCCCCCTTCTTCGGACCATCACGAGGCTAAAATGAGACTGGACTGGGCACACCCAGAACGTGCCCTGCACACAGCAGGCCATACACAAACAATTGTGCTACGGAGTGGCTCCCCCGAGGAGGGGCTCTGAGGGAAGGGAGGAGTCCTGGGTGATGTTCCCCAGCCAAGGGCCAGGGGAAAGAGGCCTCCTGAGGCTCCTACCCCAGACTGAGAGCTGGGAGGGAACCTCAGAACCTAGAACATGGGCTGGGAGGGAACCTCAGGACCTAGAACATGGGGGGCCAGTGCTGGAAGAAGCCTCCGAACCTAGAACATGGGCCATCAGGGCTGGGAGGGGCCTTAGAACCTAGAACATGGGTCATCAGAGCAGGGAGGGGCCTCAGAACCTAGAACATGGGTCATCAGAGCTGGGAGAGGCCTCAGAACTTAGAATGTGAGCTGTCAGAGCTGGGGAGGGCTCAGAACCTAGTACACAAAAGTCAAAAGATGGGAGGGCCCTTAGGACCAACAACGTAGTGTATCAGAGCAGGGAGGGGCCTCAGAGCCTAGAACGTGAGGCGTTAAGAGTTAGGGTGCCCTTTGAACCTAAAACACAGATTATCAATGGGGGGGTCCTTGAAACCTAGAACCCCGAAGGGGCCCCCTGGTCCAAACCCCTCAGTCCACAGACTGGTAAACTGAGGCCCAGGGCAGGAGCCCTGGATGTGGTCGCCATGGCAATCCCCAGACGCCAGCCGGCATGGGGGTGGAGGGGGAATATGGGGGGGGGGAATAGGAGGACGGTTGCCATGGCGACGCCCTTGGCCCCGCCCCCCGGAGTGAGCAGCCCCTCCCGCGGGACAGATGACGTGGCTCCGAGGTCCCAGGGCAGCCCGTGGTCCGTCCCCTGCTGGGCAGGCCCCGGCCCGGCCCCCCACGCGGCCCACCTGCACCTCCGTCTCTGGCGGCCACTCCGTGTTGACTAACAGGTCGTAAAGGATGTTCTCGTCCTCGCTCTCCGAACCCGGCCCCGGAGGCTGCCTGGACTCGGCGGCCGCCATGTTCGCCGGCTGGAGGAGCTACGGTGGCCCGTGGCGGACAATCTGCCTTGGGGGCGGGGCGGGGTGGAGGCGGGGCCTGAGAAGGTGACGTCACCGCCCAGGACGGCCACGCCGGCGTCCCCAACACTGATGTTGTCTGGCGCTCTCTTCTCTCTAGGCTTTCTGGACCCCGCCCCCCAGACGTCTCGTGGTCCTCCTCCTCCTCCCTCTCTGGACAACCCCTTCTCTGCCTCTAAGCAGAGGGGTCCCTCCTCTTCTTCCAGAAGCTCCCCTGGGTTTGATCGCCAGCTCTGTGCTGAGGATTCTCAGACCTTCCTTCCTCTGCCAGCGGCCTCTGGGACATCTTACTGTCCAAAACAGAACTCGGGACCTTCCCTCCCCCGTTGCTGTCAAGCGCACCCCCATCCTCCCAGTCCCTCAGGCTCACAACCCAGGACTTATTCGGAACACCACTGTCTCTAACCCCCACATCCAATGTGGTGCCAAGGCCTGGCATTTCACCTTCCTAACATTTCTCATCTACTCCCTTTCTCTGACACCGCCCCCACACGGGTGCAGACCCTCATTTCTGGATTCTGCACAATTACAATAGCCTGCTTTGGGGGGGGGGGTCTGCCAGCTGCAACAAGTCTCTCCCCAATTCAGTCCATCCTGCACTCAGCAGAGGTCTAAGGTATTCGATAACCTCCAGTGGCTCCCAAAATCCTCTGGTGTTCAAAGCCCTCCCCCTCCCCCAGCTGTCCTATGTACTGTCCAGACCACCAAACTGGCTTTCCACTCTTCCCTTTTCTCCTCGCTCTTCTATCTGCTTATAGCTGCCCCTTCTATAGCGAAGGCACGACCATAACGAGTTAGAATCCGGTCTCTGAGGCTCTCCGTGAATCTGTGCTCCTCGGCAGTCATTAGAGTGGGAGCTCATGGGGAACAAAGACAAGACTTTACTTTTCCTCGGGTCTCTAGCTTCTATGTAACCCCAGCTCTCTGTGACCCCAGGGACCATACACACCATGGGGTTTTCTTGGTAAAGATACTAGACTTCATCATTTCCTTCACCAGTAGATTAAGGCAAACAGGTAAAATTACTTACCCAAGGTCACACTGCTAGATCTGATCTTTCTGACTCCAGGTCCGGCACTCTATCCACTAAGCCATCTAGCTGCCTCAACCCTCACCCTGGCACCTAGCTGGTGCTTACTAAATACTAACTAAATATTAATAAATATTTATGGAATCATCTGGTGCTCCTGCATTAATTAATTCTTGGGCCCCCACATGTAACATTAGATAAGGAGGCTCCCCCTCTGAAGGAGGGTCTCCACCCGGCCCACTCAGTGGGTGGCTTCTCTTCAAAGGGTAAGTCACACCATTAACATGGATGAGAGGGGGGTGGCACGCAGCAGCAGGGTGGGGCGCCTCAGCCCTTGCCCAATGCAATTGCTCCTTCTGTCTCCTTTTTGGGATCTTTCGATGTAGACTACAGGGCCCCCTTACCTATAGAGGGATATCAGGAATGAAGGAAAGCTTCCCCTTCATCAGTTTCGCCAGCACAGAGACAGAGACAAGGACAGACAGACAGAGACAGAGCTACGCACTCATCAGTGTCCATACAGACTTATATATAAAGTACATTTGTGCACGCGCTGTGGTTGTGTCTATTACGTGTACAACCCCATTTTTACTGTTTGCTCCTTGCTTAAAGGTTCTCCTATCTATGAAAACTTGTGCCTGCCCATGATGTATGATTTCTCCTCTGTGTGCTTGGGACCAGGCATGGAGTCCACGCTTGCAGTCACTCACCTGAGCCCCCCACCCAGGGCTCCCCCCACCGATGTCATCAATCACACAAGACAAAAGCTTAACAGCCACGGAATTGCTTTTATACCAAGGAAGGCAAACAGATTCCTAGGTAGTAACAATGGTGGTAAACATGAAGAACCAGGTGTTTGTGAGGAAACAGGTGCCTGAGCTGCTGTGGGTGGGGAAGAGGATGGCTCTGCTCCCCCCTTCTCCCTTCCTCTGGCAAAAGGAGAATCCACCCCCATTTCATGGGCAGAGGAGCTGAGCCAGTCTCCGATTCAGGGACGAGCCAAACCACCAGCACCCCCAGCCGCGCCCCGGGGCAGTGCTGTAATCTCTGTAGCTCATCAGGTCACAGAAGGCATAGGAGGGGAGAGCCGGCACCCAGAGACCTGGAACCCTGCCCCGCCCACAGCTCCAGGGAAGGCGGTGCCTTTCCCAGCTTCCAGCTCCTCCTACCCAGAAGCCCACCCCCCCCCCCGCTCCCCCCAACACACTCACTTTCAGAAAGCTAACTTCCAAAGATGCCCACCCACGCCGAGTTCCGGATCCACCCCTGCTTGTCTCCCGTCTCAAGCCAAGACTCCAGTGGTTCCTCTCCTCGCGTGTGCGGTCGTGCCCTGCCCCCCCCCCAAAAAAATGGTGGAGCTGAGCAGGTTGTGACCCTGCCTCCACTAGTCACTGTCACTGTCCATGGGGGCAGTGAGAGATTGTCAGCCAGCTAGCGTTGACTGAGTGATTGCCATGTGCGGTCTGTAAAATGGAGATGATGATGATGATGGGGAAACTGAAGCTCGAAGGACTGGAACGACTCTCCCAGAGCCCCAAAGTGAGTGGCAGACTTCCCGACTCCAGCCCTGACACATCTCGAAGCACCCCACTATATGCAGCCCACTGTGCAGAGTAAAGGCTGTGGCGACCAGGACAAAGGAGGAAACAACCCTGACGTGCGGGGAGGTTGTGGCAAGTCCAGACTCTACCACAGACTGCATCTGCGCCTGGGGGAGTCATTGATTTCATCTACTCGGTGTGCATTTCCATATTACCCCTCTCATTAGACTGGGAGCTCTCTGAGGGCAGGGGTGGAGTGTCCAGATCTTGTTCATGGGGGGCGAGGGAGGAATGTGGTACATAGGAAGAGTCCATCTCTGCCTGCAACTGCCCTTGAACCTGGTTCCACCTGTCTACTAGCAATGAGTAAGTCATGAGAAAGGCTTTACGACCTGTACACCCCAAGTAAACAGAAAGTCGTTCCAAGAAGCCCTTACAAGGCAGTTTGGGAGACTGCTGACAGAGTAGTGCCGGGGAAAGAAGGCTGGACTTGGAGGGACCTGATCAAAGATCAAATCCAGGTTTTGCCACTGACTCGCTGTGTGACTTTGGGCAAGCCACGTAACTTCACTGGTTCCCTCCTCTGTAAAGCTGGACCAGATGCTCCCTTGGGGTCCTATGAGATATCGTCCTACAATGATGGGTAGAGCAGTGAGGAAGAAGAAGCACTGCCTGGGGGCAGGATGCAGCCAGGGACTGGAGCAGGCAGCCATCCCACCCAGGGCTAAGGATTGGGGAGCCTGGAATTTCAGCACCCAAACCGTGGTTCTTTGGATGTCTGGGTTCTTCCAGAATTTTCTACAGACAATAAAGAGGTTAAGATTTCTCCAGAAGATATAGAGCATTACAGACATTTCTTCAAAAACCATCCCAAGACTCCTAGGAGGTGGGGGGGGGGGACTCTGAGATGCCAATGTTCATGTCACAAAGCCAAGTTCAGACACTGGACCCCAAACTAGGAAGCCTGAAGACCAAGAGAAGATCAGCAAGAAATGAGATTCAGGCTAGAAGCTGTGAAGCGAGCAAGTGCCTTGGCTCGACTGGTCAGGACCAGACCAACTACATTTCTCTTCCTGCAGAATCCAGGGATGCTCTTGAGGGATTGGGGGTCTCTTTCTCTGAAGCTATTGGCATGAGCCCCCATTCTGGTTCCCCCACTGTTAGCGGTCAGTGGCCAGGGACCATTTACCAATTAACTTTTACAAATGGGTATCCACTTTGAAGACATAGAGTATAAATATTGACCTCCTCCAGCCCCCCCCCCCCCCCCCAGCTCAAAGTGCTCATTGCCCTCCACTGGCCTTGGGTTACTGATCAGGGCTGTTTTTAGCTTGACAATCCTCTTTTTTCTAACTTCTAGTAGACCTTTTTTTTTTTTTTTAAACAGGGCATTGGGGGTTGTGATGAAATAATGGGATTTAGCAGATACTCAAAGACCCACCTGGAGATGAATCTAGACTGATTGAATCAAGTGAGAGGGATTAACTGCTGATTAGCCTACTTCAAGTTAACTGGATTGTAATCACACCTTGAGAACATCTTCAGAACCAATGGATTTGATGATGCCAACCAATCAGCTTGAAGCAGTGTGTAAGGACCGCCTCTGTTCCAGACCACAATTTAGATTTTAAACATCACAGGGTTAAGTGACTTGCCCAAGGTCACACAGCTAGTACGTGTCAAGTGTCTAAGGGCAGATTTGAACTCAGGTCCTCTTGAATCCAGGGCTGGTGCTTTATCCACTGTGCCACCGAGTTGCTCCTTAGTAGACCTTTTTTAATAGAGTTGCCATGGTCCTCTGATGAGCAAGTTATTGATTCACCGTTCCTGTTCCCTAAGGTTAAGGCTCTAGGTACAGGCCAGACTCACATTTTCATTACTAGTGTTTGGGAGATGCAAGTATGGATCACAGGTGTTAGTGTTTGCTACTGTTTACTCTGGATTTCTATTTTAAGTAAAATGTTCTTTATCATCACCATGACCACCATATCTTAGTCACGTGACATACATTAAGCTATGGTGGTCATGGGGAGATTTTATAGTAGAGGAGAAAGGGGAAGGGTTGGAACAATAATTGGAGAAACCAATGTACTCAAACAGGTTTGAAGAGCTACCCAGGTAGCAACAGACAAGGTCAATGCAGTAAACTAACAGAGCTCTCATTCCATCCATCCATCCATCCATCCATCCATCCACCCATCCATCATTCTGTCATCTCTTTCATAAGACTGTAAGCACCTTGAGGGCAGGGATCCTGTTTTCAACAGTCTTTATATTCCCAGCATTTAGCACAAAGCCTAAGGCATTTGTTCTTGTTGTTGTTCAGGAGTTTCATCTGTGTCTGACTCTCTGTGACCCCATTTGGGGTTTCCTTGGCAAAGATATTGGAGGACTTTGCCATGTCCTTCTCCAGCTCATTTTGCTGATGAGGAAATGAAAGCAAGCAGTGTGAAGTGACTTGCCCAGTGTGGAAATTTACTTTGATTTGGGGACCCTCCCTTTAGACTGAGATCAGAAAGCCTTAGGTCCTCAGGGTCTCTTCTGTGTGGAAGGTGCTGGTGCCCCTCCCCCTCTGCTTCAGCTGAGCCAAAAAGCCCCGTGGGCTGTACAAGACACCAGGTCAGACAGCTGGGGGGGAAAAAGCCCCCAGCTCCCTCCGACCTGAGCAGAGCTATCCGAAAGATCCCGGATAGCCTGTGCTGAGGCACATGAGTCTGGAGCGCACCCCCCACCACCACCAGCCACAGCCCTGGCTGGAGGATTAGCTTGGTCTGTGGGGGTGCAGGAAGCCCCGAGATTTGAGTGGAGAGAAGAAAAGGTATATAGAGACCTGGGAGTTAAACAGCAAAGGGTCCGGGTGGAGGAGAAGAGGTGGAGAAGAGTGCGGCAGACTAGAGATGGGGCTACAAGGACGCAGAAGACAAGAAGGACTAGGAGCAGAGAAAAGAGAGGCCGAAGGGCAGACTGACGGAGCAGACAGACAGACTGACCAGGAGGCAGCGGAGAGCACAGAAGCGGCAGCACAGGGGACAGGTTGGAGAAAGTGAAGATTAAGAGGAGTTAGAAGAAAGTAGCTGAGTGCCCTGAGGCCAGAGGCAGCTAAGGCCCTTATTGTATTCAAGAAGTTCCAAGCACAGCAGGTGGGAAAGAGACCACAAGAAAGTAGTCAGGTTGTACATTTTATTTCCCTGTATTCTTAATTTTGAATAGTATCTCATAAATAAACTCTGCTTGGATTATTTAGTTAAGAGGCTTCTTAATATTTTGCTTATCAATTTGGGAGTGGAGCAGTGTGGTGGAACTTTATAAATGGCCCACATTAAATTAACAGCAGTCAGATAGCCAGTTAGTCAACAGTCCCCAGATTAGTCACCCACAGATTAGGACCCCCAAAATTAGCCTCAGTAAGTCAAAAATATTTTCACACCAGGGTCACACAGCGAGTAAGTGTTTGAGGCCAGATTTGAAGTGAGGAAAATGAGTCAGCAGAGCCACCTGCAGAAGGATGAAGACAGAAATGGATTTACAATTAAGTAGACAGGCATCAAGAAAGGATACCACCCCCCTGTGTCCCATGACAGCAGAGGGAATTGGGCAGGACACTCAGACACTTTCCACTGCCTTGATATAACTCATTGGTCCTCTTGTCCTGGGTAGCCCCAGAGGCCCTGGCCTAAGGGCAAACTGATTTAGCATAAATTGTGTCTTCTGCCTGCCCCTTTCTTCAGCACCATCAGCATCACTCAGGGAGGCTGATGAGCACTCAAGATGTCAGACAGAAGAGAGAGGGGAGCATTAATGCTTCCAGGCCAGTCAGTTACTCAGGCACAAATTGTCCTTGGGCCTGGCTGACTTATAATTAGATGGACTGAGCGAGTGTTCTCCCGTCTTGCATTTCACAGTCCTTCAGAAATTCATCCCGGCTGCCCTTTGTCTCACTGTTTCTTTTGGGGATACAGAATCCTCCATCTCTGGATTTCTGTCTGTTGATGGAGTCCCCCGTGGTCCCCACCCGTAGCTGAAGGTGAACACTGGGGCAGAGAAAAAGGCAGCAGCCTAATGTGTCTGGCCTACTTTTTGACAGCTTACTTGTGAGAGATTCACAGATAGTGGCCCAGTCCAATGTAAATGACCAGAGTTTTGGGGGGAGAAGAGGGAGAAGGTTGAAGAGGTACGCCCCTTCACAGCAGGAGAGTCAGGGAAAGGAGGGGGAGTGGATCCAATGCCACAAATGAAGTGTCTGATGAGAACCGCTGCCATTTCTAAAGCTTGTTCATAAGAACCCTGCCAGCAAGGAAGTAAAGTAGTGTTGCCCTCCACTTTACAGAGGGTAAACTGAGGCTCAAGGGGACCCCAAGATCTGCCCATAGAGGCATCCCCAAGAGTCAGTGTCAGAGCCCACAGGAGGCTTCTGGTTGTGGTGAACCACGACCAGCCTGACTGGAATCGTCACTGTGAGCATCTGAGCCTTGAAAACCCACAAACAACAAATTAGGCCTTGATTGTCTAGACTTCAGAAAGCGAGGGAGACAATGACAATGAAGCGCAGTATGCTTAAAGGGAACTGTGCATGTGGCTTTTCAGAGAGCCTGTTGTTCCACGTTGATCAGCACACCCTGGGTCCAGGGCTCTCCAGAGTCTGAGTCTAGAGCTCTGTCCACTTGGCCAGGCTTGGTGGCAAGGACCCCTCAGCCTCAAGGAGCTTATGGCCTCCTCTGGAAATATACTCTCTAGCATGCAGGCCCAATCGGCCACAGGGTTCTAGAGCACCTGCAGGGGATCACAGGCTCTAGCACCCATTCCTAGAAACCAGGCCCAGAGCATCTCTGCCACATGGTTCTAGAGCACCCTCAGGGGATGATAGGCTCTAGCACCCACTCCTAGAAACCAGGCCCTGAGCATCTCTGCCACAAAGTTCTAGAGCAACCTTAGGGGATTGTGGGCTGTCTCTCACCTATGTGCATTAGTTGAACCTCCCAAATCCATGAAACTTCTCACTTCACATCAATTGGCCTTTGCAAAGGGATATTCAGTTCAAAGACAGCATATGAGCATTCCCTCCAGCACCTCTGGGGCCCCCGAGACCACCTGGTTTCTGAGGAGTAGGGTCAGAACTTAGCTGAGCTTCTCTCAAGCACGGGCCCCACCAGATGCAGCAGGACTTTGGGACGAGTGCTTCGGCAGGACTGGGGTCCCAAAGGCCACTCCCAAAGATGCTCCTCAGGGCAGTGGGGCTGGCTACATAACCTGGTGTTGACTCCTGCATTCCTGTGACTCACTCGACCACGGCTGGAAGCTCTTGATCACTTGTGGTCCCTCAAATGGAAAAGAATAAATGAAAAGACCAAGGAGCCGGGGGGCAGCTAGGTGACACAGTGGATAAAGCACCGGCCCTGGATTCAGGAGGACCTGAGTTCAAATCCAGCCTCAGACACTTGACACTTACTAGCTGTGTGACCCTGGGCAAGTCACTTAACCCCAATTGTCTCACAAAAAAATAAAAAATAAAACAAAAAACAACAACAACAACAACAACAAAAGACCAAGGAGCCGGGCCCATCTGGGGGGAACAGGGCTTCCACACTTCACTGCACGCCAGGAGGGGGAATGGACCAAAGAGAAGGCCGAGCTGATTCGGGTCTTCCTGATGCTGCTAGCAGTTCCAGCTCGGGAGCCAATCAGAATGTGATTCATTGACCAGAACCAGTTAGAGCCCGCCCACCCACGCTCCATGCTGTCTCCAGCCACTTCCTTCATACATCGTGATTCTCCCAGAAGCAGGAGGCCCAGGGTCTGTGTGAGGAGGAAGCAGTTTCCTCAGCTGAGCAAGATGACGGGGCCTTTGTGTGTGCCAGGCCCCATTCCACATAGATACATGTGTAAGAGGGACAAGGGACAATGTGTCCAAGCACCACGGTGTCTGTCCAGTGCAGTCGTGCCTCTGCAGTCATGGCCATGCATGAGGGGACAGCCTGGGAGAGATTTAGGGCCTGGGAAGCCATTGGGCTGCCGGTTCTGATAGGCTATCCGTGGAGGGAAGCACTAGCCATCTTCAGCCTTCCTTCTCTTTCTTGGATGTCAGGAGGCTGGGGGGGGGGGGGCGGCTCAGGTCCGGCCATCCTGGGCTGAGGTGGAGCCGGAGGCCATGGGCCTCCATTCCTGGTCCCAGCATCTGGTCTTTCATTTAGGGGAAGGCTGGTATGGCAGATGAGCATTGCCTTCTAAGCTTTCAGAAGTCCTCCAGGACCGGAGTCCACTCAGCCAGCTTGCAGGCCCTCTGGGACTCAGCTCAGTGTTGGAAGTGGAGCCAAGGACTCGTGTAGGGATGCCGCAGCTCGCTGTGACCTTGGTGAGACCAGTGGAATGTAGAAACCAAGTCAGAGCCCACTCAGACCCTTGAGGTGTTGGTTTGACCTCTGTTCATGCTGGACCCGGAAGTAAATCGTCTTTGTGAAAGCTACCTGATGTTATTGATCAAATGGCACTGAGGTTCCAATCACTGGCTGGGGGGGGGGGGGGAGGGGTCAGGGCTGGGAGGAAGGGAATGCCCTGGGATGGAGGGTGAGCCAGTAGAATTAGAGAAAGCCATCCCAAGCCCTCACAAGGACCCTTAGACCCTGAAGTTGGTGCCAGAGCTTTGCCCTGGAGAAGAGATGCCAGAGAACACCGGCTACACATGTAACTCTGCCTCAGCACTCCATGGGCCGGGCTCAGTGTGGGGGCGGGGAGCTTCTCCTAGAATTCGCTATTTAGCTCATTTTCCTTTGGCTTCCTCGGGGAACCTCAGCTTGTATCTGGTGTCTCTACAAGGAGCTAAAAGGGCTCCACCTTGTGGACAAGCACTCAAAGAAATGCAGCAAATGAACCGCAGGCCCATCACCAGGTCACTTCCCAGAAAATGCGGCAGAGCAGTCCCTGCATCTTCCCCCCTTCCCGGATGGTTCCCATCCTTAGAACTAGGCTTAAGGCCTTGGATCCCCAGAACAGTGCAGGGATTTCCACTCCCACCTCCGGGACCTGCCTGGGTCTCCAACTTAACAGGGCTATGGACAAGTCTAGGTTCCTCAGACAAGGAAAACAGCCTTGCGGGTGTGAGCCTTTTTCCAGTGTCTGCATCATTCAAAAGACTCACAGGAATATGGGAAAGCAAAGGCAAGGCGCTTGCTCTGCCACTGGAGTCTGAGTGAGAAAGAGACAGAGAAACAAAGACAGACACATGCAGACACAGAGAGAGACAGAAAGACAAAGAGATTGAGAGAGACACAGAGAGAGAGAGAGATACAGATAGCTATTGCTTTATTGTGGTAAAGGGGCTTGTGAAGTTCAGTGGAATTCAGAGCTGTGATGGGCAGGGTCACCCAGGAGGGAAGTGTCACAATGGAGAGTCCTGACAGAAGGTGATCCACTCCAGGATCTTTATTACTAAAGTGATAAAAGAGATGACAATGGGAGATGAGCCCCTCAGGTCAGAAGACATCCCACACACAACTGGGGAAGAGTGGAGGTCACTTACGAGGAGCTCCCAACATGAAGTACACCAAAAGGAAGCTCTGCCGCAGATGTGGCTGGTGACAAAAAGAAAATCCAGCCACGTAAAGATCACTACTGCACGGGAACCTAGAATCGTAAGATCCAAGGTCAGCAGGAGAGGAGAGATTAAACACCAACATCTTGGGCATCAGTGAATTTAAATGGAAGGGAATGGGTGAATTCAATCCAAGTGATCACTATGTACACTACTGTGGGCAAGAATGCTATAGAAGAAATGGAACTGCCTTCATAGTGGATGAAAAGGTTAAGGTTAAGTGGGCAGTCCTAAAGGATGATCTCAGAAATGACCAAATGATATCTGCTTGGATCTAAGACAAACTGGGCAACACCACAGTGCTACTAGTCTGTGCTCCAACCACTGGTGCCCAAGAGGTCAATTAATCTGTTCTATGAAGACTTACAACATCTTCCAGAAGTAACACCAAAAAAAGATGCCACATTCATCACAAGGGATTGAAATGCTAAAGTAGGAAGTCATAAGAAAGTAGGAAAAATATGCACATTTGTCCTTGGAGCATAAAATGAAGAGACTGACAGAGTTTTGTCAAGATAACACACTGGTCAAAGCAAACACTTTTTTAACAACCCAAAAGGCAACTTTATACATGGACATCCCCAATGGTCCACAGCAAAATCAGATTAATTATGTACTTTTCAGTCAAAGATGGAGAAGCTCTATCCAATCAGTTGAAACAAGATCTGGAGCTGTCTGCGACTCAGATCATGAGCTTCTTATTGCAAAATTCAGACAAATTGAACAAATTGAAAGGCAGTAGCAGCAGCAACAACAACAACATTCCAAAGAAAAAGAAGAGCAAGAAAGAAAAAGGGCTTCAATCCTGATGAAGCTTTATCAATAGCTGGGGAAAGAAGGAAAGGGAAAGGGAAAAGAGAAAGGGAAAGAAGGGCATATCCAACTGAATGCAGGATTCCAGAGAATAGCAAGGAGAGAATGAGGTTTTCTTAAATGAGTGATGTGAAGAAACAGAGATCTCTTCAAGAAAATTAGAAATATTGAGGGAATGTATTAAGCAAAAATGGGCATGATAAAAGACAAAAATGTTTGGACTTAACAGAAGTAGAGTTTGATAAACCCAAAGAATCCAGCTTCTGGTATAGGAACTCAGTATTTGACAAAAACTGCTGGGAAAACGGGAAGATAGTATGGCAGAAACTAGGCACAGACCTTATACAAAAATAAGGTCCAAATGGGTACATAATTTAGACATAAAGGATGAGACCATAGGTAAATTAGGAGAGGAAGAAGGAATAGTTTGCTTCTCAGATTTATGGAAAGGAGAACAGTTTATGACCAAACAAGAGATAGAGAATATCATGAAATGCAAATTGGATGATTTTGATTACATTAAATTAAAAAGGTTTTGTACAAACAGAAGCAATGCAGCCAAAATTAGAAGGGAGGCAGAAAGCTAGGAAACACTTTTTATAGTCAGTATTTCTGATAAAGGCCTCATTTCTAAAATATATAGGGAACTAAATCAAATTTATAAGAATGCAAGTCATTCCCGAATTGAGAAATAGTCAAAGGATATGAACAGGCAGTTTTCAGATGAAGAAATCAAAGCTACCCCATTGCCATATGAAAAAATGCTCTAAATGACTACTGATTAGAAAAATGCAAATTAAAACAACTCCAAAGTACCACCTCGCACCTATCAGATCAGCTAATATGACAAAAAAGGAAAATAATAAATGTTGGAGAAACTGTGGAAAAATTGGAACACTAATGCATTGTTGGTAGAATTGTGAACTGATTCAACCATTCTGGAGAGCAAGTTGGAACTATGTCCAAAGGGATATAACACTGTGCATAACCTTTGACCCAGCAACACCACTGCCATTACCACTGTATCCCAAAGAGATCATAGAAAAGGGAAAAGGACCCACATGTACAAAAATATTTATAGCAGCTCTCTTTGTGGTGGCAAAGAATTGGAAATTGAGAGAATGCCTATCTTTTGGAGAATGGCTGAACAAGTTGTGGTATATGAATGTAATGGAATACTATTGTGCTATAAGAAATGATGAGCATCCGGATTTCAGAAAAACCTGGAAGGATTTAAATGGACTGATGCTGAGTGAAGTGAGCAGAACCAGGAAAACATTGTACACAGTAACAGCAACATTGTGTGATGATCATCTGTGATAGACTTGGCTCTTCTCAGCAGTGCAATGACCCAAGACAGTTCCAAAGAACTCATGATAGAAAATATTCTCCATACCCAGAAAAAAGAATTGTGGATTCTGAAAGCAGATTGAACCATACTGTTTCTAATTTTGTTTTTTTTTCTTTTTTGATGTTTTTCTCTTTTGTTCTGATTCTTCTTTCACAACATGACTAACGCGGAAATGTTTAATGTGATTGTACATATATAACCTATAACAGATTGCTTTCTGTCTTGGGGAGAGGGAAGAGAGGGAGGGAAAAAATTTGGAACTAAAAATTCTATGAAAAGAAATGTTGAGGGGCAGCTAGATGGCATAGTGGATAAAGCACCGGCCCTGGATTCAGGAGTACCTGAGTTCAAATCCAGCCTCAGACACTTGACACTTAATTAGCTGTGTGAAACTGGGCAAGTCACTTAACCCTCATTGCCCTGCCAAAAAAAAAAAAAACAAAAGAAATGTTGAAAACTATCTTTACATGTAACTGGAAAATAATAAAATACTTTTATGATTTAAAAAAAAACCTGAAGTACAAGAGATTTAGAAGAGGTGGTGAGAATACAGAGAAGAACTATATAAGAAAGATCACTGATGGTATGGTTACTGGAAAATGAAGTCAAATGGGCCTTAGAAGACATTGCTAACAATAAGACTAGTGGAGGAGCTGAGTTAGTTAAAACCCTAAAAGATGACGAGCTTAAAAAAAAAGATGCTGCACTCAATATGCCAGAAAATTTGGAAAACTCGACAATGGCCACTGGATTGGAAGAGATCAGTTTATGTGCCAATCCTGAAGAAGGGCATTGCCAAAGAATGTTCAGATTACTGAACACTTGCGCTCATTTCACACGCCAGCAAGGTTATGCTTCAGATTCTGCGAGCTGGGCATCAGCAACAGGAGAACCAAGAGTTACCAGGAGAGCCCACTGCTTCTGAGAGGCTGAAGAACCAGAGACCAACCTGCCAGCATCTGCTGGATTATGAGAAAGCAAGGGAGGTCCAGAGAAACTTCTACTTCTGTTTCACTGACAATGCCACAGCCTTTGACTGGGAGGATCACAGGAAGTGTGGCAGGTCCTCAGAGATGGGAGGACTGATCAGCTTGTCTCCTGAGGAACCGACATGCAGGCCAAGAAACAATTAGAACTGAACGTGGAACAAGGAATTTATTTAAGGTTGGAAAAGGAACATCACATTATTTATTTAATATCTGCAGAGTGCATCATGCAAAACACCAGGCAGGATGAATCAAAAGCCAGAATTAAGGCTGTCGGGAGAAACACCAACTACCTCAGATATATAGACCGTACCACTCTGATGGCAAAAGGGGAAGATGAATTGAGAAACTTCTTGATGAGTGTAAAAGAGGAGAGTGTCAAAGCTGGCTTGAAGCTTAGCAGCAAACTAAGAATATAGCAACTGATCCCATCACTTCCTGGTAAATAGTGGGGGGAAGTGAAAGCAGTATCATATTTTACATTCTTGGGCTCAATGCAGACAGTGACTGCAGTCATGAAATGAAAAGAAGCTTCCCCTTTGAGAGGAAAGCTCCGTCAAATCTGGAGAGCCGACTAAAAAGCAGAGACATCACCTTGCCAGCAAAGGTATGTGTAGTAAAAGCTATGGTTTTTCCAGGAGCACTGTGTGGCTGAGAGCTGGACTATAAGGAAAGCCAAGCGCCACACAATCGATACTTTGGAATTGGGATGCTGAAGAAGACTTTTGAGAGTCCCTTGGACAGCAACAAGATCAAACCAGACAGTACTAAAATTAATTCATTGGAAAGTCTGATACTGACACTAAAGCTTAAATACTTTGGCCACATAATGAGAAGATGCGACTTCTTGGAAAAGACCCTGATGCTGGGAAAGACTGACAGCAGAAAAAAAGGGGATGGCAGAGGAAGTGATATCATCGTGGAAAGAATGAACATGAACTCATCTGCATAAAGAATCACCACTCAAGCTATGAGATCTGATGCTATCATTCCTAAGGGAAAAGAGTTTGGAGAAAGAATAGCAGAAAACCCAGGACAGAATTACGGAAAACCCCACACTTAGTGGAAGGATGAGGAGGATAAATCCAGTAAAAGAGATTGAAAAGGAATGCTAAGAAATGGAGGAGACAAATGCTCTAGGAATAAGAGGAAGGGATGGCTCCAAGAAGAGGTGGCCCACTGGGTCAAAAGCTGCAGAAGTTGAGAAAAGGCTAATAGACTGAGCTGTTAAGAAATCAATCAATCGATTGAATTATTAAGTGCCTTTTCTGGGCCCAACTCTCAAGCTCAGCACCCAGGATATAAAGAGGCATGTCACTGCCCTCAGGGTGCTTACAATCTAATGGAGACAACAAGTAAACAAATCCATACAAAGCAAACTCAACACAAGATAAATAGGAAATAATTGAGAGGGAAGATGCTTGAATTAAGAGGATTGGGGAAAGCTTCCTGTAGAGATAGGGTCACAGTTGGGACTGCAGAGAGGTCAAGGAGAAAAAGCCACAGGGTTTAGCAACTAAAACATCATTGGCTAAATTTAGAGAGCTCGGGTTTGGTGAAATGATATGGTTGGAAGCCAGAGTATAAGGGGTTAAGAGACATGAGAGGGGAGAAAATGGAGACCCCTAGTGTAGATGGTGGCTTTTGAGGAGGGGGGAAACGGGTATGCTTGTAGGCAGCAGGAAATGAGCCATGGGAGATGAAGAGAGAATGGCAGGGAGGACAATCTGTTAGCAGAGATTATATGGGGCGGGATCACTTGAAAAGGTAGAGAGAAGTGTTAGCCTTGTTCAGAAGTGAGGTCATCTCTTCATGTGAGACAGGGGTGAGGGAGGAGAGAGGGGCAGAAGATGAGGAAGAGGCGAGAAGAGTGTGCTGCTGGCAAATGACCTCAATTTCTTTCTGTAAAACATGATTAGGGTTCTCAGCTGAGAGAGGAAGGAGAGGAAGCCATGGAAGGTTTGGGGGGAGATGAGGTTTTGAAATGCCAATGTAAAGACTGGGAGAGGGAGTTGATGAAGGAGGTAGGGGATCGCCGGGCAGTAGTGAGGGCCCAGATGAGGTTGTGTAACATTGAGAGAACAGTTTTAATTGAATGGTGGGGGCAAAACTAGGTGGCAAGGGATTGAGAAGTGGAAAAGGTAAGCAAGTGTATGCCACCGGCTGGACAATCCCAGGAATCTGGGAGAAGAGAAAAATAGTTTGAATGAATGGTAGGGCGAAGAGTATTTATATGGTGATTGGTTTGCGAAGAACTTTACAAATGCCCTCATTTCGACTTTGGGATAACCCTGGGAGGTAGATGCTATCATTATGCCCGTTTCACCCATGTAGAAACTGGGCTGCAGTGTTAGTGACTTGCCTGAGTCACAGAGAAAGTAACCGTCAGAGGCAGGATTTAAATTGGGTTCTCGACTCCACATCTGGGTCTCTAACCAAACAAGGAGATATTGATGAGAAGTAAATGATGGAAGGGGTGAGGGCCTGGGCCGGGGCCACCTCACTAGACAGGGAACAAAGGAGGGCAGAGTCGGACCAAGTTTTGCCATGTGGTAGCTGGGCCAGGAGCGGCTCTTACCAGGGTCCCGCGGGACACCGGGGACGCCGCAGCTTTGTTTTCTTGGGGCTTGCTCCTTCCTTCTCCCACCTTCTTCCTTTCCTTTTCTCCCTCCTTCCTGGTCTCTCCAGGAAGTTCATTAATTTGTTACTCTTTAACTGTTATGGGCCCCTGGATATCCCAGAAGTTCTCTGGGGTACATCAAAGAACCTTCTCCTTGAGAAACTAAACCAAAGGACAGACACATCTAAAGAGATAAGTGGCACCAGATGGGGTCTGAGCTAGCCCCAGGACCACCACCCTTCATTCCAGTGGGGAGATAAGATTGGGTGTGGCTGCTGCCTTTGTGGCATGAGGACAGAGATGGCTTGAGAGACTCTCAGCCACTGCTCACCCAACTCCCCGAGCCACCACCAGTGGGGGATGGTCCTCCCCCAATAAGGGAACTTTCTGTAGTCAGAGGATCACCTCATTGGACCACCATCAGTCCTCTATAAAAGTATCTGCCTATCTCCTGCTCAGGGAGATTGGTATCTCAGAGCTATGCTCTGTGCCATGCCTTCTCCCCATGAGAAGTCGTCCAAGGATTTCTCTCTTGGTTTCCTCTCCCCAGCCCTTAAATAAACTATTATTTTATTCTACTTGTTTTTTGTGTAAGAGAGTGTAATTCTTTAAAGAATTCCTAAAGAACCCCTATCTCTTTCCCAAACTCCCACTCTGATTTTCCCATAACATAACTCACAGCCTAACTTGCTTTATAACAGCCGGAATTGCTCAGGAGCATTGAGGGGTTAAGTGACTTGCCCAGGGTCATACCACCCCTTGGTATCCAAGCCAGGAGCAGGGACCAGGTCTTCCTTGCCCTGAGGTTAGCCCCAGGCCTACATCAGGGCTTCTTAAACATTTCCCACTCATGATCCCTTTTCCCCCATAGGTTTACATAACCTTTAACTGTTGCCAATTTTTTCCACGACCCCCACCCCACATTCAGCTGCAGGACCCCCCATAAAAGCCTCCCGTTGGAAGAGCAGCATCCTGGGGGATGGGTCAGTTTCATCCAGTGCACGTGTATCCCCGGGCTCAGCAAAGACGCATTGCTTAGGCGCTGACTATATGCCAGTCGTGCAAATACAAAGAGCTTATATAGGGGGCAGGGGGGCTCGGCACACAGTAGGTGGGCGGGGCCAGGGCTCTCAGAGCCCCCAGCCCCGGGGTGGTTGATCGCTCTGCAGCGGCGTCCTCACGGCCACCCCCGGAGGCGGCAGGGCCGAGAGCTGGGGCTCTTTAAGGGAAGTGGGGCCACCACTCTGGACCTCAGGACTGCCCAGGGCTCGCGGGCCAAAACGGGCAGCTAAGCGGTCACGCGAATGTCCGCGGCGGAATTCGAACCCGCGCCTTCCCGCGGTCCCGCCCCACACGCGCCACCAGCCCAGCGGAGACCCAGGCCAAGCGGCCGCGACACCCCGCCCTCCCTGAGAGCCGCGCAGGCGCAGTGGGCCTGGTGTCCACGGACGGCCCGCCCTCGCGGCGCGCAGGCGTACTAAGGCCGGGCGAGGGCTCTCGGAGCGGACAGCGCTAAGATGGCGGCCTTCTCAGGTGCGTACGTGGGGGTCGAGGGAGCGGACGGCGGGCCGTTGGGGCGGAAGGAGGGCAGGCTGGCCCTCGCGAGGTGGCGGGCACGCCGGGGAGGGTGAGCCCTCGAGGCTTGGGTCCGGCTCCGGCCCGCGCCGGGCTTTTCCCCTCATCCTTCCCTCTCTCGGCCACTCCCGGGGCCGAGCGTCCCCTCATCCCAGCCCCGCTCCGTCCCCCGGCTCCCCAGTCACCCCGCCCCTCCCCCACTGGTGCTTGCGCCCCTAGTCCATCTGCGCACGCGCCTCCCGCCCCTTCTGCGCACGCGCCCCTCCTCTGTCCGCTCGGAGACTTCTACTCGGCCAGTCTTAGCCTATCCTCGCGCCGCCTGCCGGGAAGGGGCGGGGCCTCGGGGAGCGTGACGTCGCTTCCCGGCTGGTCCCGGGCTCGAGACCCCGTCCTGACCCCCGACCTCCTAGTGACCCGGCCCGCAGGGCCGCCCTGCGGGACACGCTGCGCTCGCGCTTGCCGGGGCGCCCCGCCTGACCTGTCGTTCGGGCCGCCCGGCGCCCCGGGCCTCAGTTTCCCTAGATGTAGGAGCCGAAGCACGTGGAGCCCTGCGCTCTGTGAACGCCCGCTGTCAGCCCCAACCCCGAGGAGATGCTCGATCCAACTGGGGCGGGCGGTTCCGATCCCTCCCCCGGCCAGAGATGGGGAGCTCTGGGGCCGCCCCAAAGCCCCACCCCATTGAGGAGGGGGCGTCCTGCCTCGGGGCACAGACTGGGCAAACCTCCGTGGCTGTTCCCCCGAAAGTGCGCGTGGGAAGGCGGCACGTGGCGCTTTCCTTCCTCCACCTCCTGGGCAAGAGCCGGGGCTGGGAATTGTCCTATGGGCTCCAGTCTGACATTGGCTGAAAGGGCAGAGGTCACGGGTGTGGGAACTCAAGCCCCGGAGGGGTTGGGGGGGGGGCGTGGAAAGCTGCTGGCCTTCCTGACCTCGTCCTTGTGATGTAGGAGGCGAAAGAAGGGGCAACAAAGACCTAAGACCCAAGCTCTAATTCGGGGAGCCGCTCCAGTTAATGGATGACTTGAGATATGGGAAACGAGTCAGGGCCTAGGTTCTCTTACCCACATTCATCACCACCCATAACAGACACATAAAGAGGCAGGTCAGAGAGACCTTAACTAGAACAATGATACGTTTGGCAGGCTATAGAAATTCAGACTGGAAATAAGTGATAAATGAAGATGTTTTGAAACTAAGCAAGGGAATCCAAAAGAGATGTGCAGAAAAGGCCAAATTTGTCCCCAGATTCACCTTATGATGCGGAAGCCCCCAAAACACACCTCCACAGAAAAAGGTACCCGACTCCGGGGTTGATTTAAGTCCCCAGGAACTCCAAATTGGGATAGACCCACCCCTGTACCTGATAATTAATCCATACTATAAATACAACTATCTTTTCTTTCCCTATTCGAGAGACACCTTTCCATTTTTCTGGTTCTCTCCCTGTGATCACTCACAGTATTGCAATAAAACTTGAGAAACTGAGTCACCGAGTCTTGCCATTTTTTTGGGACGACTCGGGATCAATCTGACCCTAATTCCATCCCACATCACTTTCTGTCTCCTCCAAGTGGGAGATGACCCATCTATACCCTGGTGGCCTTTGCCTCTCTTAAAGGAAGCCCTCCATAACGTGATTGTGTCAATCCTCCACAAGTCACTCCCCACTTGCAAGCCTGTTTCCCAGGGGAAAAGGGGATATGTCCCCTCTCTCTTGGGGTGTTGTGAGGAATTCACTTTGTGAACTATAAATAGCTCTTTTTACTGTTATTACCTGCATGTTGGCAATATTGGGAGGAAAACACTTTTAAAAGCACTCGATCAACAGGGTCTTCTGTCATCTCACTGCTTATCCAAATGAATAGCTTTTGGAAAAAGGCATGTTTTCTTACAGATGCTGCATTTTTCTGCTCCTGACTGAATGAACGTGCCAGTAGATCCATTTAGCAAAAGTCTTTTAAAAAACACTTAGTCTTCTTGAAGGATAGAGTTAGAATTTAGAAGCTAGCTGTAGGCTTGTGCTCTTAACCTGGGGCTGTGGTCTTGGTTTTTAAAAATAATTAACCCCAGGATTTCCTTATAATTATTTTGTTTGTTTGTTTTTGTAATCCTATATGTTGCATGCATTTAAAAACATTTGGTGAGAAGGATTTGTGGGCTTCTTCAGATTGCCAGAGGGGTCCCAGACACACAAGCAAGTTAAGCACCCCCAGCCTGAAGCTTTTTGGCTTCTGGCTCTTTGTCTTTCCTTCTACTCGAGTTTCTCCTGTACAGATTTCTCTTGTGACAAGATAAGGGGAAGGGGAGGAAAGTGAGCCATCACCAGAGGAGGAGCAGAGTTGTCAGAAGCAGCCAAACGCTTCCAGATTGGCAGGAGCTGGGAAATATAAGACAGGATTTTGGAAGTGAAATAGCTTAGCAGCAATGGAGAAAAAAAGCTCAGTAAATGGTAAAGCTGGAGCACTCTCCGATGGGGTGAATTGAGAAGGTGGATTGAAAGAGAAGCCTGGAAGCTGGAGGCCAGTGGAAGTTGGATGGGTATGGGCTGGTTCTCCCATTCTTAGAGCATTTTGGAGATGGGTTCAAAGACAATGTGACAGCCCTGTGGTACCGAGAGGAGGGCTTTGTCACCTTGTCTGGAGGGAGCTTGCTTTGGAAAACATTTGGAAGGACCCGTACTTTGCCAAGAGGCATAATTTGCAACATTTTGGTTTTACTTAGTAGTGGGAGTAACCCTTTTATCTAGAAGTTTACATTCTAGAAGAGATAATAAGGTGGTGAGTTTAGATTTAGGGAACAAGGATCAGAGAGATTGGAGACTGGAGGAGGGGACAGTGGGAGTCCTGTTTTCCAAATCCCATGTCTTATGGAAAAGACCCAGCACAATGATTTACCTAAGGTCACCTAGACTCTGAGGGGCAGAACTGGCTGTTGGGCCTTAGCCCTCAGACTCCAAAATGAGGACCCTTCTCACTGGACCACAGGGAAAGATTTCTCTGTGTACTTGGTTTACCGTTGCAAAAAAACAGTGCCGGGCTGCTTTCTTTATCCACACCAACTATGTATTTTAAGCACGTGTTTTATTGATGTCTCTTGCTTTCATATTGCAATCCTTCCTGGCTGCACGATCCCCATTCCCAGCCTGTCCACCCTTAGAACCTCTGCATCCCGCACCCACGTCTAACAGCCCACATAGATTTCCCAACATCCTTTCCTCCATCCTTCCTCTCAGCTGTCTGAATTCTTTCATTCCCTCTCTGCATGCAGCTGAGGCTGTTCATGTGGATGGACTGAGGAACACCGAACCACATGTAATTCCCTCCTATGTAGATTCTTTTATTTACTTATTTGTTTGTTTGTTTTTAGTGAGGCAATTGGGGTTAAGTGACTTACCCAGGGTCACACAGCTAGTAAGTGTTAAGTGGGTGAGGCCGGATTTGAACTCAGGTCCTCCTGACTCCAGGGCAGGTGCTCTATCCACTGAACCACCTAGCTGCCCCACTATGTAGATTCTTACTTGCTATAGTGGACAGAGACTGGCTTTGTGGCTCTGTTGTACTCATTCATATGGGGTAAAAACACTTATCCCCAGGCCCCTGTTTCAAATAGAATTTTAAGAGGGAATGAGTTCATTTTCATTTGTTAGATTGGCTTTTAAGCAAATTAATTTTTTATTTTTCCAGAAATGGGTGTCATGCCTGAGATTGCTCAAGCTGTGGAGGAGATGGATTGGCTGTGAGTATATATTTAGCTTAAACAGCAACTGTGAGTGGCTGTTTTGTCCTTGTTCTAAAGGCCTTTAATGACTTTTTGATCTGCTCTGTCTTATTTGTTGCCTGAGTGAAATGCAGCCTTGCTGTGGTTATTTAAACCAGGGATCATTTCCTTCTTGTTAAGGTTAAAATTCTAGCTAGTCTGTCTAAAATATCTAACGAGTGGTCGCCAATAAATTATAAGCTTTAGCAAGAGTTAGGCTTTTAAGCATTCATTAAGGAGAATAAGAATTTGGTAAAGAGAGAGAGAAAGGCCTAGATTCCTCTATTTATTAAAGGGAGAGCACATTTCTAGCTCTGCTCTCCACCAGAGTCCACAGGAAAGAGAGCAAGTCAGAGCACCAAGCTCCCCCTTCTTCCTCCCACACACTAATGTCACTTCCTGATGCCAAAGAAAAATATGGTCTTGCCCTCAGAGACCTTCACCTCATGGGTGGAGCTCTTCTGCAGTAAGTCTCCAGCAGGGGCGCCATTCCAATCATTACATTCTGAAGGTCCTAGAACTGTAGTAGTAGCAGTAGTAGTAGTAGTAGGCCTCTCCACCAGTCGTGGAAGACCATGGATCAGTGCCGTGAAGAGCCACAGGCCACAGGCCACAGCGTGGCTGTGCAGTCCGATATGGGAGCCACAGCTCCTGAGTGACTTATAACCAGTAACTGCTGCATCCCGTGTTGTATCTACCCCATGAGGAGTAGCTGGAGTGTCCTCTGCAGGGCGCTGGCCTGGGCGGATCAACTGGCAAACACGCTGTTGCCCACGCAGCAGGTTTTCCGCCTCCGAGACATTGGTGGATCCACAGGAGAGGCAGAGCCAACGCAGTTTGGCACCAGAGCCGCCTCCGGAGTTGCCGGAGGGATGTGATATCCAACATCCAACTGCCTAAGGGACTCGGACTCCCGATTTTTCCTCGGGCTTAACTCCCGAAGCCTTTCCCATATATGGGTAGAGCCACAAGGCGCGGAGGTTTCAAATCAGGGTTCCTTCCCCTAGGCGGCTTGCCTGCCAAGGCTGACGAGCCCCACCTGCCGGAAGCGACTGGTTTTCAGGCCCCAGTCACTCGCCTTCGCCCCTTCTCCTGTTAGTGCAAACAGTTCCGCCACGAGAAGGCCGGGAGTTGGGCTTCGGCTGTCAGAGGCTCTTTGAGACACACGCTGCGGGAGCATTTTAGAGAGGGGGGGAGCTTATCCCCACTCCCAGCCCGGCATGACGACCCTTTGGGACTCCTAGAACTATGTAACTTCAAATAATGCACCTTTCCAGATTGGCCGCTTAAATGGTTTAAATTTGGGGCTGTGGCTTAAATGAATGTGGTTTATACTAAGTCACTCTCAGGATTGAGTGTGGTTTTCAGTCCCTTTTGCACTAAGATTCTTCTGCGTGTGGTTCTTTCCAGCCTCCCAACTGACATCCAGGCAGAGTCCATCCCGCTGATCCTCGGAGGAGGCGACGTGCTTATGGTATGGGGAACGTGGCACTCTTCTAAAATTACTTTTAGGGCTAGAAGTGAGATTTCTGCCAGAACCCATCCCAGTGGCACCCAGGGGTCCTTCCTTCCCCCGTCTGTGACTGCAGGCCTTTGGAGGGCCCCTTCGTTCTCCCCAAGAGAAGCCGACTCCTGAGACATGCTCCTCCTCTCCTCCCGGGGGATGGGGACCGCCTCGCCCGCCAGATCTCCAGGGCGCTGTGTGGTGCTAGAGCCTCCTCTGCTGTCACTGCCCTGTGCCCACTCGTTTGCCCTGTTGGCCAGTCCTGTGTCTGCCGCTTTTGGGCCCAGGCCTTTTGCTTGCCACCACACCGCCCCTCCCTGTCGCTCAGGCCAGCCTGCTGGTCTGCACGTTAACTGAGAAGTGCCGATTTCTGCCCGGAGAAACTCAGGCTTAGAAGGGACGTGACAGTCAGTCAGTCGTCTCCCTTTGGGTCACCTGGCGTACTGGGGAGTTCTGGCGCTTTCTAAGGCGGCTGCTCCACTTGGGAATGACTCCTTACATCACACCCAGATCTGCTTCGCCGCCTTCTGCCCACGACTGCTCAGTCTCTTTGGGGCCAAGCAGGGCCAGACCAACCTCTTGTCTGTCCTTCCCTTGTCTTCTCTTCCCTTGGCTCACCGGCTTTATTTTCACCAAGAATCCAGGCCGCTCCCCGCGGGACTCTGGGAAGCACGCTTGCTCTGTGCTCAGCTCCCCAGCCCCTTCCCAAGGGATCACCCACTCTCCCCACCACTCCACCTCTGGCTTTGAGAACTGAGATCAAAGCTACACCACCGTGGCCTCTGGGAGGCAGGGCCCTCGCTGCCCTGTGCCTCCCGAGACCCCAGCTGGAGGTCCCTCCTCAGGCTCCGTTTGGGGATTAGGAGGTGCAGAAATAAGAATGACTTCCAAGTCAAAGTAGCCAGCAGTCCATACGAAGCAGGGCTAATGGAGAAATGCGGGTGCTAGCAATGTTAGCTTGCTGAAGGGCATTAATCGCTACTCTGAACTATAAACGATTTCTCTCTTGCAGGCCGCAGAGACAGGAAGTGGCAAGACTGGTGTAAGTAACAAAATGGGCTGTTTGCAAACTTCATTCTCTTAACCAAGGGGATGGAGGTGGTTCGTGCCAGAAATGGCTAAATGAGAGTCCTTTGGAACTGAGCCCTGGGTGGAATTTGTGGGGACAACAAATCCGCCTCGGCGCGTGTCCAGGGGAGGCGTTTAGAGATTTGCTTTGAGGGGAGTGTGCCTGACATAAATGTTCAGTATCTTTACCCCTTTTGACTTCTCGGGATTTGACACCAATAAAGTCTGACAAGCAGAAGTCACTTGTTGCCTTCAGTTCACCAATAAACATTTGCTAAGCACCTGCTATGTGCCAGGCACTGGGGGGGGGGGGCGGGAGATAGAGAGAGAGGGAAGAGATGCCCCCGCCCCCCATCCTGGAGGAGCTCACAGTCAGACACAGGCAGACGGCCGGGTGCAGACAAAATGCAGACAGCACAAAGGAGTGACCACTGAGGGCAGGTATAAGAATTAAGAGGTTGGGGAAGGCTTTCTCCAGAAGGGGGGCTTCGAGGGGGGCCTTAAAAGAAGCTCTGGAGCTGAAGAGGGGGAGGGTTCTAGGCGTCAGGCACAGCCAGTGAAGAGGCCCCATCAGGAGGCAGATTATCTTATTCCAGGAACAGCTAGGAGGCCAGGCCACCATATCCCAGGGTATCTAGGGGCTATATGCAAATCTTGGGGGGAAGGGCAGAGACAGGTGAGGAAGGGCTTTGGGGATCTGCTCCTGGGGCAGTAGGGAGCCATTGAAGATTTTGGGGGGAGGGTTGGACACAGACCTGCGTTTTAGGAAAACCACCTTAGTGGTTGGACTGGGGAGAGATCTGAGATAGCCGTCCAGGCATGAGGTGGTGGGGGCCTGCACCAGAGTGGGGGCCCTGTCAGAGGAGAGAAGGGGGCACATTAGATAGATGTTCAGCAGCGCGTGTGCTGGAGTGAAGGCGATGGATGATGGGAGTGGTCCCATCTCAAGGCTAAAGCTCGGCAAGAGCCCATAGGGGGAGGACAATACAGGGTTCACTACGGGGTCTGTGTAGGGAAATGAGAGTGTGACCAGAGCTGGGGAGACGGCCTGGGACAGCACTCGGGAGAGGGCAGGGTTGTGGTTCCAAGAGCAGATGAAGGGTGGGACTGTTAAGGGGAGGCAGAGGGAGAGGTGGGAAGCCAGTAGGTTAGGGTCAAGGAAGAGATTTCGGAATGTGTGAGCACGGACTGGTGACTGTGGGCGATGGCGCGATGGCGAGATGGCGGGGGTGACCACCTTTGGGTGTGACTGAGGGAGGTGGAGGAGTGATTAAGTGCACGTGGGCAGGACGTAGGTCCGTCGTTTCCGTGTGCCTCTTAGCGTTGGCTCTGTCCCTCGAAGGTCCATCTCCTCCATCCTTCATTCCGTTTTGGTTTGGCTGACCATCGTAGGCCAGTTGTAGTCTTAAGACACTGTCCCTTTTGTACACCCTCTGTTGGTCTGCACGTTGATAGCCCTCATGCGGCTCAGTGTTGGTAAGCAGAGTGTCTGCCTCCTCCAGGCTTTCAGTATCCCGGTCATCCAGATAGTTTATGAGACCCTGAAGGACCAGCAGGAGGGCAAGAAGGGCAAGACCACCATGAAAACCGGGGCTGCAGGTGAGTGAATCTGTGAACGGTCATCCTTCCAACTAAATGAACCTGTGGAATTTACAAACAGTTGAGGGACTCTGGGGCGTGTTTGTAAAATATTTTGCTGGTGTTTGTTCATAAACAGCAGTTTGGTAAAGGTTTAAGAAGAGATCCACATTATAGTGGGTGGTGGAGAACTAAACTTTGTAGGCTTGATTTCACCGAATCAGACTAATGTTTTTGCAGCATCTGGGAGCACTCAGCTCAATGCTGGCTTAAAGGGGATGCTCTCCTTTTGACCCCCAGCACAGAATATGGACAATCCAAAGGGAATGTCCAGTTTTTGTAACATGTCAGGGTGTGGCGCCTGGTTTCTCTGATTCAGCATCTCGTGCATTCCTTCTGGTCAGACAGTGGAGGGTGAAGGAAGCCAGGAAAACCTCTTGCTTCTGGCTCAGACACCAATTGGCCAGGAGACCTTGGGCAAGTCAGCATATGTCTCCTGGCTCCCAGTGTCTTTGCTTGGGGATGAGAGGGACATTGGGAGATCTCTGAAGGTCTCTTTGCAACTCAGCCTCATCTGGTTTTTCAGATATAATTTAGGTTTATGCCGTATCTCACTTGTTCTCTTGTATAATAGTATAATAACAAGCAGAAATTATAGACGAAGAGATGCTATCGATCGGCACATCCTCATTCTGAATTGTTCACAGCTCTGTAATGCCACAGTTTGCTAAATGAGCTGAAGCTATGAGGCGTCTGCTGGGATGTGCTGCATCCTAATACCTGGATGTTCATAAGCTTGTGGCTGCCAAGTGATGTGGACGCAGAGCAGGGCCAGAGGAAGGGGGTGGTAACCGCATGAGGGAGCTCAAAGTGCATGGAGCGGCTGTTGGGCAGGGGGTGAGAGGACTCTTCTTGGCCAGGATGGTGACACACGCTCTGCCTGCCTTTAGAAATCACACCTGTGTCCAGGAAGCCGCAGCGTGAGGGCTGATTTCAGCTCCACATCAAGCAGAGCTTCCTGACACCGAGAGCCGTCCAAGAGTGAAGCAGGTTCTTTTTTTTAATCTATCGTCAGTGAACAGCATTCATTTTTCTCTTCCTCCTACTTCCGTCCCTCCAATGGAAAAAAAAAAGAATAACAACCTTGTTGCCTCATGAAGCAGTAAATGCCTCATCTCCTGAAAGCATTTAAGAGGAGGCTGCCAGGTGTGTCCCGTAGGGGGGGAACCTCCTCTTCGTTTTAAACAATTGATTGTTTTACATCACCTTCATCTCCAAATACGGCCCTTTCTTCCCTTCTCCAGACAAAAATAGGCAGTTCAGCAGAACTAAGAGTGCATCAGTTGGTGCCATCCAAGTGGGGTTCTACCACCCCAGGCCTAACCACCAGCCCCCAGCTCAACGCCAGTGCAGGTCGGCCCCTGAACCCGAGGGTCCCGGCCTGGGCCACCATCTCCCAGCCTCACCCCATCTGCCTTCAGTGCTGACACTCCCCAGCTTGGGCCAGCCTTGGCCATTGTGATCACGGCATCCCTTTGTCCTTGTTGGTCTTCCTGTCACCATCTTTCTCGGGTCTGTCGTCACGTCTCTCTGGGCTTCTTTCTGTATTTATCATGTTTGTCGTTTCTTAGAGCACAGGAACATTCTGTTGCCTTTATGCATCCTTCACCATTGGCTGTTAGAGAGGCCTCGACTATGTTTCCAGTTTTTATTCTTCTACAAAAAGTGCGGCTTATAAATTTTTTGGTGTATATGAGGCCTTTCACCTTGTTGAGGCACATGCCTGGCCGTGGGGTCTCTGGGCCCAAGGGGGTAGAACATTTGAGTCACTTGAAAAAGGTTTTTTCGCTTGTGAAGATGGGAGAGCAGCATAGACATCTTCCTGTCTCTTCTTGAGGGCCAGGCTTGGTGATTATAATCACACAGCATTCAGTGCTGGGTTTTATTGTTTGCATTTACCTGATTATCATTACCATGCACGATTTCTTGTTGCTGAATGACTTCGCTTTGCATCCTTTCTGCTACATTGTCCTGTGTCTTCCTGCATTCTTCACATCCTCTGGCATTTTGTATGGTGCAGTAACGTTCTTTGCTCTGTTTGTTTGGTTGGTTTTGGGCGGGGCAATGAGGGTTAAGTGACTTGCCCAGGGTCACACAGCTAGTAAGTGTCAAGTGCCAGAGACCGGATTTGAACTCGGGTCCTCCTGACCCCAGGGCTGGTGCTTTATCCACTGTGCCACCTAGCTGCCCCCACGGTAATGTTCTTTCACCATCATATACCAGAGTGTATTTATTGATGGGTGGTGTCTCTCACAAAAAACCACCACTAGAAATGTTTTGTGGTTGGTTGTGACCCCCCCCCCCCCGGCCCCGCCCCGGAGGTTATAGACCTAGCCTGGGCCATCGGCGTCAGAAGAGAGGGACACGAGTCACTAAGTTAGCAGTCTTTCCAATTGCTCCTTTGGAAGGGTTGGGCCGTTTCCCAGCACCACATCTCTGCGTGTGTTTGGGGGCCTTGCTTTCCACAGCCGCCCCTTCCCACATCGACTGTGCCTGTTGTCTGTTGTCTTCGCCGATTCAAAGAGTCTGCGAGAAACCTGAGGCTCGTTTTGATTTGTCTTTCCTCCGATTGGTGATTTGGAGCATTCCGTCACACGGTCGTTCATAGTTGGCATTTCATCTTTTTAAAGCTGTTCATTCCTAATCCTTTGGCCTCCCATCTGCCGGGGAATGGATCGGGGTTATAAATACTGTCCCACAGCTCTTCGTGTGTTTTGGACGTCAGACCCTCCTCGGATGTTGCACACACAAAGATTCGATCAGGCTGATCCCTCACGTGGTGGCTTCCCTTCTTCTCCTTGTGGCACTGATTTTGTTTCCAGAGTATCTGTTGTGTCTGTGGTGTGGCCACCTCTCTGCCTTGTTTAGGTATAGACTCAGGCCCCTCTGTTCTAGCATTTGTACATTAAAGCACGTAAGGAT
Organism: Dromiciops gliroides; assembly: GCF_019393635.1. Lineage (NCBI taxonomy): Eukaryota > Metazoa > Chordata > Mammalia > Microbiotheria > Microbiotheriidae > Dromiciops > Dromiciops gliroides. Next base: position 694,113,841 of record NC_057862.1, read on the forward strand.
GCGCTTGTTTCCCTTTTACAGTTCGGCTCTGAGCTGGGAATGAGTCCCAGGCTGTCTGAGGGGTTTCCCAATGACAGGCTTAGACCCAGAAGAAGGACTATTGGGACTGACCTCAGGTGAGGTGACTTGTTCTAAGTCGCTCAGCCCTGAGGCAGCCGCATCCCTGGGGAAGAGCTGTTTCCATTAATTTGGTGGCAATGATGTGTTCTGGGCCTGTTGTAGTCACGTACTGAGGGGCAAAGGAGGGGAGGTGGCTCTTGTCCCGGCCCTGCTCCTGACACCTCCAATGTCTCCATCTTTGTTCTCCCTTTAACCAAGGAGGAGGTGCTTAGATCAGCGCCCCCCCCCCAAGGCCCAGACCAGTGAGACCTGCTCATATGCATCCCATTTGTAGGAATGTAGGCAGTGTAGAAACACCTGTTGTCTCTTGTGCTGATGTGGTGTTTGGTTCTCCTTCCTTTAGTTCTCAACAAATGGCAAATGAACCCCTATGACCGAGGATCTGCTTTCGGTGAGTGGCTCTTACCACCCCTTGTGGTGCTGGACCGAGGGAGGGGCTGCGATTGGGGGCGGGGGAGCAGCTGAAGGTCATTCACACTGGTCCACAGCCTTGGGAAGAGCGAGGCAGCGGCAGCGCGGTGTGCTTTGCAGGGATTCTTCACTAGGGTGACACGAGGGCTTCAGTGACATTTAAGAAGAAATTGGAGGCAGAATTGTTCCAGGGAGGCCCAGATGTTAACTGAGATCCATGAGGCCTCTGTGTGCATGGAGCTTGCTAGGCAGAGCTTTGTGATGCAGCTCCTCCACCAGAGCCACGGACCAGCAGACTTGGATTTGTGTTCATGGCCACCCCCCTCTCCCCACGTCTCCTGGTTGGTGGAGAAGCTTGGACACTGTCCTTCAGCCTCTACAGCCCCAAGCACAGGGAGCGCTTCATGTGGACACAGCACTGTAGGGTGGGGGGGAGCTTTGTTGTCTAAAGGTGCCTTCACACAGCAAACAGTTTGACATGCCTGTGGTGTTCAGAGGGAACAAGTGTGGGCACTAATCAGTAAACGTTTATTAAGCACCTCCTGTGGACCAAGCACTGGGGTTACAAATAAGAGAAGGAAGGGTCGTTCCTGGCTTCGAGGAGCTGACAGTCAGATGGGAGGAGACACAAACGTACCAGAGGGTCCCGAGGGCAGGTCATGATGGGTCATCTACTGAGGAGATGAGCTGATAGGAAACAGAGGAAGGTTCTGAACCCTCTATAAAAGGAGGCCCCTCCCTCAGACAACTCGTGCTCCAGCAGTGAGGATTGCTGCCACAGAGCCCTGGCACAGCGGGCCTTAGCGCCTTCTGGCCTCTTTGGGGTCAGGGCTGTTCAAGGGGTGGCCCCATCAGATTAAGTGTGATCGGATGGTTGGCATCCCTGGTCTTCCTTGGGCCCCAGGCAGGTGGGCCGATGGGCTTCCTTCTGAGCAAGGCCCCCCCTCTTCCGCAGCCCCTCCGGCACAGTCGGGCCCACCTGCTTCCATGCTTCAGTTACTTGGTATTGTGGGTGCCTCCCCTCAGGGCAGTCCTGACATACTTTTCTTTATCTCCTCCCTCTAGCAATCGGGTCAGACGGTCTTTGTTGCCAGAGCCGAGAAGTGAAGGAATGGCACGGCTGTCGGTCAACTAAAGGAGTGATGAAAGGTAGCTGTGCTTGGGTGCCAGGCTGTGCCCGCCAGGCACCATTCCTGAGCGGTAGTGAGGGGTCAGTGACAGCATAGACCAGGAGAGACTTGTTCACTCAATGGGCATCACTTAAGCACCCCCCGTCTGGCGGGCATGGTGCCCATCTGTGGGGAGATGAAGACAGAGACAGCTGGGGGGCAAGAGAAGGGCTTGGAGGAGCCTTTGATGGGGGGGGGGGGCGGATAGGGAGAGCGCTTTGTCCCTAAAGTCAAGTGTGGGCTAGGATTAGCCATTTCTCTGATCGCGTGATGTCTGAATGATCTTCTCTAGAATCTTTGTATTTATAGGCAAATACTACTACGAAGTCTCCTGTCACGACCAAGGCCTGTGCAGAGTTGGATGGTCAGCTTCCCAGGCTTCCCTGGATTTGGGTGCGTGGCCCCAGTGTCACGGCTTTCGGGCCACCATGGGCGGGAGGCCGCTTTTTATTTGTAAATGACTGGGAGGACAGCAGAAGTGATGATTCCAAACTGTAGCTTCCTTGTATGTTAACAGAAGTGTAATTTTCCCTTGACCCACCATGTGCAAGACCTTGACCTTTTATGTTCTCCTGAGTCTGCCTGGAAATGCTTTTTCCTGGTTGTCTGTTTCTGTGACCTCACCATAGCGTTTGTGTGCTAGCAGTTTTACACGCTAATTTTTAAGAAGCTAAAGCTTTGAGGAAGTTCATGGAGGCTGGAGAGGTGATAGAGGCAGGAAATTAGTAGGTGGCTAAGTGGGACTCTGAATTGTGACTTAAAAACCTGTGTTTGATCCCAAGTCTGTACCCCCCACACCATGAGATGAGATGGCCTGAAGGGTGTGGGGGACTGCAGCTCAAAGACCTGGGTTTGAGCCTTGGCCCTTGCCCTCCCTCCCTGTGCAGCCTGGCCCAAGTCTCTGGGCCTCCATTTCTTTATCCGTACAGACCAGAGTGTCCCTTGTGACTCTAAAAACATCATACTGGGATTGCTCGGGCAGATAAAGCGCACAGAACCACAGACTCTGCACTTGAGCCAGGAATTGCCTCTACAGCGTTTCTAGAAAACAGTTGTTCACCTTCTGACTGAAGATGTACAGCAGTGGGGAAGTCGCTGCTTCCAGATCTCTGAGGGGTCATTAACTGCATGGCTCTGGCTGTTTTTAAAGGAGGTTGCTTCCGTGGCGGGTTTCCCATTTGAGGAGGGCAAAGAAAAGGTTGGGGCCTGTCAGCGTTGAGCAGTGTCAGGACTGATGCTAGGGAAGAACTAGAATATTGTGAATAAAGTGAAAGCAGTTTCACTCGGGCATTCCCGTGTGTCCAGAGAGCAGCGACCTGGACACAGAGTTGGAGTTTTCTCATTTCACCGTGTGACGAGAGGAGTTTCTTCCCCCAGGTACCGACAAGTTTGGATTTGGCTTCGGTGGGACTGGGAAAAAATCTCATAACAAGCAGTTTGACAATTACGGAGAGGTGAGCCCTTGCCTGCAGAAACGTCATTTGTGCCGCTGCTGTTCACTCCGAAATAATTGAGGAATATGAGTTTTAAGGAAGACCATTTCTTTACTGTCTTTCCATGAAACATCTGGTTGTCTGGGCAAGTCCCTTAGCCTCTATCTGCCTCAGGTTCATCACCGGGGCTCTTATGAGGATCACATAGATAATGTTTGTAGAGTGTAAACCATAAATCGATATAAATGCTAGCCATTTTATTATTATTATCATTACTTTATGGGAGACTTTTATCAGAGAAATGTAGAGAAATGCTACAAGGGATATAAAACATGCATTATTGTTTAAAAAAAAATCTGGTTGTAGATTAAGAACCACTGCAAAATTGCCCCCCCAAAATTATGTAGTGGCATTTTTGGTTTTGTAATTTTGCCATTTATTAGTCCTGTGAAAATGTGTCTCCTTCCTGTCAAACATTGTTTTGATTTTAAAAAATCTTAATATTTCAAATATTGGAGTATCATTTTTAATATTAGGCCACTCTTATAGTGGTACTTTTGTTGGGCTAGTCCCCTTCAAGACCCAATAAACTTAATTTGTGTTATTAAAAATTGCAAAGAAGTTTTTGGAGATGATAACCCTAAAGTGTATTTCGATGGTAGAGTTTGCTATTAATAATCCATTTGTGCTTTTTCATTCTTGCCATTTTAGGAATTCACGATGCACGATACGATTGGCTGTTACCTGGATATTGACAAAGGGCAGGTCAAGTTCTCTAAAAATGGTGAGTTCCTCGAGGTTTCTGGAGAATGAGATTTCAGAGGATTCGCTTCCACTACATTTGGCTCTTTTCTCTGCCCTCTTCTTTCTCTTGAAAGGAAAAGATCTGGGCCTGGCTTTCGAAATACCGGCTCACCTGAAGAACCAAGCATTCTTTGCTGCGTGTGTCTTAAAGGTAGAAGTTTCATTACAAACTGTCCTCTGGTCACAATCGCTCTTGAGTCTCATTTCATGCAAACTTTCATGCCCCCGTGATGCTCTTTGCCCAGTTCTGACTTCCCTTTCTTTCTTTTAGAACGCTGAACTGAAATTTAACTTTGGTGAAGAAGAATTTAAATTTCCTCCCAAAGACGGATTTGTCGGGCTCTGCAAGGCTTCTGATGGCCATGTTGTGAAATCTCAACACACAGGTATTGTGCTGGCTCTTTTGGGGGTCTTGAAAAGGGCAGTGTTGGAGGGGAAGCCGGCCATGGACAGCTGTCCTGGGGAAACACTGGGTGAGGCTGAGGATCCTTAGCTTCCTGGGAACAGTCTGATAAATGGGAGGTACATCCCTAGCCGGTGGTAGATTCTTGTGTCTGTCTTGGACTGCTAGCGGATCTGGAACCTGGGGGTTCTTTTGGCTGGGGAGGGGCTGGGCAAGGCAGATCTGCCCCTCTCCATCTCTCCCACACACGGGTGGAGGTCTGCTGTCCAGGGGCTCTATCCCAGGCTGGACCCGGGCCTCTGCAGTTCTCTCCCTAGCTGCTACCAGTACCTTCTCCCAACCCCAGTGATTCAGTGCTAGCACAAGGTTGCCACAGAGGATTCAGCCTCTGTTCAGGGGGAAATTGAGGAGAGCCTGGCCAGGCACAGACCTTGCTGAGGGGCTTGACCCCTGCCATTCAACCTTTTCCACCTGGAAGTGGAGGTGCTTCGTTTAGATATTTGTTTTATGGTTGTGAGATTGTCCCAAGCTTCCCCTATATTGTATTCTTGTTTTTGGTTTTGTTTTTTTTTTTTGTGGGGCAGTGGGGGTTAAGTGACTTGCCCAAGGTCACACAGCTAGTATGTGTCAAGTGTCTGAGGCCAGATTTGAACTCGGGTCTTCCTGAATCCAGGGCTGGTGCTTGATCCACTGCACCACCTAGCTGCCCCCTCCCCTGTATTGTATTAATGAGGGTTCTGGTGAAGCAACATTGATGAGGCGAGCATTCATGTGGGGCAAGGTTAGCTAGTCTTCCTAAGTGGAAATACCAGTTATTTCCAATTAAATGCTGCCCTGAGGACGTCATTCTTTCCCAAAACGGAAGCTTTTCCCCAAATTTTAAGCTTGGCTTATCCTTTGGGCCCAGATCTTGCCCTAAAAGAGAATGCCTTGGGTAAACATGGCCTCTGAGAAACACACGGACGACGGCGAGGCCTCTGAAATGAGCCGAGATGGAGCTGGCCTGCCCGCTGCTCTGCCAGCCCTTAACGTCAGGGGTGTCTGTCATCTCTTTCCTTACAGGAAGTGCACAGGTAGTGCAGACAAAGTTTCTTCCCAATGCCCCCAAAGCCCTCATTGTGGAGCCGTCCCGGGAGTTGGCAGAACAGACTCTGAATAACGTCAAGCAGTTTAAAAAATACGTGGATAACCCGAAGCTGAGGTAATGAGCCTTCCGGGCATCTCCGCAGGTGCAGGGGAGCATTCTCAGTCTGCCTTTCAGGGTCTCCTCGTTGTGACTGGGGCTTAGATCTGGGCGAGCGTGAAGGGAAGCGCTGGTGACTCGGGGGCTCTCTGAGGGTCGGGGTGACTCAGATGACATCAGCCTTGGTGGACAGTCCCAGAACCACCATGTAGGCTCTTCTCTGCCAGGGGGCATTTCAAGTGCAGGACACTAGCTTTTTCAGAGTAGGGCACTGACAAGACTTGGTGCCAGCTTACTGGCAGAGTTCACAGCCCTTCAGAGGGCGATCACGGCCGCTCACTCCAAGGTCGTCTCGGCTCCATGGGCTTTCTTCCTTTGGCCTCTGACGGCATCTGGTTTCCGTGCAGGGGAAACTTCCGTCCGGCCCAGTAGGAAGGAGGAAGCTGCTGCCTCCTTCCTTAGCGCGAGAGCCTCTGCTGCAGGGGCAGGGGTCCGTCAGCTTCCCTGGGCTGAGTGATGGCCTGCGGGCCCTGCCCCTTCATGGGGACAGAGGAGGCTTTACCAGCGTGGCGAATGTTCTCCGTCGGTTTGTGACGCGGGTCTGCTTGTGAGCCATTACAGGAAGTTGGAAGGCCGGGTGGGGGGGTGGGGAGCCTTCTTGTCACGTGACTGTCCTGGCTGGTTCTGAGAGCCCGAGCTCTGGGATGGCACCGGGGCCTCCTGACCTTTGAAGGCTGTTTAGCCTTTCAGTCTCCCAGGGTGTGAGACGGTAGGAAGGAGAGGGTCAGGCTTTGTCTGAAGGCTTTGCAGCCTTTGGTGGCGGAGCGTTGGGGTCCACCTTGGCGCTACAGCCTGATCAGGGAACATGACACGGACGGTATCACCCCCACACCAGAGGCTATTGAAGCACGTGAGAGGTGTTGATGGATCCTGTGTGAGGCTCGTTTGTGAGCAAAGCCATCTCAGATGTGGGCGTGAGAGATCAGGGAGGGCTTCCTGGAGGAGAAGACTGTGTGTGTGTGTGTGTGTGTGTGTGCGCTGTAGCCCCAACTTGTGGTTTGCTCTGCACCCCTGACCAGGCCTGTGTTCTTGTTCTCCGGGGCCTTGGAAAACCAGCATGATCTGAGCCAGGCGACATCTTTGCTTTGTTCTTTCTCGCAGGGAGCTTCTGATCATCGGTGGTGTGGCAGCCCGCGATCAGCTCTCTGTCCTGGAGCAGGGGGTGAGTTCTCGGGGTCTGGGGCGAGTGGGGCAGTGGCCTCAGTGATTCTTCTGTGTGTCTGTTGATTTTCCCCTCTCCTTGTGCCCTTCAGGTGGATATAGTGGTCGGCACTCCAGGAAGACTCGATGACTTGGTGTCCACAGGGAAACTCAACTTGTCCCAGATTAGGTTCTTGGTTCTGGATGAAGCCGTGAGTAGGAGCCCACCAATGTTCTTGATGCCGTGGGGTGGGGGTGGGGGCGCCAGGGAGGCTTCTGGGAAAACCAGCTTCTAGTCTTTGGTTCCTTTTTGGGGAAGGGGGTGGAGGATGGTTTTAGTTGTGGGGAATCTCTCAGGTTGAATTTATGACTTGGTCAGATCTTGTCATCTGCTCATTTGGGAAATCCAAGGAATGCCTAGAATTTGGCACCTCCTGACTCGCCCCGAGGGTGGTGCTGGGAGGACTCCAGAGGTCCTCCACCGGGCCCAGACGGTGCTGTCGTCTTCTTTCCCTGCAGGATGGGCTCCTTTCCCAGGGCTATTCTGATTTCATCAATAGGATGCACAGTCAGATCCCTCAGATTACTTCCGACGGAAAAAGGCTTCAGGTACAAAGCGGACACGTCTCTGTATTCTGGAGCAGGGGCCAGCTCCCGGGGGCTGTTTCCTGCCCTTTCTCGGTTGCCTGGGTCTACTAGTGTGTGAGCCCTGCTTGTGACTGGGGAGGGACCGCTTTGGGAACCCGTCCCTGATGTCAGGAAGGCTACTGGGAGGGGGAAGATGAAGGCGGACAGTGGGTGGGCAGGAAGTTCCGTGCAGGCTCACTTAGAGAAGGCCTTTGGGACGCTGGTCCTTCCCCCACCGGCTCCAGCGTCTCCCAGCACTTCTGATGGTGCTGGTGACGTGGCCTCCGAGACATTGACGACTGGCCCGGGTAGATGTCGGGGTGCTCACCTGGGGCGCTTCGCCGTGCCGTTTATACTTCCAGGTCATCGTCTGCTCGGCCACCCTCCACTCTTTTGATGTCAAGAAGCTTTCGGAAAAGATCATGCATTTCCCTACCTGGGTTGATTTGAAAGGAGAGGATTCGGTGCCTGAAACCGTGCACCACGTGGTTGTTCCCGTGAATCCCAAAACGGACAAGCTGTGGGAGAGGCTGGGAAAGAACCACATCCGAGTACGTGGCCTCTGCCTTTGGAGCCAGGGAGGAGACGCTGGGCAGGAGTGGAGAGTGGTGGGGACGGGGGTCAGCTCTCCCCCGGGGCCTTAGGCCTTTCTTCCTCTCCTTGGTCGGGTATCTGGGGCCAGCCTTCAGTGTTGGCATGATGAGCCAGCGAAAGCTCAGGCCTTAGTTATTAACCTGGCGGTTTTCATTCTCCTTAACCTAAAAATGGAGCTGAGTGATGGGGAGAGCCAGTCTTATAAAGTGACAGGTCTGGCTCTTTCCAGTAGGTACGAATGAGGGTCACAGAGTCGAGCCCCCAATTCAGGGTGAGTGGTTAATAAGTGCTCCCAAACAGGATGACCTTGTATTTGAGCAGCCAGCTGGGTAGATGTGGGAATCCAGAGCAGCCCCAGAATCAGGGACCCCAAGTGGGAATCCATCAGTCCATGGCCATGAGTCAGCGCCTGCTCGGCGCTGGGGACACAGAGACTAAGGAGATGGTCAAGGGGGCACGGACGAAGAAATCCAGAGGCTTTGAGGACAGGCCCCAGGGAGGAAGAGGAAGGCCAGGCAGTGGGGACAGCTCTGTCTGAGCATGTGGCCGTGTGGGAGAGAAGAGAGAGCCCGAGTGGAGGGAGGGGAGATTGGGGAGGGGGCCTCGGCCCATGTGCATGGGCCAGAGCCCTTTTCTGGAATATCTGCCCCGAGGGGACCCCACTATCTGCTGGAGCAGCCCCTGCCTCAGTGAGACACCTCGGATCGAAAGTTTTTCCTTAGTTTGTTCAACCAAAACCCCCCACCCTCACCCCCTTTGCTCCTTCTGCCCTCCAGGGCCGGGCAGAACGTTTGATGTGAGGGCCACCCCTTCCAAAAGCCTCATCTCCTTTTCCTCATCCTCCTGGCTTGCTTTTGAGACCCTTTGCTGGCCTGTCACAGGCCTCTGAGATTTGGGGTCTCCCCAGAGCACTCTCCTAGCCCCGCCCCTCTCCGTGATTTCATTGGCTCCCATCTGTTCCTATTACCCGCCCTGTTCAGCCTGGACAAGAGGAGTCCTGGGGGAGGCGGTTATGTTCCCATCCATGTTCAGGGATGCTCAGGGCTGTCCCATGGGAGCCTCCGAGGGGAGAACCAGGAGCTGTGGGGGGTCAGAACAAGAAGCTGTCACAGAGGGGAGCAGGCCGCCCTGGGCAGGGCGGGTCCTGTCCTTGGAAGGCGCCCGCCCAGAGGGCAAGGTCTCTACTGATCCCAGCCCTGCTTCAGCTGCCCTGTGAGATCTGCTCTCATTCTGCTTCTGACCGCAGCCCTCTCCCCGTGTTCTACTTCTGCTGTCCAAGCAGCGCCTGCGTCCCCCGTGTGTCTGTCTGGTTGGGGTCTCCTCACCGTGCCCATCTGTCCCCCACACAGCTCTCAGAACAACACTCACAACACAGGCCTGGGGAGGTCACTCCTGTGCTCAAGCACTGTACCTGCCTCCCAGAGGGCTCTGGGGTGAGATTCAGAGTTGTGAGCATGGCATTCAAGGCCTTCCAGACTGACCTGGGGGCTCCCCGAAGGTGACGTGCCATTTCTCCTTTACCTTCGTGCATTTACACCAACCATCTTGAGCCTGGGTCAGCAGTATGACGAGGCACCGTGGCTCCCCCAGAGCTCATGCTACCAGAGACATGGGGGGGGGGGGCGCCCTGAGGGGGCAGCGGGCCCACCAGGCTGCCTTGCTTGCTGTCCTTCCTTAGGAAGGCTGTTTGTTTCCACCTACAGACAGGGCTCATCTGTTGGCAGCTTTTTGTGGGAGTGATGAGCTGGGAGGGAGCTCCGAGGCCATCCTGAGCCCTGCTTTCCTGGCTCCGGAGCTGCCCCCACCTCCCCGCTGATGTTCATGGAGCCTGCACTTTCTGACATTAAGAAACGGGAAAGTCCAATGCCCGTCTACACCGCTTCCCTCCCCCAAAGACTCAGGCTATTCATCTCAGGGCCCAAAATAGCCCAAGGACGTGTGGGCTCTGTACGTTTTTAAAAAATCAATCCTGTTTTTTGTTTCTTGTTTGGTAGACGGACGAAGTACATGCGAAAGATAACACCAGACCTGGCGCCAACAGCCCCGGTGAGTGAGGGTCAGCTTCCGAGTACAAGTGAGAGGGTGAAGGTCCTACAGTGCAGGGGCTGTAGACTGAGGGGGTCACATCCCCCTGGCCTCTGCACCCTCTGTGGTAGCAGGGCCGCGCACAGGCTGTTCAGCCGCCAGCTTCTGCCCCACACGCTCAGTTCAGTGCCGTTAAGAAGTGATTACTGTGACCCTGAGCCACTGTGATGGAGTCGGGGCTGGGGGCTATGCTGGGCAGATACAGCACAGGCTGCAGCTCTGTTTTCTAGGAGCTCCTAATCCAATAGACAAGATAGAGGCAGGATACGCTGGAGAGAATTGGGCAGGGAAGGGGAAGGGGAGGCTCGCCCAAATCCTGGGGGATAGGCTGGGGGGGTCTGGCCTAGGGGGAGGCAGCCCCTGAGCTGAGCCTTGAAGAAGGATGAGGAGGGAGTGCGGTGAGGCCTGCTGGCAGGCAGTGGGGAGGAAGCTGAGAGAAGGGAATGGTGAGGGTGACAGGGCGAGATTGAAGGGCCAGGGGGCTTACAGAGGCGGGAGGGTACGGGCCCAGGCAGAGGGTCTGCCCTCAGTGGCAGAGGGGCCACCTCGTCCTCTGATCCTGGAGCAGAAGGTGGGGGGAGACAGGAGGGGATTCTGAAGGGTGGAGGAAAGGAGATGGAGGTGCTTGGGAAGATTGGCCTTGATCGCCTCCATAAATGAGGAGGTGAGATCCTCCACTCGCAGGCCGTGGTGGCCTGGGGGGGTCTGTGGGAAGAGAAGGTTTCTTGTGGCCACTGTGGGGATGAGGGACAGGGAAGCAGGTGATGGTTGCTCAGCTGCAGTTTGGGCCCAGCAGAGGTTACAGATGAGGCATTTTAGTGGCCACGTCCTCAGAGTGGGGTGGGTAAGGGCAGTCAGTGCCTGGGGGGACCAATTGGCAGGGGGCGCTGCAGCCAGTTTTGCCCCCCAGCTATTACTCCAGTGCTGTGGGGGTCACCTGGAGGTTGTGGGCACCACTCACTCTCTGGGCATCAGTGGCAGAATGTTGGGAATGAGGTGGCCCTGTGTGTCAGGAGCATCCCGTACATTGTCCCAACGTGGCCCGGGCGGCTCGCATTCTCTGTGACTGTCTGAGGCGCCCCGGTGGACCGATGCGGTGGAATGTTAGGCCGACCCCTCTCGAGCGCTCATGGGCTTCATTAGATTGTAGTTGTTTCATCTAAAAGAGTGAATAATCTGAAAGTTACTTCTAGTCAGTTTGAAATGCGTGAGATATTCTCTTCCCCACCGCTCTCCCTCCTCCCCAATTTACTTTGTGATTAATTTGCTTAGATTAAAATGAAAACAAAACTACTTCGAAGCTAGGTGGCACATTGGTTAGAGTCCTGGGCCTGCCTGGAGTCAGGGGAACCCGATTCAAATTTGCCTTCAGACACTTACCACCCACATGACCCTGGGCAAGTCACTTAACCCTGCTCGCATCAGGTTCCTGATCTGTAAATAAACTGGAGAAGGAAATGGCAAAGCGCTCCAGGATCCTTGCCAAGAAAACTCCAAAGGGGGTGACAGAGAGTCAGACACAACTGCAAAGTGCCTGCACAACGACAGACTTCACTTGGGACCCCCAGCAGGTGGGCCAGTGGCCCTAAAACACTTGGTGATGGAATCTTGGGGGGCAAGCCAGGTGGTGCCCGGGCCGTGCTCCAAGTGTCCATTGAGGAGCTGCTGCTGTTCTCCATCCATGGAGAGTCTCCATCCTCCCCCCAAAAGCTGTAACTGCGTTTGACGTCAATCACATGTCACGTTTAACCGTCCAAAGAGCAGGAGGCTCACCGAGTGGCCATTTTATGGGGCACCTTGGCTAGTAGAGATAGCAAAAGAGCCAAGAGGAAGGCCTCCAGAACTTCAGGTGGATCCTCACTGGAGTATATGTGGAGAGACCTAATAGGACTTTGTTGTGATCGCTCATTCATTTCAGTCACGTACAACTCCCTGTGACCCCAGACGGCAGAGAAATTGCAATGGCTTTCCATGTCCTTCTCCAATGAGGAAACCAAGGCAAACAGTGAAGTGACTGGCCCAGGGTCACCCAGCTAGCAAGTGTCTGAGGCAGATTTGAACTCCATTCTTCCTGACTCCAGGCTCAGTGCGCTAGCCATTGTGCCACCCAGCTGCCCAGGGATTTAGCTTGGATGAGAAGGTAGACTGAGGAGCCACGAGAGGAGATCCCAGCTCCTCCCAAGGCACAGACGAGCTCAGCTCCCAGGTCACTAATGCTATCTTGCAGACAGTTTTAGGTACAGAAGCTGAAGTTGGGAAGGAAGCGCGCCAGGAGATCTGGCTACCATGTGCACACACACACTCTTAGTGTGTTTACATGGAGCATATTCTGCGTTTTCTGTACACAAGCACATGCGGGTGTCTGTGTTCTCTCTCTCTCTCTCCACACACACACACACACACACACGCACACGCACACGCGCACACACTCTCCTGTCCCAGTGCCACTTGTCAGTCGGCGTCTTGTCTGTGTTTGATTTTCAGAGATGTGGTCTGAAGCCATCAAAATTCTGAAGGGGGAATACACTGTCCGGGCCATCAAGGAGCACAAGATGGATCAAGCCATTATCTTCTGCAGGACAAAAATAGACTGTGATAACTTGGAGCAGTACTTTATGCAGCAAGGAGGAGGCAAGTTCTCCCTCCAAGTGGGTTGTGAATGTTCTCCGGCTGGACGATGGATGACAGCGTTCAGAATTCAGAGGCACTTGCTAACTTTATTGGCTTACGTGGTAGCCAGATTGCCTGCATCCTCACATGTGGGGAACACTGGGAGCTGCTTTAGGGGGTGGGGGAAGTAAACTTTCTTCCTGATAAACTAGGGCAGAACAAACCACTTCCTGTTCTGATGTGTGGCCTTGAGAGAAGGGGGTCTGCCTTGTTCTGATGGGACGCTTCTCTGATAAGGTGGTGTCCCACCTCGTGTGCCTGGGCCTCTGGGTGTCTGGTGTTTGTGGAGGAAGAGTCCGTGGGGCCGAGCGGCCCCCAGCCCCCTTCCACTCCAGCCCCTTATTGCACTGCCCAGACCCAAGGTCTGGCCAGGAGTCCCCCTGGATGGAATGAAATCTGACCTTCCCTCCCTGAGGCAATGTCCTTATGAATCTGGGTCCAATGTGGTCCTAGGGACCCTTTGAGGCCAGGGGCTGTGCCCTCATCCCGAGCTCTCGTCCCTCCTCCTGCCCAGTGACCTGGCCCAGCCTTTGTAAGTGCTGTGGCCTCTGGCTGAGATCAGACTTGCCTTAAACCCAGGACAAGGCGGCTCTAAGTGACTGGAGCACTGATCTGGGGGGCCTCTTGGGCTGGCCCGCAGCCTTGGGCCTTCTCTCCTGCAGGTGAGGGTGCTTGGCAGGGAGTGATGCGCCACAGAGGGGCGACGCGCTGTAGCCTGGCACCGGCCCTCTTGGGCCCCGGTTCCTGCAGACTCGCTCACCTCGTTCGCTTGCGTCACGACTCAAGGCTCAGGGTCACATGTGCTTTTCTCTAGGGCCCGACAAGAAAGGGCACCAGTTCTCCTGTGTCTGTCTTCATGGGGACAGAAAGCCTCATGAGAGGAAGCAAAACCTGGAGAGATTTAAGGTATGGACACTGGGAATGAGACCATTCCTTGGGCCTCCTGTGGCTTGGGGGACTGGTTCTGGAGCAGGCCCACTCCCTGAAGGGGGCAGGACGGAATGAGCCGTTGTGACTCCACAGTGAACTGCTCAGGGTCACGTGGGCAGCGAGTGTCGGAGCCAGCCCTTTTGCCTGCCCTGGGCAGGCTCACCCGCCTTGGGCGTGCCCCCGCCCTGCTCTGACCCAGATCCTTCGGTGGATCGATCTCGGATCTCATTGGTGTGGTGCCTCCTCCAGGAGTGCTGATAGCCACCCACCTGTGCCCTCTCTTCCTGGGCTCCCCCAGTATCCCGGGGCTTCCACGAGATCTCTCGAGGTTGTACGGGCTCCTGGCTGGTCCATCTGTCACCGGCTCCCAGCATATTCCTCTCTGATGACAGTCTTAGGACAGACCATTGCCAGAGGAGGCGTGGCTGGGGGCATGGCTCGTGATGATGCATGGGCCCTGTGGTCAGTGTTGGTGTGCTCCTGGCCGTGTTGCCCTGCGGGTTCACATCAGTGACCACGGGTGGGGGGATGGACCATGAAAGGGAGCTAGAACACCTTCGGCTGTGTGACCCTAGACAGCTCACTCACTCTCTCCCAGCCTCGGTTTACTTCGCTGCCACGTGGGGATAAGAGCAGCATCTCCCTGCCAGGTTGCTGACAGGGCCTGCAGGGAGGGCTCCCAAGCCCCGGGGCCTTGGCCTTCTTGGGTGCGCACATCCTGGAGAGAGCAGGGCCCGGAGGTCAGGGAGGGGGTCTCTGAGCCTGGTGGGTGCAGCTGTGGCGTGGCCTGGGCTGGGCTTTGGGCCGTCCCCAGAAGAAAGCCGGCTGCTCCTCCACCCCTCTGCGGCTTTTGTGCCCACGGGACACGGTGGGGCCAGTTCTCAAAGGTGCTCCATTGGTGGGGCCCCCATGATGAGCGCACCCCCATCAGACACGCAGAGAGACGCAGCTCGTGCCTGGCACCGTGTCATCTGACTCTTCAGTCGCAGTCAATGAGCTCTCCCATTGATGTGCCTCCTTACGAGGTTGTGAGGGCCATCCCCATTTCACAGATAGGTGCACTCAGAGAGGCCAGGGAGGGAAAGCGAGGCCCCACAGCCTTGGGCCCTGGAGCGGGTTTTCTGCCTCCAAGCCCCACGTCCTCCCCGTTCCATTCCATGCCCTGTTGCCTGTTCTAGGTTAGTTGCTGCTCGAAGAATGACCTTTTGGGTAAGGGGAGGAAAGGGAGAGTGAGAAGTGATTGATTTACTCGTCAGAATTACATGTTGTAGCAGGTCGGGGGTCTGCCTGAGAATTCAAGGCTCAGTCCTGCTAGTAAATCACCAGCGTCTGGACCTCTCGTCTGCCGGCGACTCATTTGTCATTCCAGAGCTCGCCTCCTTGGAAGGCAGGCGTTTAGCGATCTCCAAATGGGAGCAAACGCACACCTTCCCCTCCCCTCTCTCCCCCTCTGCAGAAAGGAGATGTCCGGTTTCTCATTTGCACCGATGTGGCTGCCCGAGGGATCGACATCCACGGGGTTCCTTATGGTAAGAGAGGAGTCTGGGGGTCACTTTCTTGGTAGACTGTGGCTTGAAAGCGTTGTGTGGGTAGGCCACCTAAAATCACTGGAAGTGGTCCTTGGGATGGAGAGAAGGCAGAGAACTGGATTCGGGAACGCGGGGTGGGGGGCTAGCGGGCCATTGGTGATGCCTGTTGATGCTTTCAGTCATAAACGTCACCCTGCCCGATGAGAAGCAGAACTATGTCCACCGGATTGGCCGAGTCGGCCGAGCAGAAAGGTACCACTGTCTTTGGGGAAGGGGGTGGGGGGGACTTGGGTCCCTTATGTGCTTTGGGGTAAGTTCTAACACGGCTCCTGAATCGTTTCAGAATGGGGCTGGCTGTGTCTCTGGTGGCAACCGAGAAGGAGAAGGTAATCTTCCCGCTTGACTTGGCCTTTGCCTCGTCGTTCTCTGATAGCATGCAATGGACAGTCAAATATCTGAAGTGAAGGGAAGGGTTTTGGTTTGCTTGCTTGTCTTGCACTAAACTGAATTCCACTACACACCATCTGAGAACAAAGGCCTTTATGGAGTCTTCCTTCAGACTCTTCAGGCTAAAAAGAGATGAAGTTTGAGAATAAAAAATGCAGCAGCTGATTTTTCACAGTAGCTTTGGTTCGATGCTAGCCAGTGAAAAGTGTTAAAAGCCTTCAGACAAAGAACATTGCACGGGATTGGCGAGCTGGTCCCCTGGACCGCATCACTGCAGCGTGCCCCCAAAGTGGGTCTTTCTTTGTTTCGTTTATTCGAGAATGACTCCACGTACCTGATGCCACCTGGAAATGTGTCTAGTTGGGTCTCCAGGAGTATCTTACTGGCCGGGGGGCAGGGGACTCCCTGGAGTTGGGGGCTGGGTTCTGTCCTTTCCCTCTTGTCTGTGGGAACATGGGTCGTTCACCTGAAAATTCAGAGGGCAGAGGGAGGCCCAGTGTGGTTTCAGTGGCATCCCTTCCCACCTCCCTTAGGTCTGGTACCATGTCTGTAGCAGCCGAGGGAAGGGATGCTATAACACAAGGCTGAAGGAAGATGGCGGCTGCACCATCTGGTACAACGAGATGCAGGTAGGAGCACTCTCATTGGCCTGACTCACAGGCATCTCTGCAGGTGAGCTGCCGGCTGCTTGGGGCCTCAGAAACGAGGCCTGCTTTCAGCTGCACACGAGCTTGGGAGTTGGGGCTGCCTCTCCTCAGGGGGGTGGGCATCACAGACCCACACACAGGCCTTGGGGGTGGGCATCACAGACCCCCACACAGGCCTCAGGGTGGTGGGCATCACAGACCCCCACACAGGCCTTGGGGGTAGGCATCACAGACCTCCTGCACAGGCCTCAGGGTGGTGGGCACTATGGACCCCCGCACAGGTCATGTGGGACAGGCAGAATCTACCTTAGGGGGAAAGGATATTTCTCCTCGAAATGAAGCCACCTCTGTCCCTGTAACTTTAGCTGCTCTCTGAGATCGAGGAGCATCTGAACTGCACCATCTCTCAAGTTGAGCCGGACATCAAAGTCCCTGTGGATGAGTTTGATGGGAAGGTCACCTACGGGCAGAAGAGAGCAGCTGGAGGTGAGCTTGTGGCCGGCCTCGGGTCCCAGAGCCAGAGGGGAGGGGGCCTTTCCAGGTGGTCTGTGGCCTGGCAGAAGTCAGTGGTGCTGGGAAGGGGGAGAGGCCCCCACTGCCCGTTTTGGAGGCCTTCCTTGGGGGGCAGGGAGGGGGGCTCAGAAGTCTGGGCCCCAGCGGCAGCCACCTTGAGGCAGGAGGAAGGTGTGTCCCCAAAGCTTGCTGGTAATCCTCTGAGGTGGTGTTAGACATGATGAGGTTTCTAGGCTGACGTCCAAGCCTCATTTCCCCCAAAGTGCATTTGAGCCGTTGCCCTCCCGATACCAGTCTGAGCTGGCATCCCTGGGAGAGGGGTCAGGGCCGAGGAGGCAGGAGTCTGGTGGGCAGGGGACACACACACACACACACACACACACACGGTTTCCTTTTCTTCTGGGGCCTGGCCTCACGGGCAGAAGTTCAGACTCCTTGTCACTCCTCCCAACACCACCAGTTAATTCTTCCTGTGGGGTGGCCGGGCTCATATCCAGGGTCAGCAAGGGCGGGTTCAAGCAGCTGGACGCTTCCCGACCAACCTTTTAGAGGCAGGAGGTTGGGGAGGATGGGGAGGCAGCCAGAGCCCGGGGCCAGGCTGACTGTTCTGTGTGTGTGCACACAGGTGGGACCTACAAAGGGCACGTGGACATTTTGGCGCCCACGGTCCAAGAGCTGGCCGCCCTGGAAAAGGAGGCTCAGACGTCGTTCCTGCACCTGGGCTACCTTCCCAACCAACTCTTCAGGACCTTCTGAGGGGACGACGCAGCTGTGGCTGCGGCCTTGGGGATGCCAGGCCCGGGCTCCCAAGGCCCGGCCAGCCAGGCCGGTCTTCCAGTAGTGAGGCTAACTTCCCTGCATGTCAGCATGCTCCATAGCGATTGTCGGAAATAAAGTTGGCCGGCCTGACTGTGTTCTGTGCTTGCCCCTTCTCTCATGGTCTCCTGACCCCTTTTTCTAACAACCTGCTGCTGTCCAAGCTGAGAGCTGATTGGAGGCAGGTGGGGATAGTGGGGTGGGCAGCTGGGGTGCTCAGTGGATAGAGCGCTGGGCCTGGAGTCAGGCCTCAGACACATCCTAGCTGTGAGACCCTGGACAAGTCACTTCTCCCTGTTTCCTCATGTGTAAAATGAGCTGGAGAAGGAAATGGCCAAGCACGCCAGCATCTCTGCCAAGAAAACCCCAAATGGGGTCACAAAGTCAGGTAGGACTGGAATGACTTAATAACAGTAACTGGGCATAGCAGACATGTGAGTGAACCTGGTGTCCACCCCGCAGCTGCACTCCTGAGCTGGACGGCACTGGGGGAGGCCATCAATGGGGAGGGGGGAATGGGGATTTTTTCTCCCTGGCCAGGGGCCTTGTGTGACAACTCCATCTCGGGCACTTCCCCGCTGCTCCCCACCTTTGCCCAGGCACCTGGGCCTGTCAGGAGGGATAGATGGCCGCAGGCCCTCGCAGACAGCTGTTCTTCAAAGGGCCCGACTTTCTCCAAAATAATGCTCCCAGGCCTGTGGTTCCGATGTGGGCCCCTCCAACCTGAGCACATCTGCCAAGGGTGGCGAACATTGGCTGCCGCAGGATGTCCCTCCTTCCTGCTCATTCTCTCGGAAATGGTTGTAGAAGTGCGAGACTTGGGTTCCAGTCCAGACGTAGAAGTTGTTGATCGAGGCAGCTGGGTGGTACAGTGGACGGCAGGCAGACAGGCATTTGGTGGTCAGGCCACTCTGGGCGGGCCTCTTACCCTCGACAGCCTCCGTTTCTTGTCTGATAAAGTGGGGATGCTAATAGTGCCCGCCTCCCAGGGTGGTTGTGGGGTTGGCATGAGGCCCTGGTGACGGTGATGACGCCGTCTTCCTTCTCTCTCCCTCCATGAGGACCACGCCTGTAGAAGCCACGTCCCCCAGCCACGTTCCCGTCTTGTGGGCCAGGTGCTTTGTGAGCCTCGGGCCGCAGGTATCACTCCAGCCCTCCTGTCCTGGCCCCTGCAGCCGGTGTCCAGCCTGGGCCTCAGCAGGAGTCCTGCCCGCAGGGAGGCTCCTCCTGCCGCCCAGGATGGCGGCAGCTGCTTCCATGCTGGGATATGTCATTTCTTTCTGTGCCCTCCCTCAGGCCCAGTCTGTCATCTCTCATCCGGGGACTGGCCCTTGGGTCCTCTGAGCTCTCCCCACCCGTGCCCGGCTCTCTGGGTTTTTCATCACTGGAGTAAAGCCCCTCTGGGTCCTGGGTTAGATAGGGAGGTTCTCCTGGGGACTGGCCCGAAGCACAGGGATGCTCCTCCCACTGTGTGCAGGGGGCCAGGTGGGAGGGGCCAGGCGGGAGGGCCCCGGGCCACCAGCCACGGAGGGAGCCCGGGGTTTGGGGTCCTCTGTCCCGTGGGACTTCCAGAGGCTGTGAGAACTCCAAATAAAGTCGTGTTGAGGCTTGGCCAGCTCTGTGCAAGCAGCCATGAGAAGGCCCATGGGACAGCAGACTGACCAATGGGGAAGGAGGCCTGCACCCCCTCCAGGCCAGAGAGGTGGGCTGCCCAGGGAGAGAGACTGGAGAGGGCGTGCAAGGATTCTGTCCACCTCTGCACACGTTCCAATCCCTTCCCCCTCTACCCTCAGCCTCCCTTTCTCTCTCCCTTCTTTTCCCTCCCTTCCTTCCTTCCTTCCTTCCTTCCTTCCTTCCTTCCTTCCTTCCTTCCTTCCTTCCTTCCTTCTTCCCTCCCTTCTTTTCTTTCCCTTACTTAAGGAAAATAAACATTTGTTAGAGGGGGAAAAAGGGAAAAATTCTGGGCAATAGCCAGGATGGCTTGAAGAGGAGAAAGGCTGAAGGTATGATAGAAGTGTAGAGGCTAGGTGTCATGGAAGCTTCTGGCCTCTTGCCTCAGTTTCCCCAGGCCTCTCTGCAGCCTGTCTCCCCTCCCACCCTGCTCAGCACACCTTTCAAACAAGCAGGCTTCTGTTCTGCTGCTCCAGGCCTCCCAAGGAAGTCATGCAGGAACATGTAGGGGAGAGTGCAGGGAATGGCGATGCCCGGTTCAGGAATCTCAGCCCTAATGGTCAGAAAGTACGTTCAGAAACTTCCTTTTGAACCTTGTATGTGAGAGTAGTGACTCCTGGGGCTTGTGAAGAGAATGAATGAATGAGTGAATGAATGAAAGAAATGTCTACTGTGTTCCAAGGACTGTGCTAAACTTGAGGGATAGAAATATATTAGGGAGATAATCCCTGCCCTCAGGGAGTTTATGATCCAATGGGGTGTGGTGAGGTGGGATTAGACGTGGCACACAAGACAATGGTGGCCAGGGAAGGGATGTTGGTCTAGAGATTCCCCTGGGCCGGGAATGTACTTTCCCAAAATGCTGGCTTGGATTTGATGATGGTTTCTGAAGAAAACGATGGTGGGGGGACAGGGGGGATTGGGCAGTGGACAGCAAGAAGAAGGGCAGAAGCATGACATGGCAGTTTGAGGGGGTACCTGATTATGCTGGCCTAGCTCACCCCCAGGACAGCTTGGGCCCAGTTCCAGGGCTGATTGGATTGGATGGATTGTGGGGCAGTGGACAGAGCACTGGCCCTGAAGTGGAGAGGACACTTACTAGCTGTGTGACCCTGGGCAAGTCACTTAACCCCAATTGCCTTAAGCATCCAGGGGCCAGGGGCCATCTCCAGTTATTCTTTTTTTTTTTTCTTTTTTTTTTTTAGTGAGGCAATTGGGGTTAAGTGACTTGCCCAGGGTCACACAGCTAGTAAGTGTTAAGTGTCTGAGACCGGATTTGAACTCAGGTACTCCTGACTCCAAGGCCAGTGCTCTATCCACTGCGCCACCTAGCTGCCCCCATCTCCAGTTATTCTGATGTCAATCTTGCCACTGGCCCCAGATGGCTCCGGAGGAGAGATGAGGCTGGTGACCTTGCCCGGCCCTGCCTCCCATCCAATTCAGTGCAAGTCGTGGCATCACCTCCCGGTGTCACAGTCCTCTTGGAGAATGAAGGGCAAACACCAACGACGACGACTCAGGATAGATTCTGCTCCTCTTGGGGGAGATTTTCTGGTCTACTTGGAAACTAACAGGAAGGCGGAACCGAACACAGCCCAGTTTCCTAGCTGTGCAGAGAAGTGGCAGCCTGGGAAGGACACTGGGGTGGGGAGCCTTGGGTTTGAATCCCAAGGGCCTCTGGCACTGCCAGCTAGGTGTACTGGGTGCTCCTCATGTGCAGATAATCGTGGCGCAGGATTGAGTGAGGCCTGCACCTAACGTGCCTCGAAAACCTTAGTACTCTAGGTAAATGCCGGCCATTGTGATTAGGTGTGACTTGTCTGAGCGGGCCAAAGGCAGCCGGGCAGAGCAGAGAGGACGCTGGCACAGGGATCAGGAGCCTGGGCGCTGGCAGTCCTGTGCCCTCACTGAGGGGTGTGGAGTAAGTCATGGCCTTGAGCCATAAGGATCACGGGCTTAGATCCAGGGCTGGACGGGACTTGAGAGACCTCTCATCCAACCCCCTCCTTTTACATACAAGCCCAGGCAGGACAAGGGACTGACCAAAGATCACACAAGGACCATTGAAATCAGGGCCTCTGGAGCCAGCTCTGCCCTCTGCAGAGTGAGGGGTTTGGACCCTGGAGCTCCAAAGGCCCTTCCAGCTTGGACTCTGTGACCCTCACGCCTGCCCATATTTCTCTCTCATCTCTGTCCTTGTTCCTGTCTCCGTCCCTGTCTCCCTCTCTGTCCCTGTCTCTGTCTCTCCCCACACGGTGGCGCTCTAAACCCGCTCTGAAGGTGCTCGGGTCCGAAGGGTTTGTACTATTAGGCTTTGGCCACTTGGGGTCAGTTGCGTTTTGCCTTATTTCCTTGTAGTTCGAAGCCAATTTTAGCTTCCAGGGCAATGATTTGCTGTGAATTCTGCCCAGAGTTTTGACAGTTCTCTGCTGTCCCTGAAGGGCCGTCTGGGGTCAGCCTGGGATGAGTTCTGGGCCCTGCCACTGTGCTGTCAGGGTGGGCATGGTGGCCTGGGGGCCTCCCTGTCTGCACAGGGACCTCTTTGTGCAGATTGCCACCTGACCTGTCCAAGGGCGGGGGCTCCCCAGAGGCCAGAAGAGAGCCCTGCCCCAAAAGCTCTTTTGTCCTCTGACGTCAATCCAGAAGGGGTCCCAGAGGTCATCGGTCCACTCTCCCCTGGAAAAGATCAGTGACTTGCTCAAGGTCACATAGCTGTAAGTGGCAGAACTGGATTTGAACCTGGCTCCCCAGAGGCCAGTGAGGCCAACCTGCCAGGAGGGGCACCCCCCCACACACCTTGTGGCCCTTTGCTGGGTGTGGAGCAGAAGAAGTCTCTTTACGCACCCTCCCTGAGGACTCCCTGGTGGACCAGGCCCTCCCCTGGGGCCCTCATTACCACTCCACCCCGGCCCGGCTCCCAAACCTTCCTAGTTCTGCAGGACTTCTCAGATATTTCCCCAAAGCCCCTGTGTGGCATTCAAGGCCCCTTGTCTGTGAAAGAGGGGTAGTGGTCCCTTGTATTTCCGACCCCCCGGGGCCAGGGGCTCAGGGTGGAAAGGTCAGTGTTTGGACTGGAGCCTGTGTCAGACATTCAGGCCACTGTGCCTCACAGCCTCTTGGAGGCCGGTCAGGTGTTTATGAAGTGCCTACTATGTGCCAGGCACTGGGGACACTCCCTCTCCAATGCCTTTCCCCCCACAACTCCCTGCTCTCCAGGAACTCACAGCCTGGTGGGGAAGGAACATGCCAATGACTATATACTTACCTAGCACCTACTGTGTACCAGGCACTGTGCGAAGCACTTCATAATTATTCTTTCATGTGATCCTGTTATTATCCCCATTTTACAGAAGAGGAAAATGAGACAAACAGATGAAGTGACTTGCCCAAGGTCATGTAGCTAGGAAGTATCTGAGGCAGGATTTGAATCCAGGTCTCCCTGATTCCAGGCCCAGCATCAGCTAGCTGCCCCAAACAAGATCCTACAAACTCCTGCATACTTACATACAAACATTCATACCAACAAGATCCTACAAACAAACAAGATTTTTACAGGACAAATTGGAAATAATACTGGGGGAATTAAAGGGCACTAGGAAAGGCTTCTTTTAAGAAGTGAGGCTGTAGCTGAGACTGGAAGGGAAGCTGGGAAGTTGGGAGGCAGAGATGAGGAGGAAGGGAATCCCTGGCAGAGGGCATGGCCTCAGCAAAGGCCCTGAGTCGGGAGATGGAGAGGTGGCCGGTGCCCTGGAGTCCTTGGGGGCATGAGGCGTCAGAAGATGAGAGGGGCAGGAAGAGACCAGTTGATGAAATCTAAGTGGAGGATTTTACATTTGGTCCTAGAGGTGTTAAGGGGTCACTGGGATGGATCCAGTTGGAAGGGGGGAATGTGGTGCTTTCAGAAGATCAGTGTGACAGCTGGTGGAGAATGGCCAGGATGGGGAGGGGCCCGAGTCAGGCAGACAATGCCGCCCCCCCATCTGCCCCCGCAGTGACTGCAATAGTCTAGGCTTGAGGGGATGAGGGCCTGCCCCAGAGGAGAGGAAGAAGCTCATTGGGGAGATGGTTGGAGGGTGGTCTGGATCGCAGTCTGGACCCACTCGCTGACTGGGTGAGAAAGAGAGGGAGGAAGCAAGGATGACTCCAGGCCTCTATCCCAGAGTCAGAGGGGGGTGATCTTGACAGGAAAAGGAGAAGGTTTTGGAGGAAAGAGAATGGAATCGAATCTGGACATTTGGCCAGCTTGTCAATGGCGTCACAGCCTTACCATCCACCATATTTGGACTCTCGCGCCTTAGTCTCCGATGCGTTTCATGAGGAAGGAGCAGGAGGAATTGGGAATAAGTGACGCACATTTGGAAGCACCAAGGGGTCGATTTTCAGGGTGACTCAGGTGGGAGGGCACCAAAGGAAGGGGAAATGGGTGAGATTATTTTAAAAAGACAATTTGGGAAACATCGGCAGGGGAAACACCAGCCCGCATGCTTGCTTCGTTCTGTCTGTGCAATCTCTATGAGGCTGAGCAGGGCACACACCCAGGGCATCCTTGAGAAGAGCCAGCATTTCTAAAGCATTCTTGGTTTGCAAGGCACTTTATGGGTGTCATCTCATTGGATTCACAAGCAGCTCTCTGGGGGACATGCTCTTGTCCCCATTTTTACTCTTATTATCTCCATTTTTACAGATAAGGAAACTGAGGCAGGCGGGGTTAAGTGACTCACTTGGGGCTACACAGCTAGTGAGTATCCGAGACAGAATTTGAATTTGTGTGTCTGACTCAAGTTTACTAAGCCGCCTCACTCCTTTTTCTTGGTAATACACCAAAGAGTGGAAGGTCTTTGTGGGTCTGTTTTATATTGTCTGCTACTTTATTCAAGTTATTCATTGTTTTTATTCATTTTAGTCAAATGTGTGCAAATGATTTCTACAGTGGACCACACCTACACCATCATTCAGTTGATCAAAAACGACCGTGATGCCAGATTCTATAGTTTATTATTCATAAAAACATAACTGCCCCAGAGAGCAAAACACTGTGGGGAAAGCCTTCTCTGGGCTGTGCTTCTCATGCATTTGGTGAAGATCACACTGGATTCCTCCCAGATGCAACTTCAAAGAAAAGGCCATTAGACAGTCCTCTCTCTGGCTGTCTTCTACGCACCCCCCCCCCCAGCAGCCTGCTCTCTTTAGACCCACATCGGCCCACGATGGCCCAAACCACCTCGCTACCTTGTCCCCTCCCCTGCCTTTATGTGTTATCTCCCTTAGCAGAATGTAAGGTCCTTGAAGGCAGGAACTGTCTTGTTCCTTCTATTTGGATTCCTGGCACTTTGCATTGTGCCTGGCACAGTGATTAATAAAGATTCTGTCTGTCTGTCCATCCATCTATCTAATCTACCCATCTATCTATCCTATTCTCTATCATCTATCACCTATCTATTCACCCATCCATCCGTCATCTATCTATCCATCTATCTATGTATCTGTCTGTCTGTCCATCCATCTGTCCGTCCATCCATCTGTCCGTCTATCCGTCCGTCTATCTATCTATCTATCTATCTATCTATCTATCTATCTATCTATCTATCTATCTATCTGTCTGTCTGTCTGTCTGTCTGTCTGTCTGTCTGTCTGTCTGTCTGTCTGTCTGTCTGTCCGTCCGTCCGTCCGTCCGTCCGTCCGTCCGTCTATCTATCTATCTATCTATCTATCTATCTATCTATCTATCTATCTATCTATCTATCTATCATCTATCTATCATCTATCTATCTTTCTATCATCTATCATCTATCTATCTATCATCTATCTATCTATCTATCTATCTATCTATCTATCTATCTATCTATCTATCTATCTATCTATCTATCTTCTATCTGCCTGTCTTTCCATCCAATCTTCTATCCATAACAAAGGAAGCCTACAACAGGAAGGGGGTCATTGCTAGCAAGGTGTTCCTCACTGTCATGGATGTCCAACCCTGAGTCTGGCTGGGAGAGGGATTCTGCATACATGGAGATATCTTCAGACACTCCTGTTTGGGATGATGTGCTGAGCTCACCCAGTCCAATGGCCCCAGGCTCTGCCTGCCCTTAATATTCTGTCTTTCCGCTTTGGGGATTTGGCCATGGAGTGAAGCACCGAGCTGCTCCAGCTCTGAGATGGAGTTCCAATGGCCTAGCCCCAAGCCCGTCACATTCCCCCGACAGCCCAGCTCTGGGCTTTGGGTGGCCTCAGAGTCGAGCCCGCTCTGGCGCCACGGGGCCCAGGCGGGGTCCCGGACCAGACCAGAGGGAGCCACAGAGACAAGGGGGCCCAGGGAGGGTGCCTGCTATTCCTGACCAGTGGCTGAGCTGGGTCACGCTTCATGCTGCATCAAGGTTTCTCAGACATTTTATAAGGGGTGAAATTGGAAGAATGTTGATTTTAATTACACAGAAAGCACCGAGATGGACTGAAAGACAAGGGCAGGGGAGATCTGTGTGCTGGCCTCAGGGGTCCCTGTAGATTACATGCCTGAGTATAACCGTATGTGTGGGTCAGAGGGACGTTGCCGCCTACCTGGGGGAGGAGGTCTAAGCTGGGAGCCCAAACCACCCGCTCCATTTGGTGCCCTGGGAAGTCATCTGAGGATGCCCCTTTAGGGAACCTGGGAGAGCCAAGTTTCCCACATACTGGGGGCACACTCAAGCATTTTTGTGTGTCTGTGAAACCAGCGGCATTGACCGGCTTGCTCTTCCTCCCATTCAATAGTGCATCTCCTATGGCCATACCCTTGTCCTGGCTGTCCCTCATGCCTGACATCCTCCCTGGACTTCCTTCAGACTTGGCTCAGATCCCGCCTTTGGCAGGAGGTCTCCCCACCCCGCCGCCACTCTCGCAAGTGTCTTCCCTATGGGGTTGCTGCTACCTGGCTTGTAACTGTCTGGTACGTACCTGGTAGTTTACATGCTGTCTCCCGTGTTAGAGCGTGAGCTCTTGGAGGTGGGGGGGCTTCCAGTCAGTGCCTGGCACATAGTAGGTGCTTCATGAATTGCCCTGTTGCCTGTCTGTTTTGTATTTGCTTGTGAGTCAGAGCGTGTGTGTCTGCACATTCTATCACAAGACAGCAGGACCCCCAGTTACCAGTTACCTGATGAGATGACTTTGGATTTAACTCGTAAACAGCTTGTTTTTACTCATCTGTGTACCTGGCACTTCCTTCCCTCAAGGAGGATGGGGCCCCTGTTTCCTTTTTCATCTTTGCATCTGATGTGACTCCTGGCACATAGTAGGTGCTTCATGAATTGCCCTGTTGCCTGTCTGTCTGATTGTGTCTGTGTGCATGGATGCCTTTTGTATTTGCTTGTGAGTCAGAGCGTGTGTCTGCACGTTCTATCACAAGACAGCAGGGGCCCCTGTTTCCTTTTTCATCTTTGCATCTGATGTGACTCCTGGCACATAGTAGGGCAAAATTCTAAGTGCTTGTTGATTGAGTAAATGTGTGTTTATGATCTGTGATCAACCAACAAGCATGAACTAAATGCCTACTATGTGCTAGGTGCTGATGGCGCAAAAGGGCTATTTCCTGTTCTCAAAGAACTTATATTCATTCAATCAATGAGCATTTATTAAGCACCTCCTGTATGTCAAACACTGTGTTAGGTGCTGGGCCTGGAGTCAGGAAGACTCATCTTCCTGAGTTCAAATCTGACCTCAGATACTTACTGACTGTGTGCCCCTGGCCAAGTCACTTATCCCTGTCTGCCTCAGTCTGTAAAATGAGCTGGAGAAGGAAATGGCAAACCCCTCCGGAGTCTGCCAAGAAGACCCCAAATGGGATCGTGGAGACTCAGGCATGAGTGAAGGGACTGAACAACAACAAATATATTTTGTACATATATTGTACCCACCTAATTATTTGCATGGTGTCTCCCCCCCCCCACCTCTGTTTGCCTCCCCTTGTGTGCTCCTCAGTCAACCAATCAGCAGAGTGCCCAGCACTAGTGAGGGATTAGTGCCAAGTATAGACGGATCCAATTCTCTCTGGCTGGTGGAGACACCTGAACGACACAGGTGCATCCCAGGGTATTCTGGGGCACAGGCAGGGGCCCCTGGGGGGATCGGAAGAGGTTTTCTGTGGGTAGAAGGCGGCATGTGAGCTGAGACTGGGAGGAATCGAGGGCTTCTAAGAGGGGGAGGTGAGACAAGGTTTTACAACAGCAGCAACAGGCAGCATTTCTATGGTCCCTTGAGGTTTTTTAAGTACTTCACAGGAATTTCATTTGATCCTTGCCAAAATCCTGGTAGGTGGGTGCTATGGTCAGTTTCATTTTACAGATGGGGAAACTGAGGCTCAGAGAAGGGGGGGAAGTGATTTGCCAGAGTCACACAGCTACTCAGTGTCTGAGGGGAGGAGGAGAAGGAGGAGGAAGAGGAGGAGGAGGGGGGAAGGAAGAGGAAAAAGAGTGGGGGGAGCAGGTTTGGGGGTGGGGTTGATAAGCTCAGTTTGATGAGCTGGGGGCCCAAAGATTCGGGGTCTTGGCCGCTGAGTTGGAAGTGAATAAATGAATGCATTATTAAGCACAGACATCTGCCAAGCACTGTGCTCAGCCTTAGAGACTGACTATCCTGCCCTCAAAGAGCTTATATTCTAAGTGGGGGTACAGCAGACGTGTATGGGGAAGGAGTCACAGAGATGGGAGTGGTGCGATGGGCCGGCCATTGGCATGGCCTCAGGGGCAGCTCCAGCAATACAATGGCCATTCCTCAAAGGAAGAGGCAGACTATGGACTGGGGGGAATGGTGAGGGGGAGTGTGGAGCCTAGAAGAGTGGAGCCAGGTGGTTAGGGAGTCCTAGGAGTGGCCTCTGGTGCCCATTGTGAGCCAGCACTCCCCAGCTTGGATCAGCAGATGCTGGTGTGCCTCTGTATTGGTGTGCTTGTGCCATATGGCGGATCTGCAGGCCAAGGGCCTGGGTTCAGATGTTGCCTCTCACAAGTGCTGGCTGCATGACCATGGGCCTGCCACTCCCCCTCTCTAGGGTCAGTTCCCCTATTTGTAAAATGAGAGGATGAAATTAGATCATGTCTGTTTTCCCGGAGCTCTCTGAGTCTGGGACTCTTTCCTCTCTGATAGTTCTGTGATCTGGGAGAAGGTCAAAACCCACACAACCTACTCAGGTCCCAAACGCCCCTGGGGGGAAATGGAGACCCTGGGCAGGCTGATGACCCGGACAGCCTCAGGAAGTGATCCCTGGTGTTGGAGGGCAGCTGGACTCCGACCATCCGTCCACTGGCCACTTCCACTTCCTGATGATGGAGACCCAGGGGAACATCCCCCCCCCCACTCCCGCCCCAGCAGGTCTCCCCGAGACTGGGCAGGGCAGGGCTCAGCCTGAACAGTCTCTATATCACTTGTACCCAGCAGACACAATGACAACAAAGACAGTGAAAAGATCCCTTAAGGGAAGCGGAGCTCTGAGTAAAAAGAAATGAGTGAGGGTCCCAGAGAAGAGATAATGAAAGAGACCTTCCCCTTCTCTAGGTAGAGAAGTGTGGCGTGCATCGTCGTCATCAATAACAGCAACAAGCATGACGTGCCCCATGAGTGCAGGACACTGTGCTGGGGATACACAAAGAAGAAAAGACAGTCCCTGCCCTCTAGGAGTTTACAATCTATTGGGAGAGGCACAAACAAAAATAAGCACGAACAAGCTATGGACGGGACAAATAGGAAATAAAGAACTTTGGGAAGGGGCTGGAATTCAGAAGGGTTGGGGAAGGCTTCCCGGGGAGGTGGGATTTTAGCCAGGGCCTGTAGGAAGCAGGGGGAAGGGGGGGGGGGGGCTGAGCAGGGAGATCATCCCAGGCGTGGGGACGAGAGAAAGTGCCGGGATTGGTGCGAGCTTGAGAGCTCCGGACGGCGGCCGCCGCAGACCGCTGGGCACAGAAGCAGACCGAGGTCCGTCATTCCTTCCAAGGCTGCGCCTGCAGCAGCTGCTCGGAGCCTCGTCCGCTGGAGTTGACTGTACCAGGGACTCTCTTTCCCCTCCCTCCCCCTCCGCCACCCGTCACCAGGTGTGATTCTTGAGAACTGCTGTTCCCACGAGGGTGGAAAAAGGTTTGCAGAGTCCCTGCAGACCTCTCCTCGGACCCTGACAGAGACCTTGGGAGGGGCGCCTCAGACGGGACAGGGCGCGCCCAGGACGCCCAGCGCTGGCCGGAAGCCCTCCTCACTCTCTACGCAAGCCTCTGCCCTCCGATCTGGCCTTCCCTGCCGCCCCTCTCAGAACCCCGCCCCTACTCAGAGGTCCAGCTCTTGGGGAAGCCCGGCCCCACCCTCATCTGTGCCTCAAATGATCATGCAGATTCTTAAAGTAACAACAATCAGAGGGAGCATTTACATAGCACCTACTATGTGCCAGGTATTGGGGGAGGGCTGGAGCTGGGAAGACCTGAATTCAAATCTTGTCTCAGACACTAGCTGTGTGACTCTGGGCAAGTCACTTAACCCCCATTTACCTCAGCTCCTCATCTGGAGAAGGAAATGGCAAACCATTTACAGTATCTTTGCCAAGAAAACCCAGTGGCCAACAACACTATATGCCAGGCTGCTTGATCCTCACAACCACCCTGGGAGCTAGGCATTGTTATTACCTCCGTTTCACAGTTGAGGAAACTGAGGCAGAGGTTAAGTGACTTGCCCAAGGTCACGCAGCTGGTGTTTGAAGTTAGACTCAGACTCATCTTCCTAACTCCAGGCTGAGCACTTTTCCCTGGTGTCTAGTACATGGCCTTGCACACCCCAGTTGTTGAATGGGTGCTTTTTGAATTGAATTGAAGGATCGAGGGAGTTTACTCTTGCCTGTTCTGCTCTCTTCAGTATCTTCCAGCGCTATCTGTATTGGCAGCTTAGAGCAGAAGGAGACCTTGGCAGCCACCTGGTCCAGACTGTTTCAGAACAGGGATCCCTCCTTCGAAACACCTAAGAAGTGGTCGGCCAGCTTCTGCTTGAATACCTCCAGAGATGGGGAACTCACTACCTGGTAAGACAGCAGGATTGCCTCACTGAGGGACTCCCATTGCACTCATAGGCCCCATAATAAGGATGACAATACTTTCCCATCACATAGTTCTGGAGTCAGGCAGGGTCCATGGGGCGGGCTTAGGCCGGGGAGGCAGGTGCCCCGGGCACCAGTGGGTGTGGGGAGGCAGAAGGGACATGTATTCAGGAGGCCATGGAGGGGGACAGAACACCCAGGTCTTCTCGGGGATTTCTGGAATCCAGGCCTAAGCCAGCGAGCACCGGGCCTGTCCAGTGAGAGTCTCTGGTGGTAGCGATCCAAAGCCACCCTCTTGGGGGGCGGGGGGTTACCACAGGGAGAGGCAGAGAGCCCCACGACTAAGGGGATGAGAAAAACCTTCCCAAGGGAGAAGCCCATGAAACGACTTTGAGACGGGGTGGGGGGGTGGAGCTGAGGAGAGAGAGCAGGCCAGCATACCTGCCACGTCCCAGAGGTGGGAGGTGGGAGGTTCAGGCAACAGTAGGTAAAAAGCCGGTGGAGCCGGATGGTGGAGCACATGAAGGGGCAAGTAATGCTGAGGAAGCCTGGACAGGAGTGCAGGGAGTCAGGCTGTGCCAGGCTTGAAATGCCAAGATCAGCAGGAGGTCATTTTTCCTAGAAGCAATAGGGAGCCACTGACTGTTCTTGAGCCTGGAATGATCAGACCGGGGCTTGAGGAAGGTTATTTGATCTCTGTGTCAATGAGCATTTATTAAGCACAGACTGTGTGCCAAATCCAGTGCTCTGTGAGAACTGCTGGCTGTGGCCCCTGGTCTCAGTGACTCAGCCAGGGTAGCTGTCACTCTCACTGGGCCCCTCTGCTGTTTTCTCTACAGCCTCAGGGTAAGTGGTCTGAGCATGCCTACCTGGAAATGTCTATTCCCCCCACTTTTTCAAGTCAAAAGGATTGTAGTTTAGCTTCTCTCGCAGCTGTGTGAAAGGAAGGGCCCATTTCCCACTTGTGATGGAGGAGGAAACTGAGGCGTCGGAAATAAAAGGAACTTGCCTAAAGTCGCTCTGAGGTCATGGTGAAGTTTGGGAAGGCTAGGGCTGGCTGGAGCAGCCTCTTCTAGAGAGCCCCTTCTGGTCACTGGGTTTGGGGGATGCCAGGGTCTGTTCAGTCACTTTTCTTTTTCTTTTCTTTTTTTCGGGGCAATGAAGGTTAAGTGACTTGCTCAGGGTCACACAGCTAATAAGTGTCAAGTGTCTTGATTCCACATTTGAACTCAGGTCCTCCTGAATCCAAGGCCGGTGCTTTATCTATTGCGCCACCTAGCTGTCCCCCTAAAATAGCTTGTTTTTTTTCTTTTTTTTCCCGTGTTCCGTCACTTTTCAAGGGCTGCGATGCAGCTGGGCCACAGGAACAGTGGGCAGGAGAGCAGGGGAAAGAGGAAGGGAAGGATGGGGGCGATTTCTGCCAGGCCTCGGAATTATCCCAGCTGGCCCCGGGCCAGAGCATGGGGTTAATTACCAAACCACCAGCTCGAAAACAAAGCTTTAAAAACATAAACAAAGTTCCCCAGATGCCTGCTGAAGGGTCCCCTTCCATATTGAAAACACATTTGGCTTTTATAGATTGTTTTGTTACAGGTCAGACCAAGACTGGGAAATGGAATATAGGATGCCGAGGTGGCAGGAACTTTTAGAACATAGAAAAGACTCAGCCAGCCAGGAAAGAGCAGGGAGACATCGGTACAGGCTTGCAAGGAGATGCCACGTCGGCAGGTCTAAGGAGATAAGTAGATTTCTGCCTATTCCTTAGAGGTGTGAGGGGGCACCATGGTGCCCCCAGCGCCAAGCCTGGAGTTAGGGAGCCGTCTCCTTGAGTTCAAATCCAGCCTCAGACACTCCCTAGCTGGGTGACCCTGGGCAAGTCACTTCACCCTGCTGGCCTCAGTTTCCTCCTCTGACAAATGAGCTGGAGAAGGAAATGGCGAATCACTCTAGTGTCTTTCCCAAGAACACCCCAAATGGGGTCACAGACAGTGAGACATGGCAGAAATGGGCACTGGGAGCTTCTGGGAGGGATGCTACCACAGGCTTGGTACCAAGGGAATGGCCTCAGGTCCATTGGCCTCAGGTCAGGCGCTGGCTGGGGTTCGGCCTGGCTGCGGCCTCGGACCCTGTTGGCCCTTCTTCCTCCTTGATGCCCTCTTCTCACCAGGTTTTTGGGACCCCCCCCCCGGTCCTCCTCCCCCCTCTCTGACTGTTCTTCCTCCAGATCACGCCCTCAGTAACCACAGGTATCCGCAGGGCTCTGTCCTGGGCCTCTTCTCTTCTCCCTCTAGACAGTTTCCCTTGGTGAGCTCATCAGCTCCCGTGGGCTTGATGACTGTCTGTGCTGACGATTCTCAGATCTGCCCGTCCTGCCCTGAGCCCTCTGCTGACCTCCGACCTCTCCTCTCCAGCGGCCTTCCAGAGCTCTGCAACTAGACATCCAGGGGACACCTGAAACTCAACTGTCCAGAACACGGCCTCCCCGCCTCCCTTCCCTATGACGGTCGAGGGCTCCCCATCCTCTCAGTCTCTCAGGCTCACAGCCTAGGGGTCATCCTGGCCTCCTCCCCGCCCCCCATCTAATCATTATGTTCGTCCATTTTTCAGTTGTGTTCTACTCCTCATGACCCCATTTGGGGCTTCCTTGGCAGAGACACCAGAGTGCTTGACCTTTTCTTCTCCAGCTCATTTTACAGAGGAGGAAACAGGCTGTCAGAACTAGAAGGGCTTAGAAATCAGCTTCTCCCGGTCTCTCTTTACACAACAGGACACAGGGCCCAGAGAGGCTACAGGATCAAGGCTGTGAGAGCCGGATCACGCGGCTCTACTGATTCATTTTATACACAGGGAAACCGAGGCTGTTAGACGTTAAGCATGCAGAGTATCGGGGAGGGGGAAGGGGGCCGGGCTGTCTGGCTCAGCCCTGGGACCAGGGTTTAAGAAGCACCAGTGGAAGGTAACCAGGGTGAGGAAGGACCCGGCTGCGAGTCGTAGGAGGAAGGAAGGGGGCCAGGAGTGGGCGTGCCAGCTTCCTGGCTAGGGACAGGTTAGGTCTGGAGTCAATCACTCACTTTGTGGACCCATTTACTGCCCGGGCTTTCATTTGCCTTTCTGGGCCTCAGTTTCTTCATCTGTAAAAGGAAGGCGATCATACAAGTTGGTCTCTGAAGATCCTTCCAGCCCTGAGTCTTTGACTGATGCCACACCTAGAGGGGGTAGAACAGAGGGGGTCCCCAGGGTTTAGACCTGGGGGAACCTCAGGGGCCACGGAGGCCACCCCTTCCTCTCATTTTACAGAGGAAGGGTGGGGGAGTGGAGGTAGGACTTGAACCCAGGTCTTAGGGCCCCTGGATAAGTTCTCTGGGCCGAGGTTGGGTGACTTCCCGTGAATCTCTAAGCGCTATTTTGAAAGCTGTTTTTATCTCCCCAAAGCTCATTCTGCAGCTCTTTGAGAGATGAGGAGCAAAGACATCTCAAAAGGCTTCTTTGACTGGTTCTGGGAGGGCATGATGAGCAGTGCTGCCTCGCTCTGCTCCCACCACCCACCGGTGACAGCCTCTTTGTGTGCTTCATTGTTCCCGGGATGATGGGGAACAGGCCTCGAGTTTTTTGAGTGCCTATTAATGCATCTGTGGCACTGGCTTCCTGAGCCCCGACTTCTCATCCTGCCAATCCCTCCACAAATAAACACCAAGAGCCTTGTGTTTACCTTTCTCTAGGGCCCCAGTGGCTCGGGACCCCCACCAGAGCAGGGGCGCCATCTTCCCTCCCGGGAGCCTGCTTCTCCTCTCCCAGCAGGCCAGGGCTGGGGGGCAGAGCAACAGGGATGCCCCCACTGATCTGGGCCAGCCAGCGGGGAGTGAGGAAGCAGGCAGGCCCCAGGCAGCAGGCATTGAGCGGTTGGCGTCGTTGCCAGGAACCGGCAAAATCATGACACAGGCCTTGGGGACCTTCCCAAGGAATCTACTTCTTTTTGGAGTCCAGAAGACCTGAGTTCAAATCAGGCCTCAGACACTCACTAGCTGTGTGACCCTGGACAAGTCACTTCATTGCTCACCTCAGTTTCCTCACTGTCATAATAGCATCTACCTTCCCTGGTTGTTGTGAGAATCAAATTAGATTATTGCAACGTGCTTAGTTAGATGAGTGCCCAGTACACAGTAGGTGCCTAATAAATGCTCATTTCCCTGCTTCCTCCCTGCCCTAGGGGAGGACTCAGGGGCCCCTTTGCTGGGGTTTACCAGAGTAGAAAGAGCCCTGGGCAGCGAGCTGCCGTTCTAGGGCTAAGCAATGCCATGGAATAATGTTGGTGTCTGGTCTTTGTTCTGAAGAGGTTGGAAGATGTCAGGAGGTGATGTCACGCCTTGCTCCTTCAGAGAAGGACAGATCAGGACGCTGGAGATGCCCCCGGGAATAAAAACAGCAACAACAAATGGTGACAATCATGGTGATCATAGCGAGCAGCCATACGGGCCTGTGAGTTTCATCAAATGCTTTCTGCATGTTCTCACATGGGGAATAAGGTGCTGCCTTTAGCGTCGGGAAGACTTGGGTTCAAATCCTGCCTCTGACGTTTACCTGCTGTGTGAGTTTGAACAAGGCTTGGCCTCTCTGGACTTCAGGGTCCTCCTGTGGAACATGAGGGGACCCTTCCAACCCTAGATCCAGGAGCCTCAGCTTCTTTCCCCAATCCCAGGGCCTGGTACCTCCTCGGCGCCTTCCCCTCCCAGACCGTCGTCCCTCTCCTCTGTGCACACACAGATCTCTCTCCATGGGCTCTCCCTCGAAAGAGGGGGCGCTTCACCTCTGTCCTCGTCTCCCTGGCCCCTAGTGCAGTCCCTGCCACATCCCCACAGTTGGCAACTTATTTATCGGCATCGTCTGCCCCTCTAGGATGGAGGGCAAGGTCGGCTTTGGCCTCTCTCAGCATCTCCAGCCTCGGATGGGTAACTTCTTCATGATGCTTGTGCTGGGCTGACTGAGCTAGTATCCCGTGGGGGCGCAGGGCTCTGTGTCCGGATGGCCTCTGTCGCCATTCTCTTGTGCCGACTGCGTCTATTTATCGACTTAACAGGGCATCTGTTCTCCCTCCCACTCTTCCGGAGCATGGGCTCCTCGAGGGCAGCATTGTTTCCTTTTCGTTTTTCTACTCCCAGTGCTTCTCACAGTGAGTGAGTGAGTGACTGAATGAATGAATGACTGAATGAATGAATGACTAAGTAAATGAATGAACGAATGAATGAATGAAAATGCATTTATTAAGCACTTACTATGTACCAAGCACCACGATGAGCTCTGGGCATACAATAACTAAAGGGAGACAGTTCATGCTCTCAGGGAGCTCACATCCAAAATGGGAGAGACAACAAGCCAGATGCCAGCAGATGGAGGGGTCTGGGAGTCCTAAGGGTGTGTGATTGGTGGGGCCCGGCAGGGCAGCTGGTCAGGCCCCGAGGAGCCTGAGAGGCAGTGTCAGGGCAGAGACGTCAAGGTCTCATGGTCCCCGTGTCATGGGAAGGGCAGGGCTAGTGGATGCCACGGCCTCCAAGTGGCAGGAGTATTGGCCTGGGGAAGGGGCCTGGGGACAGGCTGAGGGATCTGTGCTTTAGACCCCCCAACTCAGCCCCTTGGGAGCCCTTTCTGTACTTGGTCTGTGTTGGCAAGCCCTTCTTCAGCTCTGAAGGTCTAGCTTTAGGATGCAGCCCCCCTCTTCTCCAACCCCAGGTTTCACAAAGTGCCCTCCAAAGCTCCCTTTAGATATGGCCATTCACACAGCAGGGCAAGCACTTCACAGTTTGCTGATGGGCACTGTCAGGGTCCTTTGGCTTCTAAGCGAAATCTCTCGGACTTCTCGGGAGACTGACCTTTCAGTGCAGGGCCCTTGCCCAGGATTGCCCTGGAAAGAGGGGGCGGCTCACCCTATTATACCCCAGTAATAACTACCACAACGATCCCCATTTCTCTAGTGTCTCAAGGCTTACAAAGTTCTCTCAGGATAATGTAGATAGCTCCCAGTTACAGATGACGAGCCCTAAGCTCAGAACCGGGGAAGGGATTCGCTCGAGGTGTCTGATGGCCAACCTCAAGCCTCTCTTGTGACTCCAAACGTTGGGCCCACTAGGGCTTGTGGCCATGGTCTTTAGTTTACTACAAGGTGTTTAATTTGCTTCCATCTTGTTATCACAGCAGACACAAGGACTTTGAGCCCAGCCTGCCAATGGCCCTAGTGAAAGTACCAGTGCCTTCCCCACACTGAGGCTGCCTCTGGGCAGTATAGAGAAACCCAGGGGAGGCGTTTATGTGCTGGAAAAGTATGGTTTGGGGGCAGCTGGTCACCTGGGTGGCTCTTCTCCAGTGTCTGCATCTGTGGGGCCCTAGGTGGGGGTGGGTGGTCCTTGGGACATTCTCTTGCGTTGGCTTGTGCTGTGAGCTGAGGCCTTGAACATAGAGCCATTCTATTGGATAATAATGTCACATCTTGTGACATGGGTGTCACGAGGTTAGCAGGGTCACTTCCAAGCATCATCCTTGGCTATCTTCTTGATGTCTCCCCTGGCTGATCCTTGAGGCTCATAACTGTTTCATTGTTTATTTGGGAAATCTGAGGCATGCATTAATAAACCAGCCTCTTCCATCTATTTTCACAGCATTGGGCTCTCTCCCCACCATGTGCATGTGTGTGGGGGAGGCCAGGAAGGGGTGAGGTTTATTCAGCAAGAGAAGCAGATTAGACACAAGGACAAGAGGCAAATTCTATTATTGGATAAAAGTTACCCACCTTGTCACTGATTTCCAGCTATCTTCTTTTTTTTAATTAAATTTTATTTTTTTCACCCCACAAAAATCCTTCTTTTTCTTCCCTTCCCCTCCCCTCAATTGAGAAAGCACAGCAACCTCCTCCTATAAGCATTTATAGTCGAGCAAAACTAATACCCAAATCGGTCACGCCCAAACAAATTGGCCTCCGGAGTGTGCCCAGCTTTCTCCGCCTCTCAATCAGGAGTTAGGTGGGGTAGCGTGTGTCATCATGAGTTGGTCATTCATTGCTTTGGTGAGAGCTGGCGAGTCCTTCAGAGGGGTTTGTCTCGACAATATCATCGCGGCACAAATGATTTTCCTGGTTCTGCTCCTCTCCCCTGTCTCAGTTGATACAAGTCTTCCCAGTCTTCTGAAACCTACCCCGCCATTTCTTACACCGGCACTGTATTCTACTGCATTCCTAGACTAGAATCTATTCAGCCATTCCCCAAGTGAGGGGCATCCCTCAGTTTCCAGTTCTTTGCCATCACAAAGAAGCTTCTATAAATGCTTTTGTATATCCTTAAAGTTTGCTTTGCTTCAGTCTAATCCCTCTTTTAACCTCCGTTGTGTTTTATCCATTGTCTTCCTTTCCCCCCTTTCTCTCCTGTTTCTTAGTTGAATGAGATGTGTTCTTATACCTGTGTGTGTGTGTGTGTGTGTGTGTTCTTCCCTCCATAAACCTGTTGTTATGTTATGCTCAGGTTTGTGGGGTAAGTTATTCATTGTTATGTGCCGATATTCTTTGTCTTCTGGAATATCATATTACAAGCTTGGCACTCCTTTTAAGTGGTGGCTGCTAAATGCTGTATGGTCCCAACTGTAGCTCCCCAGTATTTCACTTATTTTTTTTCCTGGCTGTTTGCAGGATTTTTTTTTCTTTGACCTAAAAGCTCTGGATTTTGGCTAAGATGTGCCTGGGAGTTTTCATTTGGGCGTTTCTTCCAGGAGATGACTAATGGACTCTTTCCATTTCCACTTTGCCCTTTGGTTCTAAGAGATCTGGGATCTCTTCTCGAGGTTAGAAAATCCAATAGGTAGCTTGGATTAGTGGAAAGAGAACTGGTTCAGGGGTCAGAGGGTCTGGGTTCGAATCTCTCTCTACTACCTTACGTCCTTGGCCAAATCACTCAGTTTCCTCATAGGTAAGGGAGTGGGACTCCATGGCCCCTGAGGTTCCTTCCAGCTCAATACCCAGGATCCTGTGGTTTTGAGAGTCCTCCCAGCCTTGCTCTAGGTCTCTGGTCCTTTCTGTTCCAATGTCCCTCCCAGAATGGACACTTTGCTATTCTACAAGTCCATGAAAGCCCCGCTAAGTAGTGGGCCTCAGCCAAAGGGTGACTTACAGCCCTGGCATCTGCCCAGCTCCCATTCAGCTCCTTAGCAGGGAATGTCCCCCCTCTCCTCCCCCTCCTAGCCTGACTTGGATCCAGAGAGAATCAGCCCAGTGTCTCTCCCACACAGTCAACCAGGGGAACCTCATGGTTTCTGCTTCTTCCTTTTTTTAAAAAAAGTC
The DNA here is from genome assembly GCF_019393635.1 of Dromiciops gliroides. Classification (NCBI taxonomy): domain Eukaryota; kingdom Metazoa; phylum Chordata; class Mammalia; order Microbiotheria; family Microbiotheriidae; genus Dromiciops; species Dromiciops gliroides. The sequence continues at coordinate 694,152,445 of NC_057862.1, forward strand.
AGACAATGGTACAAAATAATTGCTCATTCTTTCTTTTTAATAAGAGAGGAAATTTTTTCGGAAGGCAAGGTCTTCAAAAGGCCATTTCACCAAATAGAAATACACTTGAAAGCCGGCAATCTTGAGCCCGGGGGCCAGGCTTCGTCTGGTTCTGATTAAGCTCGGTGACCCTCACCCTGGAAACCCTTTGTAGATGGGCCTTTTCCCGAGACACCCGCCTGACTGGCCAGGGATCTAACGGGCTTCACAGCACATAAATTTATACCTAATAAACGGCTTCAGATCCAGGCCCTTCATTACGGAATTGGGGAAGCCATCCCTTTATAGTCACCATCAGGTAAACAATTAAGAAATGCAATGCGGCGTGTTAGAGAAGGAGGGGCTTTTCTCTCCCACCCTGAATCCCCTCATTCCCACCCCACTAGACCCTACCCCACTGGGCTTCAAATAATCGGATTCCTCAAATCTAAGAATGGGAAAGGATGCCAAAGGCTCGCTGCTCCAACCCCTCCTGGGGAAGGTATGATCCTGACAACATCCTTAATATCCCTGTTCTCGGGTCCCTTCTGTGTCAGATCTGGGAAGGACCTTAGAACGTGGAATATGGGACATCAGAGCTAGGAGAGAGCTTAGAATGTGGAATGTGGGACGTCAGAGCCAGGAGGGCTCCTAACATACAGAATGTAGGACACCCGAGCTGGCAGGGACTTTGGAAACAATCTAGTTCAACATCTCATTTTGTAGGAGGAGAAATTGAAGGTTAGAAAGAGGGAGTGTCTTGCCAGAGACTGTGGAGAGACCCCCTTGGAAGAGCCAGAACTAGAACCTAGGACTCTTAAGCCCTGCTCTAGTGTCAGTTCCTGGGCCTCACTTTCTTTATTTGTACCATAACAGTCAGACAACTCAAAACGACCGAGAAATTTGAGGCCCGGAGGTGCCCTGGAAGGGGGGGTCTGGCCCTGGGGCATCTGAGGGAGCCCTAGGGAAGCTGTGAGGCCCAGGGGTGTGAGCTCCATGCCTTGTCAGAGGGGCTTCCATTGGAACTGGTGTAGACCATGTGGCCATACATCAAGGGCTCCCTAGATCTAAAACTGTGAAGGAAACTTAGAGTCCAATTCCCTTCTTTTATAGGGAAGGAAACTGAAGTTTGCTAGCATCTCTTACCTGTTGTAGAGCCAGAGTTCCTATCTTCCTTTCTGGGGACACTGCCCGCACTTCCCAGAGGCATTTGTGGCAGAACAGAAGGCATCCTCGCTGTCCTCAGAGGGAGAGGACCTGGGTCCTCTTTGTCGCTCTCACTTGCTCACATTGGCTGTGGACAAGTCACATCTCTCCTCTCAGCCTCCCTTTTCCCACCTGTCAAATGGAGACAACACCCCCTTTCCTACCTACTTTGGGGGCCTGTGGTGAGGCCCAGGCTTGCAGGTTCTGGGAAGGTCTGGGGTTAGAGGGTGTCTCCCTGGACCCTGGGGGCCTCCTCCATAGAATGACTCAGTGACAGCCCAACAGATTCCATATGGATGCGTGTAAGGTGTCGATCTCATCAGACATTTGAGGGGTGATTTTATTGTCTCAGAAATAACCATGAATGGAGGGGGTGCTGAACTGGTCAGTGTGGGCCTTTCATGGAGCAGATAGATGCTCACTCTCTCTGGGGCTCTTGGGAGCATAAGTTTAGAGATGTGGTGCTCATTGAACCAAGGTTTTCACTGCTTTGCTCTCTTTCTTTTGCCTGTTGTCACATCGATTCTGCCTCCCAAATAATGGAACCTTGGATCTGGAATGAAATGTGATACTGTATGGCAGTGTTCACAAGCTTAACAATAATCAATGTGTAAGTGCTAGCTATTATCGTTATGAAAATAGCCAAGGACATAGAAGGCTTCATTTGTGTCTGGTTTCTCAGTGTCTTGTCCAAAGATGGAGCTTCATAACTGATTATTCAGTGGGACTGAACTGATTGTGCCTGTATCTGAACACAAGTCCCCAACAAATGGTTATCCAGGGATGGAGACCTCTCAAGGGAGGTCATTCCACAGTGAGACTAATTGTCAGAAAGTTTGTCCCTTCTCAACTCGAAATATGCTTCTTTGCCAGCCCCAGCCCCACTCCCCACCGTTGTTCCTGGTTCGATACTCTGGAGCCAAGAAGAACAAGTTTAAATGCTCCTCCATGCTGCAATCCTTTAAATACCTGAAGGTGGTCACCATGTGCCCCCTGAGCTTTCCCTTCTGGGGGCTAAACATCTCTAGGACTTTCAAGTGAGCCTCATAGGATGTGGACTCAGGACCCTCCCCCATCTTGGCTGCTTTCTTTTGGATCGACTTTAGCTTGTAAATGACCTTCCTAAAATGTATTTCTCTATAACACATGTTCTCTTGAGTTTTTTTATCAGCCTAGATTCAATTCTTGGCCCCCTATAAGGTTTTGTGCCATGGAATTCAGTGCCTGAAAAAATGCTTTGTTCAAGTTTAAAATGCAGTGTAGTATTGTGAGTAGGACATCAGACACAGACTAAGAAAGACCTGAGTTCAAATCCCACCTCAGGTACAGGCCTCAGTTTCCTCATCTGTAAAATGAAGGGTTTGGGGAAGCTAGTTTCTCAGGTCTATCCTGGCTTTGCCATTCTGTTCTCTTTGATACTACATGCTTTATAATCATAGATATCAAACTGAAAGAAACCTTAAAGACCAGAATCTAGTTCAGCTCCCTCAATTTAGAGATGAGGAAACTGAGGCCAAGAGACATTGAGTGCCCAGGGGTACACAGGTAGTATAAATGGCAGAGACGGGATTTGAACACATGTCCTCTGGCTCTAAATCCACTGTTCTTTCCATACTCCTCTAAGGCCATTCTTCCTGTTTCCCTCCTATTCCCACCAACTCTGACATTCTCTTTTCTAAATTTCTCACCCTAATTCCTTTTCTAACTAATTTCCTAATTCCTTTTTCTATTCAGTCTGTTTCCAAGGCCTGTTGATTTCACTTCTGCAGCATCTCTTGCAGATTTCACCTCTGCAGCATCTCTTGCCCATTTCACCTCTGCAGCATCTCTTGCAGATTTCACCTCTGCAGCATCTCTTGTTGATTTCACCTCTGCAGCATCTCTTGCAGATTTCACCTCTGCAGCATCTCTTGCAGATTTCACCTCTGCAGCATCTCTTGCAGATTTCACCTCTGCAGCATCTCTTGCAGATTTCAACTCTGCAGCATCTCTTGCCCATTTCACCTCTGCAGCATCTCTTGTTGATTTCACCTCTGTTTGTGTCTCCAATACACCTCCAAAAGGTGTATTGCACCTTGGTGCAGACCCTTGTCTGGATTATTGCAATAGCTGCTGGGGAGTTTGTCTACCTTAAATCTCTCCCCACTACAATCTCCATTTAGCCACCAAAGGGATTTTAATGCAAGTCTGATCATGTTACTGCCTCTACTCCATAAATTCCAGTGACTTCCTATCCCCTCCAGGACCAAATAGAAAATGTTTTGTTTAGCTTTTAAGGCCCTTTAGTACCTGCCCTCCCACTCCACCAGTCTTTTTACACCTCTCTTCTCCCCATTCCATGTACTCCAGGGTCAAGTGACACTGGCCTCCTGGTTGTTGCATGAACAAGATCCCTCCATCTCTTGGCTCTGGGCATTCTCTCTGGCTAAACCCCGTGCCTGCAAGGATCTCCATCATCTTCTACCTCCTGGCTTCCTTCAAGTCCCAGCTAAAACCTCCCCTTCTTCAGGAAGCCTTTCCCAATCCTCTTCATTTTAGTACCATATTTCTGTTGCTTATTTCCTCTTTTTCCCAAGTGTAGCTTGTTAGTACACAGTTGTTTTCATGTTATCTCCTCCATCAAATCGTGAGCTCATGGAAGGCAGGGACTGCTTTTGCCTTTTCTTGTATAACCCAGCGCTTAGCACAATGCCTGGCACAGAGCAGGCCCGTAATAAATGTTTATTGACTGACTGAAGTTCTTCCTAACTTGGACTTTTGCATTTTTATATTCTAAAGCTCCTCCTAGCTCTGCCATCCTAATGTATGATTTTATGATCTTAAGATGTCTGTAAACTCACATTTCAGGTCAACTATAAAAAGCCATCGGTTGTTTTACTGAAAATCTAACTTTGGCTAGGACAAACATTTCTCAGAATTTTTTGGTCTCAGAATCTCTTTACACTTTTAAGAATTATGGAGGCACCCAAAGAGGTTTTGTTTGTGTGGACTGATATTTGCCATTTACAACTTAAAATGTCTTAATATTATTATGAAAATAGTTTTAACCTCATAGACCCCCCAGGAGGCATTGGACCACACTTTGAGAACCACTGAGCTTGAAGAATCTTAGAGACACAGATGTCTCTTGTTAATCCTTCCTCCCATCTGCCCCCTTATCCTGACCCTCCCAGGCAAATGAGGTTCTCTCCTCCTTTCTAGAACTCTGGGGATGAACTTCCCCCTCCCCTCTGCCTGCCTTGGGAGGCTGTTCTCAGTCCTCAATCAGGGCCCAGTGGGGGGCTCTCAGAAATGTCTGGCTTATCAAGACAGGATTTATTTACTGTCCACATTCTTCACAGTTCTCCTGAGCTTCCTGGTCATTGAGTCAGCGGGTTGGGAGACCAGAGCTGATGGATCACCCCCTTGCTTACTCAAGCAACTGTAAACAGGGCTCACAGAGGGGAGTTAGGACAATCTGATGGGATAACAGGATAATCCTCCCAGTCCTGAAAGCTCCCAGGCTCCGAGTCATCCTGCACTCCTCCCTCTCCTGTGTCCTCCCTAGCCGAGCTGTGGCAAAGGCTGATCAATTCACCTTGGCAGCATCTCTAGGCCTTCCCACTGTTGGTTATTTCCTATTTATCCTGTATTTAACTTGGTTTCTATAGATTTGTTTTCATGTTATCTCCCCCGTTTGTTTGTGGACTCTGTGTGGACTCCATGTTAGTTAGTGGCTAGGAATGGGAGATTCAGGGTGATACACTGTAAACAGTGCTGGACTGGGAGTTAGGGGTCTTGGGTTCAAATTGTGCCTGTGACAACTACTGCTTTGGGACTTGGCCAAGTCACTTAACCTCTGAGCCTGAGTTTCCAACCCTGTAAAATGAGGGAGATGGACTCCGAAGTCCTTTCCAGTTCCTGATCTGTGTCTCCCACTGCCGTTCTTCCTGGGACGGTCGGCCCTAGCTCTCATCCCCTTGTGTCGTCGATGTGTCGTTGGTCGAGTTGGGGGAAGGGGAATTCCACCTAGGCACGTGCTGGCCCCAGGCCTAGACCGGCCCAGCCTGGGCCAGAATTAAGCAATGGCATGATGAAGCCTCGAGCAGATGGCGCTGCGCGGGCATCTATTGGATTATTTTTAGTAAGTCACTTAGGAAAATCCTCGTGACTCCTCAAAGGCCCAGAAGTGACAGGGCAGGGCTGATTTAGCCCTGGAAGGAGCCTGGAGACATCTCCTCCAAGCCCCCCATTATGCAGCTGAGAAAACTGAGGCCTAAGCAGGGGAAGCGACTTGTCCAAGGACACACAGAGGCAGGATTTGAACCCAGGCCTCCTTGACTGCAGGGTCAATGCTTTTTCTGTTGTGCCATTAACCAGCCTCTTTATTTTACAATTAAGGACACTGAGGCCCCAGAAGGGATGGGACTTGCCCCAGGTCACGGAGAGTGTATTAGGGTCCACCTGGCTACTCCCCATCCTGGCAGCTGGCTAAGTCATTCAGTCATTCAACAAGCATTTACTAAATGCCCACTATGTTCTAGACACAGCCCCTCCCCTGGAGGGGAGGGGGATACATGTGTGCATTGTGTGAGGTGTGTGTGGTGTGTGATGTGTGTGCAGTATATGCGTTATGTGTGGTGTATGCATTATGTGCAGCATGTGCGATGTGTGTAGTGTGTCATATGCTGTGTGTATGGCATGTGCGGCATATGTGTGGCGTGTGTGGCATGTGCAGTGTGTGTCGTGTGTCATGTGTCATGTGTGTCATGTGCAATGTGTGGCATATGCAGTGTGTGTCATGTGTGTCATGTGCAGTGTGTGTCATGTGTGTCGTGTGTCGTGTGTGTGGTTATGGTGGGTCTTTGTCAGCACGAGTATGGCTCCGAGCAGGCGTCTCTGCCTTGCCTCTGGCCTGTCTGCCTAGGTGAGCCTGCACATCGGTGATGCCATGTCCAGTGCCCACCCTTCCTGCATCCCAGGAGAGGGCAGGAGGACCGGCCAGAGCCAGGAGGGGAGGGAGGCGGCGGTGGAGAGCTGCCCAAAGCCAGCTCCTGACAAGTGAAAGATGTCTGACCTGCAGCTTCAGAGACAGGCTTTTAAAAACCCTCGGAGTATTTATGGAAGCCAGTCAATAGGTTTATTAGCGAGGCCCCCCCTTTGTAGTCCCTGTAATGGGTCCTCCATATGTTTAGGCTTTAGGAGGCGGCTGAGATGCCGACACCTCACTCTCCTCCTGCCACAGAGGTTACGACCTTGGAGCGTTGCCATGTTCCGTGTGGCCTCCCTCCTCTCCTGGGATAATTACAGGCATTCCCGGGGGGAAGGAAATCACCGAGCTTGGGCCGTAAGCAGCCCCAGTGCCTGCTACCCCAAAGCCCCTCTGCAGAGGGAAGAAAGAAGTCATAAAGTGGGCCCGTTATTAACTTCTTCCTTTTTAAAAGGAGCCAGAGACAGGCCGCTGGACCACATTAAAGGCCCTCCCGTGAGACCCGCAAGGGGCTAATGAGCCACCTCGGACCTTCAGCCACATGCGCTGCCTGCCTACCAGTGCCCCTTTGAACTCAGCCTTGATGTGATGCCAGGAATGTGGGAGCCCACAGGCTGAGGAGTGGGAAGGGGATGGGTCTCCTTGGGACCTTTGTATTGGAGGCCCTGGGCACAAGACCAGCCCAGGACAGAAGGTGAGTCTGTCACCCAGCAAGAAGTGGAGACGAAGCCTGATTCCCAGAACCTCCGAAACTCAGGAAAGAAGGGAACTCGCCCGCCATCTGACCCAACCTACGCCCCCAAGACCAGGGGATTCTGGGCATCCCTTCAAGATCTGCACGGGGCTGTCTTTTTTTGGGAGGGGGGCAATGAGGGTTAAGTGACTTGCCCAGGGTCACACAGCTAAGTAAGTGTCAAGTGTCTGAGGCTGGATTTGAATTCAGGTCCTCCTAAATCCAAGGCCAGTGCTTTATCCACTGTGCCACCTAGCTGCTCCCAAAATCTGAGGCTATTGTTTTTAGTTTTTTGGTATTTTTTTCCCCAAGATCTACACGAAGACAGTTTGGTACAAGGGCAGGACATGAAGAGGGCTTGGAATCGGGGTGAATCCTAACTCTTCTGTGATGTTGGGGGAGTCACTTCATGCTGTCTGAGCCTCACTTTTCTCTTCCATAAAGTGAGCAGCGACTGGACTAGATGAGGTCCCTCAGATCCATGCGGGAGTGGCTCGGCCAAGACACCCGGATCCACTTGGGACTTCGCCCAGGTCGTGGAAGCCAAAATCCATCTCGGAAGGAGCTTCCATCCTTCGTCTCGGAGATCAGGCAAAAGTTTCTATTTGCTCTTCCATAAGAGCACCCTTGGATTAACTGTGACTATGGTTGTCTTCCCTGAGTGAGACCCCTGGCCTCCATGGCGGCTTCCCCATGCATGAACTCCAGGCCCTTGCTTCTCCTGCTGGTCCCCCCTTTATCCATTTTTTCTTAGACTGTGGAGCCCAGTACTCCCACTGAGGTCTGAGAAAGGGGAACACAGAGAGGGCCTCTGGCTTCCATGAAGTCTCAGGGTGGGGGGGCACTTCAGGACCCAGGAATTCGTGGAGACTTTCATCACTGTTCTAGCTGCTGATGTCCCCTGGGAAGGGCACTAGGACCTGGGCCACACTCGGGCTTGGCCCCAGCTGTGCCCTAATCCTCCTCTCCAAACCCCTCAATCAGCATTCATCCTTTGGGCAAACCCAACCCTCCCAGCATCTGCACCCGGACACACCCAACAAAGGTGCAGGGAACAGAACCCGGACACCCTGGAGAATCACTCAGTGACTCCCACTGCCTGGTCCATCTCTCCAAGCCATCTTGCTCTGACATCCCCCCAACCACAGCACGGGCCCTTCTTCCACGCTGCCCCCATCCCCAGGACAGGGTCCCAGATCTGGCTACTTTACCCATTAGCAACAGAAGGAGGAAGAGGGAGCGAGCCCTCATGGCTAGAGAGGAGGTGGGGAGGGGATTAATTAATAACCGCAGACAGCTGTGAGCTCTTTTCAACTCCGCGGACAGCTGTGCCTTCCTGAGAGTCTTTCTTTAGCTCCCTCCCCCCTCCCCAGTGGTCTTTCCTCCCTTCCCTTCTTTCTCCCTGGAGGTAGAACACAAGTATGAGCGAAGATGAATGATGGGGAATTTCTGCCACCTCTCTCCCACTCCCACTGCCCCAGCCCCAGTCTCCGTGCTCAAGGGGAACGACTCTTTGTTTCAAAGTCTTCCTATATTTCACACATGCACGGTGTCTTTATCCTCTTTGCTGAAATCCACCCCTCCCATGCCACATGAGCACTGGTTGAAAGAGCTGGGAGAAGACTGGGGGTGGGGTGGGGCTCAGAGCCTCTTTTTTTTTTTTTTTTTTTTTGGTGAGGCAATTGGGGTTAAGTGACTTGCCCAGGGTCACACAGCTAGTAAGTGTTAAGTGTCTGAGGCTGGATTTGAACTCAGGTACTCCTGAATCCAGGGCCGGTGCTCTATCCACTGCGCCATCTAGCTGCCCCTGTGCCATCTAGCTGCCCCTCAGAGCCTCTCTTGAAGTATTTGAAGGTCTCCTCTGGAAGAGGGCTTAGATTTGTTCTAGTTGTCACTAACAATGAAGAGAAGTTACTGAGAAGAAATGGTGGGAGTGATGTCAGGAAGAACTTCTGAATGAGTAGAGTTGCCCCAGAGCCAATTAGGCTTAGAAGAAGGAGGAGGAGAAGGAAGGAGAGGCACAAGGGCCCCCTGAATTCCTGTGCCCTGGGCCAGAACTCTGACTGTCTTACCCTAGTGGTGGCTGGGCCCAGCCTACCTTTATTCCACACCTTTATTTATCTTTGCTGCCTTGAAAACAGCAGACTGTACCCCACCCACACAAGAACCTGGAAGAAAACCGTCTGGTGTTGGCCAGGTACCCCCAGAGCCGATTCCTGCCTCCAAGCCCAAGCAGGCCGACCACTAGGACTAGCAAGGGAAGGGCAGCCTCTGGCTGACTCCAGGGTCACTGCCCTTGGCCAAAGGGTCAAGTGGACACTCCCAACCCTGGTTTCAGGAAACGCGCTGCAAATTCCTCTCTAGGAAAAGGGAAGGGTCAGGGTCACATTGGAGCGGCATCAATGGGGAGGCCACGTCCTGACCTCAGGCGGCAGGCAGACATCCCAGTGGGCCCCGAGGAAGTGAAGCCTTCCTTTGGCCGCTATCCTGCCTGAGTCACCCAGATGGCCGGCGGCCTTGCCAGGGAAGCCACCTGGGCCCGGCAGGGTGGGGCAGGCAGCGGCTGGATGCAGCCCTGTGGAGCGGCTTGCTGAGAGTCAGGTCCCTGGTCCCTTCCCAGACCACAAGTCTGGGGGACGGTAGAGGGAAAAGATCCCTCTATAATAACATCAAGTGGTGCATTTAAAACCAGAGGGGACCAGACACCATGAGGAAAGGGCCCTGAATGACCCACTCAGGTCTTCTCACCCTGTGGGACTGGCCCATGTTCTGTAACTGAACTACCATGCGGGGTCCCCCAGACACACCCGAGGCCCCTTGCTCTTGGCCTTCAGACTCTGTGGGCACAGGTGCATCCAGTAGGCTGTCACTCAATGATATCATCATGTCTCCATGTGGCTGGCTCATCGACTTTGTACATCATACATTTCAGCACTCCCCTGCTCAAGAGTCCTTCATGGCTCCCTATTGCCTCCAGGATAAAATGTCATCTCCTTCACTTGGCCCATCAAACCCTTCCTTTGCTGTCTAGCTCCACCCTGCCATGATACACGGTCCCCAGGCCGGCCAAACTGCCTTCCTGCTGGCCTTAGTGACACTAGTCTCTCTCTCAGGGAGTGGCAGAGGGTGGGGAAATCCCACTCTGGGACAGAAGGGATGTCAGTCCATTGTCCCTGGCTGCCTGGCCTGGAAGGCTGGTCACAGGGCATCAAAGTTACCCAGTCCTGCCTCAAAACGGCACTGGGAGGGAGTGTGACTTATAGTACCCCACTTTACTGAGGTAGAAACCGAGGCCCAGAGAGGAAAGGAGACTGTGTAAGGTCATGGCACCATCACAACCAAGAATTCACATTTCTCGAGGACGTCGAGGCTGACAAAGTCTGCTGCTTCCTCCGGTCCTGAGAGGAAGGGAGGGAGCAAATCATTCTCCTCCTTGAACAGATGTGATGCTCTGTGGCATAGTGGATGGAAAGCTGACCTTGGAATCAGTCAGTCAGTCAGTTGACAACACTTATTAAGCGCCTGGTGTATGCGAGGCACTGTGCCAAGTGTTGAGGATGCAAAGAATACAGATGGCTGCTCTCTCTCTCAAGGGGCTCCCTACCAAGAGAGAAATGCCCCCTCAGTCCTCAGCCCTGAGGGCTCCCCATGCCTGGAGCCTCTGCAGGCTTTGTGCTTCCTGTGAGGGGTGGGACAGGAGGGGACCCCTGCTTGTCCATGGGGGGGCACGTGTGTCCCCAGCCTGGGAAGGTCACCACAGGGTCACAAATATGGCAGCTGGAGGCAGCACGACTCCCACTGAGTTTTCCAACCACCGACGTCCCTCTGGCATTTTCCCAGGTTGATTTGTAGCCTGCATTGTGCAATTGATTCCTTTAACCTAAGCCCCAAGCTTGACATTTATCCCTCTTGAAGCGAGTCCTCTTCCGTTCAGCCCACAGACACAATCTGCTGCCATCCCACACACTCGTCAGTCATCCCAGGCGCGTGTTATCTGCGGTCTCTCTGAGCGACTGATTCAGAAGGGATTCAACACCACCCACTCCCCTCATCTTACAAACAGTAATAACCACCAGCATTCGCAGTAGCCCTGGAAGGTTTGCTGAGCACTTCACAAAGATGATCTCGTTATTATTATCCCCTTTTTGCAGATGAGGAAACAGGCTAACAAAGGATAAGTGACTTTCTCAGGGTCCCACAGCTAGTCAAAGTCTAAGGAGAGATTTGAACTCGGGCCTGGGTCCAGTCTCGCTGTCAGGGAGAGAAATGGAAGGAGGTGCCAGACCAGATGGTCCCCCAGGTTCGAGCCAATTAAGTTCACCAAGTATTCGTCAGGCTCCTACTACCAAGGTTTAACTGGTTTACCTCCTGTCATTTAGAGCAGTGGCCCTGGGCACCCGCACTGCTGCTGGTTGGGGCTCTGCAGGCTGGCCGAGGGGTAGTCCCAGTGTGAGCAGCCTCTTCCCCAAGCTTGCTGATGGCCAGAGGGCAAGGGAGTGTGAATGACTCAGGGCCAGCCATCCCTGCCCCTGAGGATGGGGAAAGAGGATGCAGAGCCTGCATCCTAGGGAGGAGAAGCCGAGGAAGCCACTGGCATCTCGGGCTGGCTGCCTAAGGAGAGGCCAAGCTGCCAGACCCTCGCTCTGCCCTCTGTGCCGGTTGCTTTGTCTGGGCCTACAGCCAGTCAGCAAGTGCATGACTTCCTGATGGACCCAGGCTGTCCTTGTGACAAACACTGGAGAAACTTTAAGACATGACATGAAAGTCAGTTATTATAAAGCGCCCCCGGCCGGGGGCTCTCCTGTGGGTTAGCCCTGTGACCCTCCCTGGAGACACTGTGGAACAGTCTCTGGAGGCCCCGGATTGAGGGCCCACCTCAGACTAGTGACACCTGTGGGACCTTGGATAGGTCATTCCCTTTCCTGGGCCTTGGTTTCGTCACCTGTAAAATGGGGGGGGGGGGACTGGATCCCTGCTGAGGGTCCTTCCTGTCTAAATAGGTGATCCTCTCCGAGAAGACCCCGTTTCTTATCTGTGAAATGGGGATCAGCACACCTGTGTTTTCTACCTTTCAGGGTTATTGAGAGGGAAGGTGTTTGTGAGTGGTAATGAGCCATGGAAACAGGGGATGCTATTCTTCATGTGAATGTCCCCAGGAGGGAAGGTTGTTTGGGTTTCCAGAACCTGGAAGAAGGAAGGCGTTCACACCACGGGCCAAACGAGCGTGACTTCCTTTCCTGGTAAAATTCTCCAGTCCGTGACTAAAGGGATGGTCCGCGGGCATCCAGAAGGGAGGAGAGAATCCCCAAGGACCGGCCCCAGTTCTGTAAAGGCGAATCATGCCCTCTGACCTTACTGCTTTTCCTGCAGGAGGAAGCTGGTAGATCAGGCGATTGCCAGGAGTGTGGGAAGAAGTCGCGCCATCTGGTCCTTCCCAATTTGTAGAATGTGTGGATTTCATTCAGGTGTATTAGAAAATCTCTCACAATATTCTCAGGGTGAGATGGAGAGAGGTCGACCAGACATCATCATCTATCGATGGATCGATGGATCGATCTGTCAGTCAGTCAGTCAATCAGCACATAGCCTCCCTGGGCCAGGCATGCTCACTGTGCTGGGACCACAACTACCCCAGTGAGACAGTCCTTACCTTCAAGGAGCTTAGGCTTCCATGGGATACATGGAGAAATGGCATATCCCCCGGGAATAGAGAGGTGACTGTCTACCTCCTCTATACCATTGTGCTCAGCTCAGGCCACCTCAGTTTAAGGAGCATATTCATGAGATGGGGAATGTGCAAAGGCCAGTGTTCAATGACCAGGAAGCTCAAGGGCCTGGGGTCCGTGTCACATGTGCTTAGCCTGGAGGAGAAGACGAGGGGACCGGGGAGGGAAATTCCCCACAACCTCTGTCCTTCCTGCTGAGATTCTCTCTTATTTATCCTTGGGGGCAGGGACTGTCTTTTGTTTTTCCTTGTAGCCCAGTGCTTAGCACAGGGCCTGGGTCTGACCAGGGCCGTGCCCATCATCTCTTTAAAGCCCTGCCTCTTTTCATGGGGCCCATTGGCTTTCTTGGCTGCTCATCAGTAGGGGGTGGGCTTTGTATTTGACCTCCAGAAGTAGGGATGGGTTGGGGTGGGAGCATTCATTCTCTTTTGCCCTTTGCAAGCTTTAGGTTTTGTTTGTTTGGTTTTGGTGAGGCAGTTGGGGTTAAGTGACTTGCCCAAGGTCACACAGCTAGTAAGGGTCAAGTGACTGAGGGCAGATTTGAACTCAGGACCTCCTGAATCCAGGGCCAGTGCACTATATATTATGCCACCTAGCTGCCCCTCTTTGCAAGCTTTAGAAAGGTGGGAAATGGGATAATGAGCCGTTTTGGTGCCCTGGACAAGCAGCACTAGATGCACCCCCAAACCAGCTGTGGGGCATAGGAAACCCAAACCTCGAAAGCCTGGGTTAGGATGAAGCAGGGGCTGTGAAGGGCTACAGAGGAGCTCACCTGGGTGCTTGTGGACACGGGTGGGAAAGAAATGGTGCCATCTGCTCCCTTCCCAATTTAACTAACTATTCTTAACTAGTTCCCGTGGTGCTGAAGGAGCGAACATGCTGTCAAAATATAAATGTAACAAATTTTAAAATTGCACAACCTTTAAAAATTATTATTTACGCTTTTTCTGCATTTTAAATTTTGGATGCCCTGGAAGGAAGCCCTGATTGTCCCACCCTAGTTAGAGCTATGTCTGTCTTCTCTGGGGGATGGGAAGATTCCTAGAGTAAAATCTCAGTGCCAAGAGCTCCAGGGATGGCTGTGCCCCCTGAACCTGGGACACTTCGGAGGTCACCGTTCTTCTCTGAACCTCAGTTTCTTCATCTAGAAAAGATGCTCTCCAACGACCCTTCTGGTTTTGAAATTCTAATATTCAAAGTATCAGTCAAACAGGGTGAGAGCATCTACTTCGAGGGAGCTTAGCTTCTTGGGTGACTTGGCTGATGATGGTGGTGGTGGTGATGATGGTCGAGCATGCTCCTTTCCAAGGAGGCAGAGTGGAGCAGGGGGCAGACTGAACCATACTATTTCTACTTTTGTTTGTTTTTGAGGTTTTCCCCTCTTGTTCACATTCTTCTTTCACAACATGACTAAGGCAGAAATATGTTTAATGCGATTGTACATATATAACCTATATCAGATTGCTTTCTGTCTTGGGGAGGGGGGAGGGAGGGGAGGAAGGGAGAAACATTTGTAGCTAAAAACCTTATGAAAACCAATGTTATAAACTATCTTTACATGTAACTGGAAAATCATAAAATACTTTTATGATTTAAAAAGAAAGTAATACAAAGAAAGGGGATTGTAAAATTGCACATCTATTGTATTCAGATTGCTTTCAAGAAATATAATAAATTCAACATAAAAAAGACACTACTCAAAAAAAAAGAAAGTGTTTTGAAAATCTTAACTTGGCATTGAAATACCCATGAGTACCCTCACAAAGCTGAGGTGGCTGCCTGCTCTCCAGCCGCTCTGAGCCTGGGGGGGGGGGACACGACGCCCACACAATGGCTCTGGTCCAGCAATGATAGTCTTAAATGTAAGCTCTCTGAGGGCAGGGATCGCTGGAAATGGTTCTCGTCCCCGCACTTCCCAGCCACATCCTCACCTGGGCCTGCAATCTGACCGTCATCCTTGTTTCCCTGAGCTTTGCTTGGGTTCTGTCCTGAAAGGTGATTTGTGAGCCTTCATCTCCTGCCTCAAATCAGACTGCATCTGTCTCTCTGTCTCTGTCTCTGTCTCTGTCTCTGTCTCTGTCTCTGTCTCTGTCCCTGTCCCTGTCTCCGTCTCCGTCTCTGTCTCTGTCTCTCTGTCTCTGTCTCTGTCTCTGTCTCTGTCCCTGTCTCTGTCTCTGTCCCTGTCTCTGTCTCTGTCTCTGTCCCTGTCTCTGTCCCTGTCCCTGTCCCTGTCCCTGTCTCTGTCTCTGTCCCTGTCTCTGTCTCTGTCTCTGTCCCTGTCTCTGTCTCTGTCTCTGTCTCTGTTCCTGTCTCTGTCTCTGTTCCTGTCTCTGTCTCTGTCCCTGTCTCTGTTCCTGTCTCTGTCTCTGTCTCTGTCTCTCTGTCTCTCTGTCCCTGTCTCTGTCTCTGTCTCTGTCTCTCTGTCTCTGTCCCTGTCTCTGTCTCTGTCTCTGTCCCTGTCTCTGTCCCTGTCTCTGTCTCTCTCTGTCTCTGTCCCTGTCTCTGTCCCTGTCTCTCTCTCTGTCTCTGTCCCTGTCTCTGTCTCTGTCCCTGTCTCTGTCTCTGTCCCTGTCTCTGTCTCTGTCTCTGTCTCTGTCCCTGTCTCTGTCCCTGTCTCTGTCCCTGTCTCTGTCTCTGTCTCTGTCTCTCTGTCTCTGTCTCTGTCCCTGTCTCTGTCTCTGTCTCTGTCTCTGTCTCTGTCTCTGTCTCTGTCTCTGTCTCTGTCTCTGTTTCCATCATTGTCTATCTATCCCAGAACAACATCAGGCACATGCTTATTGATCGATAAAGGGAGAACACCAGACAGGGGCATTCCAGTGGTCTCTGGACTGGAAGGCCCTTACTGCCGGTGGCCCAGGAAAGCTTCATGGAGCAGGCAGCCTTGGAGTTGGGCTTTGAGGGCTCTGCAGGTCACTTGTCAGCCAGTGTAGAAGTGCAGGAGGTTCAGCCTGGGTCTCTTCCTTCTCTCTGGGCTGACTTCTTGCTGCTGGATTCCTTCTAGTCTCCTCCATGACTCTGCTGGAGGCCAGAGCCCCTGTAAGCTTCATGGCCTGTCCTCATACAGGTCACCAGCCTTCCCTGGTGTGGG
Organism: Dromiciops gliroides; assembly: GCF_019393635.1. Taxonomy (NCBI): domain Eukaryota; kingdom Metazoa; phylum Chordata; class Mammalia; order Microbiotheria; family Microbiotheriidae; genus Dromiciops; species Dromiciops gliroides. The sequence continues at coordinate 694,168,185 of NC_057862.1, forward strand.
CTCCAATCATCAAGATGGCCCAATGAGCAGGGCAGAGTTTGACCTTGGCACGTCACCCAAAGAATGATGTGTAGCTGCTCCTGGGACATCCAGGGAGCTGGGCATCTTGGGCAAGGGAAGCTGCTGGGCCCCAGCACCTTGGAGGCGATGGCCATGGGCTTCCTGTTCCTTCTCTCAACACGTCCACAACTGAACTTGCTTTATTCCCTCAGGCCCACCCGTCTTCTTTATTTCCATTGAAGATGCCACCATTATGCCAGCCACCCAGGCTGGAAACCTGAGCATCATGCTTGGCTCCAGACGCTGGGCTACCATTCGTCATCTGATCGTCACTGCCATACCTTGCCATTCCTTTTCCCACAACATCTCTCACTTATGTCCTCTTCTCTGGGCTTGGACACAAAGAACAGGATGTCAGAGCTGGGGGAGAGCTTAGAACAGAGATTCCAGAATGTGGGAAGTTAAGAACATAGAACGTGGAAGGTCAGCGCTGGGAGGGACCCATCCAATGCTCTCTTCTTGGAATCGGAGGCCCAGAGAGGGGACAGTCTTGTACATAACCACACAGAGTCACAGGCAATGGGGAGGCTCAGTCTTGGGGCTCCTGCCTTCCAGGTGTGGCTGACACCAGGCACTAGGCCAGGATGCAGGGGAAGGAAGGATGGATGGATGAGCTTCAGAGAAATGCCCCTCTCCCCCAGCACCAAGGGTGCCAGGGGCATTTCTCCCAGCACAAAGAAGAAAAGCAGGGAAGCCTCCCCTCTGTATCCGTGGGAATTGGCCTGGCTGGGCCAGGGCTTCCTTGTGATTCTTGGGATGGTCCCAAGGCCCGTGAGGGAGTAAGTGTGTGGCTGGGGAGGATGTGGGTGTAGGAATGTCGCAGGAAGGCAGGCCCGATGTCTCTGGGTCCTGCTCACTGCCAAGGGCCTGCCCCAGGGCTCAGTTTGGCACTCACAACCCCAGCAGGGGATAGGTGGAGCGGCTATCCTGGAAAAATGGACAAGGTCACCACTGGGCCGCTGTCCAAGCCTCCCTTCCCTCAGGCAGGATTGTGGCTTTTTGTTATTTTAAACTGTATCATCTAAAGATCTACTTTCATCAGTGATGCATCTTCCTCTGTCATTCTCATTCCGTGTGCCCTTGGGTCTGGAGGCCACCCTGGGCTCCCTGAGGCTTCACCAGGCACCCAGGCCCGAGCAAGCAGGTCCTTCCAGGCTGGGATGGCTTTGCGTGTGCATCCAGGGATGGCCTGGGGGACCAGACCAGGCCTGCCTGTCTGCAGGGGATGGACTTTGGAGCCGGCCCATTGAGGCCTCAGAGTCAGGTTTGCAAGGGGAAGGGGGCACCATCCCAAGGACAGGTCTTGTCTCCAGGCTTGAGTCTGGGCGTCCATCTGTGTGGTCACAAGGCAAGCCCTGCACAGCTCATCACAGCTCCTACAGGCTTCTGCGGCTCCCCTTTACCTTTGGGCTGGTCTTTATGGCTTCTCTCTCTGGGGTCCTTGAGTGGTTCTGACCTCATTTGCGTGAAGCTCCTGCCCAAGTAACCACCTTGTTGGGCTTCCTGCCTCTCCCCCTCCCCTCTGCCCTCAGAACCCCCAGCTTCTTTCAAGGCTCTGTCCTCAGGAGGCCTTTCCTGCCACCCCCCCCCCCCCCCGCCTCCCGCCCCAGCCGATGGCTGTTATCCTGCTTAGGCCTAACCTTTGTTTATCTGAAAGTGTGTCTGCATTCTCAGCCTGTGAATGAATGGCAAAGCCGGACCATGGTCAGACACTGTACTGAGTGCTGAGGCTATGGGCCCCCAAGGGAGACAGGCCCTGAAACAACACATGGGGGGCAGGTGGCCAAGGGGGGCTCGGCGTGGTCGGGGGCAATGGATGCTGCTTCCTCTCCAGGAATGGTGAAGCTGATTGGGTTCTTGCTCCCAGAACATGCGGCGGAAGGCGGGATGACGGAATTGCAGAGCTGGAACGGGCGCGAGTGTAGCCCCTTCGTTTGTAGATGAAGAAACTGAGGCATCAAGGGTCCCCCGGCTGGGAAGCATGCAAGGCTGGCTTTGACCCCAGGTCTGCTCCTGTCCAGGCCTCCATCTGAGGCCCGAGACCACCCAGGGAGGTAAGTCCCCAAAGGTGGGGTTTCAGCCTGGGTCCCCCCACTCTAGCTCTTACCCATTTATACTCTTTAGACACTGGAGATGTTCATGGCCAGAGCCTGCTTTTCTAAGGTGGGAGGGAGCTCAGTCGACTGTGGGGTCCACTGTGACCCCCAGAAATGGAGAAGTTTTGTCAAAGAAGGAAAAGCAGGCCGTCAGTAATGGATCTGATAAGCATATGCAAATTGTATTCAAATGCTCCCACAGCTGGGCAGATGCTAGAAATGGCTCAGAGGGGAGACCAGGACTGCCCTGCAGGGCTGGACTATACCTGGAGAGCTTTCTGTCCACACTCTTCGTGGCAGAGAAGGGGGCACCCAGGCCCAGATAGCCTCCCAGGGGGCATGGCCTGGACGATTGCCAAGGGCGTTGCAGAGACAATTGTCCAGGCCGTGCCATCTCGGAGGTCCCAGGACAAATGTGGGTGACGACTCTGGGGGCAGAGGCTGGGCCTGACGACCACTCAGGTTTTGGCTGACTCGGAGACAATCCTGAGGTCTGAAGTCTGGGGACCTCTAAGACCCTGAGGTCCTCCGAGTCACAATCCTCAGGTTTTGCTGCCCTGCCCCCTTGGATTCTGTTCCTCTTTCCTCCTTTCAAACAATACCTCTGTTCAATAGCAGCTCCTGACAGGAGTGTTCGACGTGCTTAATATTCATTAAGAGCCTGCTTGGCATGTATTAGCGGAGTGAATAATGGGCCTCAATTTCCCTCCCTAATGGGAAGGCTCTGTTCTCTCCAACCCCTGCTTGTCAAAGGCCTCTTTCTCACTCTGGGTTAAGCTCCCTTCTTCTCCACCAAGCGAAGTCTTCTCATGAAGCATGTTCTTGGTTCCTGCCGGTCACCTTGGAGGCAGTCGACCCCTAAAAGGCCATCATCGTGTGAAAAGCATTTCATGGATGCTAAAACTCCAAGATGTGTCTATTTGAGTGCGGGTGACTTCCCTCTGGGTCATCTTTGCTTTGACCTGTCTGTGTCTGTCTTGTAGTTGTTAGTGTGGGGTCTCCACTAGTGGCCTGCAGCTGACCCCTTCCCATGTCGACCTCCCCATCAGAATACAGGAAATACTTAATAAATGCTTCACTAATGCATGCGATGAGGCCATCAGAATACTTTCTGTGAGGTGCTCCAATGGGGGCTCCTGGAATCTAGAAGGTTGTCTCAGGGAGGAACCTTAGAAACACAGCCTCCCCTCATTGTTGAGAAACTTCAGCCTGGGTCTGTAGCATCCGTCCCATCTGCCCCTTCCTTCCTTTTCCTCCTACCACTGGAAAGGATGCCGGAGGGTGTGGAGGCTAGCCTGCCTCTGATCAGCCCACATCTGAACAAGCATCCCTTTGTCCGGGCCCTCATCATCACCCAGCCTCCAAAGGCCTTTCATGCATCCACTGCCCCCCTCCCCATCAATTCATCTGCCATGTGCTTCCCAAATAAATTTTTAATTTTAATTTTTTTTTTTTGGTGAGGCAATTGGGGTTAAGTGACTTGCCCAGGGTCACACAGCTAGTAAGTGTTAAGTGTCTGAGGCCGGATTTGAACTCAGGTACTCCTGAATCCAAGTCCGGTGCTTTATCCACTGCACCACCTAGCTGCCCCTGCTTCCCAAATAAAAAACCTTAAGGAAGGAGCTACCTTCCCTGCCCAAAGCTCTGCAAGGCCATTATTTATTGCCTGTTGATGAGGACACTGAAGCAGGCAGAGGTAAAGTCCAGACTCTTCTCCCTGATGTTCAAGGCCCTCCCTGATCTGAGACTGCCCCACCGTCCCCCTCCATCTCCTTCCATTCCTCTCTGTGTACCCTATGTCGCAGCCCATCTGAGCCACCTTTGTCGACACCTGCCTTTTCACCTGCTGCCCCCTTTGTCAAGTCGGCCCTCCATCCATCCATGCAGTTCTTTCTCAGACTTTTCAGCCACCTCCTCCAGGAAGCCCACCCAGAATGACCATTTCTCCTCTTTGTTTCCCCTTGTGTTGTAGTTCAGTTGTTTCAGTCATGTCTGTCTCTTCATGACCCCATTTGGCCTCAGGCATTTCCTAGCTGTGTGACTGGGACAAGGCATTTAGCCTCAGTTTCCCCAACTGTAAAATGGGGGTGAAAATGGTACCTCCCTCCCTGGGGAGTGGAGAAAAATGAAACCATATTTATAAAGTGTTTTGCAAACCTTAAAGCATTATAGAAATGCCAGCTAGTGCTGTTGATGGTGTTAGCTTTATTAATTCCTCTTCACCATCACAACTCTGGAGCTCTGAGTCAAGAATTTGTTAAACAGTTACTCTGTTTGCCTGGGTAGCCGGGTGGTGCAGTGCATGGAGCACTGAGTCTGGAGTTAGGAAGACCTGAATTCAAATCTGACCTCAGATACTTACTGGCTGTGTGCCCCTGGGCATGTCACTTAACCTTGTTTGCCTCAGTCTCCTCACGTGGGCCATTCACAAGGGGATAATAACAGCACCTACCTTGTAGGGTTGTTGTGAGACAAAAATGAGATAATATTTAGAAAAGGTACTCGGCGCAGTGCCCAGCATATGGGTAGGCACTGCATAGATGCTTCTCCCCTTCCCCTTCCCCTTGGACAAATCACCTGCTGCCTCTAATCTGTCATCAGCCCATGGGAGCAGCTGAGGCTCAGCTCTTTAGACTAGACAATCTCTGAGATCCTTCTTTGCTCTCCAAGTCTGTGATTCCCTCATCGGACTATGCCGAGGCATGACCCTGGGTGGCTGAGGTCTTGTCCAGCTGAGCCTCTTTGCTTGCCTGTGCCAGTGTTCACCAGCTCACAGTACTCCGTGCTGGAGGCCCCCGACCTGGCCCCTGCCTCTCTCCTCTCCTCCTCGGCACTTCTGCCCCTTGAGATGAGCAGCCACCCGCCCCAGGCCACGGAGAACCAGGCCTTGCAGGAGGAGAGGGATGTACCACTAGAAGCTGTTTCCATGACAACCAGGGAAATCTCTCCTACCAAGGGAACGGGCTTGGTCGCTGCAGAGGAAACGTAACCTGAGTCTTCTTTTTCACGGCAAAGTTGGAAGCTGGTGATGTCAGACAAGGCATCAGATTGCAAGAACAGAGCTAGCTCAGAGGGACCTCAGAACCTAGAACATGAATATCAGAGGTGTCTGGGACATGAGAATCTAAAGCAAGGAATGTCAGAGCTTGGCAAGACCTAGGAATCTGGAACATGAATGTTAGAGGTAGCTAGGTCAGGAGAACCTAGGACAAAGAATGACAGCTTGGTAGGACGACAGAATCTAGAACACAGATACTGGACAAGGACAGTAGAACATAGCATAGGAACAATGGAGCTAGCAAGGACCTTGGAACATGGAACAGAAAAAACAGAGCTCTGCGGGACCTTGAAACCTAGAACATGACTCTGAGAGCTAGCAAGGACAACAGAACCTAGAACAGGAAGAGGTAGCACTTAGAGGGAGCTTGGTCCAATGCTGCCTGGAACAAGACTCCCCTTTATGACCAGCAAGGATCCCCCAATAAGGAGGAATCCACTCCCTTGTGAAGCAACCCCTTCTACTTTGGGACAAGTGTCTTTAAAATGACATCTTTGTTAGGAAGTTAAAACAAATTTTCCCGAACACAGTCTAAATTTGCCTATTTCTAAGGTCCATTGCTTCTGGTTCTGCCCTCCGGGGTCAGACAGATTTGAATGCTCCTGAATATGCCGGCAACATTTTCTCCTGTCTGGGCTAAACACCCCCAGCTCTGGCCCCTGCTGACAATCTGATGTGGGTAAGACCAACTGATGCCATTTGATAAGAAAAAACAAAGCAAACCTGATATTCCCACTTTCTATCGAGGCTAATTCCTTGGCTTCCCTCCTAACCCTCTCTCCTCCATCATTGACTAGACAGAGTTTGCAGACTTTCCAATGGAAGCCATTGAGAGCAAACTCATGGAGACACCAACCTTTGGGGATGAAACTAGTGTTGATGCTGAGATCCTGGTGTTGGGTCTTTTGGAAGAAAGGAGGCCCAGGACTTAAGCCCCCTTGGAGTCTGCCAGCTCCACCTTGTCATTCTGGGTCTTCTCCCATCCTGTTCTCTTGCCTCCCCCCAGCCTCATTGGTCTGAGCTCAGCATCCCCACTTCTGCTTCCTCTCAGTCCCCACTCCATCCATCAGCCCCTCCTCAGGCTCAGGCATCTGCTCACTCCTCCCCTGACTTCCCACTCCTGGTCTGCAGCCACCCCCAGGTCACCCTCTTTCTAGCAGACTTTGAATACTTTGAGGTTTTAAAGAAGAAAGGGAGACTTGAGCCAGTTTTTGGTCCAAAGGGAAGAACCCAATTCTTTCCTATCATAAAAAACATAAAATCAAATCTCTTTTCTTTGTCACCCTTCCAAGCCAAAAGCCCATATCTCTCCTCCCATCTACTGCCTAACACTTACAAAGTTGACTATCCTGAGAGCCTCCCCTGCCTCTGTCTCTCTCTCCTCCCCCATCTCTGTCTCTGTCTCTGTCTCTGTTTCTTGCTTGGACTGTTGTTGTTGTCATCTCCCAATTGGCTTCAGAACCACCGAATCTCTGCCCTTCAGAGCTGGAAGGGCCCTCCATGGCCGCCTGGGCTGACTGTACCTTCCTGAGAATCACACGTTACCATCTCTGAAAAGTCCTTATCCAGCCTCTACTTGGAGACTTACAGTGGGGGGGAGCTCCACCCTTCCAAGGCAGCATGCCCTGCTTTGGGGCAGCTTTGACTCTCCCCCCCTTTCACTGCACCCTCATATGCTGTCATACAGCAGGGGTCATGTTCTCCTCCATAGCAGTTAGAGTTCTCTTGAAATAGAACGGAACATCATCAGAAGTAGGGGGCTCCCCTTCCCTGGAGGCCTTCAAGGGATGACCTGTTGCCAAGGATGTGGTAGAGAGAGGACCCTAGTGTGGCCCCGAAAGCCTCTGAGGTCCCTTCTAAATGATTCTGGGATTCACCATCATCACGATGGTCATAAAAGTGTCACCCTCTTTGTTCAGTTCTTTTCCCACAGATATAAATAAAGTATATTCATTTTAGAAGATTCGCATTTTCTAAATATTGTCTGTTCTGTGGTTCCCCACTCTCCCTTCCCACTGGACTGGCTTCATCCAAAGTCCTACTATTAGTAAGGACATCCCGGAGCTTTCCAGAATGTCATTTGGAAAGATTCCACCATTAACAAGTCCCCACAACTTGTGATGTCACCGATGGAAAGTGACAAAAATTTCCTGGCTCTTGAGCAAACTTCGGGGAATCGATGTCAGGAGAAGCATTCAGTGACAAGAGCTCACCCCGAGTGGAGTGGCTGTGTTAGCAGTCATGAGTTTCTCCATCTCTGGAACTCTCTAGAGAAGTGAGGCTGGGGCAATGGATGGAGGAGTAGAGTTGGAGTTGGGAAGAACTGAATTCAAAAGGGGTCTCAGACACTTGGAGCTTGGGCACGTCACTCTGCCTCTCTTTGCCTCAGTTTCCTCCTCTGCAAAATAGGAATAATGGTAGAGTCCACCTCGCAGAGTTGTTATGAGGATCAAATGAGTTAATAATCATAAAGCACTTAGCACTGCTTGGCACATAGTAGGTGCTATATAAATGCCAGCAGTTATGCAGTCTATACGGTGCTTTGCAAACTTTAATGGGCTCTGTGAATACTAGTTAGCTAATCCAGCTGTTGCTGGCTGACATTTCTCCTTCCTCAGGATTTGCACGTTCCCTTTCCAATCTCAACTACTCAGTGAGGAAAGTAGAGGAGGAATTCCTCTCATTTTGCAAATGAGGAAACTGAGGCTCAGCCAGATGGTCACAGAGCTCAGAAGAACCTAGGCCGGGGTTCTAGCCTTGTCTTCTGTTTCTGCCTGCTTTGGATGCCAGTGGATGACTCACTCTGTTCTCATCAGGGTGTGCTGGGGAGGCTGGAACCTCCGTCGATGCTAATGGGTTATTGCCCAGCCAGTAGCCAGATCGGGAGAAAGAAAACAGAACAAGTGGGCCGTGCTTGGAATGAGGACCTAACCCAGACCAGATGTTCCCCCGCCAGGGCCCAGCCTGTGGCAACATCAATGGACTTCCTCATGCGGGAGTCACCATTTTTCACGGACAACAAAGCGACTTGTCACTGCGCGGGCCTGTTGGGGCTCATGGTGCGAACTGATACTTCCACACGGGCCCTCTTCCTAGGGGGCGAGGGCCGGATACAGGATATGACAGATTTCCAAAGGAAATTAATTAATTCAAACCATTTACAGCCCGTGGATGTGGGGAGGTTTACAATGCCCGCTCAGCTTGTCCGGCTGCACTGGGGATGGTGGGGGAGAGAAGGGAAACCAGCCCTTTGAGACTGGGAGGGAACCCAGGCACTTGGGCCTTTTAGAAATTCCAGAAATTTGTAGGCATTGGCTGGGGGTGGGGGTGGGTGGGAGAACGGGTGGACTTCATCTCCTCCCCCTCCCCCCACCCCCCAGTTACAATGAGGGGAAGTGAGCTCATGGAGGGGGCCAAGGGGCATCTGGTCCAGGCCTCACCTTTTCTGACTGAGCCCCTTGGAGGCTGAGTCTAGGGCCACTGGGGCCTAGAGCTGGGGCTGGGAGGGACCTCTCGGGAAAGGAAAATGAGTCCTAGCCTTTGAACCTGGATCTTCTCGCCCCGGGGGCTGCTTTCACTTAGAGAGGGGAAGGAACCTGGAAGGCCATTCGGTCCAAACCCAGCCTTTACGGAGGAGTCTTTGTCCCAGAAAAGGAAGAGACTTGTTCAGGGTCTCACAGATAGCATGTGGCAGAGTCTGCATTTGAACCCAGGCCCTTGGACTCCAAATTAAGGGCTTGTTCTTCTATAAATGCTGCGCTGCTTCACAGAGATGTGCAAAGTGAGTCTGAGCTCTGTGCCTTTTTGTCTTCTTTCTACTGTGACAGGGGACCTTGGTCTCCCAGATCCTGTGATGGGGTTCATTGTCCCTGTGTCCCCCAAACTGGGGAACGGGAAGCCCCCCAGGGTCACGCCTTTGATGAAGGTATGACCTGAGATGGGAGACCTGCCACAGGGTCTCACGCTGGGCTTCTCACTGGGGAAGGGACGTGTGTCTGCTTGTCTGTGATCTTGGACCTTGGGCCTGAGCACTCAGAGCAGGGCGGGACGCTGCCGGCCCATGGGCTATGGGGCTGCCAGTCAGGAGGGTGCTGGGGGCAGCCCATTTACTGAACCTACCTGGGGTCTCAGGGTGCCTGTAAAAGACCCTCAGAGGCATGAAGAGCACAAGATCTGTAGAAGCCTGGACACAGTTTTCTTGACCCAGGAATAATGAGCCAGAGCAGCCGCCCACCTCAGGCCGAAGCACAGGGGACCATGAATGACTTCCTCCAGTGGGCCAGGGCCTGTGTACCTGCCGTTCTCCTCCCCAATTATGGACAGCTGGGAGATGATCAGGCAGCAGCTGGGCACTGTGAGGCCAGGGCTTTGCCCAACATCGGGAAGTTCAGCTCAAAGTCAGCTGGTAACTTCCCCTGGAACCTGGGGCACGCCTCTCCCTGTCTGGGATTGGGAATGAGTAACACTCATCCCTCTCACCTGCCCCCCACCCCAAGGTGTGGCAGGCACAGGTGAGATGATGGAGAAGATGGAGATGACAGGGAGTAAGCTGTTTTCTGGAGAGAAAGAGCCTGGGCTCTGGGGACAGACTTCTTTATAACCAGGGAAACTAATTCAATCAAATAAAGGGGTCACTAGCTGGCACAGTAGATGGCATGCTGTCCTGCAGTCAAGAAGACCTGAGTTAAAATCCAGCCATAGGCACTTATTGGTTGTGGGACCCTGGGTGAGTCACTTTAACCCCAGCCTGTCTCAGTTTCCTCATCTGTAAAATGGGGATCATTCTAGCGCCCCCCCCCATCCAAGGACCATTGTGAGTCTCAAAGGGAGCTTTGCAAAGCTTAGAGCACCATAGGAATGCTAGCGGTGAGGATCCCCCAACTATCCATGTCAGGAGCTGGGTCAGGTGATAGGATTAGAAAGCCAAAAGGAAACCCCTGATCTTCCATCAGAGGATCGCTCAGTCCATCAATCAGCTCGTGTCAGTCCATGCCCGCACTGGGCTAGGCCATAGGGGTAGAAGAAAATGAAGCCTTTGCTGCCCTCAGGGAGCCTACCTTCTGCTGACAGGAAACCGTGTAGACCGAGAAGTAAATGAGTTATATACAAGAGAACACAAAGTAATTCTGAGGGAGAAGCAACCCTTAAAGGGGGCTGGGAGCCCCGAGGGGCGGGGGAGGAGCGTGTTCCTGGCCCAAGGCCCCTCCCAGAAGTCGCATTCAGAAGTTCCAGGTGCATAGAGAGGGCGCAGGACTGGAGCTGTGATGGCGATGGCATGGGGGACCCTGAGGGAGAATCTCCCTCTGCTCCTGCGATGTGGGGTCTTCCAGAGCTGTCTGGGGCACAGCCAACCTCAGCGACACAGGCAGAACTCGAACTGTGGCCAACACGATTGCTTGATCACATTGCCTACAATGCCCATGGGGCTTGTAGTGCACCAGCCCCCCACGCCCACCTCTCTCACACACACTCACCCACGCACTCATACATGCTCGCACTCCCACACATTCACTCACAGGCACATTCACACCCACACTCACCCACACACTCATACACACTCCCACTCCCACAAGGTACTCCCACACATTCACTCACAGGCACATTCACACTCACACTCCCACACATTCACTCACAGGCACATTCACACCCACACTCACCCACATACTCATACACACTTGTACTCCCACACTCACATTCACACTCACCACACACTCGCACTCCCACACTCATATTCACACTCACCCACACACTCATACACACTCACACTCACTCACATGCACACTCACACTCACTCACACTCACACATACAGACAAACACTTCTTTCTCTTGGGAAAACCCTTCTCCACCCTTTAGCCCACGTGCTAGAAGTCACTGCCCTCCACTTCCCGTGGTCATGACGGTCTTGTGGGCACACGCTGAAAATGATGACATCGATGTCCAGGCTGACAACGGCGAGACGCTTCCAGCCAAGACCAGCCAACAGGCACTTCTCGAGCACCCGCGCTCTGCAAGGCCCGGCGCTAAGTGCTGCGGGTGCAAATCCAAGCATAAGGACCGGCAGCTCCTGCCCTCAAGGGGCTTACATTCTGACAGGGAAGCTGAAAGGGGATGGGGACATGGGGCGGGGTAGTAAGTTCGCTTTGCAGACTACCCACAACACCCCGGGAGGTCGGCAGGGCAAGTATCGTTTACATTTTGTTCTTATCGTTCGGTGGTTTCAGTCATTTCTGACTTTCTGTGATGCTCTTTGGGGGTTTCTGGGCCAAGATACTGGCGCGGTTTGCCATTTCCTCCTCCAGTTCACTTTACAGATGAGGAAATTGAGGCCAGCAGGTGAAGTAATTAGTCACACAGCCAGGAAGTGTCTGAGGCCAGATTTGAACTCAGGTCTTCCTGGTTCCAGGCCCAGCTCTCCACCCGTCGCCATGTGGCGCCTAGCAGCTCTGCATCAGCATTTTACAGAGAAGTAAGTTGAGACTCTGTCCCGAAGGAAGGCCGGGTGCCCATTACTGTCCCCTCCCCATCCTGTGGGTGCTGCCGGGTCCTCTGAGCTGGCCAAGGTGAAGCAGGTCGGTCTGGTCCTTCCAGGTTTGCCAAACACTTCTCTCTCACCCCAACCCCTGGAGTCTGAGGGTGCAGCCATTGCTATCACCCCACGTGAGAGAGAGGAAACCGAGGCTGAGTAGCGGGCAGACTGGCTGTTCTGCACAGCACAGAGAAGGCAGAGCCTGAGGCGGGTGAGGATGCAAGAGGCCCACTGAGGCTGGTCTTCAGGAATGGCTTCAAAGTCAGAGCTGCTTGAATATGGGCTGGGCAGCCTTGGGAAGACTCGGCGGGGAGGCTGGAGGACCAAGTCGTGGGAGGGGGCAATTCAAGGGGAATCCTCATTCAGGTTTGGGTTGGAGGAGGATGCCCTGTGAGGCTCCCTCTGGGCCCCCGGGGGTGGACCATGCCAAGGCTGGGATGCCGTCCTGGTTCTCGCTGGGACGCAGTCCCCGGCCTTGTCCCTCTGAGTCAAGGACTGTCTTCGCTGCTCCCTCTCAGTCCTGGCTGAATCCTGGGAGAGCCTCCCTCTTACTTACTCCCCCTTCAGTCTTTTACTATCTTACTTTCTCCAGATGCCCCCTAAGTCTCTTCAGATGAAGTGTGGGCACCGGCCTCTGGCCTCTGCTCTTTTCCTACACAAACATTTATTTCAGAAGGAGCACAGAAATTCCGTTGGCTGTTTCCCATTTCCCCCCACCTTACACCCCCTCCCCCATGGTTCTTTCTTTTTCTTTCTTTCAAGGAAGGTGACGTGACCCACAGAGATGGTGAGACCTTTGGCAGGCCTCGGGCTCTGAGGTCTGAACTCTGGGTAGTCCCCTGTGTCTGGTAAGGATGTTGGGCTCAGTCGTGCGTGGTGACTGATCTCTGGGACGACTGCTTAACCGAGGCTGATTAGAACCAGGCCTCGTGGTCTACCATGCAGTGTGTGCAGTCCAGGGAGAGGGTTGGGGGGCATGATGGTCACCATGTTAAAGGGAGGACTCCACTGAGCCTTAGAAGATATCGAATTGACCGTGTAATGGCAGAGCTCCAAGGGGCCTTTGGATTGTGGAACAGAAACAGCCAGAAGTGGCAAGGAGGGGTCCAAGAAGCCCGAGTGGGCCATGTCACACCTGGGGAAGAGTTTAGACTGTAGACTGTGGGATGCCACACCTGGGAAAGCTCTGGGAGCAAAGGACACCAAACACCAGAGCTCGGAGGCCTTAGGACACAAGAAAAATGGGCCTAAATCTTTCCAGGAAGAATCACAGAATGTTTGAGGCAGAAGAGACCTCACAGGTAATGGAATCCAACCTCCTCGTCTCATTGGGGGAGAAAACAGAGGTCAGAGGAGGGGGCAGAGATGGGCCCCAGGCTCCAGATATTCTGGTTAGCACACAGGTATTAAATATTCCACTGAATTTCCATGCCATGGGGTTTTCTTGGCAGAGATACTGGAGTGGGGTGCATGCTCCCACCCCCACCCCCAGGATTATCCGCTGAGATCAATTAGCTAGCTAGCCTTAATTGGCTTTTAGAAAGGGGGGATTAGGGGCAGCTAGGTGGCACAGTGGATAAAGCACCAGCCCTGGATTCAGGAGGACCTGAGTTCAAATCCGACCTCAGACACTTAACACTTACTAGCTGTGTGACCCTGGGCAAGTCACTTAACCCTAATTGACCTGCAAAAAGGGGGGGGATTTATCAAGGTAGTGGAGGAAGAACTGTGGAAACAAACAATCCCCCCCCCCCAAAGCCTATGGCCTGATCTCCCACCAGAACCTGCAGAATACTGAGGAAGGTGGGCTCCTGCTCAGGGAGCAGACACAGCACAGGAGGGACTCCTGACTTTGGAGTGCAGGACATCCTTCCTCCCCTCGGTGGGGCACTCATGGGGGTCTCTGTTGGCTTGGGGCGGCTTCTCACCTGGACTCCCGGGTGTGAGGGATCGACGCTGCCTCATCCTTCCTTCTTGCGCCACAGACACTGTACCAGCTAGGATGAGGGCCTGACGGGAAGTCCCAAATCCTCTAAACTTTCCAAGCTTCCAGCTTCTTCCTCTGGCCATGGGGCAGGAGAATGGGGTGTGGAGGCCAAGACCGGGCCTGTCTCCTCCCCATCCCTTCCAAGTGATTCTGCCTCGGGGGCTTGGCTGGAGGCTGCTCAAATCCTCAATTCCCAACTAGCTAGAGGGACTCGGGCCACCTCACAGAGGTCGACCAACCCATCATGATAGATGTCCCAACTTTCCCGTTAGAAATGACTGTGATGCCTATCAGATTGGCTAGTATGACAAAAAAGGAAAATAATAAATGTTGGAGAAGCTGTGGAAAAATTGGAACACTAATGCATCGTTGGTGGAGCTGTGAACTGATCCAACCATTCTGGAGAGCAATTTGGAACTATACCCAAAGGGCTATAAAGCTGTGCATACCCTTTGACCCAGCAATACCACTTTTGGGTCTTTTCCCCAAAGGGATCATAAAAAAGGGGAAAGGACCCACATGTACAAAAATATTTATAGCTGCTCTTTTTGTGGTGGCAAGGAATTGGAAATTGAGGGGCTGCCCATGGGGAATGGCTGAACAAGTTGTGGCATATTGATGTAATGGAATTCTATTGTGCTGTAAGAAACAGTGAGCAGGAGGAGTTCAGAGAAACCTGGAAGGACTTGCATGAACTGATGATGAGTGAGATGAGCAGAACCTGAAGAACATTGTACACAGTATCATCAACATTATGTGTTGATCACCTGTGATAGATTAGATTCTTCTCACCAATACAACGGTACAAGAGAGTTCCAAAGGACTCATGATGGAAAAGGCTCTCCAAATCCAGAAAAAAAAAAGAACTGTGGAATATGGATGCTGATTGACCCATACTATTTCTTTGTTTTTGGTGCTGTTGTTTTTCTATTTTGAGGTTTTTCCTTATTGCTCTGATTCTTCTCTTATAACATGACTAATGCAGAAATATGTTTAATGTTATTATGTATATATACATATATATATATATAACCTATATTAGATTACCTGCTGTCTAGGGGAGGGAGGGAGAGAGGGGAGGGAGGGAGAAAATTTGAAATTGGAAATCTTATATAAACAAATGTTGAAAACTATTTCTACATGTAAATAATAAAATACTTTTATTTTAAAAAAAAAAAGAAAGAAATGACTGTGATGGATCCATTGACTCAACAGAGGTGCCCAGGACCTGTCCACACCTGGTTCATGCCTCTGATTTTCATGTGTCCTCACCCGATAGAGGCATCCAGGCCCAGTGGGATGGCTTGGCTGACCAATTCCTGACAAAACCAACCATCTTTACTCATGAAAGAGTGTAGTGGGAGTAAGATCTGAAGGCCTGATTTGGGGTGGACTGTAGAGAACCTTTGAGAAGGAGACAGCCGATTCCTCCAGCACCTTTGCCAAGAAAACCCCAAAGGGGTGTCATGGGGCGCAGAGCACCCCAGAATTTCTCTGGGGCACACCGAGGAATCTTCTCCTTGAGAAACTAAACCAGAGGACAGATAACGCCTAGAGAGATAAACTGAACCAAACCGGACTGAGCTAGCTTCGGATTCCTACCCTTCATTCCGGTCTTCCTTATCCTGGGGAGATAAGTTTGGGTGTGGCTTCGGCCTTTGTGTCCTGAAGAGGGATCCGTAGCCACCCCTCACCCAATTCCTTTAGTCACTACCAGTGGGGGATGGTCCTCCACTGCTCACCCAATTCCCCCAGCTACCACCAGTGGGGGATGGTCCTCTCTCACTAAAGGAACTTTTCATGGGCAGATGGTCCACCCCCATCAGTCCTCTATAAAAGTACCTTCCGGTCTCCTGTTCGAGGAGATTTGGTACCTCTGAGCCATGTGCTTTATGCCAAATCTCCCCATGAAAAGTCTAAGGATTTCTTTCATGGTTTCCCTCCCCCCACCCTTCCCTTCCCTTGCTCCTAAATAAACTATCACCTTGTTTAAACTAAGTTTTGTGTGCAAGAGGGTGTAATTCTTTAAAGAGGAATTCCCAAGAACCCCAACCCCAACCCGTACCCCATTTCCCACTATATCATCTGGCGCCCGAACGTTGTAGGGACGTGGGATTTTCCTCTTTCCTCTTAACACCCAAAACTGGGGGGTGGGAACCTCCCTTCTGGGTTTCCTTTCTCCCTCTCCCGCCTGACTCAACCTCCCGTTTGAGTCACAGAGAGGTAGAGAGAGGGTTAGCTTTCGCATGCGACAGTGGAGGGCAGCCTGAGTCTCCCTCCCTCGCTGAAAGCTCAAACAGACGTCTGGACCACGCTTGGCACAGAACCTGGAGGTAAGACCCTACCTTCTGGGTTTCTCTTCTCCCTCTCCCACTGGACTCAACCTCCCGTTTGAGTCACAGAGAGGTAGAGACGGTCGGCGTCTGCAGGACAGCAGAGAGCAGCCTGGGACTCCTAGATGTCCGAACCACGCTCGGACTCTCAGACTACACGTTTCTGGGTAAGAACATTTATGCTTATGTGTCTATCCCTTACCAGCTCTCTGCTCTTGGTTCAGACTATTCTCCTTAGACAGTAGTTATGGGACAGAAAGGGAGTGTTCCGAAAAATTCACCTCTGGGGTGCATTCTAAGAGATTGGACTAGACTGGAACTTAAAAACCTAAGAAAGAGATGTATGATACATTTTTGTAACAATTTATGGCCACATTATCCTCTAGGAAGTGAAGGAAATTGGCCTGTACACGGCACCCTTAATTATAATACCATCTTGCAATTGGACAAGTTTTGCAAGCGTGAAGGGAGATGGACAGAGATTCCATACGTATCGGCTTTTATGAGTTTGAGCCAGAAATCAAAGGGAAAGGATGAGGTCCCCTTGCCGGTTGAGAATCACCACAAGCCCAAGCAATTCGCTAACTCTTGGGGCACCTACTCTGAGACCTCAGCCTCCCCTCCCCCTCAAACTCATTCCCTACCTGTTTCTCATTCCACTCCTTCTCCGCCTGCTTCTGTACCTATGGGTCAACCACAGTCATATCACTCTATGACTGAGACCTCTCCTTGCCCACCGGCTGATCTCAGAACCAATTCCCTGTGCCACACGGGGAGTGGATATCAGTCTCCTTCTATCCTGCTCTACCCCATTTACAATCGGGGGGAACTCCAATATGTTCCCATTTCTCCTGTTTTTTCCATTCAGCCGACCCCATCTGCTTTACCTAATCTGCAGTTACCTACGGCTATCTCCCTTTCCCCATCTCCACCCATGCTGCAGCCAAAGACTGTTTCCCCTCCCCCACCTACTCCACAGTCAAAGGCTGTCACCCCTCCCCCACTGGGCCCTGCGCCCAATCCTCTGTCTCCACCTGAGCTATCTCCCCAACCCAGGTCCTCACCAGCGTCTCCCACTACTTCCCTGCTTCCATTAAGGGAATTTCCCATTGGGAAGGGCACAACAGTAAGGCATGCCCCTTTTTCTATAAGCAGGTTATCTCAGATTAAAGAGAAATTGGGGAGCTACTCAGAGAACCCCACAAAGTTCATAGATGGCTTTAAGTCTGTGACACTGGAGTTTGACCTTTCCTGGACTGATTTGCAAATTATTCTTGCCAGCTGTTGTACCCCTGATGAGAAAAAACAGATTTGGGACCTGGCGGTACAAGTTGGGGATGAACACTCACAGGTTGGAAATTGGGTTGGGGTCCCTGGTTTTACAGCTGTCCCAGTCATAGAGCCGAGATGGAACTATGATAACAGGGAAGATAGAGCTTGTAGAAATCACATGATCACCTGCCTAGTTGAGGGAATGAGAAGGGGGGTTAAGAAACAAGTCAATTATGGAAAGGTGAGGGAGATAACACAGGGGTCTGATGAAAATCCTGCTGTCTTCATGAGCCGCTTAGCAGACTCTCTGAAGAAATATACTAACCTAGACCCCCAAAGAGATGTAGGAATTACTGTCCTCAATATTCATTTTATCAGCCAGTCTGCTCCTGACATTAGGAGAGAGCTCCAGAAGTTAGACTGGAGTCCCCAGATCCCATCCTCACAACTCCTTGACATTGCTTTTAAGATTTTTAATAACAGGGACCTTGCCGTAGCCAAAGAGAGAGAAAAGATGGCTCGTGCCCGCTCCATAGACCAAGCTCATATAATAGCAGCAGCCATCACCACATCTGCTACCAGCAGAACTCTGGCTGGCCGAGATTCTGGCAGCTGCAGTAAACCGGAACACAGAAGTGGGGGACGCCGCACGAAGGTGAGGTCAGCTCTCCTACCTCTTTGTCCCCAGGGCAGCACCCGAGAGATCGGCTTAGCAAAAATCCAGGGCTCTGCAGCTTGCTCTCCTGACCAGCATCGTGTCAGGCCTATGGCCAAGCTGGATATAGGAGGCAAGCCTAGGAATGGTTTTGGGGCGACCTCTGTCTTACTCTCTGGTTCAGGTCCTAGCATACAATCAAGGCACAAAGTGGGGATGGGATAAAAGGACCCTTAATGTAGACAGACACTGCCTATCACAGAATTAGGCTTGAACTCCCTCCTGTAAAGCAGGCCACACCCTGTCCTGCAAAAAGGTCCCACTTGACTCCTGATCTGATAAAGTCCCTTTTCCTTTTTTGCTCTGGTCAGTTTTAATTTTTTTTGTTTAAGTCTGTTCCATCTAGGCTCAAGGATTCATGGCACTGTGCCTACGTGTTGCCTCTGGACTCTCTGGGCCCCTCACAACTCCGAGCATTCCAGGCCTTCTCCACTTCTCTCCCCTCCCCCTCCCTTGCGCCGTGTTTCTTCGACCCCCCCCCCCCCCCCCCCCCCCCCCCCCCCGTCAGCATGAAGCAGTTTCAGAAGAATCTTCGTCCCCTTTCCTTATATATAGAGAAGTGGGGAATGTCATGGGGCGCAGAGCACCCCAGAATTTCTCTGGGGCACACCGAGGAATCTTCTCCTTGAGAAACTAAACCAGAGGACAGATAAGGCCTAGAGGAACCAAATCGGACTGAGCTAGCTTGGGATTCCTACCCTTCATTCCGGTCTCCCTTATCCTGGGGAGATAAGTTTGGGTGTGGCTTCGGCCTTTGTGTTCTGAAGAGGGATCCGTAGCCACCCCTCACCCAATTCCTCTAGTCACTACTAGTGGGGGATGGTCCTCCACTCCTCACCCAATTCCCCCAGCTACCACCAGTGGGGGATGGTCCACCTTCATTAAAGGAACTTTTCACGGGCAGATGGTCCACCCCCATCAGTCCTCTATAAAAGTACCTTCTGGTCTCCTGTTCGAGGAGATTTGGTACCTCTGAACCATGTGCTTTATGCCAAATCTCCCCATGAAAAGTCTAAGGATTTCTTTCATGGTTTCCCTCCCCCCACCCTTCCCTTCCCTTGCTCCTAAATAAACTATCACCTTGTTCTAAGTTTTGTGTGCAAGAGGGTGTAATTCTTTAAAGAGGAATTCCCAAGAACCCCAACCCCAACCCGTACCCCATTTTCCCACTATATCAGGGGTCACAGAGTCAGACACGAGTGAAACAACCCAACAACAACAACATCAGGGTGGCCATTACATTTTATCCTGGAAGTGAGAAGGGGCCAATAAAAATTGTTGAGCAGGAGAATGACATTCTTTTTTTTTTTTTTTTTTGCAGGGCAATGAGGGTTAAGTGACTTGCCCAGCAGCTAATAAGTGTCAAGTGTCTGAGGCTGGATTTGAACTCAGGTCCTCCTGAATCCAGGGCTGGTTCTTTATCCACTGCAAAACCTAGCTACCCCAGGAGAATGACATTCAATTAATTCAATTCAACCCTTCCCCCTCCCCCTCTTTGGATTCCTTTATCCACAGGAAAAGAAAACTTACCTCTGATAGCAGTCCTGGCATTGACTTTGATCTTGCCAAAAGATCCACAGATCTCTTTCCCCTTCTTTTCCAATCACGTTCCTCCTCCTTATTTCTCTTCCCCACAGAGATGCCGATGTCACAAAGGATATAAAGAAATAAAAGGGGGGAAAGCAGTTCAGCAAAGGCAGCCCAAGCACCAGCTGAGCCTCAAAGAGTATGCAGCAGTCCACACCGGCAGCCCCCCACTCCAGCCCACGTGGGAGGGGGAATCGCTCTTCTGAATCATCTTCAGGTTCAGTCTACCTCATTATTGCCACCACGCTCAATTTCCTTGTTTTCTTTCCGCAGATGCAGTTGGACTCTGTCTGGTCTGTATTTCACTCTGCATCAGTTCTTATGTCTTCTCCTGCTTCTTCGTCTTTTTAGATTTTTATTGACATCTCTTGTTTTGTAATAACGCCCTCCCCCCACTCCAGAGAGTCATCCATCCCCTGTAACAAACAAAAAGTGTT
The DNA here is from genome assembly GCF_019393635.1 of Dromiciops gliroides. Lineage (NCBI taxonomy): Eukaryota > Metazoa > Chordata > Mammalia > Microbiotheria > Microbiotheriidae > Dromiciops > Dromiciops gliroides. The sequence goes on from NC_057862.1 coordinate 694,188,257, forward strand.
TGAAGAGAGAAACCACCCCCAGCAGAGTAGGCGTATCCCCCTTTTCTGGATGAAAAAACTGAGGCTGGGAACTCAGGTCTACTCGGCACGCCCTCTGATGAAAAAAAAATCTTTTTGTTTTAACTTTGAAAATGAAAAGACAAACAATTGGGCTCAAATTTGGACAGATGGGACTTGTTGGGAATACAAACACACCAAATCCTCGAGAATGTCGCGAGCACAGACGGCGGTGGGACGCCCGAATTTTTTCCTATAGGAGCCTGACAACAGTGTCTTGTGTCTCTCATTTCCCTCTGTCCTGGCGATGCTGATGGGGTGGGCTGGCCAGGCTGGGAGAAGGGGGGGCAGCAGAATGGAGAGCCCTGCACTGGGATAGGCAAGCTCCTGAGAGGGGCCCAGGCACGGGGAGAAAATGAGGTGGGGACCTGGTCAGACCTCCCTTCCTTGCTTCTAGGAGCCCGAGGAAGAGGGTGAGAATCAAGAACTTTCCCTCCCTGGCTTTGGTGGCGGGGCCTGATAGCACCGGCAGGACGTGGCTGTGGGACAGAAGCCAGGACCCGGGAATAACTGGGCTCTGAGGTGACGCCCATGATGCAGCCTTGATGAGAGTGGGGTGGGAGAACGTGCGAGAGGTTTCAGGAGCCACAGGTCCTGGGTGCAAGCGTCAGCTCTAGTTTCAGTTCTAGTTATGTGACCTTGGGTGAGCACTTTACCTCATGAAGCTGTTTCCTCATCTATAAAATGGGGATAAGTAATATCTAGCCTGTCTCCCTTAGAGGGGAAGTTGTGAGGGACATGGTTTTTTCTGTCTCTCTGTCTGTCTTTGTCTCTGTGTCTCTTTGTTTCCATCTCTCTGTCTGTCTCTGTCTTTCTCTTTGTCTCTGTCTGTCTCTGTGTCTCTGTCTCTTTCTGTCTCTGTCTCTGTGTCTCTCTGTCTGTCTCTGTCTTTCTCTTTCTCTGCCTGTCTCTCTGTCTTTCTCTTTGTCTCTGTCTGTCTCTGTCTCTGTCACTGTCTCTCTGTCTGTCTTTGTGTGTGTGTCTGTATCTTTCTGTCTCTGTGTCTCTTTGTTTCCATCTCTCTGTCTGTCTCTGTCTTTCTCTTTGTCTCTGTCTGTCTCTGTCTCTTTCTGTCTCTGTGTCTCTCTGTCTGTCTCTGTCTCTGTCACTGTCTATCTGTCTGTCTTTGTGTGTCTGTCTGTCTGTATCTTTCTGTCTCTTTGCCTCTCTGTCTCTTTCTGTTTCTGTCTCTGTCTCTCTCTATCTCTCTGTCTCTTTCTCTGTGTTTCTGCCTTTCTCTCTGTCTCTGTCTCTCTATGTCTCTGTCTCTCTGTCTGTCTCTCTGTGTCTCTGTCTCTTTGTCTCTGTCTGTCTCTGTCTCTCTGTTTCTGTCTCTGTCTTTCTCTTTTTCTGCCTCTGTCTCTGTCTGTCTGTCTGTCTCTGTGTCTCTGTCACTATCTCTCTTTCTCTGTCTCTCTGTCTTTCTGTCTGTCTCTCTCTGTGTGTCTCTGTCTCTTTGTCTCTGTCTCTGTCTTTCTCTGTCTCTGTCTCTTTGTCTCTCTCTGTTTATTCTGTCTCTCTCTGCTCTATCTCTCTGTCTTTCTCTGGTTCTGTCTCTCTCTGTGTCTCTGTCTCTTTCTCTCTGTCTCTATCTCTGTCCCTTTCTCTGTCTCCATCTCTCTGTCTCACCTTTCCTCACCTCATCCGTGTCCAAGGTCAGAAGCTCCCCTCGGAAGCAGACAGGACAGATCTGAGAGGACCCACTTGAACCCCTTGTCACTGAAAGCCTGGCCCTGTCTGCCTGGCTCTGTGGGTCTCTGGGAAGTTTTAGGCAGGAAGCAAGGTGACTGAGGGCCCGCCTTTGCTGGGGATGCGCCCAGGCCCAGGGCACTGGAATGTGAAGGGAATTCGGCTTTCCTCTTTGCCGGGTGAGACGTCTGCAAGGAAAGGGTTTTGTTTTTAGTGCCTGACACCAAATCCCTCATCTGCTTTCGAGGACTGAAGCTAATCCCCTGAATATTTGAGAACAAAGCCCAGGAATCTGGGCAAGGACTGATGAAAGTCGTCGCCAGCCCACTCACGTCAGGACAAGTCTCAGCCTCCTTCTAGACCTGGGGGCCCTGGGAACAGGCAGGCTCTCGACCAGACGTCTGGGAGGCGTAGACAGTGGAGGCCTCTCACCTGAAGGGATGGTTAGGGCCCTGGGACTGCTTAGAAGCTCTGGCTTTGAATCCTGGCTGAGCCTGGTGACCCTGGGGAGGTCACTTTGCCTCTCTCTGTCTCACAGACTCCTCCAGACTACGGAGCTCTGCAAGCTTGATGGTGGGAGGGGTGGGGGTGGGGGTTATGCTGACCATTTGTCTTCAGGACGCCAGCCTGTAAGTGCCCTGAGGGCAGGCAGGGGCTGTGTTTTCCTTATCTCTGCAGTCTCTCTAGTTCCAAGCTGGCCCGGGGCTTTACAAATAACATAACAGATCAAGGAACGTGTTTGTTGAAAGACGACTAGAGCCTAGATATGGAGTTGGGAGGGACCTTGGAGTCCAGTCTCCTCATTTGTAAAATGAGGAAACTGAGGCACAGAGAGGCTGAGTCGTAATCCTCAGAGGCAGAATTTGAACCTGGTTCCCCCAACATCAGAGCCAGTTTTCTTTCCACTGTACATTGGGGAGGAGAAGGTGAGAAAGATGAAACATGATAAAATAGTCTTGGGGGCCACAGGATGAAAGACCTTTGACATGAATGGGGGGAGGAGGAGGGGAGATGCTCCCAAGAGGCTGGGGCAGCTCACTCTACAAGAGAGGACTGGACTTCCATCCCACGGACGCCAGGGGGAGTCACTGGGTAGATCCATAAGGAGGAAACACCATAAGGATAAAGAGGAAGCTTGTGCTGGGGTTCAAGATGTGACTTCATAGACATAAGATGGGGAGGTGCGGCTGGACGGTCACGTGACTGAGAGATATTTGGGAGGTGAGTGCCTGGCACCGGGAAGTGTTTAGTAAATGTTCTATCTCTCATCTCTCCTTCTCCATCCACCTCCACTGGGAGCAGGGTTGTTGTGAAGACTGAATGAAATAATCTGTGTATGCGTAAAGTGCTTTGCAAAAAAAGTGGCCAATTTATATGTTCTTATGACGAAGGACTCTCTTCACAAGAATCTTCCGAGATGGGGGCGTGTTGCTTCCATTTCACAGATGGATAGACAGAGGAAAATTCAATTGTTGAAGGGAATAGTCACAGACTGAGAGCTGAAAGGGGCCTTGAAGGCCACCTATTCCAACAGGACAGAGGACCAGAAAATTGAAGCAATTGAGCCTCCATTAGAAGTAAGAGAGATACAAGATCTTCTGCCTCTCTTTCCAGTGAGGTCATCTACCTAATAAGTGGTGAGACTCGAACTCAGGTCTTTGGGACCTCCCAGTTCCCTTCCAGCTCTAGACCTCAGATCCCATGCTCCCATGAGCTGAAGCCAGCATTCTTCCTGATCTGTAGACCTGCTTCTGATGAGCTCTGTTCCCACCCCACACCTGGTCCTCGGAGCACTGGGGACAGCTCAGGGGGGCTGCTCCTGACTCCTTAGCAGGCAGGGCATTCCAATCGGCTCTGCAGTGTGGAAGGCTGCTCGGGACTTGCATGGCCAGTCAGACAGCATACGGGTGCGTGGATGCGCGTCTGCCGGCCGTGACTCCCCTGCCGCCTGACTCAGGGGCCGTGCCCTTCCCTGGACCATCCTCTTCCCCGTGCCCCTCCCGGAGCACAGCCCCAGCCCCTTCCTCCTGGGGCCTTCCTTGATTTTCACCGTTTTCAGGCAAAACGAAACTGAAGAAAACCTTGTAGTTTTCTGTTGGAGCCCTCTGACCCGCTGGGGTCACCTCTGTGACCCCAGAAACACACACTGGGGGGGGGGCCGGGGGGGGCGGGAGGGATGGGACACAGTGTAAGCAGGGTATAGAGGTCGGGCTGACTGAGCGCTTGTCCCCAGCCAGGGACCACTGACAGAACCTGGGCCGGAATGGGCAGCTTGGGGAGGGTTTTCCACCCCAGGGAAAGGCCCACGAGAAGCTTGCTCCATAAGGAGGTCTGTGTGGCTGCAGTTTGCACCACTGGAGGGAGAATAGCCACGGAGGGGCAACTGGGTGGACAGAGCTGGGCCTGGAGTTGGTAAGACCCGAGTTCAAATCCAGCCTCAGACACTTACTAGCCGTGTGACCTCTGGCGAGTTGCTGAACCTCTGTTTGCCTCACTCTCCTCATCTGTAAAATGGTTGTAATAGTTGTACCTACCTCAGGGCTTGTTGTGAGGATAAAAGGAGACAGTATCTGTAAAGTGCTGAGTGCATGAAAGTTAAAGCAATATATAAACACAGGCTCCAATGAGTTAAAGTGCATTCCGATGGGAGTGGTCCGGATAGCTTGGGGTCCTAGAAAGGAGCGCCTCATTTTACACATGAGGAAATGGAGCCTGAGAGGCGAACTGCTCAGCCCCGGTGAATGCTCTGGGTAGGATTGGAACCCAGGTCTCCCGGGCTTCAAATGGACAACTGTGTCTGCTATATGGGACGAGAAGCCTCAGGGAGACCGGAGAGCTGCCCCCAGGGGTCCGATGGGGACAGGTAGAGGAGGCTCTGCTTGGCCTCAGGGTGGGAGAGCTGGTAAGGGGCTGCCAAGGGAGGCAGGGAGTCCCCCCCTTCCTGGGGCTCAGAGGCTGCCTGCCCCGCTGGAGAGGAGTTAGAAACCGTCCCGACCTTAGGTGTACAGGGAGGGGGCATGCTTGCCTCTGCATGCCCCCCTCCCCCATCTTCCCGTCCCCTCCTTCTTCCTCTCCCCCTCCCCCCTCTCTCCCCCTCTTTCTCCCTCTCTCTGTCTCTCTTCTCCTCCCCTCAAATGGCTTCCCCTTGCAGCGGCTCTTAGGACACACTCAGTGAGGCATCTTTTGGCAATGGCTACCCCAGAGGACCCCACCTCTATGATCCTGGGCTCCCTCAGCCTCCAGTCCAAAGCCTTCCAAGTGACAGGGGAGGCAGCTGAGGCAGAGACTTGCCCACCCAGCAGAAGAATTGAGTATGGAGCCAAGGACCTGACTCACTTCAGCCCATATTCCCAGCACTGGGCAGAGGGCCCACGGTAGGCCGTCAATAAATGCTGGCCTCGGTGGGTTTTGAATTTGCCAGGGGGCAGGGATGGCTTGGAAAGTCCCAGGGAGCAGAGCCTGGGTGGGAGCAGAAACCTGTTTACTCTCTTCCCTGGAGTCCTCTGCGGGGGGGCTCCCCCCCTCCCCCCCCCCCATCTCAGGGGGAGCCCCTCCCGTTTCCCTGCACCAACATCCCTGTTTAGGGAGGGACATCCTGGCCATTTTTTTTTGGAAATGAAATTCAAAAACAGCTGAGAGGGGTTTCCTCCTCCCGCTTCCCCCAGCAGTGACCCAGGCCTCCCTGGCCTGGCTCCCAGAGGCATCTTTGGGAGAGTAGCCTTCCTGTCCGGAGAGGAAGGGGCTTGGCCTCCCCTCCATGGCCTCCCTCGGATATTCGGTCATTTCCATCCCAGGGCCCCTGTGATTCACTTTCCATTTATAAAGTGCCCTGGGCTCGGAGGGATGGAGACTCAGAGCAGGGAGTGTGTGTGTGTGTGTGTGTGTGTGTGTGCGCCTGGCGCCCCCTGCTCAAAGTGCTGGGCCTTCAGGGCCAGCCTGCAGGGGCTCCTCTGAGGCTCAAAGCCTCAGGAGGCCCGACTATAACTGACATTCATTCACTCAACAAACGCACACAGAGGTCCTGATATTCAGCTTCCTGGGCATTCTGGGTGCTGGGCCTCTGGCCTTGGGACAAGATGCCACCCTGCTCTCATGGAGCTCACAGTCTTTGGGGAGAGGCACGATGCCTTTACGGAGAGACAGAAGTCGCGTGTGTGCAGGGAAAAGTCAGAGTAATTGCAGGGGAGAGTTAGGAGAAGGGGCTTGTGAGCCGGGCCTCCAAGGACAGGACTGGGGAGGGGCAGGATTCCAGGCATGGATGAGGAGATGAAGGGCTGCTCAGCACAGAGCCGTCACCGAGTAGGTGCATCATCGGAGCCTTTGGAGCGACAGAGTGATGTAAAGGGAATCCAAAAGGAGAGTCTGGAGGTTTGTGACAGAGGGGCTCCCGCCTTATCCTACAGACAATAGGGAGCCAACAGGAGTTCTGGAGCCGAGGACGCATCTCCAGAGCAGAGCGCTGGCCTGGGCCGGCAGAGTTCCGGAGATCTCAGAGCTCAGCCACCCAGCGGTCTGGGCTGCTCCCTCCCTCAGAGCCTCTTCCTGCTGCTTCCTGACCTGGAGTTCTCTCTCTGGCAGGAACAAAACTCACTTAAGGCCACATCCTTTCCCACTAACTGAATAGCTGCCAGCTCTGCCAGCCCCAGCCTGGCCTGACAAAAGGCCTCCCTGCCCTGCCCCATCTTGGAGGTAGGGACTAAGTAAACGGCATGAAGCAGGACCAACTGAGCGCTCTGGAGACCCCTGCTAAGTGCCGCCCCCACAAGACAGACACCAGCAGGAGCTGCCTCCAGGGACATTACCTCCTCTGCTCGGCATTCAAGGCCCAGCATCATCTAGGCCAGACCCAGACTGAAGAGTGCTGAGATGGCCACAGGCCTGGAGCTGGACAGGCCTCAGAGGCCATGTAGCCCCCTCGTGTTACTGATGAGAAAACTGAGGACCAGAGACTTGTCTGAGGTCACAGAAGTAGCAAGTGGGAGAGGCTGCATCTGCCTAGGAGGTCATGTGGGTACTAAAGCCATTGATCTGAGGCCCTCCCAAAAGGATCCCTCCCCCCACATACAAATGGACACCCAGTCTCTGGAGACATCTAATGATGGGGAGCTTACTACCTCCCTGATTTTTTTTTTTTTTTGGTGGGCCAATGAGGGTTAAGTGACTTGTCCAGGTCACACAGCTAGTGTCAAATATCTGAATCTGGATTTGAACTCAGGTCCTCCTGAATCCAGGGCTGGTACTTTATCTACTGTACCACCTAGCTGCCCCCATTTACATTTTTAATGCTATAACAATCAAATTACCAAAAGCGTGGTGCTGGCCCTAGAATCAAGAAGACTCTTCTTCTTGAGTTCAAATCCAGCCTCAAACACTTACTAGCTGTATGACCCTTGGTAAGTCACTTAACCACTATCTGTCTCAGTTTCCTTATCTGTAAAATGAGCTGGAGAAGGAAATGGCAAACCACTCCAGTATTTTTGCCAAGAAAACCCTAAATGAAGAACTTGAAATGACTAAAAAAATAGTTCAACAACAACAAATACTTTACAGAACTTGACAAAATACTAATACAACAAAAATCTAGTATTTCAAGGGAAATGATGAAAAGAAGTAAGGATAAAGACCTCAAACTATATTCTGAAGCAGCAGTCATCAAAACCATCTGGTACTGGTTAAAGAACAGAGAGATAAATCAATGGAACAGAGAGATTTAAAAACAATAGAACTCAATAACCCAGTATTTGATAAAATGGATAACATAAATTACCTATAGAAAAATTTCCTATTTGATAAAAACTACTAGGAAAACAGAAAAACAATCTGGCAGAGATTAGGTTTAGACCAACACATTACACTATACTCCACAATACATTCTAAATGTATATGTGGCTTTAATATTAAATATCATACCATGAAAAAATTCAAAGAAAAACATATTATATACTTTTCACAGTTATGGATAAGATATTTCTTCTTCTTCTGGGGGGGGATGGGCTGGGGCAATGAAGGTTAAGTGACTTGCCCAGGGTCACACAGCTAGTATGTGTCTGGGGCTGGATTTGAACTCAGGATTTCCTGAATCCAGGGCCAGTGCTTTATTAAGAAATTTATTCTTAACCAAACAAGAGAGAGAAGCAATTACAAAAGATGAAACAGAAAACTTTGATTATCTGAAACTGAAAAAGCTTTGGCATAGACAACATTAATTCATCTAGGATAAGAAAGGAAGTGGGCAAATGGGAAAAATTCCTTGTATGATATTTTTCTGATAAGGGTTTGATAACCCAGATATATAAAAATTTAATAAATATATACGACTAATAGACATTTCCCAATAGATAAAGGATATGAGCAAACACCCCTTAAAAGAAGAACTAAAGTATTTCCGGTGACATGAAAAAGATTCAAATTACTAATGATAAGAGAAATGCAAATCAAAACAACTTTGAAGTTTCACCTATACCCTGAAAAATGGCCAAAATGACAAGAAATGGTGACAATGTTAGAGAGGTTATAGAAAGACAAGTCACGCTACTATAGTGTTAATGGAAGCATGGACTGCTAGAACCATTTTGTAAAGTAATGTGGACTTGTGCAAATAAAGTGACTCAACTGTTCATACATTTTGAAGCAAAGACTCCATTACTTGGCTTATCAATTAATTAATAAATAAGCATTTAATAAATGCCTGCTATGTGCCAGGCACTATGGTAAAAGGAAACCATCAATAAGAAAAAAGTCTCCATATACCACAAAATATTTATAGCATCACTATTTGTGATAGCTAAGAATTGGAAACAAAGTCTTTACCCATCAATTGGGGAATGGCCAAACAAATTATGGTACATGAATGTAATGGTATATTTCTGTGTCACTGTGATAATATAGAGAATCCTGGGAAAATCTATATGAATGGATATGAGGAAAGTCAGTAGAGCCAAGAATAAGTGATGCTGGAAAGAACAATGACACAGCAAAAAATCCAAATTAAATGTAACAAAATGATAAAAGACCAAGACCCACCTAAGCAACTCCTTCATGGCAGTGGGAGGTGCGTGGGTATTACAGATTGCACGGGATTTGGACTCTTTCAATGTAGCCATCAGATGCGCTGATTTTTTCTTCCTTTCCCCAAATTACCATTTGTACTATGGGACGGATTTTGGTGGGAGTGGCAGGGGAAGGGATACTATGATACTATAAGAAACAGAAATCATTTTAAAAATAAGAAAAGCACCTCAGGGTCCACTATCCACTCCATCTGGTCATACAAAGACACCCCCCTCCAAGTGGCTCAACCCACTTGAAAAGCTGTGGAAGCCTTCAAAAGGCAGACAAACTCCCTTCTATTTACATGAAGACAGAAGTCCCCATTTCCCACCAGATTCCCACAATCTACCCTCTTTGAGGGCTGTATTGCAATCCAAGCTTTTCTAAATAGAAAGAGGAAAACAATCCCCAGTTAGAACTTGTTTAAAGAAATTATTTTCAGTCCCAGAGAAGAAAAATATACACATGGCCTGGCAAATGTGAGCGGCTGCCCAGAGAGCTGATCAGTGGCTGCTGCAGAAATGTCAGCACACACTTACTGGGATGAAGGATGGCTTTTCAGTCTTGCTTAGCCGTGGGTGGCAATAGGCCAGGCGAGGGAGAGGCCTGGGGAGGGCCATCAGTGCCGGCAGCCCAAAGGTCAGGGGCCCAGAAGTTACCAAGGCAAGGGAGGGCCAGCAGGTCCCCTGGATGAAGGCTGGGTAGATCAGAGTCCTGGAAGCTGGAAACATGGCTCCAGAGCCCAGGCTGAGTCCTATAGGGAAAGGGACTCAGGCAGGGGTCCTGGCCCCACTTTGATGGATTTGTGGGACCTCTCTCCTCGGGGCTGGAATCTGAGCAGCCCCCACTTTTCCACCCCATGTGTTTCTGGTCCATATCTGTGGTAAATCACAGAAGGGATTGCTGAGTGTAGGGAGAATCATGGGCTTGACTTCTGCTTTCTCCATCAGCCCCTTCCTTTGTTCTTTATTTGAAGGCAATCACTGTGACAAGGTTTCCTGGAGCACACCAGCTCAATGGGCCGCTTTGCAGATGGGAATCATCGCCGATTGCTTTCCTTGTGGGTCGAGGACCATAGGATAACAAATGTTTTGCCAATCCTCCCCCGAAGTAGAGAGGCCAAGGATCACTGTTCTCTTATGACAGATGACATCTCCTCAGACCGGTGGCAAAGCAACCAGGGCTACACGCACATCTAGCAAAATCTCAGTCAGCTGTGGAGCCTGGGAGCCCTCCATGTTTTAGAATGAACAGAGTGCAGCACCGGGAGCCCAGAGAGCCCATATCTGAATGTCACTCCTCACTGTGTGACCAGGGCAATTCATGTAACCTCTCTGAGTCTCAGTTTCCTCATGTATACAAGAGGAGCGATACCTGTGGCACTCATGTCTTGGTGCTGTCTTGAGGCCTGAATGAGATAAGGGTTTAACATCTATCACTGCTCTACAGACAAGTCTTGGATGACATTTCAGACTGGACATCCCACAGACATCTGGACCTCTATACGTTCCCGACAGAAAGTATTGTCTTTCCCCCAAAACTCTTCCCAATTTCCCTCTTTCTCTCAAAGACCCTACCATCTGGCTAGTCTCCTAAGTGGGGGGGGGCCTTGACTGCCCCTCTTCACTTACCCCACAGATCCAACCAGCTGCCAAATCTTGCTTCTTCTGTCTCCCTTATCACATCTTGGTCTCCTTAGGTTTCTCCCTGCTCCAACACATCCTCCAGTCAGCTACCAAAGCACAGATTGGACCATGTCCCTCCCCTACTCAGTAAACTCCAGTGGCTCCCTGTGATCAAATATAGCTTCTCTGTTGGGCTTTTAAAGTTCTTAACAACCTAGCCCCAACTTATTACATTACTTCACCTTCCACACCCTGTATAGCATAGTGCCTGGCACATTGTAGGTGCTCAATCAATGTTTTTTGATTTGTTATCTTCTTTTGGGGGGGCAATAAGGGTTAAGTGACTTGACCAGGGTCACACAGCTAGTAAGTGTTAAGTGTCTGAGGCCAGATTTGAACTCAGGTCCTCCTGAATCCAGGGCCAGCCCTTTATCCACTGTGCCACCTAGCTGCCCCTGATTTGTTAGCTTCAATTCATTCTGTATGTAACTTGTTATGACCTATTATATAACCACAAAGGTGATAAATAGTGCTTGTTGCTTGCTTGACTGGTTGAAAGAACCAGCCTGTTTTCAGCAAGAGTGGGTCAGTGAGAGTCATCCCAAAGAAGGATGGAGGGGTGTGTTCCCACTCACTGGAATGGTGGTCCAATAAGCACCTTCCTGTCTGGTCTACTTCTCTGCTATGGGTGGGGCTAGATGGACACACAAGGTCCTTCCCACCCAGAGATTCTGTGAGTCCCAAAGACATTGGGACTATCAAATGAAATCATGTCTAGAAGGCTGATTATAAGAGAGCAAATCCTTCTCTCCTTGAAATGATCTGTGACTCGCTGCCATGGTTGGTCCTTCTTCCATCACAGTCTACATCTGTACATGGCCTCCAGGAGTTCTTGTGGCCCAAAATCCTTTTCCCTGCCAGCCTACCTTCTGGGGCAGAATCTTTGTCCTGACCAGGCTGGTCAGAAGAGATACACGTGTCTTCAGGCCCATGGGCAAAGCCTTTGCAGATGGACAGAACTCACCAGATCCTGCCCTCCCCTGCTCTCTCCCTGACGTTGGTGGTGTCTGAGGATGGGGCACATGATGGCTGGAATTAAACTTGGCATTTAGGGAACAATATGGAGATAGTGCAGACCCAGAGGAAGGACCCAACTGCTGTCCACTCTGTCTGCTGTCCAGACTTGGTTCACACTGCCCCCTTTCACACACTCTGTGTTCTTGTTAAATTTGCCTCCTGACTGGCTGTTCACCAAACTCAGTTTTCATCTCCCATCTACTTGCCTTTGTACCAGTTGTCTCTTATGCCTGCAAGGTATTCTCTCCTCACCTCTACCTCTTAGAAGACTTAGCTTCCTTAAAGGTGTACCTCAGGTGCTACCTAGGACAGCTAGGGGGTACAGTGGATAAAGCACTGGACCTGGAGTCAGGATAACCCAAGGTCAAATGTGACTTTAGATAAGGTCAGATAGCTGGCAAGTCACTTAACCTCCTTCAGTCTCAGTTTTGCTCATTTATAAAATGGGAATAACAATAGCATCACCCTCCTAGGGTTTTGTGAGGATCAAATGGGATATTTGTAAAGTGCTTTGCAGACTTTAAAATACCATATGGGGTAGCTAGGTGGCGCAGTGGATAAAGAACTGGCCCTGGATTCAGGAACTGAGTTCAAATCCAGATTTAGAGACTTGACACTTACTAGCTGTATGACCCTGGGCAAGTTGCTTAACCCTCATTGCTCCTCCAAAAAAAAAATACTACATAAATGTCAGTTATTGTTATCATTGGTGGTGGTGATGCTGAGAATAATTTCCTACAGAAGGCTTTTCCAATATTCCCTATCCCCCAGTTGTTAGTTCTCTTCTCTTACTCCAATTATCTTATATTTGCTTATCTGAGTATAATAGGAGCCCTGAGCTGCCCTGCCTACCTGTGAATGGCCAATTGGGTCTCAACACCAAAGGATTCAGGTGCTCTGAGATGATGAACAAATCTCTTTATTGGCCACTCAGCAGGAAGAGCTGCTGACTCAGTCGGTCTCTAAAAGAGAATGACTTTCCCTCTAAAATGCACATCATGTGATAACTATATGAGTCAATCCCTTTACTGGTGAGGAGAGATGACAGCTGCATTTCCCTCTGCTCCAGAAGCTAAGTAATAGCACTGATGTGGAAGCTAACTGAACGTGAATTAGGGACAATGCTTGTCTCTTCTGTCTCCTCACATGATTTTAAGTGACCAAACTGTCATCAAAAGATGCCCCAAGAAGGCAACCTTGTGAGTTTGAAGGGTCAGGAGTCCTTCAGTTGGACCTAACTTGCTGGTGTTTTTTCTTGGGAGAAGATGACCACCGACAAGAGAATGAGCCCAAGCCCTGGCTTGCCAGAAGACATAGACCTGCAGGGAGTTGTTTGCACAGTGCAAAGAGGATATGAAACGTAAAATATCTACTCGGGAGTTCTATCAAATGATTTATGTTCTGATTGTTTTAAGTTTCAATGTTATGGGAGAATACAACTGTAGTTATTATTGCTGCTTGTTTTAAGTCTTTATCAATGATGCTTTGGGGAATCTTTTATGTTAAGTATTTCTTTTGTATACAGGAAATAAATAACTGTCCCATCCCTCAGTCTTATTGTAACATTGTCTTTATACTTTCCTTCTCCTTTGGGGAGACCCTGGATGAGAGCCAAACATAAATCTTAGTTAATTCTTCCCTGGGGTATCAGGATTTGGGCTTAACGAGTCAAAGAGTATGAGAAAAAGAGTCTGATCCTTCTTTTAAGTGGTCAGGCTTGCCCAGTACTGAACCAGGTCCATGTGCCTAGATGCAGCTTTGAAAGGGGCCTTTTGGGGAGAGGGAGAAAGTAGAACACCCCATTCCTTTGGGCTCTGTAGCAGGATTTTCTTGTTAATTTAAATAAATCTCATTAATAGTTTTTGTTTTTAAATCACTTCTATTTCCTACCATATTCTTATCTGTCCTCCTGGGCTTTGCTTCTGACTTCTAGGATCTCATCACTATACCTCACCACCTCAGCTCCTGGGGCTTCTCCATTCTAAACATCCATAGATCACCAGCCTTCTCAACCCGGAGCATTCCATTGCCATTCTATTGCCCTTTGTTCCTATTGATGAGCTCTTCTTGGGACCTCTATTTTGAGAAGGGACTCGGGCTGGCCATTCAGTTTCGTTTTGTGTATTGCCTTTCCCCAGCAGAGTGTAAACCCCTTAGGGGCAGGGATTGTCCCTTTTTTTCTTCCATTTGCATCCTTAGCATATCCTGGCATGCAGTACAGGTTTAATAAATGCTTCTTGTTCCCCCTTGCCCTCTCCCAGAAATCTATCCTGTCTACCAGAGGGAAAACAGAATTCGGCAAAACATATTGAACCAAGTCTGATATTTAATTCAGGGCTCCAACCCCATGACCCTCTACCTCTGCAAAGAATGGGTGGAGGGCTGGGAGAGGGGCATGCCTTCTAATGGCTCTGATGTCATGCCCTTCCATATTCATCCTTTTGTTGTGGCATGTTCTCTTTCCATTGGGGTTGTCATTGTCAGAGCAGGGTTCTAACTGTCTGCTGTGTACTTGCACCCTCCACCCCCCAGGAGAGTGTCAGCTGCTTGAGCCAGCGCAGGCAATGTTCCACTTTGGGCTTCATGTTCCTAGTCCCTAGCTTGGGGCTGTGCACAGAATAAATGAGTTGAGCATTTAAGGCAGAGTAAAAATGAGCTATTATTTTTCTTGTTGGAATGAGCAATACCATTGGTATCAGGAGAGAATTCTCAGGGGGAGTGAGGTCACTGCCAGTTGCTTGGGCACCAAGTCTGTCCTGCAGTTCCCTCTAGAGCCCTTGGGTACCCTGGACAGCTCCAGGTAAACCCTAGGGAAGGATGGTGGTGACCCTCTCCTGCTTGCTCTCCAGCACAAACTTTTCCAGGCAGATGGTCCCAGGAACATCCCCCTCTTGTGGGTCTGTTTTGTCTCGATATTGTTCCCAAATATGCCAAGTTTAGCTCCCGCTGTCATGTGCTTTGAAGTGAGCTGGGAGCAGTGCAAACCTGGAACCCAGGCCTGAAATGTTCAGCTGGTGACAGAAGGTGTGAAAAGAAGCAATTATATTCCTGTTTTCAAATTGATCTGATTTTCCCCTTGCCTTTTGGTATTGATTTTTGTTGGGCAGATTCATTCGATCTGTTCCGAGATCTATGTTTCTTCCTCACATTTCAAAAAAGAGCTGATGCCTGTGACTGCTTGAGGCCCCATCGCCCCCCAGTTTGGGCTGGGTTTTTATTCACCTTCTGTCCTCTACTTGGAGAGTCTCTCCTCATACTTGTCCTTCCCTCTCCAGTAATGTACTACCCTTTCACTAAAGTCTGTCTTAAACATCACCCCCTCTAGGAGCATTTCCCTAATAACCTAGACAGGAAGGAAGGAACCAGATGGTTATTAAACACCTGCTGTGTGCTACGTACTGTGCTAAGCACTTTAGTCCTATCATCTCATTTGATCTTCTCAACTACCCTGGGAGGAAGGGACTGTTATTATCCCCATTTTACAGGTGAGGAAATTGAGGCAGCTGGTGATTAAGAGACTCTCCTGGGGTCACACAGCTAACAAATGTTTAAGGCAGGATTTGAACTCAGGTTTTCCTGACACCAGTGTCCTGGAATCAAGTGTAGCCCTTTCACTGCTTCCAGAGTGCCTTTCCCCCATGGAAGCTCTCACAGTTGGTTGTTTGCACCTCTCTAGAGGTTTGCTTTTTGGTGTAGTCTAGACCTGTGATTTCATCAGAGTGAAATTCCAACCAGTGGAGGTCAGTCACTGTTCTGTGATGGGAAGTCTTGTAGAGTGTTGGCTTCTTGAGCTCAGAGACTCTGTCTTTTGTGTTTGTATCCCTAGCACTAGACACAGTGCCCGGCACATAGTAAGGACTCAATAAATGCTTTTTCATTTATTCATTCATTCACTCACTCACTCATTCATTCATTCATTCAAGATTGGTGTGGAGCTGAGAGGTTGACGTCACAGAGCACTCAGCATGGGTCAGAGACAGGATTTGAATCATGTTCTCTTGATCCTGAGGCCAGCTCTGTGGCCATTAATCACTTCCTCTTGGAGGGATTCAGACACCTCATTTTGTATTATACACAATAGTCTTTGAAAATGTTCCTGACTTGGGGATTGAAACTGTGCAGGACAAGTCTTGGAGCCCCTACCAGAGAATCTCCTACCCCTTGAAACCATATCCATCCCATAACCTTGTGTCATGGGAGGATTATGGGCCCGGTCACCCCAACAATTTTCTGGGGGGTTCAAGGAACTTTTTCCTTGAAACCTCAGGGGTTTTCCCTTGAAATCAAGTAGTCCTCTCCTTGAACACAATCAAGGACACACACACACACCTAAAGGAGATAAGCGGCACAGATCGAACTGAGCATGCTCCAGGACCACCACCCTACATTCCAGTCATCCTAAGCATCTGGATGAGGTAATCCAGGAGAAGAGCACCTGGAACCGCCCATCAGCAGATGGCTTAGACCCATCAGGACAAAGTTGACACCCACCACCAGATCTCTCATGAGGGATTCTTCCTACCCCAGCGCAATTCGGGAAGACCACCAGCCCCTCACCCAATAAGAGACTCTTACTCACCCCCATCTAAACCCTATAAAATGGCACCCCACAAGTTAGCCAGGGAGGAAAGCGTTTTGTTCTGGCAAAACCTTCCTCCCGGCCGGTTTCTCTTGTACCCCAATAAACCTGTTCTCTTATTCCTGATTAGGTCTTGTGCGAGAGTGTAATTCTTTACAAAGGAATCCTAAGGACCCACATGCTTTCTCCTATTGGTTTCCCCCCATATCACTTGTATCATAGGGAGAACAAGAATGACTTATGTTACAGGTAGGAGGTTTGGGAAAGGGGTAGGGGTTTGGGGTCCTTAGGAATTCCTCTTTAAAGAATTACACCCTCTTGCACACAAAACCAATAGAATAAGATAATAGTTTATTTAGGGGCTGGGAAAGGAAAACCAAGAAAGAAATCCTTGAACTTCTTCTCATGGGGAGAAAGGCATGCACAGAGTGTGGTTCTGAGATACCAAATTCCTTGAGCAGGAGACAGGCAGATACTTTTATAGAGGACTGATGGGGGTGATCATCTGACTGTGGAAAGCTCCTTTATTGAGGGAGGACCATCCAATGGCTGAGGATTTCTCAAGCCATGTCTCTCCTCCTCAGGCCACAAAAGCAGCAGCTACATCTAATCTTATCTCCCCAAGGGGTGGGGGATACTGGGACGAAGGGTGATGGTCCAGAGCTAGCTCAGTCCCGATCCGGTGCCACTTATCTCTTTAGGTGTGTCTGTCCTTTGGTTTAGTTTCTCAAGGAGAAGGTTCTTTGATGTACCCCAGAGAACTTCTGGGATGGTCTGGGCCCATAACACTTATACATAATTGAATCCACTGGTATTTAATCATCAACAATAAATACACTAAGCCCTGTGGTGCCAAGCAAATGGCCTGGGACTCTCCTTATCACCCTACAGTTCTGGGCACCATGAGTCCCGCAGAGCATTGATGAGCTGGAGAGTGCCCAGAGGCAGCCAATGAGAACAGGGAATCAATCACTGAGCATCCTCGCATGCCTACCATGCACCAGGCACTGTGCTCGGCACTGATTGTGACACCAAGACCGAGAATGAAATGATATCTCTTGCTAGGAGCTAATAGGTGTGACAAATCCTTGTGTAAATCTAGATGACATAAATATAAAGTGAATAAACACAAACACATACAAAGTAGTGAAATACAAATTCATCCCATAAGAAGACCAGTTAAAGGAATTGACCTACCTCATACTCATCCTTTCCTACTGAACAACCATGTGATCATGTCTTACGAGGGATCTCAGCTCAGAGTTACACATAAGCCCTGCTTTTCAGCAGTTCCCCCATGAGCACCTCTCAATTCCCAATTCATTGCTGCCTAGAATTTTTGGGACCTTGGCTTCTGGCTTTGACTTCCTTGGGGGGCGTAGGGCTGGTATATCTAACAGTGGGATGGAAGGGTCACTTTTCTTCCTTAATTACACATTAAAACCCAGAACAACCAGGTCCCTGCCCAGCTCCACTGACCTGGACTGGGTAGCTGTGCCCATCTTCCCACAGCCAGCCGCTCCAGCTTAGCCGGTTCTTGATCTTTTGTCCTCCTTGTTGATTTGTAGGGTGTGAATTGAAAACTCCGAATTGTTTCCATTTGCATTTCTATGTGATTTCCTGCTTGTCTGCAGGTGGTCACTTATAGATTTCAATTCTTTTGAAAACTATTCATATCCTTTGACTAATGACCTTTTGGGGAATGAGGGGCAATGTTCATATCAATTTCCTGTATATTGGCCTTTGGGTGGTTGCTGCAAATATTCTCCCGCCACTCTATTTTTTTACCCTTCTAATTCAATCTCTACTGATTTTATCCATGACAAAGCCTTTTAATTTTCTGTAGTCAATCTTCTCTCTTTAATCTTTATGATCTTCTCTCTCCCTGGTTCATTTGAGAATCTTCCCCCAGCCCTGGTTGTCCAAGGTACCCACTCTCTTGCTTTTCTAATTCTTTTCAGGATGTACCCTTTTAAATTCATCAAACCAGAGCATTTCCTCCAAGATGCAGGACAGAGAAAGTGGCAGAGAGAAAGAAGGAAGAATAAGCTACCTGGTCTCCAGTGGTGGAGAGTCTGGGAGAGGCTAAGAAAGTACACACACACACACACACACACACACACACACACACACACACACATACACATACATACACACACACACACACACACCATGACAAAAGTCTGGATGTGTAAGTGTATAAGGGAGCCCTGAAGGGTTCTGAATTAAAGAGGGCTTCAGACCGGGAGGACCAGCCTTCCTGGAGGGGCCAACATCTGGACTGGGTCTTGGAGGAGGGGGCAAAATTCCACTGGACTAGATGTTTGGGAGGGAATGCTGGGCAATGAGAGAATCTCAGGGAGACAGAAAGGGGGCGGGGAGTGAGGGGATGTGGACAGGAGGGGGAATTTGCTAATAAAGCAAACAGAAAAAAAATTTACTATGTTACTGGCACTGGGCTAGACCCTGGAAATACAAAGACAAAAAGAAATGAGTGCTAACCCTCAAGAAGCTTATGTGGGGCAAGGGGTGGGACCTATGGATACTGCAGGATACTGGAGAGGGGATTCCTGTTCAGAAAAGGGCTGAGGTCACGAATTTTTAATATCTTCCTTCTTCCTCTTTCTCTTTCTTTCTTTTTCCTGTTCTCCTCTCTCCCTCCCTCCTTTCCTTCCTTCCTTCCTTCCTCCCCCCAGCAAAAGAGGACTTTAGCAGATAAGGCCCACATGCTATTGCTGCAAAAACAGCCCTGCCAGGAGCAGCCAGGGGCACCAGAGTGACTGCAGAGAAGGTGAAGGCAACAGTGGCAGGAGCTGCTGAACCCTCCATGACTTCACAGTCTACTGTGGATCACCCCTGCCAGGGCACAAGAGCAGTCTGGTGTGATATGAATGGGGCACCTTTGCAAGCTCATAACCCCATGCTTAAAAATTTGGAAATCATTTTCTAACTTGTTTAAGAATTTTCCAAATAAAGAGTTTCAGTGGGTTTTGAACTCATTTGTTAAAAATATAAAAATGCAACACCTTCTGATTAGTTTGCAAGAACAACTGATTGACATCAAGAAAACAAGAAGCTTACTAGCTGAATTTCTACAAACATCTTTAATAATTGGTGGATGGGACTAAAGCACAAACATCAGTTTGCTAGGACGCCCTTTCCCCAGGTGGATCTCTGTATCTTGGTGCCATCTTATCTTTTTTAACCTGGTATGGCCATTAGTGTAGACATAACCTAAACTCAGAAGCAGGACTTCCAAGACTGTGTCACAGAGGGGAAAATGAAATCTGCCAAAACTTTGAAATAGGGGCAGCTAGGTGGCACAGTGGATAGAGCACTGGCCCTGGATTCAGGAGGATATGAGTTCAAACCTGGCCTCAGACACTTGACACTTACTAGCTGTGTGATCCTGGGCAAGTCACTTAAGCCCAATTGCCTCACAAAAACAAAAACAAAAACGAATTCATTCAACAAACATTAAGTACCCTGTTAAGTGCTGGGGACACCAATCAGTCCACAAGCATTAATTAGCACCATCAGGTACCTGGTACTGGGTCAGCTTGTCCTTGATCCCCAGGAGTCCACATTCTAGGGAGATGCATCACACACCCACACAAAAGTAAATACCAGCTAACCTGAGGAGATCTGGAGGCAGCCCAGAGTGCTTCATTCTGAGCTCTGAAGGAAATAGGAATTATGGGTCTGAGGAGAGAGCACATTCTAGGTTTGGGAGACAGATGGCTTGTGTAAAGGCAGTAGATGTAAAGCTAAGTGTCCTTGGGCAAGTCATTCTACCTGAACCTCAAGACTCAGTTTCCTCAACTGTCTCCCAGAATTGTGGAGAGAATCTACAGCCTCTCACCTGGGGGGTGGGAGGGAAGGAGGAGAGCTCGAGGGGGGAGGGGTCCTCCCCCTGTTTGGAAAGCTCTTGAGTAGGGAAGGCAGGGGTGCAGGCAAAGATCCCAGCTAGAAGTCACAGCCACACACCCTGCTTCCCACACCAAAGTGTCAGGCACTGTGCCTGTTTCCTGCCCGACTCCCTGAAGGAGGGGCGAAGACTGGCCAAGGGCTGAGCTCTTCCAGAGCCCAAGCCAGGAATGCCAATGCAGGGACAGGTAGTAGGAAGGGGGTCCTTGAACTGACCTTGTAATTCATGATATGAAAAGAATCCAAGATACAATGAAGACAAAATTCCACCGAGTGTGAAGGGAGATCCTGACACCAGCCCCATGATGGGGAAGAACCAGACACTAAACTGGGGATGTGTGTGTGGGGAGAGGGGCTACAGAAGCCTGGAGGTCCTGCTGGGGAGGGAGCAAGGTGGGGCCTGGCTGGGAAGAAGCTCAACTGGAGAGAGGAGGGGAGGAAGGGGGGATGAACTCCATCTGGTAGCTTCCCAGTTTAATTATTCTTGCTAACGATGTGCTAAGCTCAGTTGTTTCTACTCCCAGGAAGGAGTGAAAGTGCTGTCAAAATGTAAATAGAACAAATTTTAACATGGCACAATCTCCTATAATTGCTTAAAATGCTTGAGTTCTCTAAATGTCAGTGCCTGGGAACAAAGGCCCTGTAGCTCCACCCTAGTTATGGATCTGAGAGTTCCTGGGCCAGCTGTCCTCAATCAACAAGGTTTGTAGGATGCACCTTCTGGACACCGGGCACTGTGCTAGGCACTGCAGACACAGTCCCTACCCTCGGGCTGCTTTGGGCCCACAAATGGATACATTCATGGACATTGGGCAGGATGGCATTGGAGAGGGTCCCAGGAGAGGTGACTTCTAGTCCTTCAGCTCTTTAAAGTTTGCAGAACACTTGACATGCATCGTCTGGTCTGATCCCCCAACAACCCTGAAGCCCAGGCACAGCTATTTATAACCATTTTGCAAAAGAGGAAACTGAGAGTCTCCGGAAGGTCCAAGGACTTGTTCAAGGTTCTAGAGCTAGTGAGTGTCAGAAGCAGGGTTTCAACTCGACATCCAGCTGCCCACTGGATACTCCTAAAGCACATGTTGGATATGTCTCTCCCCCTCCCAGCTCTCCATTGCCTCCGGGATGAAAAACCTTTTTTGGCTTCTGAAGCGCTTCCCCATCTGCCTCCACCTTCCTTTTACGGGGAGGGTGCCTGCACACACTCTACCTTCCAGCCAAACTGGCCAAGTTACTGTTGTCCTACACAACATGCTTCTCCCATCTCCATGCCTTTGCATGGGCTGTGCCTCATGCCTGGACTGCTCTCCCTTCTCACCTCTGCCTCCTAGAATTCCTAGCAGCTTCAACCACAGCTCAAGTGCCACCAACCGGGATAAAGCACTAGGTCCCTCCTCCACCCCTGCCCTCCAGATTATATTCTCTTAAAGGGGCAGGAACGGTTTCCCTTTTGTCTTAGCACAGGGCTGACACAGTAGGCTTTTCATCAATTTGTGTTAATCATAATTCTGCTGCCTTCTATTTTCTCTTCTCTTTTCTTTCTTTTTTCTTGTTTAGAATTTTATTTTACAAAACATATGTAAAAACAAATTTTGACATCAATTTTTTAAAACTTTGTGTTCCAAATTCTCTTTCTCCCTTCCCACCCTCACCCACAAGCTTGCTTTCTTCTTTCTTTCTTTCTTTCCTTCTTTCTTTCCTTCTTTCTTTCTTTCTTTCTTTCTTTCTTTCTTTCTTTCTTTCTTTCTTTCTTTCTTTCTTTCTTTCTTTCTTTCTTTCTTTCTTTCTTTCTTTCTTTCTTTCTTTCTTTCTTTCTTTCTTTCTTTCTTTCTTTCTTTCTTTCTTTCTTTCTTTCTTCCTTCCTTCCTTCCTTCCTTTCTTTCCTTCCTTCCATCCTTCTGTCCTTTCTTTTTTTCTCTCTTCCTTTCTTTTTCTTTTTTTTTGGGGGGGCAGTATGTGAGGCAATTGCGGTTAAGTGACTTGTCCAGGGTCACACAGCTAGTAAGTGTCAAGTATCTGAGACCAGATTTGAACTCAGGTCCTCCTGAATCCGGGGCTGGTACTTTATCCACTGTGCCACCTAGCTGCCTGTCTCTCTTCCTTTATTATAGCAGCATGAATGTAGAGATGAAAAGGACCTAAGGGGTCTGTCATTCAGGCCCATCCTGGTCCAAAGCAGAGGCCAGACGGGTTGCTAGGGGTGGTCAGGACTCCCAGATTCCAAAGCCAGTCTTCTTTCTCCACTCCTCACACCTCGACATTGCCTTTCCGCCCCTTCTTACCCACAGACCCTCGTGAGCAATGTGGTGCCTGCCTCTACCCACCATTCTCCTCTCCATTGTCCATTGAGCCTCCTGAAGCTTTGAGTCCTTTAAGAGCCGGACATCCGTGCAGCCAATGAAGAAAAGAGACTGTTGGTGCCAGAGGGGTTGGCTTTGGTGTCCAGTAGCCTTTTGGGGTCCCTGCATGTCCTGCCTGATTATCAGAAGGAATGCTAGCTCTCCTCCTCCTCCACTGGGTCCCAGATCATTGTGCCTCGGCCAGCCACAGAGATGGAGCAATGGCTAACTCCATGCACTCTCTGACCCAATGCATGCCCTAATCTGGGGGAGGGGCATTTCCCCCCACTCTGCTTTTCCAGTGTGAATGAATAGGCCAATCTCTTTGGAATCACTGTGGATTTCCCTGGGGAGACCGTACTAATTGGGGGCTGACGAGAGAAGCACCCCTCCCATCGGGCTGACCTCCTTTGTTGGCAGTTCCCTGCCAATGCTGAGGTCATCTTACATGGCTCCTAGAAGTCACGTGGCCCATCATAGGCATTTGATAAATGTTTGTCGAGGTTATGGGGAGACAGATTTTGGCTCTACGTAAGGGAAGAGGTCCCTGACTGTTAGAACTGACTGGTTCAGGAGCTGGGGGGTTCCCCCTTCCTCACTAGGTGTCTTTGGGCAGAGCCCAGGTGGCTGAAGAGGCTCACACCTGCCTGAGCTGCATGTTAGACCAGATGGTCTGCAGCCAGAGGCTTCTTTGCCGAAGCTCATCCCGACTTTCAGCTGACTCATCAGGATCTGGAGGTTTATGCAGGAAAACGAGTCAGGAGTTTTTTAGTCCTTAGTTGTGGGGGGCCTAGAAAAGCCACCCCCCCAAATGTGACCACTCACACCCATTTTGACGCATGGCCCATGACTTGGCAAGGACACAAGGAGCATGGCCCTGCGTCAAAATGTTGGCTGAGGCCAAAAAGGAGCGATTGTGAGGCCTGGTGCCCCCTGGCCTGGACTCTGGGGGTGGCTTCTTAGAGTGGGGGAGGGAGAGAGGGGAGCAGGTTGGGGATTTCCCCCAGGCTATGGGCCACTGCCTCCCACACACAGAGGCACATGGTCTTTGGGAAGTCTTCCTGTGTAAGAAAGAGGTGGAGGGACCTCGGCTTTACTTCTGCCCTTTTGACTGTGGGTAGGAAGTGATGCGTGGCCAAGGATTAAAGGTCAAAAGAAAAATCCTCCATAGTTTGGCTGAGCGAGCCCCATGTTGGCCTCACTCTGAAGGAGAGAATTTGAACAAAAACAAAGGGGAAGGGGTGGGCAGGTTGTTGAGCAAGCTCCTGCCCTGCCTGTGAGGGCCCCACTCAGGCCAATAAGGGTGTATCTACTCTGTGCTCGGCACTGGGGCTGGGGACACCAGGGCCCAAACTCCCAGAACCCAAGAAGACTGAAGCTGGCCCTCAGAACACTTGTGGTCTACCCATACCGCAGGATCCATTCCTTCTGAGCCCAGACCTGTGTTCCGGGACCTCGCTTGGTCCTCTGTGGAGACTGTGTGGCTGAGTGACCAGAGGTCAGCTCTCGCTCTAGTGCTAGCCCTGAACCTCCAAAGCAGGACCTTGGGACTAAGTTTCTTTATCTGTAAAAAGGGGAGATCGAGCAAGCCTCTCGAAGGTCCCTTCAAGCGCAGATGCTGTGATCTTAGGACCTTAGGATTTCAACGCAGGTCTTCTGCCCCATCCCTCAGTATCACCTCGTGTGTCCTAACAACCTGCTTTTCCCAGCATGTTTACTCACAGCATGACTAACGTTTGAACTAACAGTAGGATTCAAGGCATCCAGGGTTGTCTCACAAAGTCCTTCCCAGCACAGGCTCCGCATGGCTGAGTAGGCAGGGGCACGAGATTAGGAGGTAGGAGAAGACCTGATCCCACATTCTGTCTCAGGACTTACTTCCTGAAGATTTCGAGCAGCTGCTTTTCGGTCAGGGACGGGAGAAAAGGGGGCTGTGGTTCAGCTTTGGAATGGCCGGGATACCCCCTGATCTTTATACTCCTGTCACCAGTTCTGAGACCCACGATTCCTGATTCTTCAGTGGGTTGGTCGCCGACTCATGGGGCTCAGAGCAGGAGCGTCTGGGAAGGTTCATTCATCGAAGGCCACTGACAGAGAAGGAAAAGGTGCAGGAGGTGACGGCCAAACTTAGAACACAGAATGTTACACCAGGAAGCCAAGAGCCCGGCCCCTCTGACCCTCCCAGCCCCCTGATGTTTCTCCTTTCAGCCCCTTTCCTGGCTTAACCTTTGCTCTTAACCTGGGGACTCAACCAGGGCTCTGTGAACTTTATGTTTTTGTGATCATTGTATCTCAGTAGAATCCATCTCCCTTGTTATCCTCTCTGCTTTCTTTTATGCATTTAAGAACAGGGGTCCACAGTCTTCCCAAGAGGGCCATGGGAGCCTAGGACTTGTGAAAGATGAAGAAACCCTAGTCTAGAGAAAGCAGTTTAATCAAAGAGCTGGGAGTAGGGATGGATCCATTTACTGTATATGTAGCCCTGGTGCCCAGCACAGCCCACGGCCCACGGCGGGTGATCCATCAGTGCTTGTGGACTGAGCCACTGAGGGGCCCCTCTCCTTTCTCTCCCACCTGCCACCCCCCCCCCAGCTCGGCTCTGTCTTGCTCAGAGGTCAAGATAGCCAGGAACCCTAAGCTCAGAACAGGAGACATTTGAGGACAACAAGGAAAGCTTTTCAGCCAGATCTGTCAGGCCACAGGATGGTGGGGGTGACCCCCCACACACACACACACCCGTCCCCGTCCCCCACCTTTCCCTCCCTCCAGCTGCTCATGACTGGTTATTCCAGGAGGGGTCTGAAGACTCACCAGTGGAGCATGGAGGTGGGCTAAGTACTGAGCCTGAGGGTCCGTCCCTTCCTGCCCTGCTTCCCTTGCATGGAAGGCTGGTTAACTGAGCAGCCATTCTGCCTGTGGGAGTGTGTGGGAGTGTAGGACCTTTCTAAATCACTTTCACAATTTCCTTTTCATTGAGCATCTCTCCTTGTGCCCTCCTCCTCCTCTTCCTCCCTCAGAAGCTGGAAATAGATCAAAGTTCAAGCCTGTACCTTGGAGAACCAAGGCCTTCATCTGTCGCTTAGTGACTTCTTTCTCTCTTCCGGGAGGCCCCAAGATTTGTGGGCTCTGGACTGGGCTGTTTGATCCTGTTTGCTTTCTGCCAGTCATTGCTGCCCCATTGTCCCCTCTGATATGGCAGTCGTTTGCCCCTCTGAATGATAGTGGCCACTAGACTCATCCAATGGTCAGGGATGAGGCCCAGAGAGGACATCTTGGGGTTCCCCCCCCAGTCCATGTAGATAACCGGCACAGAAGCCCCTGTCTGCATGATCATGGAAACCCAATGAGCAGAATTCAAGTTAACTTGAGGATTCAGGCTGGGCTAAAGAAATGAACACCAGCAACGTGATGGGCATTCTCCATGAAGGATGAAGAGGAGATTCGAAGGGTAAACCTAAATTTCTCACCTTTCCCCTGAGTGTCCCCCCCCCCAAATCCTTGGAAGTCCTGTCTTCTGCAGAGAAGATTCTGGAGACATTTGGTTCTCATTT
The DNA here is from genome assembly GCF_019393635.1 of Dromiciops gliroides. Classification (NCBI taxonomy): domain Eukaryota; kingdom Metazoa; phylum Chordata; class Mammalia; order Microbiotheria; family Microbiotheriidae; genus Dromiciops; species Dromiciops gliroides. The sequence goes on from NC_057862.1 coordinate 694,214,151, forward strand.
TGTGCCAACACAGGATCCCAGCCACCTCCCAGGGTGGAAACGCCTCCCTCAGTACAGATAAGCAACCAGCCTCAGTCATCAGGTACACCAGGAGGTTAAACTATTTACCCAGAGACACATAATGGATCTGTCAGGGCAGCATCTAAACTCGGGTCTTCCTGACCCTATGGTACTATTTCATTATTCACCAGTCATCTTGACTTTGGTCCTGCCACTAGACTTTGATGACTCTGCAAGAGAGAGCAAGGCTGAAGACCGGGCAACTCTGCCTCACATAAATACAATTCACCAGTGAGTCAAGACATCGTCCTGTGCTGTCCTTGGTCCTCTTTGACAACAAAGGACAACCAACAACAATTCCCAGGGCTGGGCTGGCAAAAGTTCAACAACTGACTCTCCAGAGAAAAAAATAAAGCTATTCAATATATTTCTAAGTGTAATCAGCATCATCATCATTTTCTGCATCACTTTCTTAAGACCAGGCAATCAGCAAAACAATAAAACAAGCCAAGATTTGTAGCTGATCTTTCTTTCTTTCTTTCATTCTTCCTTCCTTCCTTCCTTCCTTCCTTCCTTCCTTCCTTCCTTCCTTCCTTCCTTCCTTCCTTCCTTCCTTCCTTCCTTCCTTCCTTCCTTCCTTCCTTCCTTCCTTTCTTTCTTTCTTTCTTTTTTGGCAAGGCAATTGGGGTTAAGTGACTTGCCCAGGGTCACACAGCTAGTAAGTGTGAGCTATCCACTGCGCCACCTAGCTGCCCCTGTAGCTGATTTCTAAAGAATAGATGCTCATGCTGAAAATTTAACAACCAGCTCTTAATGGCTAGAGTGAGCTGGCTCTAGCATATCTTTGATGGTTCTTTTCCTCTAGTAAGAGTCTGCCTTTAAATCTACAGAGACCTCTACCCAGTTTGGGAGGGAAGACACAGCCTTCTTTTTTGATTAAAATCTACATCTGGGGCTTTCACTGCCGGTGTGAATGTGGTATAGAGAGCAGCACTTTAATCCGGTGGGTGCTGAGGCAACTGGGAGTGAAGCAAAGAAAAAAGCCCCGGGACCTCAGCTCAGGGAGGACGAGCATCAGCAGAAATCTCTTCTACAACCTTCTGACCTTCACCCTCCAAACTCCAACCCTCATCTGCTTGGAGACCTCAGGGAGGGGAAGCCCCCTCCCCCCCTCCATTCTGGGACAGACGGCTCTGATCATGATCCAGACTGTTCTGACATCGAACCTCAATCTGCCACTAGGCAACCTCTATTCACGTGACCCAGCTCCATCTTCTGGGGCCAAACAGAGACAGTCTGGTGCCTCCTCTCTGGGTCCCCCTAAGTCTTCTCCTCTCCAGTTCCTTCAGGCAATCCTCATAAGAGATGGCTTCCAGTCCCCTCACTAATTTGATCTCTCTCCTTTATCTCCAGTTTGTCCCATTGGCTTTCTCTAAATGCTGCCCCCCTCTCAAACCCCCAAACAGCCCTAGCCCAGCTGAGATCACGGTCTGCATAGCACAGAGGGCAGAGAGACTGTCGCCTCCTGCGCCTGCTTATTGTGCCTTCATTAAAAGCACACCCCAGCCGCTTCTCAGGCTGTTAGCTTAACTGCGACCTTCTACCTTCATTAGAGGTGTCAGTGCTGAAAGGTGTTGATGGAGTCTGAGTCCCTGCTATGAAATACAAATGCTGAAATGCGAGCGCGCGCGCGCGCGCGCACACACACACACACACACACACACACACACACACACACACACACATTTCCTGTCTTCACGGGTGCTAATATTAGCCTTTAACCAAAGAATACATTTCACTTGAGAGAAAGACATGATGAACTTTAAAAATGGAGATGCGGAGAGAACCCTAATGGTGGCCACGGATGAACACGTATTCCTCACACAGGGGTCTCCATGGCACCCACTGCAGCACTGAGCTCCCCGGAGCTCGTCTGAGCAAGGCGCGTGCACAAGGTGGTGGTGGGTTCCCCGAACGGCTCGGCTGCAGCTCATAGCGGGGTTTTCTCTATAGCTCAGCTTTCTACCATCACTTGGTGGTTTGAACAACTCTGAAGCTGTAAGGCATGAATGCTCTCTGCGGAAGGGATGGAACTGTTACTCTCACGGAACACAGAATGCAAGAGCTAAGGAGGGTCTTGGAATGGAGAACATGGAATGTCAGAGCTGGGAGGGATCTTGGAACACAGAACAGAGAGGGACAGAGCTAGGAAGGATCTTAGAATATAGAACACAGACTCCGTTTGGAGAGTTCTGAGGATTGAGCATTTGCAATGTCAGATCTGGGAGGGGTCATAGGGCTTGATCGAAGACTGTGACCCTTTGAGGAGGTCATTGGGGGAAAGTGCTGTAGCTAGCTAGTTGTAGAGGGAGGGGGCAACTAGTCCTGAACTCTCAGCTCAGTGTTCTTTCCTTGTGTTTTTAAACTTTCCTTTTCTACATTTTCTTGAGGTTTTCCTTCCCTTTTTACCGCATTGTCATTTCCTGATGCTGACTCCACCGACGATGGAATACTCCCTTGTAAGAAATAAGAATGGCCAAACAGACCATATGCACACATGGGCTGTGTCTAAAACACCCTCCTGCTCTGCCCGAGGAGTCTTCCCGCCCATCCCACTCTGCTGCGTTCACCCTCATTGTCTGAGGTCCTGCTTGGTCCCTGGTTTGACCAGCACTCTGAAGATGTCCTGTGTCCTTTTTCTCATTGCACAGTGGGGTCCCTGGTGCACCGTGGCCTCCAGGGACCAACTGCCTTCATTGAAGACCGAGCAGGGTTTGCCCTGGACGCTGAGATAATGACCTTGGAAGGCATGGGGATACTGTGAGGACACCTTCCCAGGTGGCATGGGGAGGAGCTCACTCAGAGGGGTTCGGATCAGATTTTTAAACCCCTCAGATGTTGCCTTTATATAACAAGCCATCTGCTCCTCACAACACATTGCCACTTTCTGAGAAGCTCCAGTTGGTTGGAAAGGGTCTCAGCTGGTGTCTGTGTTGGGGAAAGTCTCTGAGGAAAGCCACATGATCTAGCTGGGTAGAAAATACCTCTCTGGGGTTAAAACATGTGTGGCTGTTCTCCTCTTATTGCTGGGTAATACTCTAAGGTTTGCAAAGCGCCTTACAAGTATTATTGGCTCATTTGAGCCTCACAACTCTGGAAGGTGGGTGCCATTCTTTTTCTCATTTTACAGAGAAGGAAACTGAGGCAGTCAGAGATTGAGTGATTTCCCCAGGGTCACATATTGAGTAAGTGTCTGAGGCCAGATTTGAACTCAGGTCTTTCTCATGCCCAGGACAAGGCTTTATCTACTACACAGCTAGGTAGTGCCACAGTGGATAGAGCTCAGGACTTGGAGTCAGAACACTTGAGTTATAATCTTGCCTCAGATACTTATTAGCCATGTGACCCTGGTTAAGTCACTTAACCTAGCTGTGCCTCAGTTTTCCTATCTACAAAATGGGAATAATAACATCACTCACCTTACCAGGTTGTTGTAAGGATCAAATAAGTTAACAAACCCTAAAATGCTTTGTAAATGCTGTTTTTATTTTATCATCACCACCACCACCATCATCACATCGATCTCCTCTAGGGAGAGAAGACTTCGTTCTATCATGTACGAGAGACCTGACTTTGTTCACATTCCTCTTCTACAATCCTGTTCGGGAGGAGGCAGAAGTAAAAATGACCTGTCTGAGGGGCAGCTAGGTGGTGCAGTGGATAGAGCACCGGCCCTGGAATCAGGAGGACCTGAGTTCAAATCCGGCCTCAGACACTTAACACTTACTAGCTGTGTGACCCTGGGCAAGTCACTTAACCCCAATTGCCTCACCAAAAAAAAATGACCTGTCTATGATACATTTGATAAGAGATTCCCCCAACTTTTGAAGGAAATTTTCCTTTATGGGGGAGCCTAGCTCCCCCTGAAGCAACCTATTCTACTTTGGGACAGTTCCAACTGTTAGCTGGTCTTCTCTTACACTGAGCTAGCTCCAGACTGGACCTTGTTTTCTTTGCTGCCTCTGACACAGACTTGTTTCCTTCCCCAAATGACAGGGATCTTAGTCACTTAGGAGAAGCTGCTCAGGGCTCTGAGAGAGACAGCAATGACACCCTATCTTTGGGGCACCAGGGGCCAGGCCAAGGATGGCTGGATCCCACAGTGTATATGAGGGAGGAATTATCTGTAATAACTGTGAAACGAACCTCAGGGCCCACTCCTTACAAGGCGAGCTCTGTGGAATGGCTACATTTAACTTCAAGTGCTGATCATTTCTAGCTATGCAACTATGGGCAAGGTCATTTGATGTCCCGGGCTTAAGTTTCCTCCTCTATAGGATAGAGATAATAATACATATTTACTTATGGGGTGACTGTGAGGCCAGTGTAAGGGAGACAGAAGTGGGGGTTATCATTCTTGTTATTAGATAAAGTTTGTCTAATAATAATAATTTAGCCTCCCTGTCTTCTGTGCCTTTCCTCCACTCATTCATTCAACAAGTCATTTAATAATAATAACAACGATGATGATGATGTAACCTAGCACAAGATCACTGAATCTTAGAGTTGAGGGACCTCAGGAGGACCAGGGATGGAAGGAAAGGTTACTTTAGGTTGAAAGTGGGAAGACAAAATAATGACAGTGGCTGTGGTGTCTTCATATTGCAGTATTTAAATATTTGATGCTGTCTCAGCACTTGAGCTTCACACAGCAGCATGTGCCCAAACTTTGGTATCAGATCTGCAAGGAGCTGTGTCACTGAAAATCCATCACGTGAACCTTGGACACAGGCCCCCAACCCTATATAAAGTCTGGGGATCATCTTTCCTCTCTCTCTGACTAGCAGAAACCTATTCCTTTTTCTCCTTGGACTCTGTGCTTCCCTTATATACTCGTCTGTGTTTCATATTTTAATGTTTCCCTTAGTTTTCTGTACCAACTTGGATCTGAAAAAGAATCTCTACAAGATTCCTACCAAATAGCCATTCTAACTCCACTTAAGAATCCACCATTGTTCTTCTGGCTTTCATCCTACCTGTCGACCGACCACTCCTTTCATCTCAAACTTTCCTTGCTCCCACCTTCCCTATTACTATAGAGAACACTCCTGTCTTTACAGTCTTGCAAGCCAAGAGTCATTCTGGGCTCCTCACTCTCTTTCACCCCCCATATCTAAGCTGTTGCTAAGACCTGCAGATTTCACCTCTGCAGTCTCTCCTGTCATATCTGACCAATTTCACCTCTACAGCATCTTTTATTGATTTCACCTGTATAGCATCTCTTGCTGATTTCACCTCTATAGCATCTCGTGCTGATTTCACCTCTATAGCATCTTTTATTGATTTCACCTGTATAGCATCTCTTGCTGATTTCACCTGTATAGCATCTCTTGTTGATTTCACCTCTACAGCATCTTTTATTGATTTCACCTGTATAGCATCTCTTGCTGATTTCACCTCTATAGCATCTCGTGCTGATTTCACCTGTATAGCATCTCTTGCTGATTTCACCTCTATAGCATCTTTTATTGATTTCACCTGTATAGCATCTCTTGCTGATTTCACCTGTATAGCATCTCTTGTTGATTTCACCTCTACAGCATCTTTTATTGATTTCACCTGTATAGCATCTCGTGCTGATTTCACCTGTATAGCATCTCTTGCTGATTTCACCTCTACAGCATCTTTTTTGATTTCACCTGTATAGCATCTCGTGCTGATTTCACCTCTATAGCATCTCTTGCTGATTTCACCTCTATAGCATCTTTTATTGATTTCACCTGTATAGCATCTCTTGCTGATTTCACCTCTACAGCATCTTTTATTGATTTCACCTGTATAGCATCTCGTGCTGATTTCACCTGTATAGCATCTCTTGCTGATTTCACCTCTACAGCATCTTTTATTGATTTCAACTTTGCAGCAGATCTTCAATGACCCCCTTCTCTCCTATGACACTACCCCTACCCTAGTGTAGGCCCTTGTCACCTCACATATGGATTATTGCAATAGCTGCTGATGGGTCTGCCTGCCTTGAGTCTATCCCTACTGCAACCCATCCTCTGCTCAGCTGTCAAATTAATCTCCCTATAGCACAGTTCTACCTATGCTCACTCCCACTATTCAATAAACTCTAGTGACTCCCCATCATCCCTATCAGCTGATGTAAAATCCTGTTTGACATAACCCTCATAAGCTCACCCTACCTTTGCAGGCTTCTTACACCTTACTCCCTGACATGTGATTTTCCATCTAATGACACTATTCTCTTAGCTGTTCCATGAATTAAGACCCTCTATTTCCTGACTTCCTGGCTACTGATTTCACAAGCTTCCTCTAAGTTCCAACTGAAATTCAACCTTCTATGGGAAACCTTCCTCATTGCCTCAATTCCAGTGCCTTTTCTCTGTTGATGCCCCCAAATTATGTTAAATACGTCTTGTTTGTGCATGTTACTTGTTATCTTCCCTGATAGACTGCAAGTTCCTTGAGAACAGGATCTCTTTCATTTCTTTTTTGTATCCTTAGTTCTTAGCACAGTGTCCGGCACAATGTAGATACTTAATAAATGTTTACTGACTGATTGACAACGAATAGCCCCTACAATGGCCTCTAAATGTTCAAGTGAAAGGAAGCATCAATTAGGATATGACAAACTTCATCATCTTATTTTAAGAAATGGCTAATAAAAAATAAAAGTAGTTAAAATTAATAATTAAAATAATAATAAAAAGAAATTGCCCTAGTCACCCCAGCTTTCAGCAAGGAGCCAAGACCCTCCACCAGTAAAAAGATTGTGACTTGCTGAAGGCTCAGATGATGGTTAGTATTTTTTTTTTTTGGTGAGGCAATTGGGGTTAAGTGACTTGCCCAGGGTCACACAGCTATTAAGTGTCAAGTGTCTGAGGCCGGATTTGAACTTTGGTTCTCCTGACTCCAGGGCCTGTGCTCTATCCACTGCGCCACCTAACTGCCCGCTATGGTTAGTGTTTTTTAACAATAAAGTATTTTTAATTAAGGCATGTGCATTTTTTTAGACATCATACTATTGCATATTTAATAAACCACAGTATAGTGTAAATATAACTTTTATATGTATTGGGAAACTCAAAATTCATGTGACTCACATTATTGTGATATCTTTTATTGTGGTGGTCTGGGACAGAACCCGCAGTATCTCTGAGGTATTCTTGTATAGAATTTAGAGGCAGAAGATACGGGTTCTAATCCTGACTTGGGTATGTGTTCCTTGTGTGGCCCTGGTTGAGGGAGAGAGAATGATTAAGCTACCAACAAAGTCTTCTTCCTTAAGGAGATCTCTGGCTTGTGGAAGAAACTAAAAGCAGTCATTATCACTATTCAACAAGTGCCAGGTAGGCAGGACAAATAGCTCCATTTTACAGATGAAGAAAGGAAGGCTCAGAGATGGGACCTGACTTTCCCAGGGGCACGTGGTTAGTAAGAAGCCAGAGCCCACTCTCTACCACGGAGGCTCTTAAAGCCCCAGCTTCTCTTGAGATAGGACTCGAGATGTCTGGAGGGGAAAGAGTTCTGTCCCTGCCCTGAGCCGGACGCCCTGATTTGGGCAGGGGGTGTAGTGACCCATGTCCTCTCTTCGTCTTTCTGACCTTTTCCACCTCTCTTTCTCCTCCCATTTCATCTCTCTCCTGCCCTTCCTCCCTTCCCTTCCTTTGTCTTCTTTCTCTCTTTCACTCCACTTTCTTTCCTCTTTCTCTCTCTCTCTCTCTCTCGTTCTCTCTCTCTCCTCTTTCTCTACCCTTTCTTTTCTCTCTCTCTCTCCCCCTTCTCTCTCTCACTCTCTATCTCTCTCTGTCTCTGTCTCCACCATCCCTATCTCTGTCTCTCTTTTTCTATCTTCCTTTTCCTCCCTCTTTGTTTTACTTTCCCTCCTCTTTCTTGTTTTCCCTCTCATTTTAATTTATTTTATTTTATTTTTTCAAGTATAAAGCATTGCTTTCTCCCTTCCAGATCCCCTCTTCTACTGGGAGAACAAAAAACAAAAAACAAAGACATGGCCCAAATCCTGGTAACAAACATACATTATTAAACAAATGCCTTCATGGTCCAGTCTGTTAATGCAGATCTCATTCCTGACGGGCCCATGGCCTTGCATGTCAGGGAGTGGACAGTGTGCTTCCTCATGGTCCCCACTTGTTCTCTCTCTCTCTCTCCCTCTCTCCTTCTCTCTCTCTCTCTCTCCCTCTCTCTCTCTCTCTCTCTCTCCCTCTCTCTCTCCTTCTCTCTCTCTCTCTCTCTCTCTCTCTCTCTCTCTCTCTCTCCCTCTCTCTCTCTCTCTCTCTTCCTCTCTCTCTCTCTCTCTCCCTCTCTCTCTCTGTCTCTCTGTCTCTGTCTCTCTCCCTCTCTCTCTCTCTGTCTCTCTCTCTCCCTCTCTCTCTCTCTCTCTCTCTCTCTCCCTCTCTCTCTCTCTCTCTCTCTCTCTCTCTCTCTCTCTCTCTCTCTCTCTCTCTCTCTCTCTCTCTCTCTCTCTCTCTCTCTCTCTCCGTCTCTCCTTCTCTCTCTCTCTCTCTCTCTCTCCCTCTCTCTCTCCTTCTCTCTCTCTCTCTCTCTCTCTCCCTCTCTCTCTCTCCCTCCCTCTCCATTCTCTCTCTCTCTCTCTCTCTCTCTCTCTCTCTCTCTCTCTCTCTCTCTCTCTCTCTCCCTCCCTTTCTTCCCCCCTCCTCTCTGTCTCTTTGTTTCTGTCTTTCTCTGCCTCTCTCCCCTCCTTCCCTCTCTCTGTTTCAGTCTGTCTCCCTCTGCTTCTCTCTTCTTTTCCTTTCCTCTTACCTCTCTCCTCTGATACTATCCCCATGTTCCCCTGTCTTTCTCTGTTTCTCTCTTGTTTTTATCTTATTTTCTTGTTCCCTCTTTCCTTCTACCTCACTCCCTTCTCTGTCTCTGTGTCTTTTCTCACCTTTCCCCTCCCATCCCTCCTCTCTCCCCCTCTGCTTTCTTCTCTCTCTCTCCCACTGTGTGCCTTCCTCCCCCACCTCACCCCCACTGGACCTGGCTCCTGGGAGCAACTCTGGGGAGAGAATAATTATGGGCCAGAAGGGAACCATTTTCCACATGGTTCCTATTTTAGCTCCTGTTGACCCTTGGGGTCTTTGGCCAAAGAAGAGTCTCTTTGTGTGGATTTTAGCTCCCACCACTGTGGCTCCAGCTGGGGGACAGGGCTAGGGGGTGGGCTTTGACCTGGGCAGTCCTGGGAAGCCTCACATTTGAGGGGGGGGGAGGCCAGAGCAGGCTCACAGGCCTTTGCTTAGTCGACACAAATAGGTCTGTCAAAAGCAAATATTTCCAACCATAACATTTATTCCCCTGATGAACGCCTGCCCCAGTCTCAGCCTAGGCACACAACAGCAGAGGCAGGCTGGGAAGCCACTGCAGTTTGGACCATTGCCCGCAATTAGAAAGCTCCATCCTTCAAAGCCTCACTCCAGGACTTCCTCCTCCAGGGAGCGCTCCCTGACCTTCAGCCCCGAGAGCCGGCTCTGTGGTGGATGGCCTGTGCTGCAGAGCTCATTCTTCCCTACCTGTGTTTGGTGTGGCCCAGGGCCCCAGTTAGGTAGAGTGGAGAGATCCCTGGGTCTGAATGTGTGGGTCCCAGCTCGACTCCACGCAATTTGTGTGGCCTCTGCAAACATCCCTACCCTCTGTGGGCCTTGGTTTTCTCCACTATGAAATGACAGGCATACACAAGGAGACACCCAAGGTCCTTTCATCTCTAATTCTGTTTTTTAGCCCAAAAATTTTTTATAAGAGGAACAGAAAGACAGAGAGACAGAGAAAGAAGAGGGGAGGAAGAGAGAGAAGGAAGAGGTGAAGGAGGAGAAGGAGGAGGAAGAGAGAGAGGAGAAACCAAGACAGAAAGAGAGGGAGGGAGGGAGAGAGAGAGAGAGGGAGGGAGAGAGAGAGAGAGAGAGAGAGAGAGAGAGAGAGAGAGAGAGAGAGAGAGAGAGAGAGAGAGGGAGAGAGAGAGAGAAAAGGAAGAGAGATAGAAAAAGAGGCAGAGAGAGAAGAGAGGAGGGAGAGAGGAGAGACAGAGAGCAGAGGAAGAGAAAGAAGAGGAGGAGGAAGAGGAGGAGGAGAGACAAAGACAGAGACACAGAGACAGAGAGGAGAGACGGAGAGAGGCAGAGGGTCTGGGTTCGAGCCCCAGGCCCCTCTCTGAGCACGTCCATCTGGGAAGTGGGTCAGGTGAGTCAGGCAGTCTCCTAGGGCCGCTGGCTAGGAAACATCTTCAGGTGGGGACAGCCTCATGGGCTTTTCTTCCGGTTCTGTGGTTGGCAAAACAGTTTGCTTCTGTTTTCTCCTCACAACCACCCGTGAGGCGGCTGCTTTTCTGTCCTTCACAGGTGAAAAAGATGGGACTAGGTTCACACGGCCAGAGTCTCGGGCAGGATTCAAACGTGTCTCTTCCTGACTCCAAGTCCAGTGCTCTGTCCCCCTTCTATCTGTCGGCTAATCAGTTTGAGCACCCAGGATACAGCAGCAGCAGCAGTAGGACTGATGATAGACAGACCCAGACGGCTTGTGTGACCCTACATAAGTCGCGTAACTTCTCTGTGTTCTAGGGATATCTCTGAGGTTCTACACAACCTGCATTGTTAGGATGAACTTCCTCACCAGGAGTACCCCCTAGGAATGAAACCACGGGCCCAGCCTTCCCCCCATCCCTGATGACACAGACATTTTGACAGCACTTCAAAACTGGCAAACACGCTTCCCCTCCGGGCCTCCTGAGGCTTCTTATCCAGTTTTTTGTTTTCTTGTTTGTTTGTTTTTGTTTTTGGTTTTTTTAGTGAGGCAATTGGGGTTAAATGACTTGCCCAGGGTCACACAGCTAGTAAGTGTTAAGTGTCTGAGGCCAGATTTGAACTCAGGTACTCCTGACTCCAGGGCCGGTGCTCTATCCACTGCGCCATCTAGCTGCCCCTTGTTTGTTTTATTTTATTTTTGTTTATCCAGTTTTTACAGGGAAGGAAACTGAGGCTGAGAGGTTCCATGGTCTGCCCAGGCCACGGGGCTAGTGTGGGCTCCAAGTCTAGCCTTCCAGCCTTTGATTGCTTTTCCTAAGGTCAAACTTAAATTAGTTACTTTTCAGACCCCTTCTCCCACCTGCCCCCATTCCTTCTGAGTCTGCCCTCTGCAGCGAAACAGAACCAGAGCGATTTTTCTTTCCCTGCACCCAGGTAGCACAGTGGAACGAGTGCCAGGCCTGGCATTGGGAAGACTTTTGTTAAATTCACCCTCAGACTCTTAATAGTTGTGTGACTCTGGGCAAGTCTCTTTACCCCTGTTTGTTTTAGTTTCCTTATCTGTAAAATGGGAATACTGCTCATAGTACCTGCCTCCCAGGTTGTCAGGAGAATCAGCTGAGATACTTGGTGTAAAGAGCTTTAGCCCAGAGCCTGGCACATAGTAAGTGCTCTGTGGACATTTGTTATTATTCCCTTTCCCCTCGACATTCTCCTGATGCGTGGATACAAAGACCATCTCCCGCAGACTCTCCTCTTCTCCAGGGCAGAATTCCAGTTTCTTCATCTGCATGGTATCTGGCCCATAGCAGGCATGTCATCCGTGTTTGTTGACTGACTGGCTGAGGTTCAGTGCACTAAAACCCCGGAGCTTTGGGGTGGGTGGGGGGGAGACTGCTGCGCATTGATGCTTCCCCTGTCTTGAAGTTGATTTTTTGAGCCAGAGTGGGAGATTTTGCATTGATTCCTCTTTAAATCCCCCTCCTGCTGCTTCAGGGCAGGTGCAGATCTTTGAAGATCGGTCCCTTTCCTTCTCCCTGATGCCTTGAGCTTCTCTCTCTCTACGGGGCTTTTCTGATCAGTGGAGGTTACCAGTCACCAGGTCCTGAGCATTCTCCCCGGCCATTGTGCCAGGCACTCTTCCCTGGCAGCTTCTTCTCTTCACCCCAGGCTCAGTTATGACAAAACAGAAGTTCTGCTCATTTTAGTGGTGTTGAAATGTTTTTCCTCTTCATTTGCGTGTGCTTATTTCATTTACATAAGTGGTAAGATGGTGGTAGGTCAGATGGGGGAGGGGCGTGGAGCCATGTGCTGGGCACACACAGGGAGGTCTGTGATCTCCAAGTGCTCCCCCCAGCTGAGGTGGTGACCAGAATGACCACTAGGCCTCGTGGCCAGAAGGGAACACACATAGAAGGCATGGGCGCCCAGCTCTAATTGGCTCTGTGCTGCTGTGAACCAGCCCACCTGCTCACTCCTGGGGTCAGTCATTCACTTAGTACTCATTAATAAGGCAACTTCTGTGGGCCAGACACTGCACAAGGCCCAGGGAGAACCAAGGCCTCCCTCTCAGGTCAGAGGACCTACCCTCCCTCCTGGCTGGCCTAAATAACTGAGCGCACCCCAGGGCAAAGCCTCCTCTGCTCTGGGGTCAGTGGCCTGGTTGTCTCCTCTGCCATGAGTCTTTCTTGATTGTCCCGATGGGAATGAGTTGTCAGACTTGGGGCCCTCGAACATAGACTGTCAGGGCTGGGAGGAAGGGGGTCAAAGTCCAGTTCCGGGCCCTTTCTAGAGGTTCCTCCTCTGGCAAGGAAGAGGTTGGACCAGACGGCCACAGAGAAGCCCCCGGCTCGAAATCAGTCAGTGCAATGAGGCAGCGGGCACAGGGGCACCGAAGGACAGAGCGGAGGGGAGGGGCTGAGCTGGGACTGAAAGCTTGGAGGGGGGGTAAGGAGGGGGAGAGGCTGGCCTGTGAAGGGAGGCTGGGGGACTTCTGATCAGAGCAGCCGTGGGCAGGATTCCGGCCTGAGAAACATTCCAGGAAGCGACTGGAAGTGAGAGCTCCGGAATTTGTCCTCCTGGCTCAGGAATTCTGTCTTCTTGATTGGGGGATCTGGAATGTCCAATGCTCAGTCAGAGATTTTCTGATTGTGGGATTCTAAGATTCTGGGAGTCTCAGCTTGCAAGGTGCCTCCCGGGGAGATGATTGTGTCCCCTGGGAAGAGAGAGGAAGAAGGGCCTGGGGGAGGATGTGGGAAGCCCAAGGAGCTCCGGGGGCCCAGAGAGCCCCCCTCCAGGGGTGGCCCCAAGTCCTGCCATCCAGGGCCCTTCCAAAGGGCTTCGTGCAGACTCCCTGGGCCTCTGGCAGCTCACCTTGGGGATCTGTGTGTGTCTGTGTGTGCACACATATGTGTGCAACTTATATGTGTGTGCACACATGTGTGTGGAATATCCTCTGGTAAGCCCCACAGCAGGTCTAAAAGTATTCCCTCAGTAGGCGGCTACCCCACCTTCCTGCCTTCTTCCCTGAAGCCAAAAGGGCCCTGGCAGACCATGGACTTCTCAGAATCCATGCTGGGGGTGCACCTCAGGGATCATCTGGCCCTGTCCTCTCTCTGGGTGTCTGTCTCTCTGTCTCTGTCTCTGTCTGTCTCTCTGTCTCTGTCTCTTTGTCTGTCTCTGTCTCTATCTCTCCGTCTCTGTCTCTCCGTCTCTGTCTGTCTCTGTCTGTCTGTCTCTGTCTGTCTCTCTGTCTCTGTCTCTTTGTCTCTGTCTCTCTGTCTCTGTCTCTCCGTCTCTGTCTGTCTCTGTCTCTCTGTGTTTCTCCGTCTCTGTCTGTCTGTCTGTCTGTCTCTCTCTGTCTCTCCCTCTGTCTCTCTGTCTTTCTGTCTCTCTGTCTCTCTGTCTCTGTCTCTGTCTCTCTCTTTCTGTCTCCCTCCCTCCCTCCTCCCACAACTGAGACCCAAAGGCCAAGATCGGACTAGGAGGGAGAGTGTTAATGGGTCCCTGAATGGTCTAGAAGGAAGAGGCCCCCCCCCCACACCAAAATGGAGAATGCCAAATATTCCTGGATCAACACAAAAGAAAGATGGGAGCAGAGCATGCTGGGGGCAGGAGGGTGTTGCTCAGTGAGAATGCTGTTACCAAGCAGGGCATTTGGGAGGACTCCCTGGAAGAAGCGGTCTTGGAGCTGGACTTTAAGCGTCTGCAGCTGGCTCAGCCTTGGCTGGTGGCTCAGGGGACAACTGGCCATTTGTAAGGCAAGACCCTGCTCATGTCCATCAGCAGACTTTGGTTTGGGTTCCCTGAACCTGGTACTTCTTCCAGTTTCCTCATCTGTAAAACAAGAAGGTTGGACTGAGAGAATGAGACTAGAGAAGGGGAGTGATCTGTCCAAGGTCACACACACCCTCTAAGTACAGTACAGGTAATTTTGGATGGAGGGGAGAGGAGAGTAGGAGGCATTTGGGGACACCAGGAGTCCAGGAGTGAGGCTGAGGCCGGGACATCCAGATGTGGCGAGGCAGGTAGGCAGGCACCTACGGGAATGAGGGTACACCCAGCATGGAAGGCTGCTGCTGAGGGCGTCCTGCTGACTGCTGTGTTTCTGGGGGAGGGGCAACAGTTATTGAGCCTCTTGTGTTGGTGAAGCCCAGCTCCCCCAGCTTTTAGAGGAGGCCCAGAGAGTGGGAAGGAACTTGCCCAGGGTCACACAGCGAGTTGTGTAGGCATGTTTAGACAGTGGTTTGTCTGTGAAAGATCTGAGGGCCTTAGTGGGCCACAAGCCCACTAAGTGAGCACTGTGATATTGTGACTTGGGCTGCCTGAACAGGGACAGAGCTTCCAGGAACGGGGAGATGGCCATCCCACTGTCCTCTGCTGGCCACAGATCTGTCTAGAGTGTGGTTTTCAGTTTGGGCTCTACACTTTAGGGAATGATGAGATGGTGAGTGTCCAAGAGGAAAACCAGGATAGAGTAAGCTCCCTGGGAGGAGCTGGGGACCTCTGTTGGGGCACGAGAGCTGGGGTCTCTTCCAGTCCCCCCCCCATTTTACAGATAAGGGGACTGAGGCTTAGAGAGGGAAGGGCCTTCACCCAGGTCACACTGTCACAAGAAGTGCTCTTTGGATTCCCTCCCCAGGAGGGACGCTCCCCCTCCCATCTCCGGAGGGCCTGGGGGAGCTGCTTTCCTATGTTCTTCTGCCTTCCTGGGCCCTCTGGAAGCAGCGGCAGGTCGGGACAGGCTGGCTCTTGGGGTTGGGGTCATATTTCTCCAGAGCCCCCTGATAACCGAGTGAAGGATTACCCGGGTCTTCCCAAGGGCCCCCCGGAGGCTGAGCCCCAGCTGTGCCAGGAACGGGAGCATTCTTGGAGAGCCAAGGCTGATGGATGTCTGGGAGGGGGGAGCCTCCTGCGGGGACCCAGCGCAGCAGAGAAGGAGATTCCTGACATTCCTGGAAGGGGGGAGGGCGGTGATGGGCAGCTGACATCCTGGGACTCGTCCAGAGGAATCCCCGGCCAAGAATGGGGACCAGAGGCGTTGACCTGAGATGCGGGCAGCCACCCTGACCACGCCCAGGAGCCTCCCTGGTCCCTAAGGGGGCCAGCCCGCCTTGGGGGGGGGGCTGAGGCTGGAACTGGAGCTCTCTCCTCTCTGAGAGGACGTGGCTTCAGCTCCGGTGCCCCCTTTGCTGCTCCCTCCAGCCCCCTCCACACTCTCTAAGGGGAAAGAGCCCCGGGAGCAGTCAGCAGCCCTGGCTTCTGACTCAAGGCCCCTGGGAAGTCCCTTCTCCCGTCCCCTCTGGGGCCTGTTTCCTTATCCTGCCAAATGAGTGGGCTGAGCAGGCCATCAGTAAGCTTGTTTCCTCCCCTAATCACCTCCCTGAGGCCCAGGCCCGAGCTCTCTCTCCAAGGGAGCCTTGAACACCTTCCAGATCCAATGAGTCATCGGAGGTCAGAGCTGGAAGGAATGGGGGGGGGGAGTGGCACGAGTGTGACCCACCACCTCTGATCCAGACTCCCCGAAAAGTGGCCCCTCCCTCAAGGAAGCCCGTCCCGCCTCACTGTGGGGACAGGTTTCCTCCCAGAAAGCCCCAATTTCTTCCTTTAGCTGCCCTGCCTCGCACCTGGTTCTGGCCCCTGGCACCGACAGAACAGGCCAAATCTCTCTTCCCTGTTCCGGATCTTCTGGCCCTTGAACAAGTGTCCAGGTTCAACATCTCTGGTCACTTCCCAGGATTCTCAGGGCCCTCCCCAGCCTGGCAACTCTCCTCCCTATGCTGGTCAGAGTATTATCATCCTTCCTAAAATGTGGTCCCCAGAAGTGAGCACAAACTCTAGATTTGGCCTGACCAAGGATGAGCACTACCCAACTACCCCCGTCTCTCTTCCTCCAGGCCAAGGTCCCATCAGCTTGTGCAGGGCTGCCATATCATACTGTTGAATTACACTGAGCTTGCTGACCACTAAAACTCCCGGATCGTTTTCAGGTAAATCACTGTCTAGACCAGCTGTCTCTTTAGCTCGTCCTTGTGGAGCCTCTTTCTTAAGCCCAAGAATTCTTCTTAAGCAAGAATTTATCCCTCTTGGATGTTATCCACTGTATTCTCTGCAGATCTGATAAACACACCTGAATACCTTTATTCAAGTCATTGATAAAAATGTTCCACAGGAGGGAGTTGATAAGGCATCTTCTCAATGACTTCTCTTGGGTCCTTCCATTCATTCCTAATCTGGCAGCTGGGCTAACATCTAGCTCCCGGCTCTCCTTCTTTTCTACAAGGATAGAGCAAAAGGTTTTATTAAACGATGTGCTAAAGTATGTGTGCTCATGATTGAGGTAGTGGGTAGAATTCTGGACAGGGAGTCAGGAACACTTGTCAGGAACCCCTGCCTCTGAGACGTAGTAACTGTGTGACGTGTAATATGTGCTTCTCTGATGCTGGCCCCAGGTGGCAAATAGTGCCAGCATGATTATCCCCTTTTTACAGATGGTGAAACTGAGGAAGGAATGAAGGAAGGGATAAAAAGAAAGAAAGGAAGGAGAAAGAAAGAATGAATGAAAAAGGAAAGGAAGAAAGAAAGAAAGAAAGAAAGAAAGAAAGAAAGAAAGAAAGAAAGAAAGAAAGAAAGAAAGAAAGAAAGAAAGAAAGAAAGAAAGAAAATAAAAGAGAAAGCAAGAAGAAAGAAAAAGAAAGGGAGAAGAAAAGAAAGAATGATAGACAGAGAAAGCACTTAGAGGCAGTTAGTGGCACAGTGCACAAAGAGCTGGGCCTGAAGTCAAGAAGATCTGAGTTCAAATCTAGCCTCAGACACTTATTAGCTGTGTGACCCTGGGCAAGTCACTTAACTACCTCAGTTTCCTCATCTGTAAAACGAGGATAATAATAGCACCTACTTCCCAGCATATTGCTGTGAGAATAAAATGGCATGATATTTGACATGTACTTTACAAACCTTAAAGGGATAAATGTGTCAGCTATTATTATTGTTATTGTTTCGATGATGACAAAAGTACCCACTATATGCCGGGCATTGTAAGTGAAGGGATGTATATACACAGGTAAGAAGCCCAGACAGTCCCTTCCCTCAAAGAGCTTTCATTTTCACAAGAGAAGACCACACAGAAAGGGGAGCTGGGCCATAGGGGACCCAGACAGGGACAAACAGCTGGTGGGGAGAGTGGAAGAGACCAGAGAATGAGCTGAGCTTTAAGGGCAGACATCTGGCTATTTCCCCTCCTTCAGGGATCAGTAGCCTGAGTTCCTCCATCCAATCTTCCTGTGACATTCATAGTACCTGGAACATGGAAAGGGATAGATAATGCTTGCTGACTGACTGACTGACTGATGTGCATGTCCAAATCCCTGACCTTGGCATTCTGCCAAGTTCATAGTGGTGGGTGGTCTTCCTGCAGAGACAGACTGAGCCTTCTTCTGGCAAATTGTGTGTGGGGGGGTCTGTTCAGCTCTGGATTGTACTAGATCCCTGCCAGCTCTGAGACCAGTGATGGGTCCCCACTCCCACCTGCCCTGTTAATGCAGAGAGCACCCCAATCCTTCCAGTCCCTCAGACTCTCTCACCCCTCCCCAGATCCAATATGGCGCCAAGGCCTGTCGATTTCCCCTCTGAAGCATGTCTTGAATATGTCCCCATCTTTCCTCTGACCCTGCCCCCACCCTGGTGCAGGGCCCTCCATGGTAGCTGCTGGGGGGTCTGCCTGCCTCAGGTCTCTCCCCATTCCATCCCATCCTCCAATCAGCCGCCAAGGGGGTTTTCCTAACGTGCAGGTCCAGTCGCATCCCTTTCTGACTCTATGAACTGCAGGGCCTCCCTATTGCCCCCAGAATCAAATACAAGATCCTGTTTGGCGTTCGAAGCCCCCCATAAGCCGACCCCCTCCTCCCTTCCTGGTCGGGCTGATCCCCAACTCGGCTCTGGGCCTTTTCTCTGGCTGTGCCCCAGGCCTGGAATATTCTCCTTCTCATTTCTGCCTCCGGCTTCCCAGTCTTCCTTCAAATCCCTGCCAAAATCCTACCTCTGGGGGAAGCTTTCCCCCCTTAATTCCGGTGCCTTCCTTCTCTTCCTTATTTCCTGTTTATGCTGTATAGGGTTGGCTCTGGGTACATTTGTTTGCTGTTGCCTCTCCTGATTCCTTGAGGGCAGGGACGATCTTTTGCCTCACTTGGATTCCCATCAGTCAGCACACTGCTGGGCACACTGTAGCTGTTTAATAAATTCTTAGATTTTCTTTTGGGGAGGATGTTCTTGCCAATTAGCTCATTAGGAGCCAGAAGATATGTCTGCCTGGGGGCTCTGGGGGGCCTGGGGGGCCTGGGGGGCCTGGAGGTGGCAATGGGAGGGAGAGCCAGAGACAACTGCCTCCGTCCAGGCCCTTTGGATTTTCCCAGCACCTCCCATGGGCACAGGGAGGGACTCATCAGGGACCTCGGGACAGCTGGGAGTCCAACGTTGAGACTGGTTTTCCCATTTGGAGACACTTGGTGACTCGAGCGTGTGACAGGGAGGGCTCTTAGTGTGAGGCACACAGAGTCTGCAGCTGGAAAATGAGGCCAAAGATGTCTTGGCATCCTTTCCACCCGGGGATTTCCCAGGACTTTGGGTGGCTGCCGGCCGAGTGTGGACCAAGACATGACAATGACCTCATCCCCTTCTCTCTGCCTTGATTTTTTTTCCACTTTCTTTGTTTTTGTTTGAGGAGATGATAACAAGCTGTCTGCCAAGGGAATTATGAGGTGCTGCTCTGTTTTAAGACCAGAACCTAAAAGGAGACAGGCAGTCACCCGGTCCTGCCCCAAGCCCAGGATGACTTAATTTCCCATTTCTAAGTGTTTCCGGAACTTCAGGACCTCAGAAGCCACTGAGACCAGCCCGGACTTGAAGAAGAATCCCCTTTACAGCGCCTCAGAACAGGGATTGTCCTGCCTGCACTTGAATAACTCCAGTCACGGAGAACTCACTACCACCCCGATCTGGGAGGTGACCCATCCCACTTTGAGATTGTTAGGAAATGTTTCTTACATCAAGCCTAGATCTGAGCCTTCATCCGGACCATCGATTGCTCCCTGTTCTGTTGGCCACACTGGGTCCTGCACAACAAGGATGGGAGTTAGAAAGAAGATGAGAGGGTGCAGCTAGATGGTGCAGTGGTTAAAGCACTGGCCCTGGATTCAGGAGTACCTGAGTTCAAATCCGGACTCAGACACTTGATACTTACTAGCTGTGTGACCCTGGGCAAGTCACTTAACCCCCATTGCCTGCAAAAAAAAAAAAAAAAAGAAAGAAGATGAGAGAGGCTGGATGTCTGCATATGCCCCTCATAATGAGAGCTAAGCCCAAGTGGGCTGGGCTGCAATCCCCAGCTTCCCCTTATTGACAGGCTCAGGTGAGACCTCAGACACACATCCGCACATGGGCAGCCCCGGGCCCCCGGAACCTGAGGAGAACACCAAGAATGGTCACATTTCGGGGGTGCTGGCAGTTCCCAAGGCGCCTTCCCAGGAACTGCATGACTTAGGTGGTGCAAGCAGAGTCATGGGCATTTTACAGAAGAAGAAACTGAGGCTCAAAGGGGAGCAGGGATCTGCCCAGTCATGTTGCCTGCAAACCGCTCCAACAGGACTTGGCGCTGGGCCCTCTGCTCTCAAGTCCAAGGCTCCTTCCTTCATTTCATTGTGCCAGGCCAACTAGCCCAAGGCTTGTCTCCAAGTCCAATGCCCCCATCTGTGTGTGTGTCTGTCTTTGTCTTTGTCTGTTTCTGCCTTTCTACCCCCTCTGTTTTTCTCTGTCTCTGTCACACATATGCACACACGTACACACACACACACACACACACACACACATGTAAATGGTGAATTCCACTGTCCCAGAAACACAAAACCCCGAGTCGAGTTCCTGAGGACAAATGGCCGAGATGAAGGTAGCTGAGGGAGCCCGGAGGCTCCTCAAGGTGTGTGGGCGAGGTTTGCAGAGACTGAGGACGGGAGCTTTTCCCCAGGGAGGCCCAGCTCTGCAGAGAAGCCCCTCCCTTCTTCTGATCAGAGCTGGCAAGGTCTCCCTGTGGCCACAGGCTTGGTCACACCTTACAAAGGCGGGAACATGGGCCTGGAGAGAAGCCTGCCACGGCTTTGCCTCACGCCTTTAGAACCTGCTCTTGCTCAGCTAATTCGCAGAAGACCTAAGTGAGGAAGGAAGCCTTTCACCCTGTGGGGAGCTTGTTTGTAGAGCCCCCAAAATGGACTTTGGGGGCACAGGATGCCCACAAGGACTTAGACAAAGGGAGAAAGGACTTTCTAACCTAGAGGCCGGGAGGGGCTGGGGGCATCCGTGCTGAGACCCCAAAGCATGTTTGTAGCAGAGACTTCAGACATGCCCTGTGGGCTGGGAGCGGCCCTGCTGTCTCAGGAGGGCCAGGCCAGTCCCCCCCCCCCAATCTGGAAGGGAGGGGAGCCGAGAAGGCTAAAGAAAATGTCATCCTCAGAGACCCAGTGAAGAAGACACGTCTGCCGCTTTTGCATCACGAGGCTGGGAAGGAGGGAAACTCGCTGCCCGGCTCCAGAAACTGCCCCTGTGGAAGAGGAGACAAGTCCAGGAGGTCCAATAGGAGGTCTCCCAAACAGAAGAACAGCAGAATATCAGAGCCGGGAGAAGCTTCGATGACTGTCCAGCCCAAGAATCCTCCCTCACCCCCCCCCCAACCAGGGGCTAGCCTCTCTCCCAAGGAGATTACCACCCGAGGTACTCCCACTGTTCACCTGCTCTCCTGGTGAGTAAGTTTCCCCTCATGTCAAGGTTAAATGTTCTCTGTGGCTTACGTCTTTGCACCGAGTTCTATTTTCAGTGGCCAATCAACAAGCATTTATTTATTTTTTAAAATAATAAACATTTTTATTTATAGTTTTGGGTTCCAGTTTTTATCCCTCTTTCCCTCCCTCTTCTCCCCCCTCCTTGAGGTGGCATAATTGGATATGGGTTATATATGTACGATTATGTAAAACATGACCATGGTAGTCATTTTGTACAAGAAAACTTGATTAAAAGAAAAAAGGAAAGTGAAAAATAACACGCTTCAGTCTGTTCCATCAATATCAGTTCTTTCTTTGGAGATGGATGGTATGCTTCATCCATAGTCTTTGGGATTGTCTTGGATCACATTGTTGAGAATAGTCAAGTCGTTCACAGTTCTTTATCAAACAATATTGTTGCCTCTGTGCATAATGTTCTCTTGATTCTGCTCACTTCACGATATATTTCATACCTGTCTTTCCAGGCCTTTCTAAAGTCATCCTCCTTGACATTTCTTATAGCAAATAATATTCCATCACCACCATATACCGCAGTTTGTTTAGCCATTCCCTAATGGATAGACATTCCTTTGGTTTCCAATTCTTAGCCACCAAAAAAAAGTGCTATAAATATTTTTGTACAAATAGGTCTTTTTCTCTTTTGGGGGGATGTGATAAAATAATAGGATTTAAACATCACAGGGATGTCTTTGGGATATAAACCTAGCAGTGGTGTTGCTAGATCAAAGGGTATGCACAGTTCTATAGCCCTTTGGGCAGAGTTCCAAATTGCTCTCCAGAATGGTTGGATCTTTTCACAACTCCACCAACAGTGGATTAGTGTCCCAGCTTGCCCACCTCGCCTCCAACATCCAATATTTTCCTTTTTTGTTATATTTGCCACTCTGATAGGTATGAGGTGATACCTCAGAGTTGTTGTAATTTGTATTTCTGTGATCAGTAGTGATCTAGAGCATTTTTTCATGTGATTATAGATAGCTTTGTTTTCTTTATCTGAAAACTGCCCATTCAAATCAATTGGGGAGTGACTTGTATTTTTATAAATTTGACTCCATTCTCTATATATTGGAGAAATGAGGCCTTTATCAGAGATCTTGGTTTCAAAAATTCTTTCCCAGTTACCAGGCATTTATTAGCTGCCTACTATATGCCACATAGCGGTCATCAATAAATACCGATTAAGCACCTACTGTGTGCCAGGCACATCTCCACTGGATGGAAGCTGGAGAAACAAGCCAAAGAATGAATCAATCCCTCCTTGCCAGGAGCTCCCATCCCAACACATTCAATCCCTCCTCCAGTGGCAGCTCCTGGATCTGCTTTGCTTGACTAGGCATCCTTGTAAGGATGTTCTTTCCCTGTTCTTTCTTTTCTTTTTGTTCGATAGAGGAGAGTGGGAGGGAGAGAAAACAAATGCTTGTCAATTGAAAAGAATTTCATTTAATTTAAAAACCCTAGACAACAGCCCTTGAAGGCAACTGTCATGTCCCCTGCAGTCTTCTTTTTTTCTGGGCTCAAACATCCATCCCCAGGGCCTTCCCCATCATGGCTGCTCTTCTCTGCTCCCCACCTTGTGAATACCTTCCCTCAGTGCTGGTGTTTGGAGAGGACAAGGTGCCCCAGGCAGATGTCTGCCTGGGGCCAGAACGCAAGACTGCCCCCTCCCTCTTCCTGGAAGCTGGCTTGTCTTCATGCTGCCTAAGGGGGCACCGCTGCTTCCCATGCCAACCGTATCCTTGTTTCTCAGCTCTGACCCAAATGTGCTGCATGTTACCATGGAGAATTCCCTTTGCCTCTCCTGCAAAATGCAGAGACAGAGTCAGCATAACCTGACTTGTGCAGAAGGAGAGACTGTGAGAGCTGCTGAAGGCCAGACTGCTCATTGTGACAGAAGAGGAGGCTCTGGAGGGGACAAGATCAGCCCAAGGTCACACCGAGATGAAGGACAGAAACGGCTGGCCTCAGCGTTGGGCTTCTCTCTGCCTCTGTCTCTCTGTCTGTCTTTGTCTCTCTGTCTGTCTCTGTCTCTCTGTCTCTGTCTCTGTCTCTCCCTCCCCCTCCCTCCTTCCTTCTCTCTCTCTCTCTCTCTCTCTCTCTCTCTCTCTCTCTCTCTCTCTCTCTCTCTCTCTCTCTCTCTCTCTCACACACACACACACACACACACACACACACACTCTACACCCACTGGGAGCTTCCATTCTCCCAGAGGAGCAGAAAGCTCATGACTGGTCCAAATGAGAACATGGAAGAGGAGAGACCAGGCAAAAGCCTTGGGAGTCTCTGAGGACTCTAGCAGTTGAGAGGAGAAAGAACCTCTGGAGAGCGTGTTTGAGCTGAGGGATGAGAAGTGATGACTCCAGGCATAGGGAGTGGATGGTACAGAAGTGGGGATGGGGATGGGGATCTCATTCAGAGAACAGCTTGGAGGGAATGTAGTGTAAGGGAGGAGGATGTGAGCTCTGTCCCAGATGATTCCCTTTGCTCACAAAACTAAGCACCTGCATCCAGTACAGACTGCTTGTCGGTGGCCCTGTCACTTCACTCTCCCACTCGTCGAGGCTGTTCCACACCTTTTCATCCTTCCTCAAGCCTCCTGCAGGATCCAAGCCCTCTCACCCTATAGGCTGAGAATCCCCCAGTCCTCTTGGGTCTTCTGTCCCCTTCTCGTGTCCATCGTCTTACCATATCAAGCCTCAGCTTTGGATCACAACCACCCACGCTGCCTCTACCCTACTTGGAGAAAATCGCACGACCATTCTGGTAGCATCCACCGAAAGTTTATGCAACATGACCTCAGACGGGTCCTTGCTGCAGTAAGACAACCCTTTGACACATCCCTAATTAGCTCACTCTCCCACTCACCACAGATGCTTTTCCAAAACTTTTCACTGGACCCTGTCAGCTGGTAACTTTGCCTCCCATATCCCTGAAAAAAATTGGGACCATTAGATAAGATCCCTCTTCTCTTACCCTCCTCATCTCACACTACTCAGATGCCTTCTTCTGCTATCTCTTCTTTTACCTTATTACACATGAAGAGGTGGTTCATTGGATAGATCACTGGTCCTGGAGTCAGGAAGACCTGAGTTCAAATTCAGCCTCAGACATTTACAAATTGTGTTTAGGTACAGTCCCTATTCCTATTCCTAGAATCATATTAAGTGTGGGCTCCAGCAAAAATATTGAATGTAAAAAAACCCCTCCTAAGTGCTAACCTCTCAGGAAAGAATCAACTTAACAGTCAGTAAGCTTCTTGGTTTTCAAGTATTTGTCAATGTATGTCTATCCACGAATCTTTTGTGTTCAAAGCACGTCTTTTGTGAGATAAAATAAATAGCTGTCCCATGTCCGATCTGCACTGTACAGTAAGCAGCTTTTTATTGCCCTTTTGAAGGAACCCTAGACATGAGCCAAACCTAAGCTTTATAGAAATCTCCCTGGGGCTCTGGGATCATGGTGTCCAGTCAGGGAGTGCCAAGCTCCCCCAGGAATGAACCTGCAGGTCTGCAGTTAAGGGGTCCTCTGGAAGGAGAGTGTAAGTTCCTGTATATTGTTGTAGAAGGAAGAGGAGGGAAGAGAGATGACTGCCTTTATCTTGAGGCACAACTATCAATAGCACAAGGGGTAGCTACCAAGGACTCAGGGTCCTCAGAAAGGAGTCTAGGATCCCAAACCATCTCCATTGAAGGTGCAGTGATTCAGAAGTCTCTCATTGCTCCCCTGGAACTTCAAGTGGAATTTGATCCATCAATACTGGGAGGGAGGGAGTTAGAAGAAAATCTACTTGGTTTGAGACTCAGAAAGGCTAAAGGGACTTGCCTGGGGTCATTCAGCTCATAATGGAGGGGGGGGGTAGGACCCAGGTTGTTTCTTTGTACTCTATATTATCACCTCTCAGTTGGTAAGGGCATCTGGAAAATATGCCACTAGCTCAGAAACTTAGACCCTCAGAGCGGGCAGGGAGGGACCTTCAGCCACCATCTAACCCAAGCTTCTTAAACTGGGGGTCATGTAACTGAACAGTAAAAGGTGATTTATACCTAGTTTATAAACTTATATACCCGGGGTCTCTGGCAAAAAGGGGCTGCGAGTGGAAAAAGTTAAGAAGCCCTGATCTAACCCAATGGGGTGAGAAGTCTCCCAGCCTAGGCCGGAAGATCCCCAAAGAAGGGAGAGCCACAGGCTCCTCAGAAGCTCACCTAATGACTCTCAGTGTCTAGTTGACTTATCCTGGAAATCCGGGGCCTGGGAACTGGCCACCTCTCAGAGCTGCTCACCCTCTTCCCATTCCACCTGGCTTCTCTTGCTCACTGGAGAATACAAAAGAATTCGGGGGAAACAGAAGTCAGATTGTGAATGGTTTGAAATCAGAATGTGTTGAACCCCAGCCAGAGGCTTCTGAAGGGCTGCCTGAGGCCGTGTGTTTGTCAGAGGACAGTGAAAACATTGTCTTTGGAATGGGGCCTCAAGGTACTGCCTGGATTCCCTGGAAGCCACAGGGACCCTTCAGCAGAGCTAAGTCCTTGGGCAGACATGAAAGCATCCCATGCAGACAGAACCTGTTAGTAGGTGTGCGAGTGCGTGCGAGTGTGTGCGAGTGTGTGCATGAGCATGTGTGTGCATGTGTGAGTGCGACTATGCAGAAGTGTGTGAGTATATGCATGTGTAAAAATGGGCTTGAGTGTGTGTGCATGTGTGTGTGCATGTGTGAGTGTGAGTATGCAGAAGTGTGTATGTGTGTGTATATGCATGTGTGAAAATGGGCTTGAGTGTGTGTGTGCATGTGTGAGTGCGAGTATGCAGGAGTGTGTATGTGTGTGTATATGCATGTGTAAAAATGGGCTTGAGTGTGTGTGTGTGCATGAGTGTGTGCATGTGTGTATATGTGTGCATACATGTGCGAAGTGGGACTGGGCCACAGCAGAGCACTGAGCCCAGAGGCCCAGCCAGGCAGGCATACATAACCTGGGTGTGAGCCTTAATAGACTGGGATCTCCCCTTTCTGGCCCTCAGCTTCCTCACCCCGCCCTCCCCAGGGCTGGCTGCTGAAATCCTCCCATTCCCCATTTAGTCACTGTCTCCTTGAAGAAGCCTCTCTAGATCCCCTCTGGAAGAAATCCCTCAGTCCTGGGGGTCTCGCTGTACGCTGTGCCTGTTCCTCTGGTGCTTTGAGGTTTCCCAAGGTCCTTATCTCATAAAAGTGCCCCTACCCCCGCTCCTGCCCTTGGCTCCCGGCCGCTGGCTGGGGGTGTTGGGGTGGAGATTGCTTTCGGTATGTGCTGCACCGGACTGTGGTCCCCAGGTCCCCTCCTGAGAACTGGGAGGTTCTGTGACCATGGCTGATAGATCTTCCATGTCTGTGAGGGAGACCCAGTGGGCATTACTGCCCCATTGCAGGGGTGAGGTCAGAGAGCCCAAAGGTCTTCCCCAAGGCCTCAGGTACAGTACATGACAAAGCCCACCCTGGACCCCTCCAGTCTTTTCACCCCAATCTCCACTTCAGTTTGATGTAACCAGCATTTGTTAAGCAGCGACTGGGGGGCAGGTCTGGCAAGCCACCGGCTCTGGAGAGATACCAGGAAAAACCTGAGAGGCCTTGATGTGCTAAGCTTCCACTGGGCTGGTGGGAAAGGACACAGCAGGGGCTCTAGGCCGGGGGCTCCCTGAGGGCAGGGGAGGCTTTTTTTTTCTTCATCCATCCATTCCTTCCTTCCCTCTTCCATTCATTCTGTCTCTGTTCTTGGCACACTCAGCAGCAAGAGATACTACATTTGGAGAGAGAGAGTCAGGCTTCAGATCTCTCCTCTGGCCTTTACTAGAGGGGTGGGCCCTTCAGCCTCTCAAGGCCTCAGTTTCTTTGTCTGTAAAACGGCTGTACGTGGCCACTGACTTCAGCTCTAATGTTCCTGGTCTGAAACTATGTCCTGTGGCCAAAGATCCCATCTCACACCATGAGTCTGGGTAAGCTCTCGGAGGGCAGGTTGGGAGGGCGCTGAGCCCAGGGCTGGAGACACAATGCTGAAAACTCCTTTATCCCTCCCCCTTCCTCCATCCTGTGCTGCCGTCTGGCCCTGAACCTTAATAAATGTCCAAGGAAGCCCGGCCTGGATCCCCTGAGCCAAGAACAAAAGCCCGGCCGCCTCCTTCACAGATTTCCAGTTCTGTGGCCCGTGTGTGTGTGTGTGTGTGTGTGTGTGTGTGTGTGTGTGTGTGTGTGTGTGGTGTTTCCCATTTCCCTGGACAACCGATCTGTGTTGGAAAAACATGGCCAGCCGGTGTTTGTTCGGAGCCGGCTCTAAGTAAATGACTGCTTTAACCCCTTTCCTCATCTGGTCCCCGGATGATTGATGCCCAGGGGCTACAAAAGGTGAGAGCAGGGCTGGTTCTTCTCTTGGATGCCTGTCAGGAAGTCACCTCTGACTCCTGGTAATTCACAGGCCAACCGCCTCATTTTTTAACGGAGGGGCTCCACACAGTTGGGCACCGACTGGGAGAAGTAAAAACCTCGTCTCCACTTCCCCAGGATGATGCTGGCCCAGAGAAAGCCCCCTCTGTTTCTTTGGGATGGAATGAAGAGAGATTTGTTTCTTCTCCCTCGCTGAACACCCATTCCCTGTGTGCACGTACACATGTGTGCTTGTGTGTGGCCCCACAGGGAGATTCTGACCAAACTGTTTGTCTTCATGTTTCATAAAATACTTTCCCGAGACTTGGCTGATTGGAACCAAATCTACCTCATGCTCCCAAGATGCACTTTAAAATGGCAGGAAGTTCAGCCAGCCATCTTGAGACAAAATGGCAGCCACGGGTGGGTTTACATTGGGCCCATCCTGGGCGAGTTGTATCTGCTTTTCACGAAGTTGGGCTTGAGGGCGGAGGTGACAGACACTGGGGGGCTTACAGGTCATTGGAGCCATGTGCCTCTTCCTCCATAAGTCGCTCTCCTTGGGTGACACAATCCCAGGGCTCCAAATACTGTGCTTATGCTGGGAATGCACAGGGAGCCATGTCTTCCCATTGGGCAGTGTGGTGACAGCAGTTAGCTCCATTAGCCACAGGGATTCAGGGCAGGGATTGCTTCATTTTGTCTTTTTGTCCTCAGCTCTCAGAACAATATTGGGTACATTGTACTGATTGATCATTGAATGAGGGATTGGGCAGAACATTGAGGAAAGGCACATTCTATACTTTGGCCAAAAAGCCCCATGGATATGTGATCTCCTTGATGGGGATGGTCCCTCCAGTGATTCCGATTGCGGCCCATCCTTGCCGTACAGTTCTGTGTCACACTGCTCCTCCCCCATAAGGGATCCATGTCACCCTGAGCTGACGGCCTTCCTTTCCTTCTCGGGACATAAAGTCCGGCCGCCTCTAGCTCCCCCTGCCCAATCCGGTCCTTTCCATCACACCCCCCCTGACGCTTTCCTCCTTGGTTTTTCCTCCTGGGCTCACACCACCCGCCCTGGATCTCTCCAGTTCTCTCTGGGCCTTGCTGCTTTTCAGCTTTTGGAGGCTGCTGTGACCCAAGGCCCACAGGCATATAACAGAAAGGCTAGAATTGTGCTCCAAAAGATGAACATTGGTTTCTGAGGCCTGTTTGGGGTCATGGACGGAGCTTGGCCACTGCTGGGAGGCGAGCCAGGTTTTGAGCAGGGGCTAGGTGGGCACTGCTTTAGTAGAGAGGATTTGAATTCAGACACATGCCCGACCAGATGGCTTTTGTGGACCATGCTCTGACATTCTGCGATTCTCAGAATGAGCTCCTTGCCATTACTCCCTGTCCAGTCTTCCTCTCAACTAGGTCAGGAAGCACTTAGCACAGAGCCCAACACACAGTAGGTGCTTATTGACTGATTGAAACCGGGGGCCGACCCCAGCTGAGCCGGTGCCCAAACTCCATCTGATGCTCGGCCTGGTGCGAGGGAGGCAGTGATGCCTCCAAAGCCAGTTCCCGGGGCCCAAATCCTGCCTGGGAGGGAGATTCCCTGTGGGTCTGGAGGGGCAGGAAGGGGCTGGGGCCTGAGGTCCTTCCAGCCCTGGCTCTGCTGAGGAGGCGGGAGAAGTTATGCCAGTGACATCTTCTTCCCCTAGACTGGAGTCACTGGGCAGCTGGTGCTGGGCTGATGCCGGCTCTGGGCTTGGCTCTCCTGCCTACCCTTAGGTCCCCCAGGAACTTAGCACCCCAAAGAATCTTTAAAGGAGAGGGAGCTCAGACCAGCGGAAGCTGGGGTTTCTGAAAACGCAGCCAACAGTTTTCATGGGTGGAGGTGGGGCATAAAAATATGCATATGTGTGGTGTGTTGTGTGTGTCATGTTATTGTGTGGTGTGTGGTATGTCACGTGTGGTATATATGTGTCTATGTGTTGTGTGTCATGTGGTGTCAAGTGTGATATATGTGTCTGTGTGTTGTGTGTCATGTGGTGTGTTACGTGTGGCATATATGTGTTGTGTGTGGTGTGTGCACGCTCAGTGACGGTGCTTGACGCTCAGGCAGGACCACAGACTCTCTGAGCCCAGGGGCCTTCAGAGGCATCTCCGGCCTGAGCAGAAGCATGTGGGGTCTCTAATTCCACAGGACAGCGCTCCAGATGCCAGAAGATGCCTTTCATTTTTCTTGCTTTCTCAATGGGGAGGGAGAATTGGTACCTAAAAAGAGAAGCAAAGGCATCTCTCCTGCTTCCTTTTCTCCCCGACCCCAGCCCTCTCTCCTTCGAGCTAGCCTGGCCTGCACCCCCTGCCCTCCCCCACCACCTTCAGTTGCTCATGTGGCCTGACTGTGGCGCCTCCTGTGAGCCTGGTCATCTGGCCAGCGAGATCTGAGCTGGGCAGAGAACAGCAAGGGGGCTCCATTCACTTCCACCCAGTTCATTTCTGTCCATCAGCTTTCTGAGAGCCCCCTCATGTGTCAGGCTTTGAACAGTCCCTGCCCGCAAGGAGATTCCACTTTACGGGGAAACATTTACCCAACTGCTGTCCATGAGGAGGACAAATGATTGAAGAGAGAGTACTTGGGAAGCTGGGGAAGACTTTGGGGAGAAGGGAGAGAGATGGAGAAGGAGAGCATGGCCAGACCTGGGACACTGTCTGGGCAAAGATGCCAAGGCCGGAGACAGAGGGAACAGAAAGGGCCCAGACTGACTGGAAAAGGAGGATCAGGGACGGGGAGGCCGGAGGGGGAGCGGGAAGGGAGGGTCTCCCTGGAAGCCGCCTGAGATCCCAGGAGCTCCACGGTCTGCACCCCCTCATCCAGCCTCCAAGGGCACCTTAGCCCTCCCAAGGGCAGGTCAGCTGCCTGACCTGACACTCAAGGCCCTTGAACCCACTGGGCACCTTTCCAGAAGGACTTCCTCTCCACACACCAGACAGGGCTCTGCCCCCCAAACACACCTTCTTCTCTGATGCCTCTGCACACCTGGAGTGCAATTGCTCCTAAAGTCCTTTCTTCTTGGCTTTCATTTCAGTGCAATTGGGCAGGAATTTAGCAGAATGTAAGTGCTTGCAGAACAGAGACTGGTTTGATTTATTTTTTCTTTTTTGGTATCTTAGCCTGGCACACAGTAAGTGTCTAATAAATACCTATTGAGTGAATGATTGCCAAGCCACGGAATACAAACACACCAATGAAAACATTGCCTTTCTTCAAGGAATTTACATTTTCTCTCTCTTTGTCTCTCTGTGTCTCTGTGTCTCTCTGTGTCTCTGTCTCTGTCTCTTTCTCTCTGTCTCTGTTTCTGTCTCTCTCACCCCGATAGATAATGATCTTCCTGAAGACCTCCTCCAGCTCATTGCTTGCCCCTCTCTAATGTCCTGAGTGGTGACTGTAGATCTTGGGGGGCATTCTCACTCTACTCTGGGATCACTCTGGGGACTCTCTTGGGGCAGGGACTGATTCTTCTCTTCTGCAAACAGTAGGTGATTAATAAATGCTTATGGAGGATGGATTGAATGACCATTAGAACTTGGATCTTAGGAGCCTGGGTCAGGCTCTCTCCATTGTACCACACTGCCCATGTGTGGGCCTGAGCCACCAATATTTGGGCCTTGTCCTGACCCCTGTCTCACAGAGAGGTGAAGAACTTCCAAACAGTGAGGTAGTGAGTTCCCCACCATTTACAGTATTCAAGCAGAGGAAGGCAGCTCACCTTGGGGAAATTTGTCCACCAGCAGGGGCTCAGACTAGATGGGCTGTAAGCTTGTTTTTACTCTCAGAGGCATCCAAGGCCATGCTCATTGAACGCTTGGAGGCCAGAGGCTGGAGCACCAGGCTGGAAGGGCATCTAGCCCTCTTCCCAGCGACAGGTGGGACACATTAGTGGCTGTGGAGGCCCATCCTCTTCCCATTTCCAGGGGTCAGGCCCGGGATCTCTGACCTCGTCATCAGGGAACAGTGAGCCCATTCAGGAGCAGAGCAGGCAGGGCTGCTTGGTGAGAAAACACGGAGGTGCCAACTTCCCTGGAAGGAGACCCCTGGGGGTCTCAGCAAATGAAATGGCAGCGTGGGGAGGGGGAGGTCAGGCGCAGGGGTCAGGAGGCCAACCGTGGCTCCGGAGGAAGGGGCGAGCTGCTCTGACTGCCCGGGCTCCTCGAGGATGCGTCCAAAAGTGCTTCCCTCGCAACAAGCCTGTGACGTGGTGCTGTAAGTATTGGCATCCCCACCTGACAGACGTGCAAAATGAGGCTCAGCATCGTTGGCGCTTTTTTTTTCTGAGATGGCCCGAGTCTGAGCTCAGACCTAAGCTTCCTGTTTTGATTCCCAGCCCTCTCTGCTTGCTCCACTGCCCCTAAGAGTCATTAAACATCTATTGAGCACCTACTGTGTGCCAGGCGCTAGGATGCCAAAAAGGCAAAAGACAATCCCTGTCCTCAAGAAGCTTACAGTCTAATAGGGAGACAACATGCACACTAATAAAAACAGAGCTCTCTGTCTCTGTCTCTCTGTCTCTCTGTGTATCTTTCTGTCTCTGTCTCTGTCCCTCTGTCTCTGTCTCTCTGTTTCTCTGTGTAGCTTTCTGTCTCTGTCTCTGTCTCTCTCTCTCTCTGTGTCTCTGTCTCTCTGAGGGAGGCCTCTGG